>NC_046642.1:2785055-3385055 GCF_900324485.2 Mastacembelus armatus | reverse complement strand
AACGTTAGAGCTAGAACAACGTGAGCATTTGACTTCTATTCGCCAGGTGGTCGAAAAAAATTATTATTGCAGGAAGTAAATCATAAATGCTGGACTTTTACCTACATAGTTTTTCATTGTGGTATTACTGCTTTTAATGAAGTAAAAGCACTGAATACTTCTCTTTAATAACTGTTCTCATTTAATTGGCTGTTTAGCTGTAAAAGAATGGGTTCTGACTCATAAAGCCCTCCCCCAGGTGGAACCATAAAGAGGGAACCCCATATAAGAGAAACAGATTTCCCCTAACAAATCTTCCCATGAAATGTGGTTCCATGTACATCAATTCACTTCCGTAATGGCAGCACAAAATTAATGCACAGAGCTTGTGTGTGTGTGTGTGTGTGTGTGAGAACCAGACTTTGAATTCTTCAAGCTTTTCTTCACTTCCTTTGAATCATACATTATGTATTACACCATCTATGCACATGTAAAAACCGTCCTTGCTGACCTGTGTCGTATTTTGTGGTCAGAGAGATGAGCCCTAATTGCAGACACTGGCATGTTGTCAGTCCCACAGAATAGCTCGCTAAGCCACATTAGGGACATTGCATTTTGTCCCTCAGACTGCTATTTCAACAGGCTCATCTCACTGGGGACACTGGAACAAATTTGTCTGCAGCTAAAAAAAGGGATTAATATAGTTTCAAACACAGCAGCTGTGTAAATCATTGCTGCTTCTCATTAATGCTGTTTGTTTAATTGACAAACAATGAAGTTTGTCCTCTAATCTCCTAACCCCAATTTATGAGGGGATATAAACTGTTCAGAAAGAAATGGGTTAGGGTCAAGCAGAATTTAGAGCATGTCATGGAAGTGGAATGGGAGCTTAAATATGGTGGGACGTTAAACATCAATCACTGTGAGAAAGCAATTGTGCTACAGCTGAGCAGCCCAAATTAATATGAGAGATTCAAACAGATATGCTGAATGTTTCATAAAGGCAAACACTGTTTTTATTTTGCAGGCCAGCTGGCATCTGTTCTGTTCTGTAATCCCAGTCCCTCCAGATGATTTAAAGGTAAAACATGCAGCTGATTCCTTACTCTGAGGAGTCCAGCTTTCTTCTAATGGAAGCCACTTGTTTGCCACATTTCAGAGGGAAAGTGTTTTTAAAAAATATTTGTTCCCAGTGTGAGCGTTAAATAAATAATATCTTTGTTGGCTGACAGTGCAAATAATAAATGCTAAATCCAAATTGTTCTCCAGACCGCAGACTTTTCTCTAATGTTAAAGTTAAAATAGTTTTATATGTAACGGTACCTTTGAATAAAACATCCCACTGGCTGAGTAACGCTCATGTTATTCAGCCTTAAGCTCATGATTGACAACAATAAAGGTGTTTCACACCTGTTAAAACCCACAAGTGTCTGTTACCGGTTGTGACATAATGAAGCAAACAGGTGTGTTCCTACGATCTCTTAAGCATTGCCAAATGTTACCAACACAATTTTGTGAGAACTAACAGAGCAGAAATAGGAAGAACTGAGTTTACTCCAGTGAATTTTTGGTTTCCAGATGCTGTGATTAGACATGCAAAGGAGAATAAACACATCCTTGTGTTCGTTCCAAAGAATGTTAATACTCTCACCTGCCGCTGCACTCGTCTTTGATAGTGCCAGCATGCATTGGCTCTGTTGTTGGCAGGACTTGTAACAGGATGAGGCTGCGTACCTCGACTTTTGCAAGGCCTTGGTGTGTGTGTGTGTGTGTGTGTGTGTGTGTGTGTGTGTGTGTGTGTGTGCGTGTGTGTGTGTGTGATGTGTGTGTGTAGGTCGTCTGCAGGCTATGCTACTCATGTTACTTGTTGGTCCAATACACAGAGGAGTCGAGTGTGGATTTAAAAGCTGTTCTAACCAGTGAAACCAAGTATTTCAGCGACTCATTCACTCACCCACTCACTTATCCAATGTCACACTTAACCATTCATTCTTTTCAATGATCACACACACATAAGCACTTAATACAGGCCTAATTATGGCACATATGTACCTACATACAGTACACATATACAGTGTATGTTACCAGTGTCTGAATAAATACTCCTCCAACTAGACTCATCAGTGTTTAATGTACATTTTGTGCATTTAGTTTGAAAAGTGACTTTTCATAATTGTTACCGTGAGAGTGTGTTGCAGACAGGAGTGTATTGAGTTGCAGTATCAGAACTCCACAGCCAGATAGCGGTAACTACTATTAATGCTTGAGCTGATGCTGCTTTTTGATATTTTTTGCGGCGCTTTTGCTTTTACTGGATGTGACGGTATGAGGAACAAGGCATGAGAGACAAGGGCATGACATGCAACAAAATTCCTTGGCTTGCACTGAGCCGTGGTGGTTGTGTGGTATGTGCTCTAACCATTAGGCTTTGAGGATGCTCCTGCAGAAATGCATGGATCCTCCATTCATCGCTGTTTGTAAGGATTTTCCGTTTTAATACCTTTTTTTTTTTAGGTTTTCTGTGGATAGAGATGGAGTGTTTCAGCAGGATATGTATGTACTTGGAAGTGAATAATTATCTAAAAGGCATATACTAAATCTCTAATGCAATAGTTGTAGCTGTTTTTATTTGCTTGCTCTCTTGTTAGGTCACTGTTGAGAGCATTTTAACTTACAGTGCACTGAACACAAACAGGACCAGGTTGCACAATGCTTATGATCATATAATCATTAGCAGACGACTACACATAGGGAAAACGTTTATTTAATAGCAGGCAAATTGAAAATGCTTACTGTTAAATGAATAAATGGTTCGAATGCTGATAGCAACGCTACCCAGGAGCTCACTGGTGTTGTATTTATGAAAAGTCAGAAGCTGGTACCAATTTAAGATCAGTAACGCAAACTACACGTCTCTCAGAATGAGGCAGCTCAAGTCCACCAGACTATAGCTACTGCTACAAGCTGAAGCAAGCTGAGGTTTGTTACGTATTTGTTAACGAAGAGTCTGTCAAGGTGAGTAAGATTTAGGTTACACACCTAAGGATCAATTTGTCTTGTGAGAAACTTGGGAATCAAATGTGGAACCATCTTACTGTGAGGTGACATTGCTACCCACCACTCCACTGTGCCACCCTGTTTGTGTGGGTTTATTGGTAATCCCATCCCCTTTCCAGCTTTGTTTACCTCACAGGCCACAATGAAAATGTGTCTTGGCCTTTGTCCTTGATGTTTTTATAGTCATGTGTGATTTGCTGCCCCCCTTCGAGTAATAAAATAACAAAAGAAAAGAAAATAAATTAAAAAAAAAAAAAATGTCCCTACTAACACTCTCACATTCAGGAAGCTTTTAAAAACCCTTTGTGTTGCCAATAAATCCCATACAGCTCATGTGTTTGGAGTACAAGGGTGCGGCAAGTACTAAATGCAGTATAATAACCACCACTTATAACATGTTAAAGTAGAGAGAAAAATCTAAGCAGGATGATTAGAGAGAAGCTTCTGAGACTGAAAAACTGTCTGTCAGGTCACCAGAATATTTGCATGAATACACATCACACATTCCTTCCCCTAAAACCACCATGACACATCGAGCTGCAGAGCCCAACCAGCTCTGGGGAGCCATATTTTCTCATGGCCCAATCTGAAGCTGGAGTCAAAATGAACACACGTGGCATTGTGAGAGTTTCAGAGATTTGCGTGGCAACAAACAACTTTCTTGGCATTAACAACAAAACGGCGGTACAGTCAATTAGCCAACGCAGGCATCAGATCCAGCTTGTCAGTGTGAGCTAGTCAAGTCTGAAATCTTTCATGTTATGTCTTTTTTGTTTTTTGCTGACCTCAACTTGGAGAAAAGAGGAAAAAAAAAAAAACAGTTAGCAAGCATTCGTTTCTAATCAGGGCTCATGCTGGAGAGAAGAAAGAGAAAAGCAGCAATGAAATAGTTATTAAAAGACTTGAGTTGGCCCAGCAGCTGCTTTTGATGATATAATAAACAGTTAATACATAATTAGATCAGATAACCCAGAGAGGAACGCTAATTACCTTATTTTTTAAATAGCCATAATCCTCAGTAGTACATCTGCTCCTTGGTTAATGCTGTCATTAATTTTAGTGATATTTTAGCCTCCTGGGGTCCATATGCTGCATATGGTTGTATCTACTGTATGTAGTTTGTGTACATGTCTTGTATACCTTTTTTCTCATTCTGTTATACACATTTGGCAAAGCAGATTTCAGTCGGAGCAGAGAAATGTCATTACACTGCCCCGTATAAGCTTTTTGTCCTTAGCGTTGTTCTTACTTTCATGTTAAATCAGCAGGAAACTAAAGAGCATTTCTTACATATGTGAAGAATCCATACCAAATAATGAAAGTGGCTGAAATATACGTCTGAGTAACGTGAAAACATTACAATAAATGGTCTAAATGTGGTTTCTGTGAATTGCCACATGTCTGAAATGTAACCGTGTTATTAAATAGCCTGATGTTTTCAGTTCAAATTGGAGAAAACCTCAGCTAATCTTGGCCCCTATGTGTGGTCGTTATATTGTTGACATGACCGAGTCAGTTTGATAATTTACTGCTGTTGCTATAATAAACTGGAACTGCAGATGTGCTGCATGTTGGTTTCTGCCCGCCGTTCGAGGTGCACGATTTATCTACACAGGCACGTGGGTTGTCAAATAAAAAAATCTACTTTGCATCTTCATTAGCAGACGTAGACTAGTCAACAGTCTGTCATGCTAGTCAATATTTGTGAGAGAGCAACACTGGCTAACATTTTACATCACATTCCACCTGTAGCAAACTGAATAATATCTACTAAGGGTATGAAATTAAATCTGTGGACATCTACAGTTTGTTGATTTTTATTTCTACTGCACCAAATAGCTGTAACTCTAAGTAGTGTTATCTGATAAAAAGTGCTGTATGTGCTAAATCTCCTATTTACACTCTGTTATATGAACATTTGAATAATAACTGAACACCAAAACACCAAAAAACCTGTGTTCTGGGTTTGATATTGCTGCACTGTTACTCCAGTAAATACACCACGCACCCTACTGTAAATATTGACTGGCATGGCATTAGTGTTGACAAAACGTGAACGTCAGGGGAACCAGATGCCCCAGACTTATTAGCACAAAATCAGATGTCCCCCGTTATCAAGAAGGCGGTGTTGACAGATTAATAGTGTGGTAATAAAACAGCCACTCCGCCTGAATATCTCGTTAGTCTCTCACAGAGGACTACACTAAGCTGACTCTCACACTACTTCCTGTGATTGTCTGCACTGTCCAATATGTCAATACAAGCGTAAAGCAAAACACTTAAGATTGTATTTGCACGTATGATTTGAACCACATCTGATTAACATTACAGCGTCGATTTCAAATGAGTGAACTTCCCTCCCCCCCCCCCTGCATTTGTCATGTGCCAGATGATATGATCTCTCAGCACAAAAAGCTTAGGGAAAGCTCAATGAAGAAGTTCTCAAGGTTTGTTTAGAGGAAGGGGGTGCAGCTCGATGGCTTTGACTATCTCCCACTAATGACTCTGATCGTTTTTGCATAGACTCGGTGTCATCCGCTCCAAACCACATTATCTAGATCTTGTCTCCTTTCCAAATATGGGCCTACTAAGGCAGGAGAGATGAGACTCTTCTTTAAAAGCCAGTTTTACCTCAGACTGTCTGCAGATAAAACTTCCATGATGGATTGTCTCATGGTTGAGGAGGCTTCCAGAAAACATAAATAAATGCTGCTGTGCTCGAGCTGCCTTGTGGAACCCCAAGACTCTTGGCATTCGCAGAGATAAAGAGAATAAATGTGTTCTGGAGACGTGTAAGCGAGCCAACAAATCAACAAAGATGCACAGAAACGGCCACAGCTCCCTGATGATGCTTTCATTATCAATGAAACTTCATCTGTTTTTTCCATTTCTGGCAGGGAAGTTGAGCAATTAGAATACACATTGAGTAAGGAGAATATGATCTGTACAATAGGCAAAATACAGAGTAACCCCTGTCTATTATTAGCTGTGCTGGCCAGCTCTGCTGGTTTTTCTATCTGCCTCACTGTGAACTGTTGAATTTAAAGTCTGTGTTTTTATCAGAACCAATAATGTACAGAAAACATTGTTCAGTCACACTACACGTTGTGGAGCTCACACTGGATATAAGCAACCAGCTGATTTTGTCCATTGACAATTACAATAAAGGTTATTAAAAAAAAAAAAAAAAAACATTGTTTTAACCATGTTGGCAGCACTTTGCAAGTCTTGTGTACATAGATATAAAATATATAGCTGAAGGTAGATGCCTGCGTTCAAAACTAAAATATGTAAAATACATTTTTTAACAGTTAATCAGGTTTTGTTATCTTCCTCAACCTGTCAATCATCAACAGATATGGCAGAAATCAGCCTGATGTCAGAATTAGTCAGTTTTAGTGTTCATTCAGGTTTAAGAAGAAGGTTTAAGATGCTTCCTACATGGATGGATGGATGGATGGATGGATGGATGCAGTGAGAGATTATTAAGGGCTTATTCATGGATTTTTTTAAACCTTCAAATTTCAGACCTTACATTGGAAAGAAACCTGTGAACTACATGAATTAAGCTGATCAGAATCAAATTTTAAACTGATTTCAACTCAATGGAGGCCCCGTTTGGATGAACCAGGCCCTGAGGAGCAGCTCGGGGCTGTGAGGCCATGTGATCCAAACAAACACCAGGTCCAAACGGTATTTTCTTACAAAAGGAATGGCTGTGAACCTGAAAAAACTTTTCTCAGACTGTGACAAACACTCAGAATTAACTGTTTGTAGTTGACCCTTTGGTCTAATACAATTTGAAGGGTCTGGAAAAGCCACAACAATAAATTGTATCATGTCATTCGTATGTGCAGGCCCCCAACAGGAAGTCAGACTGTTGATCAAGGCAGCTGATAAAATCCCACAGACAGAAGCTAAAGATCATGATCGCATTAGCAGCAGGGCTTACAAAAATGATTATAGTTTCATGTGTAAAACATTACAAACAGGTAAGAACTTCATCCATCCATCATCTATACCCCCTTATTCCTTAACCAGGACCCCAGGGATCTGCTGGAGCCTATCCCAGCTCTCTTTGGGTGAAAGGCAGGGGGCCACCCTGGACGGGTCACCAGTCCATCACAGAGTGAAACTTGTAACTTCTGACATTTAAATCAGTTTGTCACAGCCACCCTGTTTTATACCATTACATAGCGAAGTGTCATTGTTTGCAGTTTGTTGGCTTTTCTAGAGACCGCCTCAGACCGCTCGCTGATTTTGTTGGATCTGTGGGCGTCAGATTAAACAGGTGTCACATTTACATGGCAGAGGATAAAATCCCGTCAAGTGTTGGCTTTGAGAAGCTGACCTCACACTCCACCCCGTCCACCCTCGTTATTCACTTGATATTCTGACAATGGTTGATATTATAGTGAGCCTTGACGCTGACATTGAGACTGTGTGCAGCTGTACAGCTGGACATGTTAGAGTGCTGAGGTCTAGACAGGTGTTTGTGTGTCTGTACTTGTGTGTTTTACATGTCTGTAGTGTTGCACATCAACATGTGAACCGTAGCTTTCAAGCATCGTATCAGGCCAGTAAATTGATATGAAATAGCTCTGGCAGGTGTGGCTGACATTGATTTGTGGGACACAGTTTAGCCAGATGTACTTCCTGGTCTGAAAAGTCCCCAACGAGGAAGCCCAGCACTGTTCTGTAACGTAGGCATCCAGTTCTTATTACAGGAGTCAAGGCTTTATAAGAGCATGTGCTGATTCCAACCAAATCAAGTCAAACGCAGATTTAGTTTTTGTGTTCATACTGTGTTAATGGGATGTTGTCAAAGGAAACACGTTGAGCCTAAACAGTGTAAACTGGCCGGACTAATCTGAAGGTTTTGCAGATGCAGGGTGTTGAAGAAATCATTTATCTTTTTAATCCATATTTTCTTTTAATCCAGTAAATTATGAGAAATCCCAAGCGTGCCGTCATTTTAAACCAAATACTGCTGGTCAGACAAAAACAGAGCGTCTTGTTTTCTCTGTATTCTGACATTTTAATGACTTCACAGTCATTAAAAAACAAAATTTAGATTTTTTCTTCCCCATTGAAGCAGACCTTCTGGGCTGTGTTTTTTAATATGAATGTATTCAATTATTATTTGAAACAGTTAACACTGAGTGTGATTTCAATAAAGGCTTAACATAATTTATGTGTTTATGTGCTGATTTAGCGTCAGTGGTCATTGGAACCATTTGGCGTCAGGTGACGATTAGCGACTTTGATTCCGTGAGCTGGAAATCTGACTCTGTGGGTCAGCTCTGTCAAATCTGAAGCCGTGATTAATGGACAAACAGTCCCTTCTCACAGCCTCAAATATTCAGCCTGATCCACGGGTCTGACCCACTGTCAGAGTTCAAAGGTCAACTACTTCATGAAATATGGCCAGAACTCATGAGAAGCAAAGTGCCTGCTTCTCAGTTTACCTCAGTTTAAAAACAAAACAAGACGGAGGCTTGAGATGTGTGACCATAAATTAGAGCATGTTTGATGCCAAAATCAGTGGTAGATCTTTTCTTCGCATCAGGATGACAGTACCTGTGGGATAACTCAGGCATGTCATTTACTCTATGTGGCCTTGCAAGAAATGGGACTTTATGTTAAGTGTTTATTTAAAACATGTTCATATGCAGAGGAAATTGGGGGAGGAGCGCTAAAGAAAGACGCGATGATGTTTGAAAGGGAAACCAGACCAAGGCCCTCAGTCTGAGGAGCCCTGCTGATCAAATCAGAGCTCCAGACAAAGGGGACGGAACATCTTTGAAAGTGTGTTTTATTGAAAGCCGTAAAAGGAAGTCAGGATGAATTGTGCCTTTGGGGAATCAGCTTGAAGTTTTAGATATAAATCTCAACCCTCCCCTGGATGTAAACAAACATGTGTCTATCTACTGAGAGCGTTTTAGAAGTGCTGGTCCCGTGACTTACCGATAGACTTTGCTTTTGGGTACTAGCTAATTTAATAAGAGCCCTGTTTATTCTCTCTGCATGCATGCATTGGTTAGACCCCATATAGATTTATTATGTCTTCATTAAATCTGCAGCCTGCTGTATTTTTGCCATCCTTCAGGAGAGTGACCTCAGACTCCTGCAGCGTTGTTTAAACAGAGAGTTTGCCTGAATTGGAGTGAGTCCCAGGCTCTCGGCTCATGCACAGCCAGGGCAGCGCCATGCGGGAGGCAGTGCCATGATGTAAGCCAGGCGTGACGTCCCACCTTATCTCTCCTGGGTGTTTCCACTCCAAACATCACTCTTAGCATGTAAAAGATAGAACCAGCTTCTGTGATTTTTTTTTTTTTCCACCTCTTTCTTCTCTTTCCTTCCTTTGACTGGATTCCTAGAGCTCACTCTTTGTTTTTGACCAGGATGTGACTCAGATATATGAAGCATTCCTGGCACTGACAGGCAGTTCTGGCCCAACAGGTGACAATGTCAGGCCATTTTCTCACACTATATTACCCCAAAGTGTTGTATTTTCCTACTTGACTCTGAAATGAGGTGCAACTTTTATGGCTTTACCTTCTTTCTGCAAATACCTATTTGAAGTGAGAGTGAAGTGTTCATGCAGTTAAAGGGAGAGATATTAGTGTGTGCTGCTGCCATCTAGTGTCAGCCAGGTGCTGTCCTGGCACAGGCTCCAACACAGGGCAACCTAAGCTGCACTGTAGTGTTCGTGATTAAAAGCCCCAGTACAAAAGTGAAAATTATACATCAACATGAATTTCTAATTCCAGCCTGGGGAGGTTTGTAGTTTTAGTGTAGCCGACATATGAAATGTAATAGGTGACCACAGTCATGCAGATATCTGAGGCTTTTCTCTCTGTCCTTATGGAGCAGGAACAGTGTTAGACCCAGTAAACATCACATTTTGGATGTGATCTTTTACATCCTGGCCTGTAATGCAGTTGTATATTGATGGTTGAGTTATGTTGTTGCACATTGTGCTCTGATGTTATTTTGCTTTCACACTATATTTCCATTCCAAGGCCTATGTTGTATCTATGAAGAAACACAGCAGCATCTTGATAAAGTTTTAAAATATTCACCTTTTGAGTTTGATGCTTTATTGCCAGGTCCTTGTAGCGTTAAGTCACAGGCTGTGACCCCTGGGAGAAATGTATTATTTCACCTTAAAGAGCAACACAGGCTCAGATACAGATGTGTGGAAATGGGAACTGCAGCCACCAGTTAAAACGAACCCAAAACTAACACAGCGTGAGCTCCTACGAGTGAGTTTATGTGTGTGTGGTATCGTGTCAGAGTGGGCAGGCTTTTCCATGCATGGTTATGACTTCTTGAAAAACTTCATCAACATAAGCTTAGCAGGTCCAGATCTTTCCCCCTGCCACTTTTCATTTCTTCAACCAAGTGCCAAGAAAACGCCTCGCTTTTTCAAACTACCTTGACAATCTTCAGAAAGTGCAATTCCCTTAAGTGCAATTACTGAATTACTTTATCCTGAATCATTCAGTTTGATACCACCTCACCCAATTCATCTGTTTCTTATAACCGCTCAGCTAAAGTACCAATAACTGATGCTTATCCTTCTGTAGGAAGGCAAACTGTGCCTTCAGCCCAAACTCATCTCCTCCTGCACATGTATTTATAACCCACGGCACAAGAAGACCAGTAAAACATTTTAAATAACTTTTAAATCACTTGTGCTGAGTGTGAATCAACATGCAGCCCTCCTAGCCTGTGAAACATGGGCCATGATTAGGATACTATACACATATTGCCATATTTCAGGCATCCTTTTCCATGGATGGAACCAAACCTGTGCTGAATGTGGATCCGTGGAAGCCTAAGACTCATTCAGTCACCGACCCTCTTTCTGAGGAAGAGGAGAAGGTGGAGGAGGAGTTTCTTTCAATGAGAAGTAAAGTTACAAACAACAAGTTGTGGGCATTACGCTGCTCTTGTTTTCCACTTGTAGTTTTTCGTTTCACGGGACAGCCTGGCCGTGAAGGTCGGCTCCAGGGGTTTGGCGACAGAGAAGCAGAACAGGAGTCAATGAGGTCCCTGATGAGGCCTTGGCTCGGCAGCGCCGACCCAAAGACCCCAGGGCTGCTGCCGTGCTTGGACAACTCCCTAATAACAGGAATAGAGCTTGCGGTCTGGGGCTTGGACCAGGACTACCAGGGACATGTAGTTCAGAGCACTGGACACAGTTGGATGGAGGAAGCTGAAATCCTGACTCAGCATTTATTTGTTAGCAGACTGGAATAACCTGCTAATCACAACCAGTGTCGACTGAAAGTAGCTTGGCATAAGTGAGAACTGCACAGTATTTTATTGTAGTGATCAGTTAAACACTATATTGAAGCCTGGCAGAGCTCATGAGGCTGCTGCCTGCAATGATGTCTTTACTGAAGTTCGACTAATTGCCTTCAGTAGTTTGTCCCTTAATGTAAGATGGGGATCCATTAAAAACCCGTCACAGACCCAATTTGTACAGTGGTTTTATAGTACAATTACTTTTATTTTATTTTTACTTTTATATTTAAGCTGCCCTAGTTCACATAGCCCTGAACCCAACTACTTGTGTTCTTCATGACTGTGTTCACGTCCAAGATATACAAGGACACCACAGAGACTCACATATATTCCTTGGCACTGGTTCTCCTCTGACCCCAACATCAGGCCCACAGATTTATATGACACACCAACTGTAACGCCACGAACGTCTCCGCGGAGACGAGGATAAGCATTTAAAGGCGCTGTTCAAGTCCCACGGGTGAGTGGCGCCGAGGTACCTGAGCAAGCAGGGAATTTACTACCTGGGGTCAAAGGTCAGGGTAGCACAGGGGTGATATTTGGAATCAAAGGTAGAGAGGCGGGCGCTGAGGGAATAGCCAGACCTCTCTCAGGAGGTCAACAGTTTTAGACAGAGAGACGAGGGCCATAATCTCCAAAAGAAACAAAAGAAATAACGGAGTCAATATTAGGATATTTTACAGAGTGTGAAGCAGTGCCAGTGTATATTGTTATTAAGCTAAGGTAATTACAGCCTCCCTGTCTCCTGCTGTTTCCACTGACCGTACCTGCACATTCATCACTAACCAGCAGCAGCTGGCCCCAGCATGAGCCTGGTGTGGAAGCAGCACAGCTCAGAGACGAGCAGACGTTATTGACAAATACACTGTTAATCTCTTTGGGTACAAAGCTGATGCTCCGTAATGAGATGCATATTTATTGAGGACATGATAATTATACAAAGAAAAGTGAACCCAGTGTTTTTATTAACATTAACCTTTCAACAACATTTATTTGGAAACATTGTGCGGCTGTTTTTCTAAAGATTTATCTCCAAATGGTTCATTTCCAGGGCAGCATGGTGGATGAGTGGTTAGCACTGTTGCCTCACAGCAAGAAGGTTCCTGGTTTGAAACCCATCAGGGGCCTTTCTGTGTGGAGTTTGCATGTTTGCAAATAATTACTTACAATATCTGCTCCTGCTAACTGAAGCATGAATGTTTCTGTGCTTGTGTCTGTGCAGCACAGTGAACTTCTTATAGCTCAGGAAAGATCTTTGGTCTTTGTTATACATGGAAAACATCAGCACTGAGCTGAGACGCACTTTCGGTTTTAATGCCCTAACCTACCTCATTAGCTATATAAGACATAAACATAAACAACATAAACAAATACTACACCATCATAACATTAGCATTTTTATTGGTGTTTGTTGACATCAGTGTTTTTCCTCCAAAGCTGCGTTTCCTGATAAAATGTTCTGTGTGAAGGTCGACTTCAGTTTGACTTTACTGATGCACTTTTAGTCTGACTGGCATAATTACACCAAAATGATTGTAGAGATGTTTCATCCTCACCACATGACATAGTTTTGCAATTAGTGAGTAATGCACTGGAAGTTCATTCAACCACCAGTCCAATCACTGTTTCAAAGGCAGCCACACAAGTGAGGCTCATTAATTTGAATTACCAATTAGTGGTACAAAGTTGGCTTCAACAAAGGTCTGTCATGACAACAATGTTTGATATCAAACACTTACTTACATGACATGCTACAAAAAGATGGATGCACACACCGGCCGATGTGCAGACTCTAAATACTGCAGTCTGTGCATGCATTGTCATGTGCACCCTCTTCACAGCAACTTAAGCACTAGTGTATTAGTGCATGGATGGTATTCACAGACATGAGCAGCCGACAAACGTTACACTTCAATACAGAACAGCATTAATCTGCCTTTACAGAGGGAGACAGGCGGATTAGCCAACAGGACTACTGTTTTATTTTTCTCTAAAGTGTATCAAAGAAGGAAAATAACATACATATGCCTGATTACTGTACGTGCCATTCTTGATATTTGTCAGAATGGATGTTTCTCCACCTCATTTCTCTGACTTTGAACACATTTTCCCACTGTTTTATGTTCCACCACATCACTTATAATAAAAACCAAAAAACATATTAGATGTTCTTCGTGGTTTAGGCCGTAAAGCTTAACCTTCCAAGCCCGAAGACCTACTCATCTGACCTCATAGTGTAGCAATGCAATAATAAAGACATTACACTTAAAATGGCCTTCATACGTGCAGCACTGGAGCACCTGTTAGCGGCAAGGTTGCGTGCAAAAGCATGGCTCGGATTCAAAAGCAGCCTAATCAAGTGCACAGATGCAGTGGTTTATTATCTGAAATGATACTTGGCGATGAAGTTGTTCATCACATTTGTTGAAAATTAATTTAGCAAAAGGCCCAACCTTTTATTAAGTCATGCCATGATGTTGTTCAGATTCCACATATGGCTCCCAGGGTTCTTCACGCGACTTTACATAGGTGTTACCACATTACCAACGTGAGGCCGGGCCAAAATAAACAGAGCCGTGGTTTGATTTATTCAGAGGTGATACATTCTTAAAGCCAATAGCTCATACAGTAACTTCACTGCCTGCTCAACGAGTGTTGTTACTGTGGATACATGTGATGCCAGCTGCAGATGGCTTTCAAAGAAGAGTCCACAAATAAATAAATATCAGGAGGAGAAATGTGGTAGAATCTGTACTGGCATATTTAATTTACTGTAGTCTCATAGCTGGGCCGCGTTTTGCTTATTCTTCTTTATTTACTTTGAAGAACATGTTTACGTGCCATTTTCTGACCTGTGCTGATTTTTTTTTTTTCTTTTTTTATTGATCATCCTGTATCTACTTTTCCTATAACTGAAGATCAGAGAAGCTGTGATGAACCAGACTGCATCAGGAATTGGCTGACATGGCTGTAGTTAAGTTGGCAGGCTCATGCACATGTTATGGATTTGCTCATCATGATATAAAGAGATTCTGGGATGGTGTAATTTCTTGTCATCGGTATTACATTTACCAATTTCTTACTGTCCAGCAATACTCAGAAAACAGCTTGATCATGTTGAGGATAAGCAAACAAAATGCCTTATTAGATCTGAATCTCTGGCAGGAAATCAGACAGTCATAATGAAATGGAAAAGAGGAGTTTGTTTTAAGCTGAAATGCCAAACATTACTTGGTTTTAGCTTTTTAAATGTGAACATTTGCAGCTTTTTTTTAAAAGTCTTTGAATCTTGGATTGTTTTCTTCTTTGGAGAAAAACCATTTAAAGATGTGGTGATGGATGTTTTCACTGTTTTGTTTATGTGTTTGACATTTTAGAGAATAAACAAACAATTCATTGACAAACCTTACTGATAACATTATAAATGCTTTAATAATCAATAATGACAAAGTGATGCAGTGACGGACACATAAAATATATCACTTGATTTAGGAAATTGGGTAAAATTTTGATCTATTTCTATGAGTAAAATATTTCATAAGGTGTGTCGTAAGGCCTTTGTGTACATTGTGTGTATAATTTTCTGGATATATATATCTATATATATATCTATATATATATAGATATATCTATATATATCATGGTGTTTGGTCAGAAAATCCAACCGAGCGCACAAACAAGAAACAAACAAAGTTTTGTTCAAGCTGTAGCTTTTGAGAAACGCTCGGTGTTGATGGGGGTTTGTTCTCTGCCAAGTGCCTTCCAGCTTCATCTGTCTGCAGCTGACTGCTGCTGCTCATTTCCAGAAACACCCTGCTTGACGTTCATGCAGACATTACACACATTTACACCTGGGTGCTTCCCAGTTCGAACCTCAGTGTTGTTCTGCCAGAAGCAGGAGAAATAATAGCGAAAAGAGCCATTGCTGAAAAAAGGGGGAAACATTTATCATTTATCTCTCTTGGCCAGAGGTTTCAGCCAGTTCAGAGGCCTGAACTCACCCAGGTCTTTCAGACATCAATCTTGTGTTGACTCTAACCTGCTGCCTTTCGTGCATGAAGTCAAACTGAATAAACTGGCCCCATGCTTTTGCATTTGCACATGTTGTCGTCTCTTGGTCTCTTGGCCTTTGTGCCAAGTTATTGTTTGAGCAGGTAAAAACAACAGGCCTGCAGTCAATAGCAGGAAACGAAGGCCTGACCAGCCTCACGGTGCACAGCTTTCCAAGAGCGGAAGCCTTAAAAACACATACAGTTGTTGAGGCACATTTCAGCTCAATATTTGTTGGGTTACCTTTGCCAGGCAAACAGAACAGCACAATGTTCTCCGAACGTATGAGATAAACATTTACAGTTAGTGGATACACATTATAATAAAGCGACGCTCTGTTTCACACATTGATGGTCTCATAGAATGTCTTGTATAAGGTTTTGGATGATCTGAAGCCTTTAATAAATAGAGAAACACTGTAGAGGAGGCCCTACCCTCCTGATAATTAATTATTCTCACACCTTCTCTCAGGGTTTGTGCTAAAACTGAGTCTCCATCAGTCTTTTTTTTTTTTTTCAACTCTTAATCTGTGCACTGCATAAACTGCATGGAACTACTTTTATTCAAGTTTACATGAGGACAGTTATCACTGTGACTCAGTGTGCTGAGTTTGACCGAGCACAAAACGTAATAATGACATTTTACAAAGATGCTGAACTTAATGTGGATCTGTCACATCATCGCAGACACCTGAGACATTTAATGAGGTCCTAACAGGGGGATCACTTAAAAGGTCTGGGGCACTCCAGTAGGACTTTAAGGATCTGATTATGAGCAGCAACATCTCTAGTTAAAGTCCAACCAGGGGCATTTTAGCGTGTCATTGCCCATCAGGCTCCTCCCTCGTTTCCTGTCAGCTCAGGTTTTCAAATAAAAGCCTGAAACTGGTGCAAAAATATATAAATTGGAAAAGGAATTATATTATTGTCACTTTGCTACTAATCACAAAGTCACGTCATCAAAACAAACAGGTTGATGTGTCAGTTTGAAGTTTGAAAGGATTAAGGTTGAATCAGTGAAATATTTTTGAAAAGATTTTTAGATGATTTCATTGCTGTGTCTTATGTGAGTCATGAATCTCGTTTGGTTTGGAATAACACTGACATGATATACTGATATACTGTGGTCAGAACTCGCTGGTGCCTCTCACTCATCCTCCAGGGACGGCATTCAGACATTTCCTGTGGTCACAGGTCAAAGTGAAATTTTAATGGGGTTTTTGACTTTCCGGGAATGTGGGACACTTCCTGACTCTGTTACACAATAAAAGCATATTTCTTTTCCTATTTCCAAACTACAACATTCTGGTTGAGAGTTTGTTAGAAATGGATTTTTAGATGAAACCTCAGCGTCTCTATCTAAAACCTCTGCCTTTGACCTTTTCCACTTTTTGTGCCAGAAAACCTAAATGTTCATTGTTTGACTTCTGTAAATTCTTGCCCTCTAGAAGAACTTTAAACAACTCATGGGTGGAACATGCAAACTTTCCAATGAAACCCAGACTGATTGGGTTATTTTAGAGTCAGCAGACCCACTGATGGCAGTCTTTACATTTTGGCAAGTGTGCAGATGGAAAATGGGCAAACTATTATTAATTAACAGCCAATCTGGGCCCCAACAAATCAGTCCTGATTGCTGGAAACAGAAGAAACCAGTAAATCAGATATTATTATCCAACTGGGAGACATGATATGTCATGTATTAGGTTTTTGAGGCAAAAACATACAGAACAAGCAGTTTTCTAAACACGATCTTACAGTTTACACGATACAGTTTGAGCGACATGCAGTCTGTAATTCAGAACATATACTTCAACTGCTTCAACGTTTGAGAAATTACACACCACAATCTGTGTTTTCTACTTAAAACATCTGTTTGAAAAAGTCATGTGGTAATTGACCTACTTCATCAAACTTTTATATGTGATCTGGTTATCATGTATTATTATTATTATTATTATGATTTACACTCTTTTTATTTTCTTAGTTTGTTGTTTCAAAGTGTATTTGTGTTCCGGTCTGGGTGCTGCTGGGAATGATTACTGTTGACATGTGTTTTGAGGCCATATTGCCCATATTGGAAAGTGAAATGACTCCCGGTGCTTTGGTGAAATGTTTGATTCTTGGAGGATCAATGACGTAGCAGCTTGCAGGGCTACTTGATGAACTACTGTGGCTGGTGAGCTCACAGTTAACACATTAGCCAGCACTAGTCAAACACATCCGTGCATTATCTACATCACTTATTTTATTTCTATTAAGGGTCATGGGAGCTGGGGACCAATCCTGTGTGATACTGGGGCAGAGGTGGGGAGCACCCTGGACAGACCCCCAGTCCATCATGGGGCACGCTTGTGTTTTGGCTATGGGGCCTGATTGAAACTGTGCAATTGTTCCAATGTTGTGCACTTGTGCTCTTATGTGTGTGCGCTTGTGTTTAGGCCGAGGTGAAAGATTTCTCTGTTTTCCTTCAGGCTTTGTGGCTTCTAAGCGTAAAAAACACATCAGTCAGAGAAGTGTGCAGTCTGATAAAGCTTCTTTATTTGGGTGTCAGTATCTTAAGATGTTAGTTGGAAACTTCACTAAAATCTAATCTGATCTAAATTTTCATGTGAGAAATCCATATGTTTGCTCACACGGGTTCAATTCCCTGTAGGGCCCCAGGTGCTGTAGGGATATAAGGTGTGAGACGAGTCCTTTGCTGCAGAGATTTGAATGGAAAAAAAAAAGGGACAGTCATTAATTAGTCTGGACGGCAAAGAAGACATATCAGATCATTTTCCTCGTCGTTGCCACAAGTTCTAGTTAAATCTCAGTGCTCTGTTTTGTTTTATTTCCATCAGTCCTGTTGGATTTGTAACAAATGGTGGAGGTATTTGTTCTTTTTCCACTGCTTTGACAAAAAGAGAGAAACTTGCCTGGAGCTCTGTGTTGAGTCCATTTTTGCACCTTCTAATTGACAAACTGTATTTTCTTTGGGAGAGTGTTTCTGTCAGGGTGTCACCTAATACACAGGGCTGTTAACACATGAGACATTTATGAGACACGAATAAATAGTGTGCTGCACCTGACAAGGGGAAGTGGTTGAGTTAACTGACAAATTGCCTTTTTATTGGTCCTGTCTTGGTGTATTCAGTATTGTGTAACTCTCCTGTGGTAAACTCAGTATAATTATCCTCCTTTAGCGCAGATCAAAGCCAAACTCATCCCTTTCAATTTGGCTCATTTCATAAATCCATCAGTTTTGTGGATTACCTCTGTGAATACAATAATGTTTGGAGAAAGGTCATTGCCAAGTGGTCTGTCAGCAGTTTGGTCATAGACCAGATGGGGACAGGTAATTGTTCCTTTTGTTATTGTGGGTTTCCATGCAAATGTTGTACGAATTCACCTAAATGATTAATCTACTCTCTAAATTGCCCATAGGAGTGAGTGTGAGTGTGTGAGGTTGTTTGTCTCTATGTGGCCCTGTGATGGACTGGGGACCTGTCCAGGGTGGACCCCTGCCTTTCACCCAAAGAGAGCTGGGATAGGCTCCAGCAGATCCCTGGGACCCTGGTTAGGACTAAGGGGGTACAGATGATGGATGGATGGATTAATTTACTATATGATTAATTTACCAAAGCTATTTTCATTGCAATTTGTTGTTTCCACCTCAGCCAAGTGACGTCTAATTTCATATGTGCAAATTGAGTTTATCTAGTTAGCTCATGTTAGCTACATAAGAAAATATATGTATTTTTCTATTAACTGAATTTAATTATTTATCCCATGTACCTGGCCTGAAGGTGGCTGAGCAGAGCAGGATATCATCATGGCTCAAAATAAACACCATTTATTTTAATAAATTATGGTATGGTATGGTCCATTCACCCCAGAATACATGCAGTGAAAGCGTCACACACTTGGCCTAAAACCTGTAAACACATCCTGTAGTTACTCATCTGTCTTTGTAGAGTGGATTTCTTTGGCGCACTTTAAACAGGATATTGGGCGAGCAGCGGTATCTGTGTGATACAGGGGGAAAGAATGATGTGTGAATGCTGCTGCTAACAGGAGAGAAAACCCAAAGGCAACACAGACTATTTTCCAGTGGCTCAACTCAACCTTTTAATTAACCAGACATCGAATCTCCCAAAAAGCACATCAGTCAAAGACGTCAAAAAACCTGAGATAGTCGAGTCCGTCCAAATCAAACACTGCTAAGAAATCTCCTTCAAACAATTCATCCAGAGAGTAACTAGCATCAAAAAGTGTCATGTGTGCGTGTGAAAATCATTCAACATCTGCTGCAGCTGCCCAGTGAGCAGCAGAATTTAAAAAGAAGGTGGAAAATACAACAGATTATGTCAAAGACTCCAGGTTTTGAGGTTTGAAGTGAAGAATTGTGAAATGTCTGCTGACAAATTCGACATGTTTATATCCATGTTTACTGTAGCAGGAATATTTCGGCTCATTATATTAAGATGAGACGTTTTCCCTTTGCCAACCCACTGCTACTCTCAAGCAATGTCTTATAAGCGATGGTTTTACAACTGATTGGTTTTTATACTTCCTGGCTGGAAGAGCAGGCAAAGAGAGCACAAAGACTGAGGGGGGAACTCCCCACCCCACAAATATGCCAAACTCAAAGCAGAATCACGCTGATAATTACTTTTTATGACCTTGAAATCATTAACCCTGACAGTGATGGATCGCTACCAGTATACAGTGTCACACAACCACAAAATACTTTGTCTAAATGAAAAGAAAATCCACACCAGTAGCTGTTTAAACATCCAGATTTGTGCATTTACAACATCCTGTATATGATCCCACAGGCTCGAACGCTGCGGAGAAAGTTTGTAAAACGGCTCATTTTCCTGTAAGATTAATAGCTCAGTAATGACAGGCTGTCAAGACATCAAGAAAAACATCCTGTTGGACTTTTTCGCTTTACATGAGCCTGTGCACGGCTTCCAGAAACACACATTATATAGTAGCTGATCAACAGACGTCACTGTCGAACGAATTAAATATTAATGTGGTCAGTTGTAAAGCTGTGCATGACGTATTTATATCTCTGATACAGGGAAAATACTGTATAGGGCAAAGTAGTGCCATCACCTGTGTACCTGTTCGTTGACATTGGTGTGTGTCTTAGCTGACTTAGTGACTTTAAACTCTTATGTTACACGTCTACATATTTTTTATTATTTTCTAGATTTGGTCACATTTGGCAAAAATATCTGCATTTGACCTTTTCCACACTGGATTAGAGGATTTATGTTTATTATTTATTCATTTGTTAGACTACAATGTGCAAATGTTTGACTTGACACTAAGATAAAAAAATATAATACATGATAATAAACAGCAATAAACGTCTTAGCATTTTAAATGCCTTACAAACGCATGCTATAACAGAAGCAGCACATGCTCACGGTGACAGTGTTCCCATGTTCATTTAGCATTTCAGCATTCTTTGGTAATTAGCACCACACACCAAGTTCAGATGACGCAGTTGCTATTGTCATTAGTTTTCAGGTATTTGGTGATAAAGCGTTAAGCCTGAGATTGTGCTACAAAGTCAGGAGGAGCCTCAAAGTGTAAATGTTTGCACCCAGTTTTATTTAAATCCAGCTGATGAGATATTTTACTCAAAACTGTGAATGAAAGAAATGAACATCCTTGGGAACTGTGAGCATCTTTGACTAATTTTGAGCTAATTCATTGAGCAGATGTTGGAATATTTTAAAAGATATTTCTAACTTTTGACCAAAGCCTTTCAGTTTCATCCACAAGGTGCATGACAGCTCACCCCATAGTCTGTCCATCCATCCGTCTGTCCGTCCTGGGGAAACCCTCACAGGCACAGGGAGAAGATAATTTAGCATTATTCTGGTATTGTTGTTAGCCACCAGTGACTCCCTTGCTTCTGTAATTTGGGAAATATTTTTGTAAATAGCTGATGATTTATTCAAGCTGAAGTTTTTAACTTTATTGTTTTTTAAGGACCAAAGTGTAGAAAGATGAAAACCACAGGCCACACACGTCGACTCTCAGACCATCGTCAGTCCATTTATTACAGCTCAGCAGAACATCAGGTATGAACGATGTTCCCACCGTGGAGTGCAACACTTCTCTCTGCTCATCAGTCAGTAGTACCTTGTAGTTCTTGGCTGAAGTGAAGTGGAAATACAGAGCACATCAAGGTGTAAAGAGCTCGTATTTTTTCATCTTTGCAAATTGGAAAAATAAAAAGTCCTTCAACTGAGTTTTTTTTTTTTTTTGCACCCTCTAACCTCAGATGTTCACAATCTCTGTTCTAATTTACAGTTCATAGTAGAAACATCCTAAACTCAGTAGATCAGTGTGGGAAGAACAGGGGAGAGCTGTGTGTACGAGTGTGTGTGTGTGTGTGTGTGTGTGTGTGTGTGTGTGTGTGTGTGTGTGTGTGTGTGTGTGTGATATCTGAGTAAAGAGTCTCTCAGTGAGGGCTGCAGTGGCAGCTAATGTCTTACTTCTGGTGTTTGGCGATAACACCTGGGGGTTAAGCCTTCGTTACAGACGTGACGTTTCCTGTGCTGATTAAACACGGGGAAAGTTTTAGGTATCATGTGCCTCATTTTGCCTTAAGATGTTGTAGTAAAATGTTCCATATGCGACTGAGGCTGTTGTTGCTTGACGCTTCTCATTTCTAATGTTTTCCATCCAGAGCCAAAACAAGGAGCAAAATATAAATGTGTTCAAATTCTTCATGTCATGTAGGTGCTAACGTTTTAAACACTGGAGAAAACAACGTCAGTTCTCCATCAGCGTCTGAGCTGCACAAACCCATTGCAGTGTGTGAGATTTAGTGACCTCTAGCTCTGAAGTTACACACACACACACACACACACACACACACACACACAAACACCTTATCCCCTTTCCAAGTATGACAGAGCCTACAGTGTCCGTCATCTGTCCAGTATGACTGCATCCGGCTGCAATACGTCAGAGGTCATGTTAGTTTAGACTGCTGTATATTTATAAACTGTTACATGTGCCAGTGTTTTGGTTTGTCCCTTCTGGGCTCATGTAGAAACATGGCAGCGTCCTATAGTGTCCAAACGTCAGTCAGTGTTGTTAATGTTTTGTATTGGAATACATCTGGAAGTTGATAAGTGATTTATTTCAAACCAGCATTAACTAGTTTTTCTACAAACGAGGTCAGAGTGACTTTAATTCTTCATGACTTAGCTTTGATTTCAACATTAGACATTTTATGCTTATCTGAGGAGAAATTTCTGGGTCTCCAGCTACATTTTGCCTCATAAACTCATTTTCTGACGAGTTTGCTGATATAAAGTTCCCAAGAAAATGTGACAGGTGCTTTATGCTGGAGAACAATCTGCTGCCTACTGTACTTCTCCAGGCCTCTGGCAGAGGCGTGTTAGGATTAGTCATGCCGGGCTGTCGCTGCTGGCACGTCTCAGCTTTTACCAATTTGTGACATCATATAGATGGAAATTAAACCCAGCAACCATATCAGCCATAGTCAGTCTAACTCCTGGATGTTTTGACCCAAACAGCAGTAAATATGAAATACTGGAGCAGATTTGACATTCCTTTTTGTATGAAGTCATGTCTCTTTACAGATGGATACCTGCTGTTTGTCGTTTATAAATCATGCAACCATTTTTAATCTATATCGAGATTGAAAGGAATATCATAAATCTGCCTCTTGTGCGTCTGACACTTTGCCGTGTTGCTTATTTCCTGGTGATTTTGTGTATAATTAAACTTCAGTCTGCTGGAACAGCAGAAATAATGCAGATTAGGTGCCATTTGTGTTGTATATTTGTACTGAACCTCAAGTGTTCTACAAATCTGACAATGATTCATGCTTTTTCCCGACAAAGTCAATTACCTTAAAACAAAATATTTTCAAGTATACAGCACAGCACTTCATTTAATGGCACAGCGTAGCCTTGTAAAATCAGCTGAATCCAGCTGGAGAACAGTTTTACAGCAGAGTCTCGATGCTTCAACGCTTTAAATGCTTTCTAAACGCTTTCTTATGCTTTCTTATGCTTTTACTGCTCGGACCTGAAAAGACGTTACTGCCCCTCTGGTGAAAGAAATTACCACACAGGCGTTAGAAAGAATTTCTTCACTTTATCTCTCACACAGTCTTAATGACAACTGAGCTGAAGTTTCAACATCACTTGTTCTGTGTTTTAACCCTTGAGCTTCTGTTTTTCAGTCACAGAGCGAAGCACTGACAGGGTGCTTGAGTCTTCATTGTGTTTTAGCTTCTTCCCGTCTCGCTCAGCAACAACTGAACTTGTCTCAAAGTGCTCCCCCTTGTGGTGCGCAAATGAATAGAAAAAGTGTTAAGTAAAACAAACATTGTAAGTTAATACATTTTTAATTGCTTACATTCTTAACAATTAAATGATTTGTGATTAATCCTTCACATCCCTAGTATCACAGTATTGATGTAGCCTTGGACTTCCTGATGGCCAATGGATTTAAGACACTAATTTTGTAATGTCACTGTTGTGTCTCTACGATTTCTCCTCCACATCTCGTACCATGAAAACTACACCAACAATCATCTCTATGTGTAAAAGTACATATTTTCTTATATTCCCTTTAATTCGTTTTTTTTTTTAATACCGCAACTGAGAAATATACTGGACATAATATTGAAAAACCAGGTGACTCTTCTTTGCAGGACAGATTCTGAGATGCTGACACACTGTTCGAGTATATTATCATCACAAAATCCAAAACCATGAGCTGAAAGGTGCTAAAAGCTGACAGGGAGGCTGCAGACTTGGTTTATACAGTGATTCCCCTTGCAGGTTCAAGCAATCCTGATTTTGTCAGATAACCTGCAGTTTGTGAGCTGTATTGTGTAACTTTAAACCTCACTAAGTGTTTCCATTGCAGCTGATGAAGAATGACAGTGTGTCTTGCTGTTCTGGGATCAATGACACAGACTTTCTCCAGCCTCAGTGTGAGGAGAAGAATGTGTTTTCTTTGCCCCACTGTTCTCTGTCTTTTTATGGCTTACTAGATTTTCCGCCTAGTGCACCATTATGCACATTGATTTTTATCATGTGAAGCTTCAGTGAGATTTCACAACTTACATTGTTTCAGTTTCATACACTGAGCATTTGACTGATCACTGTAATAGAAAACAAACAGGGGAATGATTAGATTTAGTTCTCAAACTGATGTTGTACTATTTTGGTTCAAGTATATATCAGCCACAAAATGTCCTCATCTCTAACTTTACACCTGAAAAACAAAACTACACATTTAGACGTTTCACAGCCAGTTAAAGGCTTCTGGACCATACCATGCCAACATTACTACACTTGGTGTCAGTGTTATAATAAAACAGGAAACGACTCTGTGAAACTTCAAAACACCTCAAAAGGCTGAAATGAAACCCAACTTGATTTAATTGTAAAGCTGCAGAATAATTTATTACAAAGAACCCCACTGTAAGCTGTGGTAGTATATCACAGTTCAAGGTTTAACTTTATTTGTCCCTAAAGTGGACAATTGATTTTGCAGAAATGAGCTGAAATCATAAAACATAAAGAGACATAAATCTATAGACGTATACTGGATATTAAACGGAGCATCCAGTGAAGGAGAAATACACAAGCTGAGCTAAACAACACAGTTTGCCAAAGCTTATTCATGTCATCCAGGAAAATACAAGCAGAGGTCCGTGTCTGGTGAGAAAACATATTTTACTTAAGCACGCTTTAGTAGTTTTATTCACTTTACTGGGAAGAAATCATGTGACAGGCAGGCAGGTTCTTGCTGCAAACAGAAGTGACCATTGCAGGAAGCAGTCAGCAATTTACTCATCTGCAAAACAGGGAGGGAAAAAATGGAGGGTGAAATAACCATATGAAACACATCTGCAGCCATTTAATAACTGGGCCTAAAATAATTGCCTGTACATTGTTTTTATACTGCGTTACAGCCTGCCAAGCTGCGACTGGCTTTGGAGCGCTTTAATAACCTGTACTTCATCTGTACGCACTTAATTTGAAAATGACACTATTAAAAAGCCTCGTTGGTGGCCTCAGATTTAGGATCTGAGTTCTGATCAAACATCATAGAAATCAACAGCAATTATTCATCAGCCCAAACCACAGAGGTTCTGTAATAATTTACAGGGCAGAGCTAACTGTAAACAAACTATTTTCACCACACTTTAAAACATTCATTTTTTAGATGGCTCAAGATAATGTTTGTTTTTTTGTAGTAAACAGTGTTTTCTTCTTTATTTGACTCTATTTTGACTTTATTTTATTGTGTCTTGGTTTGTCGTGGGCAAAAGTTGTGAACTGCTTTAAAAACCTGCTGTACAAATAGCATTTAGCATCATTGTTACAGGCAGTAACCAGTGTGTTTGTGTGTTTCTCCAGTCCATGTAACTGAAATATGCTCCTGTTGCATTTATGGACATTTTGTCATCACACCCTTTGTTCACAAGGGATTTCTGCTGCAGAGTTCAGGACAAGTGGTTCAGGAATTTGAAACTCAAGTCGCTGCCGCTGCTCCTCAGTCGACACGTTGCCATGTGCAGTGGGTTTGTGTAAGCTCCCCTAATGAAACGGGGCCTAAATGTGGGGAAAAGAGTCGCGCTTTGCCATTTTCGGGTACTTATTTCTGCAGAAAGGGATGTTTTTGTGTGCGGGTGCCTCCAAGCAAATACCTTTCTGTCTGACAGTCTCATTAAATACACCAGGAGGGAAGAGGGAGCAGATCCAAATAGTAAATTCAGTTATCATAAAGCAGAAATCCAGAACATATTTGAGTCTCCTGCTGGATGTTTCACTGCTCCTCAGGGGTTTGGCTGCTGTTTTTTTTTTTTTTTAGCCCAGACATCAAACCACCAAGCTATTCAACTGGATGTTCACCTGCTACCCGTAGTTTAAATTAGATTTCTCTACGTTGTGTATGCAAGAAAGATGCCAGTGCTTAAAATTCAACTCAGGAAGGAGCAGAAATGAGATTTAATCCCAGATCTTTACTGTAAACCAGCTTTGTTTAACACGTCTAGTTTTCTTTTACAGATGACTGATTCAGATGCACAGTGAGGAACAAAATAGTGTCTCTCCTTCTCAGACATCGCTACCTACCACCAGTCCAACTGCCACAGCTTCATGGATGTGCAGGGATGATGGAGAAATAGAGTTGAATGCTAGATAATCAATAATCAAACAAATAAACTAATGATGTACCTAAAAGACAAAACAGGCCACAACATTGAGCCTAAGAGCAGAAGAAACAAAATACAAAACACCTAATGAGAGGAAATATCATTAAGCCACTAATCATGTTCACATCAGGCTGACTAATTAATCCAGCTAACTAATTAATCCAGCTAATCCACCACTGACCTCCACTATAATTATGATTTTCGTGTCTGTTTAGTTGACACTGAATATGTGGCTCCCGGCATTGATCTGTGGCCAAATCACAGTTTCTGACATTTCCAAGCCGCTGCTCTTTTTCTGAGCAGCTCCAGCAGAGACACGGTGGCACGGTGCCTTGCTCAAGAGCACCTGACAAAGGACAAATAAGAAGGAATCACTTCTGCTTTCTGCTCCACTTTTTACCAGCTGCTTCTTGTATTCACACAGGCCACTTTCTGACCACAAGGTCACTCCTCTCTCCATCAGGCATGTGCTCTACAGGGATCTAGATCTAAATACCTCTTTTGTACCTTTTTCTGCTCCACTCAGGCCTTTAACAGGAATTCAAGCTGTGCTAGCTTGCCATTAGCCCCTGGCAAATGAAAAGACATAATTCAGATTATTAAGTAAGTCAGGAGGGGATGAATGATTGTCAGAAAAGCTGTGAATATTACACAACTCTAGAAAAGCCTCCTAATTGAATCTGTCAGTGTGCCCTGATCCAGCTATTACACACATTTAACTCTTTGTACAGGGTAAAAAACGCAGGCTCCCAAAATGAACGTCTGCCCATAACTGTGTCAAGGCGATGTTTGCTTTTTCTCACACCGACACAAAGCCCCACTGTTTCCCCCTGTACGGCACTGAAACACGAGGTAAAGGTTTTAAATACGTTTTATTAATCTCTTGCTTTGGTGTGAATCATCCATAGACTATTGAATAATGCTGAGCTGTCTGAGCAGCGCAGGTGTGGTCAACGTCTGTCAGGAGCCTGCGCTCGGTAGTCAGACTTGGAGATTTACCAAAGATGTTAAACTGTGGCCAACTTTACAATCCTAAATTATGTGTCCAGCTTAGAAAAATAAGGAGGAGTCAAGAGGTGAGGGGGAGAGTTGCCAGTCGAATCGCTTTACAGAAGTACGGCACAGACTGTCCCTGGCCACTTGCTGAAGACATAACATATTACCGTTGAAGAAAAACAGCACATTGGGAGTTCTCTGTCATGTGCACAGCAGTGCAGACGCACCAGGCCAACTGTTGAGCCAATGAGATGTCTGAGCAGGTTCAGTTTTAGCTGAGGAAAAGTTGTATGTGTTGAGTTTCACTGGAAGAGACCATTAGAGATCAGTGGGATTGATTCTGTCCTCAGGACCTGCTTCAGACTGTCAGCATTATTCATTCTTTTGTAGGTTTGTGTGTAAAGTTTTCACTGGCTAGATTCAAACTCCTGCTCTACTAAACCGAGGTGAAGAGAAATGAGAAATGTCATAACTAGTAAAGATTTTAATGTGTAAACTAGCTGCTGGAAAGTACCTGTGAAAGCTGGTGTTTAGTCCATGAATTAGCTAATGGCTGATCTGTACATAGAGGTTAGTTCGTCTGGTGCGACTCATAACAAAGACATTATTTACAACCAGGATGCCACTCACTGACAAACTGTCTTGTAACCTCTTTATTTATTTCTTTTACACGCTCTCGACATCCGTATTATTTACTTTGAGGTATAAACGCGAATGGTTGGCTGGAACGTTCGGACGCCACCGTGAAGGACCACTGCGTTTTATATGAGCTTCCCTGCAAATTACATGTGATTTGGAATCAAGCGAAACAGATGTGTCTCTTGCTTTATCTGCAGTGAGCTTTGGCCCGATTTGTGGAGCAACATCTACGACTTGGAGGACATGACCTTTGAGCACAATCTGTTTTTCTGACACGTTTTATCCAAATAAATTCAGCTTGACATCAAACAGCTTGACATCAAACAATTATGATTTGCAGGGAATTTCATGGCTGCAGATGTGAGCCATTTACAGGAGATTATCACACTAGAGGACAATGACTGATTGCAGATCTTTATCCTCTCCCACCCTCCGCATTTTCTTTATGCATTTGAGAGCGCCCCCCTCCCCACCCCATCGATGTGGCACTTCACCTTTAACCCCAATTCAAGCTAGTTAAGTTTGATTGAGCTGCAAGGAAACAACAGTGCATGTGAATCCATCAGTTTCTGCTAGTTGGAATAAGAAATTAAGATTAAGCAGCAGTGCAGAGGAGTGAGAGTAAATTGTGTCAAATTGGAAACAGGGTCTCCTGAGTTGTTCAAACATCTGTTGGGGTGTCAGGTTCCTTTAGCTCTCATTAGGCCTCCAGTTTGCCTCGTAAGCCGGTCTCCACATGCCACCCTGCTCCCTGCAGGCACTGTCCACTGTTTTACAAACAAGCTCAGAGCTGAGGCCAAGACTCCATACAACCTTTGCTGTCCCCACATGCACTTTTCTTCCCACAGAGCTGCTCTGACTTACTGGATTGATGGCAATGGGACTTCTGTGTCGCTGCAATTTGTGCTTTCAATTCAGTGAGATTAAGAATTTAGATAATCCAGACCACTTTCCCACAGGAAAGCTGCTGCTCGGTATTTGATGCTGTGATTGACTGTAACACTGTATTTCTTCAAAAACACAGTGGACAGTGAAGGCTACATGATGCTGGCGAATATTAAAGGCGATATATCATATCAAACGTCAAAACATCGTCCATGTATCTTCTCGTTCAACCTCTTTTGCAGTGCAGGTCTGATTGAAAAAACACGACCTAATGTGTTTGTGATGTTTCTTTCCTCCTATTTTTTCACACTGCAGGAAGAAAGGTATAAGCATTGAATCTTGGGTTGTCACGTTGATGACACGATCGCCTCTGACGGTCAAATTGTATTTGACAGTGAACTTCCGAGGCACAGATGTATCGGCCCAGGCCCAAGCACACACCAGCTCCGGTGCCAGACGATTGAGCAGTCATTTGGAAAACGCTGGCTGCACGGGGTGTTTTCATTTTCAGCTCGCTTTTCCACCTTTTTGTAAACTTTCAGTGAATCTTTCGTGTTTTTGCTAAGGGTCCCTGATGACTCTCGGCATATTTGAGCCATGACAGATTGCCCCAAAAAATACAAATCTGCCTGGGTGAGCGCCGTCGACGTGTTTAGACTCCACCGAAATGCTACTGTCCATGGGATTTGGAAATTACAGTAAGAGTTCAGTGAGAACAGTCAGGTTGGGGGTTAGGGCAAGGTTATCCCTTACCGCTTTCCAGAATGGCTCCCATGAGAGCTGACCTCTGTGTGTCCTGACCTTACAGCGCCAAAGCTATAATCTCTGTTTGCTTGTCAAGTTTTCTGTCTAACTCCTGCTGTCTCCATATTTCCTCTCTCCTGGTTCTCCTCACTCCCTACCACCCCCCCCCCCAATTATTTACTCTTTACAACACTTCACTTTTATTTTCTCCCTGCTTTTCTCAACCCTCCTCCCTGTTTTCTCCCCTTTTTCTTCTCCTTCCCTGCTCGTAGTTTTTCTCTGTCTCCCTCAGCTATGTGGCCGTACTGCCAGGGCTGACTCTTTTGATTTGAGTGCAGTACATGTGGTTGAAATCTGAGGCCTGTTGCACTGCCAAGCCACAGGCCCCGTAATGGAGCACTGGCGCAGGAGAATAAGCCATTGTTCTTGGTGCAGTCGCTGGATGGATAGATGGAGTCAGGGAGGGAGCTGAGTCTATTTACAATTTTTAAAAAATTCTTACTGAACACAACCCCTGGGGTCAAAGGGGAGCCCCCTAATCTCATTGTAAATCCCTCTCTGGGTATCAGAGGAGGAAAAGTCACCTGGGACTCATTTACAGACATGGGATGCAGAGATGTTCTCGAGACAAACTGTCCGTTCTTGGTTCCCTGCACTGTCTGACTTCATGCTCAAATAATATAAACAAGAATGTGAGAGTTATTAATTGCTTTAGTGCTCACACCAACACCACTATCCAGCTTTAAACACATTTCCTTAACTTAATGTGTTTGGATCCCTTAAATATTTTTCTGTTGGACAAGCTAAGTTGGTACTGTTTTTAAATTAGGTCTAAGATAGATTTGGCCTTTTTTATGCCACACTACCAGAAAAATTTAGATTAACAGTATATTTGAACCTCCCCTACACCATTACATTCGTTTACATTTGTTTTTGTCCCAAATAAACACACGTCATCAACCAAAAGTTGGGAATTAGTGTTTTGCTACAGCCTAAATGGTCTAACAGGTTGTTGCCTTCCATTTTAAAAAACATACCTTTTTACATAAATATGTTCTGCTTCAGATTCAATTATAAACATATTCATTATTCCAAATGTCCCAGTATCATTATTGTTGTTTGTTTGTGATACGCTCATTTGAACTACTTAATATCCCTGGGTACAGTATATACTACATTAAACTACACCAAATGTTTGAAACGTAGTAGAGTAAAAATAGTCTGGAACTTAAAATACTCCAGTAAAGTACAAGTCAGTCAAATCAGGGCTTAAATACTAAATGTACATCAGCTGTGTGGTGTTGATGCTTCCCTCGATCTCTGTCTCTACAGTAACATGTCACTTTCAGCATTTGCTTACAATCATTATGCCTTTTTAAATGCATTAATTTGAGTGATTATTGTTTATGAGAATATGTAACAGGAGGACAGTCTGTTCAATGGTGATGATGGGCTGCTATAAAACAGGGATTTCTAAATACATCTGGACCTGATTTATCCCCCTTTGACTGTACAAACCAGAATCACGATGCAGGAGTCTATAGCCGAACTATTTTTAACTTAATTAAAACGTTTTTATGACTGAGAAAAATGGTGAGTGTGCAAATTCTTGTTAGTTAGTCACACCAGAGGCAGTCCACGTAACGTCCCTCGCTTCCAAACCTCCCTCCCCCTTAGTAATAGGGTTAAATTTGTCTGGGCAAATCATTAAAATAACTGCAATGGATCAACTGACCCCTGCTCATTAAATTTTATGCCAAAATAAGAAAGAAAGGCTGGAAAGTTGAAGCAGTGTCATCTTGAGTCATGGAAGCTGCCAGCCTGCTGGGACTCCTGGTGCCATAAGGTCCTGAGGTTTCCTGCAGGTTTCCCATCAAACCAAGTCGGCCTACACCCCCATCAAATCCCACTGGCTTTACTGAGAAATCCATAAAAGAAGGGCAGCCTCATGTCCTAGTGAAGACATGTCCTCTCAGTGTGATCTGACTTGTTCTGTCTCACAGATGGGAGGTGTTGGATGTAGGTGACATGAACCTGGGTCTTGGTTCCCAGTGAAATTGCCACAGGACTGTGTTTAATGCTGAGTGTAAATATTGATTAGTACTGACCCTGTATAACAGTGGAGCTGCAGCAAACTGCATATATTTATTAAGCAGGACTCGGGTCGGTGCTTGAAAAGGGGGGAATTTAGAAATAGACCAATAGATCTTTTTTTTTTCCTCTTCATGCTATTTAGCATAGCCTGAGTCTGTTTTCCAAGAAGTATTTTAAGGCGATAATAATCAAAATCCATGTGGACAAACAGGCTAGTTTAACAGGTGCTCCCCAAAAAACAAATTAGAAATAAATCTCCAACAATAAGGCAGTATCTGTTTTATCGCAGTGCCTGGCGCTGTGCGTTTGGACCTGTTTGATGTTGTTATAAATGAGTTGCAATGTTTTCAATTAGAAAATAAAACACAGCAGGCATGCAAAATGATTTTTGATTTGTGGCAAATTGGCTGCACTATGTGCCCACTGAAGCTGCCAACCTGCTTTTCTCATCTGAAGCCACCACTGTGCAAACAGCAATAATCTCAGTGATGACTGCAGCACTTTACTGGCAGTGCAGTGCAGGGCCTCCCCGAGGCCTAATAAACAAATCTGCCATGTCACAAATTCCACTTTTCTACCTTTATCTTTTCCATTTCCATATCTTCTCTGTTTCTGATTGATTAGAGGACCAGCGGTACAGCGACTTCTCCGCTTAATCATCACTGCTTCACTTCAGGTGTAAGCTGCAGTAGATGATAAATGTTGACTTTCACTTATTGCAAGTGAATTGAAAAGTGTCTGAATGATGAACGTCTGTGTAATTTCAAGTATTAAACAGTGATTAGCGATGATTTATGGAGTTTTAGCCACGCTGGCTGCATGGCTCTGTAGTGTCATTTGCTTTGTTGGTTTGGTCCAGTTTGAAATATTGTGAAAAAAGTTTAGTACAGATTTTGCACCAATAGCATATTGATAACAACCATCCTCCCCAGAGGATGAATCCTACTGACTCACTGATAAATGTGTCACTTTAAGTCAAACTATTGAATTAGGCTGAAATCTGGAACAAATATTCATGCCCCCCCCCCCACCTTTCCATCTCGTACCATCACTGGGTCCAAGTTTTGATTTGCTCAGTGCTGCAAAATTAAAGGCATTCACAACAGCCTGAGCTGTGCTTTCTGTTGTGCTAGCACATGCTAACACAGACAGCAGTGATCCTGGTGAACCCGAGGTTTTTCAGTGAATCTTTCTGAAACCTCTTTCATTTCTTCCTCACTCTGAATAGTTTTCACTGACGACTGAAAACACGAGACACAGCATTTACTTAATACTTAAGATTCAATCAAGCTTTAAACCACAGCGTGTTAGCACTTGTATATTCAGGGGCTTGAACTGGGAAATAAACAGGAAGAGTAAGTGAGGAGGCAGAACAACAAAGTAGATTTACAGAGTGGAAGATGACAACTTTATAGATTATAAACATACATTATATGAAGACTATGATGCAGGAGGATGGAGAACGCTTCCAGCTTTGTCACCGTTAATGTGCTGACATTTAGCTCATAGCATTGTTTTGCCAACATATGTCAACATTTGCCAAAGTCCAGCCGTGCGGAGCTGCCAGCGTGACTGCAGACTCATGTTTTCTTTGCTGCTGTAACACTTCTCCTAACAGCGGCTGTGCTGCTGCAGATCCTGGCCCATCCAGTTGGTGTCTGACCTCTTACTAGGCCAAGACGTTTAGCTGTTTCTTCCCCTGAGCACTGTGCCACGAGGCTAAAGTAACACACAGCGAGAAGCTCAATATCCACGCTGTCATAGTGAATAGAGGAGAGATGGCCTGTTACGGAGAGCTGCTGAGCTTTCACCTGCTGAGGAGAAAGCAGCCACTGTCTGAACGGGCAGTTGCCTCCTGTCTGTCTGCGTTTCTTGGAAAGGTGATGTATGGCCACGAGAACAAATGCAGAGATCCTCCAAGAGCTAACGGCATCAGGCCACAGTAACACTGGTGCTCATGGTCCTTGTACTGTACAACAAGCCCAACACATGTGAGGGATTAGAGCGATAGCAGATAATCAATAACATGACAGGCTGGATGTGATGGATGTGTCCTGGCTGCCCTCTCTGCTCACATCGCCATTAGTAGACGAGTTGGCCGTGGTGATCTATCCCGATCACCAGTGAACGTGTCAGATGCAGCAGTAAAAGTGGTTCTAGTCGGAGTCTGTGCTGCAGCCCAGTTTCCCCAGTTTCCCTGAACCTTGGCTCGTGTCCCTTGGTGATGTCAAGGTCACAACAAGACGCTTGACTGATGAGGGCAGGAGGAATGGTTTCAGTTTACCTCTGGCCAGGAGGAACTGCAGTTGATTTGAAGAACACCACATGGGCACAGTAGGATGCTAAGTGTGTGTCTGATTCCTGACTAGTGCTGTGGTTATTCACAAACGTCACGGGGAACTGGGTGATGGATCCTCGTTAGTGTGTTCAGAAGACTTGGGTGGAAGTTGGCGTTTGCAGTGAATATACAGTTAGTGTGTCACGTGCTGCTTTTTGCTTTTGATCGCTGCCTTGTGTCGCAGAAATCTGAAACATAAAGTTGGTCTGCCTGTCCTGAGGAGCAGCGGCAGCAGCTCTGCAGCACTTGGACAAATGCAGATTTTCACTTTCTTGTACGTGTCATATTCTGTCATCCTAAGCAGGCAAATCCAGTCATTTACTGAGAAACTTGCTTTTCTGTTGTGCTGAACATAAAAACATTCTGTAACTAATCTGAGACTATCTGTGGCAGATAAGACATTGTTTTGGTTTTCCTCACATAGATGGAAAACAGCAGCTCTCCTCAGTGTGGGCTCAGACTTCATTATCTACCAGAGAACCTCAGTAGCCTGGGCCCTGCAGACGAAGAGGCCACATTCAAGACAGAACACCCCCATTGGCTTGATTTACGGGGACACTAATAAGGGGAGGAAACCACTTTGCTTCACATATATACAAGGATTACATTTCACTGTGAATGGAAACATTCATTTGTTCAGGTCCTGAGAGCAGGTTCATGCTGATGACAAGAATCCTGAGGGACAAACTATCCATTTACTCCTGTTTTTGCAGCTACTCCAAAAAAAAAAACTAACAATTTTCATCAGATTGGGTGTGATCATCATTGGGTGTGCAATCATTCTTGGTATTATAAGGAAATTAAAGGTTCCTCTACAGTTCTGTGGAGTAATGGAGTTTAAATGCTCAGTGCAGTCGGTTCGCTCACAGCTCATGAGGTCTTATTGTACTCCGATCTGTTTTGTTTGTAAAATTAACCAAAGTTAGTAAGTCACATCCAATAACAACCATTCATGCTAATGATTAATGAAGGGTTCCATCAAGACAACCAGTCTAGAAATGAATTTGTGTCCAGATGTCCTGCAGCCCCCTGCCCCAAGATAAGTCTTGAAACAGTCTGTTAGAGATGTTCTTCTAATGAACACGAGTTAAAAATATACAGCGTTGGCCTGGAGGAGAAATTCCCACAATCTGGCAAACAAACTTTGTTCTTATTAGTGGCCTCTAACATTAGTACAGGATTCATGAACCGCAATGAATCTTACTCGTTTATGAAACGTAACCTGACATAGACTGAAAACTAACCTAAGTTGAACTAGGTGCCTGTGTTGGTTTCTTCCAGCATCGGGATGTGCAGAGATTGTAAATGTTCTCTGGCTTTTGCAGAGCAGCAAATTTTTTAATCCAAAAGCAAATTCAAATGACCTGTTTTTATTTTTATTCTGTCCACATCTGCTCATTTTTCTGTTGTCTGGATTAGATGTTCCAACAGCTTTAAATCTGACAGGCTTTGCTTTTCAGCAGCTGACTGTCATTTTTAGATGTCGCAACACCCTTGGATCTGCCACAGAGAAATGCTTTGAAGATGATCCCTCCTTATGATCAGGGCTGGACAGCTATTCAGCATTACTGTTTATGCCATAGACTAGGAAATTATTCCTGACGGTGTCACCTCAGTCGGGCTCCAGGCCTCCACCTGACCCTCTAAAGGATTTTCAAGCATAATTAATGGATGGATGTTACCTCACACACAAACATCTGCTCAACAGTTGAAGTAAGTACACTCCTGCCTGACGCTGCATCACTAGATAACAATTCTCACTTAAACTGACCCAAACATCAGTGTAAGTGACTGCAATTATAATATGATCCAGCTGTCATGGCATAGAACATGCGGTGAAATAAATCAGTCCTTATAAATAACAGTAAACATGTACTGACAGGGGCAGCATGGTGGATTAGTGGTTAGTACTGTTGCCTCACAGCAAGAAGGTTCCTGGTTTGAAACCCATCAGGGGCCTTTCTGTGTGGAGTTTGCATGTTCTCCCTGTGCTTGTGTGGGTTTTCTCCAGGTACTCTGGTTTCCTCCCACAGTCCAAAAACATGTATGTCAGGTTGATTGGTGACTCTAAATTGCCCATAGGAGTGAGTGTGAGTGTGTGAGGTTGTTTGTCTCTATGTGGCCCTGTGATGGACTGGGGACCTGTCCAGGGTGGACCCCTGCCTTTCACCCAAAGAGAGCTGGGATAGGCTCCAGCAGATCCCTAGGACCCTGGTGAGGGATAAGTGGGTAATAAGATGTACTGACAGATGATCCCCACTGTTCATTTTCTCATATGAAAGCCTCCTCCCAGCACTTCTGACGCAGTCGCTCTGCTCACTTCATTTATCTTGAATTAATCTGGTTTACAACATGTTAATCTCAGCAGATAGAATAAATCAGAGGGCATGGAACAGAGTACAACACAGAGTCATGTTGTGTTTTGGAAGAGCCACTGTTGAAACAGAGCAGCACCACAACTAAGCACCTCATTTATTTGGACATGTCAGTAGGAGATGCCCTAAACACAAATATGTTTACACCCAGTATGACACAATTTGCTTAACCTAGTTAAATAGTGTGGAAAGTACAGCAAAAAATGCCTGTACTGTAGATTTAATTATCAGCACCAAGTATTTATTTAGCTACAAATATAATAAGTCTTATTGTGAAACGTGGAAGTCTTATTGTGAAACGTGGTGACTGAAAACTACCACAACTCTCAGATAGTTAATCATTTGATTGTTTTAGTATCCAAATGACTGTGAATGTAAAATATTATAATAGGCCATTGTGAGTTCATGCCAGTTACAATAAATTCAAACAGTTCCCAGTTTTGACTATTGAAAAATAAGTAGCTCCTCAAACCATTTCCTGTACCATCGTCTGTGTTTTTATTCCCATTTTATTCACAGCAGCCAAATAGCATCTTTACAACACCACACCAAGCAGAAATTACAATTAGTTTTTTGTCAAATGTTAAGTAAAAGTTTGGGCATGCCACTATTCATGAGATACCCAGAACCTCATTGGCTCTAGGATTATTTGTAAGGCAGGCTGAGACTTGTTATTAGGTATGTATATGTGGTGACCAGCTGTCCTCTGAGGACCTAAAAACAAAGCTAACTGAACTATTACTACAAAAGTAATAGTTAATAATAGTTAGTAATAGTCAGACTATGAAAAAAATAACAAAACTATGATAAAAAAATAAAATAACAATCTGAAATTGATTGAGAAATTGCAGTTATGAGGAACAGTGGATGTCAAGAGAAGATCTGGAAGGATAAGAAAACCTGTGCTGGTGGTGCGTCTTTCCTCTGTGCAGCACTAGAGCACCAACAGAGTCCAAAGTGAAAGTGAAAAGACATTGGCTTCTACTAACAAGGCAATGATCCAAAGAATTCCTCCTGGTCCACCTTGAACTACTTAAAGGAACAACAAGCTGAAACTTTTGGAACAGCCTTCACGTTCCCCTCACTTGAGCTTGATCTTAAACCTGCTGTGTGTACGAGGCGACCAAACAGATTTCAGACGTTTAGGTAATCTGCAACATTAACAATACAAGTACTCCTAGCAGGATGTGTACAGTAGATTAATATAGATCAGAATATCATGAGCCAGGTTTTGGTGACTTACTTCGAGAGTCTCGCCCACAGAAATGAAAATAAGTAAAATCACCTCTCACGCCTGCTCGTGTATAAATGAAGCTGCAAACGGTGAATTGTCCCTATTAAAATCCATTGTAAAGGAGCCAACTACAAAGGTTTTTCATACTTAAAGGCCTTTTTTTTTTAAGAATTCCTTAAAATACTTTTCTGTGATTGTCTTCTTCAGATCTCATTACATCACCTATAGATTAACAGATGAAGTCCATTTCTGACATTATGTTTATTATCCTCTTATCCCTTCAGCGATTTAGAATTACTTATCTTTCCAAACATTTCTAGGTGTTATTAAATTCATCTGCCTCGTGACATTACATGTGGTGAAAAACAATTTCAGCTATGCAGTGTGGTTAGAAAGGCCCATTTTAGCGGTGATTCAGTTCAGCCGGTTCACTCGGGTCTTCCAAGCAGCAAAGCTCAGCTGTGTCATCATGAGGACAGCAGTCAGAACTCATCCAAGAGCTCGGAGCCACTGTCACGGGACTATTATTGTTTTTCTTTCATGCAACCCAAAGCATCACTTGTTATTTAAGCTCTATTGGAGCCAATCACGCACATTGCTTTTGCAAAATTATTCACATTTGCATATAATTCAAACAAGATGCATCTTTTTCCCACCCGTGCCTCTTGTTGTACGTCTGGAAAGTGTTGACATGAATATTGATATTTATTCTCCTTTTCTTGACTTTCACCTAGACTGTTGTTGGGAGATTTATGCCTCCTCCGTGGGGTCCTTAAATGAGAAAGGTGTTTATTTATTTATTGACAACAGTGTTTTGGGACATTTTAGGCTGTTTGACCAACATCAGGGTGACAAGAGTGATGCCAGTTTACAGCTCAAATGATGAAAAGTACCAAAAGGGAAGATACTACACTGTCTCTGTGTGAGTCGAACATATCTTATCTATATAATCTATGTGCAGTCAGTTCCATTTTGTGCCCTAACTGCAGTCCTCTGTCAGTCCTGCACTGTGTAACTGTCTTGTAAAGCGTCTGAAGCAATGTTAGTTTTGTTGACGAAGTATTTTCGTTATAATTTTCATCAACGACAAGTTTTCACTGACGAAAACGAGACGTTAACTAAATAAAAATACATTGACATTTTCGTTGACAAATAAAAACGAGACGAAAATGTGAGGGACATTTTTAGAAAAGATCCAATCAGAATCAATCTTCTTAGACGCACATTTGAAAAGTAACTGATCCACCTAGTGACTTGGGATGCGCGAGTACACAACATCATCATCATCATCATAGCCTACACTGGGTTTGTGTCTGACTTAAACTATAATGAAATGGAAACAGTCTGGAGAAAACAAAGAGAAGATACATGGGTCAGTTTCACGTTTGATGCAATGTCATTACTGCTAAATACAGTTTTTCTCTTAAATATTTTGGAGTTGCTCTTTTGCTTTAAAGAATGAAGAATGTCATATGCAGGTTATAAACAATGCATATCTAATTTTTGGTCTTTTATGGAAAGGCCATGGTCCATATATATTTAATGAAACTTGTTTTTCATTTAATTTTAATTTAGAATATTTTGTATATTACAATAGTTTAACTAAATTACACTTAAATTAAACCCAATAGATTTTAGTCGACTAAAACTAGACTAAAACTAAAACAAAGCAGATGACTAAAATATGACTAAAGCTAAATTAAAATCTGCTGTCAAAATTAACACTGGTCTGCAGTGACTAATGAAGTCAAATTCCTCTCTCTCCAGGTCTCGCTCTCCAATTAAAGATGATTATAATTCAGATTTTTTGGCCCAAACTTTTCTTGGAAGCTGCAGGCTCTGGAATTAGGTTTCTAAAAAAAAAAAAAAAGTGGGACTTCAGAGACAGGCCGTGGTCAGTCTCAGTACACGCCGCTGTCAGCGTGTCTCAACTTCTCACTGCAACTTACATATTTAGGACGTAATGTTTCCCAGATTGTTTGCAAATGAGTTTAACTCATTTTTGAAATCCGTACAACTGCATTTGATCATCATATCTTGGTGTAGACTGATGTGCATTAATCAGTGTATGGAAGTCATGAGGCAAACACATATGGTTGACAAAAACTAACGGAAAAACAATGTAGTGTTGTATTAAAGACCTAGGCCAAAAGAGCATCCACGACAGCTTCAGTGCTGCTTGGCATCGGTTCCAAAAGCCATTCCCTCGCTCTCCGCTGTAATGATGGTGGTAGGAAACATTTCTTCATAATCTCCCCAATAATTCAACTACTGTAAGATCTGGTGACTGCGAAGGCTGTAGCACATGACTCACGTCATTCTCAAACCATTCACTAGCCCTTGTGCCCTAAATGGAAGCATCTGCAGTTGTTATGTTTCACCACTCATTTATTCAGGTCACAAATTGGACAATATGACAATATTTATGGTGAGACAATAGATTTGTGTAGCAACTTGAAAACCTCATCACCACAGAGAATGCTGTTATTGGACCGTTGTGCAAAACCACTGATTACCTTCTGTGACTTTTTTTTTATTCACGTCCTATGCCAGTGTTTTCAAATAATTGATTTCTGCAGCGTCCACACACAGAAACCTCAGTATGATCAAGGTTGGAGAAGGATTGTGGTTAGAATGGTGAATGAGGAAAAATCCCTGTTGGACTGTAAACTAGAGCTACATTCATGATACATAAATCTGCTATAGTAGTTATTTGATCAATTAATCAGCTCATTGTTTAGTCCAGAAAACAGGAGAACAGTTCATCAGCAGTGTGAGTCCACAGTGACGGCTTCAGGTGCCCTGATTCATCCAACCAACACTTTCCATTCAAATATATATTTAGCTAATTACTCTAACAGCTTTTTTTTCCACTTTGGCCTGAAACAATCGAAACTTGGTGAAGTTCAAATTGGGACACTTAAAGCGACGTTCACTGGGTTTTTGTGGCTTATTTTTTGACGCTAAACAGTAAAATTTCACATGCTTGTGTTTGGATTTTGCATCGGAAAATAGGAAGCGGCACCGATTTAAGTTTCACATTTGGTTTCATGCATTATGTATTTTCCTGTTCAGGGATGTAAAACAAGGGAGGAGACCATGGAAATTTCTCCAGATCCCCTCAGCAGCTGCAGCAGTGAGAACTGGTCTGGTATTTACTGTCAGGAGAAAACAGGTTCAAAATGTACAGCTCTACTGTCAATGTGGCAGCTGTTACTCATTTTGACATCAGCAGCGTTCAGAAAGGAGACGGTGTTTCTACATCATATCTCTCTGTTTGGGATGTCAGAGGAGAAGGTGAAAGACTTTTACAGGCTTTTCAGGTCAAACTGTTCCACTGTTACTGAACCAAATGAAAGATGATGCGGGTCAGAAACCAATATCAAAGTTCAGTAGCAGTAACTTTAAACTTTCCGCTGAGCTCCTTCTTCACATGTGTGAAAAACATTCACAGCTACATTTTAAAAATTGCGGTGCCACAGTAAAAGCTGAACCCACGGCTTCTGGGACCATCGCTGAGCCTTGGCGATGGTTGTAGAAGTGACCAAACCCAGGAACACTGAGATATCTGAGCTATTCCTCTGTCATTATCTCTTTTAATAACCCCGGTTGACTAAGACAGCTGTGGGAAACGTTTTAGATCACTGAACTGGATTCAGTGTCACAGGGCTCAGACACATAAACCACGGAAATGTTTCTGGTCCAGCTCAACACCTTTGTCTCATGATCTGCTCTCTCTCTCTCTCTCCATATTTCCTGTCTGCCTCTTGACTAAAACCTCTTTAATAGATTAAAAAAGAAAAAATGATTTTTCCCACAGAAGAATCAGTTATGACACAAGATCTTTGCATCAGCATTTACTGTAATGACTGTAATGATAGCAGTGATAATGTCAGCAGGTGGTTGGTTGCACAATGTGGCTGAACTGGATTTTGCTTGCGTCCCCCTTTGTAGAATATAAATACATTACAAGCAAAAATAATACTTTTACTCTTTCTGAGGAGTGTAAACAGGCCCAAGGCAAAAATCAAGGCTTGCATTAATACACAGAGCTTGATAAATATTTGCACTGCACTATACGCTGATGCTTTGGCTCTGAGCTCTTATTGCTTTGGATTTGAACTGACATTTTGATTAATTACAGGAATTCTCAGCTGTATTGAATGAAAGGTTGGGAGAATTAAACCTGCTGGACCCAGTCCTTCACGCTCTGGGAGTCCTGACTGGGAATCAGCATTCCTGCTATAACCCCTCACCTGAAATATTGTTGAGGAAATTGCCAGGCAGACCCTGGATCAGCATCCAAACGCAATTCAACCCTATTAGTTTGAAAGAGACACAGTGGTTTTGTCAGGGTGGTGTGTTTTTCAGTCTTATGGTGGAACACACGGCTTGATTTCCAAATAACGCTCCAAACTTTTATACATGAACTGTACGTGATGAAATCATCGCTTCTCATCAAGTTTCTGTGGCTTTTGGTTGTAAAAGGATCATTTATGCTCATTACCAATTAATACGCTACATAATTATTTTATTATGAATCACTTGTGTCTCTAAGCTTTTTGTGCCTCTTTCTTTTTGTCTCTGTGGTAGTTTTGTGTTGACTGACGTTTCAGAAAAAGAATTTTAGCTTCACTTCATAAAGACGATAGAGTCCATAAGCTCCCTGGGCCCCTGGGCCTGTTCAGTGATCTGTCCATGGCTTCTCCATCATCATATGTACTTACATTGTGACATTAAACCTTTTTAAAAATATATATAAATGAAATGGAGACAGAAACACTTCAATCCCCAGACTGGAGAGAGTAAGCTGTGGTTTTATCTAAGCTGAGATAAAACATGTGGACATGCTTTGAGCGCAGCCAGTACAAATAGATTTAGTGCTGCTCGCTGTTGGCGAGTCATGAAGAAATCACAGAAATAGCAAAGGGTGTGGAGGGAAAGCCAAACACTCGGAGCATTCTGCTCCATGTCGGACATATGGAATTCAAACCCACAGCTATGCCCATCACCGACGGAGGAAAGTGGTTTTAGACTGTGAATGATTATGGGATGCATATGGATTCCATCTCATTGTTTTTGGTGAGCCCTTGTTAAAGGACATGACACGTCCTCAGTTCACCACTTCCTCAGGAATGGCCTGTCATGACCCCATGACCCACATGACCCCCCAACACCAAACTGCAGCAACGACACTTTAAAGAGGATGTTTTCTGATCCACTCAACACTCAAAGAGCAGCCAGGAGCAGAAGATAAATTGTTAAATGCACATTCATTTTATTGAATCTTATGCAACTAGTCTGTAATGCTGCCATGGACTGGTGACCTGTCCAGGGTGTACCCCTGCCTTTCACCCAAAGAGAGCTGGGACAGGCTCCAGCAGATCCCTGGGACCCTGGTTAAGGAATAAGTGGGTATGGATGATGGATGGATGGACAGTTTGTTTGAGTCCAGGAACAAGAAGAAACAAAAGACTTGCTATAGTGTGAGCACCTACAGTCACTACAGTCACTATGGTCACATGTAGAAAATGGACTTAAAGCTCTGGGTTGTATTTATGTGTATAGTCTGAGTCAACGTGAGGGTTTACATGGATGCGAGCACCTGGTTAGATTAAAATGTTTAAGAAAGGCACCGTTCCTTGTTTACTATGTTCATGTGATGACACATTTTTTGTTTACACCCTTAAAAAAAACATTTTAAATCTTTTTTTTAAGACCTAAGTTTAAAGGTGAACACCTCATCCCTAATCCCTCCAACCCAGGTTATCTGTTTATGATGTCTGCCTTAGCTGAGTTTAGCTGACTGACATTGTTTTGTAGGAGGAAAAAGGAAAATTGCAGGTTGTGTGTCAACCAGCAGGTGATCAAAGCTGAGCCAGTTCCAGGCAGGTTTATACTGAAAATGCTCACTAGATTTCAAAAACCTCTGCAAACCAAAACAGCCTGTTCTGACTGGCCTCATGGGGCAGCCTTCACGATTCACAAGTTTTTAATTTGAAGCTGCAGGAAACATCAACCCGAGCACTTTAACCTCTGTAAATCATTCAGTTACAGTCATTCACTTGTACAGTATTTTGACCCAGATTTGACAGCTCATATAGAAACTCAATCCCACATTTTTGCCCACAAATTTGCCTGCTCCTGAATGCAGCACTGACCATATCCTTGGAGCGCTGTATTCCTGTGGTCCACTTTATGTTCTGGGTTTGGGGAGGTCTGTTAAAAAGCAGGTGCAGTGCTTTCATTGTTTTCTTTTTGCAGCTCAGCTGTCCATTTCTAGCATGGCGTCTACTCTTTTCTCCTAAAATAACTAATTAATACGCTAAAACAGGGCTTCAGTTTTATGTTAAGACAGTAAATCCTGCAAAGTGTTACTCAATATTTCCTATCTATGCATTATTTCTGGTTTTAAAGTTGTAGTGCTGTTTGGTTAAGCTCAAATATCTGTGTGGAAAATGTTTTCACAGAGGTTAATACTGGAGTGGACAGCAAACCTGCACTGGTGATGTTTGCAGTGTTTCCCAACTGGACAGAGGCCTCGATTGGCACAGCTCTACTTCCATTTGCCAGTAAAGCGCAGACCATGTGTAACACAGGGCTGAATAAGCTCCCACCTACAGAGCAGCCATCAACATATTTAAAGCTTCTCACAAAACGTTAAAGAAACTGTAATTCATCGCAGCTGGAGAAATCCTAAGTTTCTATTAGCAGGCATGTGACCATCACTTATTGGAAACGATCAGTTCGGTTAGTTCTCGGTGTGATCACAACGAAAATGACGGTTGCTGCAGCACTAAAGGGTGTACCACAGAGGAAGAAAACAGAAATGACAGTTCACCAGTTGATTTAGCTCAATTTCTTAAACATGTCTCTTCACAAGCACCTTCAATTTTAGTAGCTAGAAATAGCAAAATATATTAGAAAAGCTTCAGTCCTGCTGCATGAATTGACTCTAGTTACTGATGCATTAATATATAAGTGTATGTTGTGCTAATTTATGCATTGGTCATTATAAATTCCTGTCTGGATTTGGCAGATGCTTTTGGCTCTTCTGCTATTGTATGGAAAAGAAGACAGCAGAAGTGGGAGAAGATATGAATTCCTTTAGTAATGCAGGATTTTTCCATGGAGTATAAATGCAGGAGGCAGCCTGTGAATGCATTTTTCCTCTAAGATCTCAGGGAGGACGTGCTTTGCCACATCTAATGCAGAGCTTTAAAGTGCTGGTCCTTGTCCACAACCCCAAGAAGAGTCAGACTCGTATAATGCATCATAAAATAGAAAGATTCTAGTAAAGTACAGGTTCAGCTCACTTGTACTTTCTGCCTCAGACTGTCCCTAGCTCTGCTTTTTATTGAAAAATGCTCCACTGTGTTTGGTGCACAATGGGATTTTAGACCCTTTTCTCTGAGAACAGCTGTCTGCTGTTGCTACCAAACCCTATGACTGCAGCGTGAGTGAATCAGAGCAGGGAGGTTGTGGACCGGACAGCTAAACAATGAGCTAAAGCTTGTTCTAAGGCTTTGTAAAGCTGTGGGGAGCTGCAGGTTGATGTGATGATTTCAGCAACCACTTTCACATTATTTTCAAATTCTCATTTGCTCCATTGTGATAAATGTGTCAAGAAATGAACAGTGAAGATCATTTTAAAGCAGCCACATACCATCAACTCTTAAGTCCTTAGTGTCTGCAGCCACACTTCATAGTGAACTGGTAATAAAAACACACTGCTCCATATCCAGTGAGTGACTGGCAAAGTTCAGTCTCAGGGTTGAGGCCTTTTTATCCCTTGTGAGTGACGTGCAATCAGGGAGTCATCTGTACAAACAAGCTCCTGGTGAACCGCATGGGGGGGGGGATAAAGAAGTGGCCTCTGGGTAATGTAAAAGAGCTGGCAGTAGATGGTTTGTTGCAGGAGATGTGTGCTGACAGTTACGCTGTCAAGAATGATACCTCTGATTGTCACCAGATGTTCTTCTCTGCATCCTCCCTATCATGTGCACGCACCAGAAATGCAGCAATTACAGCCAAATACATGTTTCTGTAATGGTGGCGGAAATTAGGACACTTCCTGTCTGCTACACCTTCACGTTTACACTTCTCTGAGAAAAAGAGGGATTGGGAAGCACATAAAGTGAATTGAGTGTGATTTTACAAACCTGACATGCTGGTTCTGTGGTGGGTTCCAAGCCTCCACACGAGAAATATATTATGTGCCATTCAACCCCCCCCCCTCACCCACTGCAAACGTTCACAAATGCACCTACAGGGGCCTGCAGTCATTCCTCAGGATAATAAAATGATAAAAGTATTTCTCACGTCATGGACTGAGAATCAATATGACAATTTTTCATGACTAATAAATGATTTTTCTTCAATAAAATGTCAGAACAAATAGTGAAATCTGCCCATCGCTTTATATATTGACTCATTTCAGCACTTTACTACTTTAATCCTGTCTCTAAACTGCACCAACTAATCTTATTTATTGCATCAATATAGTTACATTTTCTATAATTAAGTTTTATGTTTCAGTGTTTGGACAAAGGCACAAACACAAAATGGTGAAATGTTTCAGAGCCTCAAGGTGGGGACAATTATCTTTCACCTCGGGAATGAGGCCTCACTAATCAACTGTACGGCTTTTACCAAAGTGACTCGGGTTTAAAAAATATTCCCTAAGAGTCCCAGAGAGACAGCTGGAAACTATTGTAAGTGCTTGGTAGGTCACCAAGGAGCGACAACCTGTGTGAGCGCTCTGAGTATAATTGTTTTATTCTGAAACAACCTTGGAGTCAGTGTGGGAGTACCTTTGAGATGGATGGGGGGTCAGAGAAAGCAATTATAAGGCACTTGTTTTTACTGGCAAGTGCAGGAGACCTTGGAGGCAGCACATATGACACCACTGTGATACAGCCCCATGAAGGAAACCATGGCCTCTGCTGGCACCTTGGAAAAAAACACAGGTGACCTCGCAGAACGCCTGGTTTTCTGTCAGACCACCCTCTCAATTTCATTTCACACTACATTAGTAATCTAATTATGTGGTGAAATCTTACACCGGCTGGGGTCCTCGGCTATTGAGACACAGCTAAAGCCTGTGCAAAGACCCAGTGAGCTCAGCGTGGCCGCTCCACGTCTCTGCTACTGTTTGAGGATCCAGTGAACCCCGCCGCTCTAACCCAGCCACCCTGCCAGCCTCCGCTGTAAACCAAGACCCCCCTTTCATAAAGGCCAACAACTGAGCCACAGCCATGAGCTGTCAGGCCGCGTTAAGACGATGTACTCGATGCACACGCAGCTCCCCGGGGAGGACGCCTGGGCCGACGCCATGTCCCCGAGTGGCCTAAAGATCAGGCCCACACACCTCAAAAACAGGCCCCTTTATTCACTCACCCTGCCTGAGGGAGTGAAATCAGCGAGATCCTTCAACCCTGATATGAACCATGGGAACACTGCCTGCCCTCAACCCCAGCTGCCCTCCCCATGAAATTAAATAAGTGTAATTTCTCCTACATAATGGGATGCTGTACATACAACTGGATGACTGCAACACTGTGCCATTTCTGCCATTTATGGCAAGTCTTCAAATTGTGTTTAGCAAAGGAGAGCTCTGTTTAACCGTCCCCCAGCTCCCTGATGTTATTTACTGCCTGGTTATTGGTGGTATTTTCTCACATTCTTCATAAATTGATTACGTTCAGGGAGGAAAGCTACTTTTGTGTGCAAACCGTGTGGAATTCAGAAAGTTAGGACGTTACCTACCAAGGCGAGCTATTGTCTGAGAGCGAGGTTTGTGTTGGACTTGCTCCACATCACCTCATGTTTGAGATTATGGCACAAGCCACCCAGAAAGCAGTATCCAGATGGAATTTTTTAATAAATTTGTGGAGCATTATACAATAGGAACCTTTTTGTACTCTTCCTTACATCTTTACTGGACGTGAAGAGCAATAAAATCACCATCCTAAATGAGAGTTGTGTTTTTTTTAGAGCTGTCGTATATCACACAACATAATCAGCTTTCTTTTCTTAAACCTTGTTGATACCTAAACTTCATGAATATTTGGGTTGGATACATAAAGTCTGATGGGCACATAAAAGCGTTTGTAATGTTTCTGCTAAGCCAAATCAAACCCATCACTCCCTCTGTGTCTCGGAGTGTTTTCAGTGCAGCCTTTCTCATTGCACGTGTTTTAGCTATTTCTTTGTTATTTGGGATTTGTTGCATGTGTTGTGCTTGTACCTTCTCTCTCGTTCATTGCTGTATTTTATAGTATTCAATTTAAGGATAGCATTTAAAAAAAGTGTAGCACTGGCCATCACACACAACTTGAACAAGGGGAAAAAAACAGTACGCTTTTTATTTCTGTCTAGTCTTTTGATTTTTCCCTCACTGAGGATAAAAACATGACCAGGGTTTAGGTGTGTGTGTGTGTGTGTGTGTGTGTGTGTGTGTGTGTGTGTGTGTGTGTGGCCCACAGAGCTCAACGGCTGCATACCTGCAGGCTGCACACAGGTACTCTTAAATCTTCTCTCTAACTTCGACCTTCTGTCAAAACAGCTCCAAATGTCTGAGTCACGTGAACTACACTGACTCAGTTAAGGGCTTGTGTGTGTGTTTGTGTGTGTGTGTCTGTGTGAGTGAATCTCATGGGGTTAGATTTATTTTATTAATAGATCACTTAAGATCAGAGTCTTATTGAGGGGTTGTCTTGTTTAAGAATCTGTGGGAGACATATTTTTTACTGTGTGGGTAATCAAAGAAGAATTTTCCCTCCTTATCGTGTTGCTTTACCACCAGCCGCAGAATGTTCTGGTTGAGGATCCATATGCACACGGCCAGAAATGAATCCTGGCTTTACCCCATTGTTGTCACAGCTACGTGACATGAACAATGTCTGAAATCAAAACCTAAAAGCTCCAGCGGCATAATTCTGGCAGCATCTCAGGAACGGTTGACGATGAGGAAGTAAATAGTAAATCAGGGAGAAGTCCCACAGATTTAGCAGGAATCAAATGTCTCACACACTATTACTCCCTGTTAGCTGTCAACAAGATATGAAACTCTACGCCTCATGAACTCGCTGTTTCTCCAGAGAGGTTCATTTGGTGCCCCTGCTACCGTATCCCATTGCCACCGCCGGGAATTCACCTGCACATAATTCAGCAGGCCTTCACCTTGACTGAGCTGGAGGTGCAGAGCAGTGTGCGTGAGCAGACGGTGAGAATAAGGTTTCCATCAGCTGCAAGCCACCTCTCTGAACTGTGAGCTCACAAACACAGGCGGTGGATTGACACTGGACAAAGGCCTCTTTGGAGTAAACCAGTTTGTCAGAATTTATTGGGGTTAGTGACTGACATATTGCTGCTGTCAATGGGGAGTCACAAAAACTTCACATTGTGGTGCTTTTCATGTTAAAAATCAAAAAATAGGGTTTTTGTTTACATTTCACTGGTTTTATAATTCCTAATGACCTGTGTATGACAACAGTTGCACATCCTTCACCAGTTGACAAAGACATATCCCCTCCCTCCAACTCCTAAGGAGTCAAAGTCAGGAGTTTTACTGAGATCAGTAAGTCAAATGTAATCACTGAATTACTGCTTAGTAAAAGAAGTATTTACACACAACACTGTTTACAGCATATCAGTCTCTCATCTCAGCAGCTGTTTTCCTGGAAAAAGCTCTGATAAACACATGCTGCACTACCTGCCCAGCTCTAAAGGCACACAGACTAACTAACAAATAGCTGATGAAGTCAAACATCCAGCTGTCAAGGAGCCACAAATTTCAGGAGTTGGACCAAAACGAATAAATGAACTATATTAACTATAAATTAACTGTACACTGGACCTACATGCACCAGGTGTATCTAGTGCAGGTGGTTAACTAGCAATGACTTGCTTAAACATTAGCAAACATAGTTTTATAAGGTAATAATATATCAGATGTATGTGTTTTCCAGCTTATTGGAATTTTTCTACCTCAAATGAACGACAAATGTTTGCACAGGACTGTGTAGCAATAATTTGATGAGCGGGGCCTCACTTCTTGTCTTGTGTGAACATACTGTATATACAAACTCAGTTTTATCCTCTTCTACTGTGACGTTGATAGTTGGTGGCACTAAGCAAAAGTAAGGATCCAGGTTGTGACGACAGGGAAGGAGAGGACGGCAGGCTAGCATACAGGAACAGATATCAGCAACTTTAAATATTTAATTCTACAGTCCATATTTCATCCACTCTGTATCCAATCTAAAGCACAGAGTAGTTCTTATTTAAATTAAGGCCCAGCAAATGAAGAATAATGAATAAATGCACTCAAGAAATTGATAAATTGTCTTGTGTCTGCAGAGTGAGCACCACTAACAAGAACCACAGATCATTTACTTACAGCAGCAAAACAATAGTGTGTGAACTTGGTCCTCAGCACGATGTTGTATCTAATTCTAAGTAAAAACACCTTCACGTCTTATAGTGTCGGTGCCTGTGATCAGGTGTAGGAGTGAGAGGACAACTTTCATTGAGAGTTACAACAAGTTAAACTCAGAGTCATATTACTCATAGATCTGTGACCACTGGAGTAAAGAGAAAATGGGAATGGCTTTGTTTTTATTTTTGCTGCTAATCAGTGCAAGGGATAAGCCCTATCTTTGAATTCCAAGTGCAACAGGAAGATCTGATTAGGTTTCAAAGGAAGTTAGTGGAAATTTGTGCTCTACAAAACCAATCTGGAGCAGCCAGCTTTGACCATTAAGTGAACCTATTGAGAGCAAGTCCATAAACCACATCATGTGTTTTAAAATAGTGACATGCCCTTTATGCTGCTGGCTCTGGTTGGCTGATATTTAAAAGTGCACAAGAAGTAGAATGAAATTCATTGTCTGTCTTTTGTCAGATAAATCCCTCCTTTGACACAAAGCAGAAACACATCATACATCCAGAGAGCATGTGCTCTGCTGTTATTCTGTGCGATCACTGTATGAACCAGCTGCAAATATACAGGTGGGGCCTCCCAGTACAGGCACTGTCACAGCAATCAGCTCATTGGGGAAGTCATATGTATTATTTGAGTGCAATGTTTTCTTATGGCACAGCATCAAAAATGAAGTTTCTTGGTGTTGATGTGCAACCAAAGGAATATTTTTTTTAGACATATGACCATGTTTGTGGATATTTTATGGTTTATGGCCTGAATATTTCCAAACTAGAGGGATATGGGTGAGTTGGCCTCATGCAAATTAGTAAGAAAAGAGAAACAGTTGAATGATTAGTGGTGATAATACAGATCCCTAATGTTAAAAACAAATCTGAATAGTATTTACATTTCTTGACTTTGGACAGAGTGAACTAACTTTCACCCTGTTCTCTGGTTAAAACACTATTGGAGGAGACGTTAAGCTACTGGCCTGGCCATCGGGAGCAATCAGAGTTCAGGATCTTGTTCAGGACAAAAGGAGCCAGGGATCAAACCACCAGCCATATGAATAATAAACAGCCTACTCTGATGCGTCTTTAGACCAGCCAGCACGTCTTTAGTTATGTGCACCCTGTCATTGTTAGATTATTATGCAGCATATTATTGCCACTAATGCAATTCAGCATAAGCACCATTGATGGAAATGCAGAAAATGTTAAATGTTTGAAACCAAATCCACCTTAGGGTCCATTTAGTAGCTGTTATGGAGCTTTTTGCTCATCAGGACACAGGAGCCTCCATTTGGGATCATCCCCTAAAGGCAGCACTGTGATGAGGATCATGTGAGATGATCAATAGCTGCCTAGTAACCCACTGATTGGCATTTGTGCTGAGAATATTTTGTCAGTATTTGAATTTAATCTGTACAGTCACCAGGAGGGCCTTCTGTTTTTAATATCACTGTGATGAGCAGGGATCAATACTGAAAACCTTTATTCTGACCCATTATGAATGTAGAATTTATATCTGTGCCAGTTCAATAGCATTTTAGCAAATCTGAATCTGTTTTTCCAAGATGGATTCCTTATTGTTGGGTGGGGAATGGAGACATCTGTTCATTTAAAAAACACAATGTTCATTTCACTCACAGAAATAACCAGAAATTCAGGACGAGTGGCCTCGATGATTAATGGACTTTAGTTTTCTGCCATGTTTGTTGGTGAGTTATCACATTTGCATTTTTCTTTTCCTGTGGCATCAGAGACTAAACACGTTAAGTCTGTGATTCGATGAGAGACCTGTTGGCTGTGGCTTTAGTTCATAGAGGAGGACTTGTGTACACGACCACTTTCGAAATGTGATTTACTGGAAGGGAGTGTCTAACAAGCAGAGCAGAATAACGTACAACACTTTGAGCCATTGAAAACATTAAGAAGCAATAATAACGTGAAACTAAAATCCACCTTATCTGATGGGAAGATATGACAGATTTGAAGTCAAACTTGACCCCTTTCACCATCACCTATGTATTAATTCAAACACATAATAGGAAAAGGGGTTTACCTGCCCCGACAGGAAATGAATGAGGGTTTAGTGGCCACGGCGGTTAAAGGAAATGAACACGCAGACGAGCTGCTGACAGCTCTGACAACGGGACACATTCAAGCACAAACAGTCTCACAGGACTCTCACTGCAGTCCATCCATCAGTGTCTTTAATGACGCTTAAATACAGAGTGCAGCGTTTCTGCGGCTTGGTTTTCAGAAACCGTATCATCTGGTTTACAGTCTGCGTTCGTGTACCTGCACGTGCGGCTCAGCAGTTCAGAGAGCGCAGTGGTTGAGCACCTTTCTCCTCAGACTAAACCGTCCTGACCTGCCAAACGGAGGAAACACTTTTCTCTTGTTTTTCTCCCCAAAGCGCGAGTCATTTCAAACCGCTCGCTCAGCTTCGCTTTGCTGGGATGAAAAAAATGCTGATTCACAAAACATCTTTCAAAGTCTCCATTGTAGAAACAGAGGAGGGGACTACATTTTCCAGCCAGTGCAGGCTCAGTGGAACCCAACATGTCTGAGTCTAATTGCTGAGACTGAAGCACAGCAGACCTTTTGATTCCCTCCGTGTGAACGTGGTGGTTCTGTGCCTGAATCCACACCCATGACATGAGATCTCAAGACAAACATTTATTTCAGATTGTGTTGTTTACAAACGACCAGTGACTTATGGGAAGGGAGGAACCTTTGGATCCTACGCCCCTCTCATTATACCGGTTTTTGGGGCCATTTTCACATGCAGAGGGTTTTTTGACTTGCCAAAATGACTTCATAATTGTCAACATGTCAGACTAAAGTCTATCAGCGTCTCACCAGAACCAATAACTGACGTCAGCTGCTGACCAACGTCAGTACAGTGTGTTCCAAGTTCTGCAGTGGCACAGACAAATGTAAATTATCCACTGGCATGAATTTGGAACGGTTTCGTAGTGTTAGGATATCGATGGAACAAGTAGGCCTATTTATTTACAGCAAAGTAATACATGTAACCAAAAAACTGGATGGGACACAAAATCACAGATTTGTTCCCCTGAGTCATCCCATCAGAAACCCATACACACTTTGTCATCAACAAGAGAAAACCCCAAACGTTTAAGGGACAAGCTGTAGTGGGACAGACACAGGAGGAGACTGAAGTTATGGGTCTTAATGCAGCTTTGTTCCGTATCAGTGTATTAGCTGCAGGTATCAGATGCCTTCTGTTCTAATTCGCCATCTAACGGTGTATAAACACACTGTTTGGAGTGATCTTGCATGTGTTTGGGTTATTTGGGTTAATAGTCAATAAAACAATAAGCGTTTTGACCTAACAGAACCAGAATAAAAGCCGTCAGCAGGTAAAATGTGCATTTTTGCCTTTTTGGACTTGGAGAACAAATAAATCATCTCCCTTTGGCAGATCTAATCTACGTTATAAATATGTATGATGAATTTAAACCTCTCATGACGAGGCCATGACACTGTGAAACTGTCCCTATTTAAACCAAGTCAATGCGTGACGCCCCTGAGCCCATTGATTTGGATTCAGTTTCATCCAGACATTCTACCTTGTGGGTAACTGAGATGAACTTTCACGAACGTCTTTTTTTTTTTTTTTTTTTTTTTTTAAACTTAACTCAATTTGATTTTCCATATCCCTTTTCAATTTACAGCTCACGCAGTAACAAAAACTGAAGTGAACTTTACCTTCAGGTTAAGTGAAGATGGAAAAACAGGTGAATGGGAAGTTATATCAACCCTGCTGCTTTTTCCTCAGTTTGTTCTGAATAAGGACACATGTGCTTATAACAATGTTTACCTTAATGATAAGTCCATATTGGTTCATGGAAAACTGTCAAACATGCAACATGGACCAATGTCAGACAATAAGTCTGAGAAAATCCAGATCTAACCAGTAAACCAGACAAACTGCTTTATCAACTTTCAGGGCAGGTAAAGAATTTACTTTTCCAGCCAACAAATGATCCTCGCTGTCCACTCATGGATTCTCTTGTTACCATGTTGGTGCCAGTGTGTGCCAACCACGACCTGGTCATGATGCGAAAAGCAAAGATTTCAAAGGGAGTTTCAGGAATTTTCCACCATGATGCCATTGTTAGCTTCTTCAGAGCACAGCTGTTGTCTTTGGCTTGAGCAGAGTAAATACTTCAGCTCCTCTGTTGTGTTAGAGAATCACGTATTCAAACCCTGGAGACTAAATAAAGCCTGTTTTATTGTTTTTTTTTACTCTTTACAGTAAGTTGTCTGTGTGGGTGAAATGCAAAGTGTTTGTGCCACTTTCTTCTTTTTTTTTTTGGCTCCCATTTCTGATTTGCCTCCACTGTGAAATAGTTTGGCTACAAACAGCATCTGAAAGTGAGGTCTGTGCAGAGCCTCATGTGAAAACTCCAACAGATCAAACACGACTGCAGCAGTCTGACCTTTCTACGCCACATTTTTAACCATTTATCTGCTTCATGCTTTCTTGTACGGTCACGTTTAAGGTTTTGTGTTCAAGGCAAGAGAGAAAGGCTTTTCTCTACATCATTAGCAGCTAATTTAGACTGAGGTTTTATCTATTTCCAGTCACTGGTGTGTGTCAGATAAAATGTGCTTCTTTTTAAGTGTGACATTTAAGAGAAAATGGGTGGTCTGCAGTGGCAGCAAGACCAAGTGATTTGTGATCTGCCTGAGCAGAGACTGAGATATCAGAAGGGATTAGTCAACATTTGGAAATTCCAGTCTGTTTTCCTCCTTCACAAAATGCCTGTCGCACAGCGGTGGAGTCAACCGAAAAATGGACGAGGAGGGTCTGCTAGCCACAAACATGCTAACATGATAACTCATTTGGCCTCAAGGACAATGAGGGTGATGTTGGTGGAGAACAGCAACAGTCAACATATCAATACATTCATGAGAACCTCCTTAAACAGTGTCAGATTCGGTGCATACGAGTGTGTGCAGGACTGGGCCTCTTCTTGATCTGTTTTCCATCCGTTTCAGTGGGATAGTTTGGTCAACACAGCATGTAGAACCGGAGAGAGAGTGTCGTTTCAGACAGCAGCATCTGGGCCTGAGAGAACGTCGGAACGTTGCCATGAGGAAACGTCTTCCCTAAGAATCTTTACAGCTGAGGCTTAGGACAGGTGATGCACTGGAATCGTAAACACTTATATAGACTGTCAGGAGCTGAAGTCTGCAGTCAGTCAGACTCCTGCTGCCAAAACCAGAGTCAGATCCTCGACTTCTTCCAGAAAGGACAGGCTTTAAGGGCTTTTCACTTCCTTTCAGACATTTTTTTCTGCCCTGGCCAGTGGAGACGGTGTCAGATCCTGTCTACAGCTGTATGTCCTCAGCCTCTGGTTTAGCTTGTCCCTCATATAATTTAGCAACCACTGAGGCTGCCTCCGGCTTCTGACATCTGGGGCTTGCAGGGCTATGACCACCAGAATAATCACTTTCTCTGCTCTAAAGGCTGCAGTCATTGTCTGGAAGAGCGATTGCACTACAAGTCTTTGGGTAATAATAGCAAACATATCATAGGTTTTATGAATCTATGGCGCCATGGTGTTTTGACATCCTTTTTTTTTAAAGCAGTCAAATGCCAAGCACAAAGAAAACATCTTTTGTTAGACGACCAGGACGTCCCTATCCAGAATCATTTTGATTTTTGCGTTGAAGCGTGTTTTAAAGTTATTTTAGGTTAATAACAAATAGTTTTCAAACATTAGAGGCGTCAGCTGCCTGCTACCACTCAGCCCTTCGTCTTTCGGTGATTTGGACCCGGGTCGGCCGTGTGTTTCTGCGAAGGCTCCCTCGGCTCAGCTGCACCACAGCTCAAACTCCAAATCTGCTCCGGAGGTTGTGGCCTCGCTGGAATGTGTCCACAACTGCTACCACGCTCTCTCAGTCTCGCTGTCATATACATTCACTGTTTTCCTCTGTCTGGCTGAAACATGCCTCCCCCCTCTGTTTGGCTTCCCTGTGGTCAGGAGATAGGAACTCACTGACTGTAGGATCAGTCCACACTGCAGCTGAAACCTAATACTGAACTGTTTTCCTCATACATCACAAAGATCAGGTGTTTAGGTGCAGGTTATAGTGTCATCTGGCAACAAAACTAGAATATGAAGATGAAGCAATCTGTTTAACACAGGAAGTCTGATATGATCTGCTTCTATGAAGACAATCAAAAACTGTGAGTGATTGAAGAAACGGTTCATTCACATGCACTTGGATCTGATCAGCCTTGCTATTTTGATTGTGTCCACACTGAGAACAGATCCTCATGTATGTTTCTCAGGCAGCACTGGCTGGAGTGTTGTAAGATTTTTTTAACAAGGTTATTGCTGCTACATGCAGCCTCTGCTAAGGTCTAGGGCACCACCAGATTTTGGGCCCCAACTGTTATTCTGTATATATGTTTCATACAAGCACTAGTGAGTATTTATACTGCTGAGGTTTCTTTAGTTTGCCAGAGAATCCATCTGCTTGGTCAGATAAAATTAGTCATCCTGAGCAGGTGGGATTGAGATTAGGATGTTGAATAATTGTAGCAGATTTTTATAGTTGCAGTCAAAGCTTATGCACGGAGTTTGACTTTATTGTTGCTTGTGTATAAGCATTAAGTGAAGGTATAAAATCTGCAGCCACCACTGATTTACACCTGGCTGAGACCTGATCCCCTGTGATGTTGTTTGGCTGAACTGATCACATTCATGCTGTGCTCTGCCTGCTTTTACATCTGCTGTGTGTTTACAGAGACAAACTGCATTTTCATGCCAGGTGTAAATTGCATATAACTCTACAGGAAGTCACTGCATCTGATCTTTGCCAAGAAGTAGTTACAGCACGAAACTCCCCCTAAAACCACAAATCAGCTAGACCCATGATTCAGAAAACAACTGTGTCTGCACAATGCAAGCAGAGACAAGCTGATTTACACAAAACTAATAATCCATTTAAACTTAGTCTCTTCGTGTTTCTCGAGCTGATTGGATGACTATTGAATAAGCAAGAGGGCCACATTAGGACGAGCTGCTTCAGATCTGATGTCTCAGGCTGCTCCAGGGGAGTGGTCTAAAAGGAGCCGTGGCCACAAATGGGTCAAGTGTAAGTTTCCGCATCTTCAAAAGCCGCGTATCTCATCACTGTGCTCCAACCGAAACATTACGTCGTCAACCACACCAGCCACAATCCCTCAACACTGTAACCACACATTCTGTAACCAGACCGGATTCAAAACAAGTCACAAGAGCGAAAGCTGGAGTACTTGACATCTTGTTACTGTTATGCAACTCAAGAATACTGGCAAATAAATATTTGATTCAGAGTAAAGCACAATGACCCAACTATGTGGATTTAGCCTCAGTCATTAGTCAAAAATGCAGAACGCCAACCAGTCACCCCCTCCTCCTCCTCCTCCCCCTGAAACCTCACCCATTCCTCCACTCACGACCCTCACGTCTCCGTCTTTTCTCAGGCTAATTTTTCTGCTGTTTAAATACGTTTCAGTGCAGCACACTTGTGCCTTCAGCATTGTGGATTAGGAGCACTTAGGTACACTCACTCTCTGGTGCACGTGGACCTTCCAGCTATGCCAAAAAACTCCATCATCCGTCCCTCGTGCTTGTCTGGAGGACGTCTACTGTGAGAGTTCGCTGGTGCACACATTCATTTTTCAGGGTCCAGATGAGGTGAAAACAGATGTTTACCCCTCACAGTGAATCAGGCCTGTAAAGCTGAACTCTTGCATCATGACTAAAGACCATGACCAAGACGATGATGGCAGAGAGGCTCTGTGGAGTCCGGCCCCCCATAGCACTTCTCGTAATTATAAAGTTAAATGTCAGACCTTGCCAAGGGAATTTTAATTGAACAGTTCATTTCCAAAATACTGTCCAGCTGTTTTAGAAACACGTGGAGTCACTTGTATTTCATCTTTCAAAACCGCTGACGCTTAGTGTCCTTGTCATGTCAAGCAAGAGCTCAGGTTTCCCTTGTTAACTTGTTCAAAAGTGCCACAATATTTAGATGTTGTGCTTTTAGTAAGCGGTTACCATTTGTGTTGGCATTCATGAGCTTTGAAAGTTCCAGTGGGTTTGAGTTGGAGGTGAGAAGAGTTTAAACATCATGTTCTGACTTTTCTATTTGTCAGTAACGTTCGACATGTGACAGTTTCTTCCCTCTTTGGATTCTGTGCATCAAGGTTGAGTTTTAGTAGTTTTTGTTTGCTTTGTTTACCTGTAACTGCTGTCTCATCACGTGCCGTCTCATTCTGACAGCTCAGCTGGGGGATTTAAGGGGAAGGATTCCTTCATTTGTGTGTAAAACATCTCTTTTTATTTTTACTAGGCAAAAGCTGGAATCATAAAAACATTATTTCCTGTGAGCCAGAAGATTTCTGTGAGGAAAGTTGGCTTACAGATCAGAAGGTTGAATCACTGCTGGCAAAAATAAAAATTTATTTATGTGAAAATTTCAAAAACATTTAAAATTTTAGCTTCAGCTCTTTGAACTTTGGCAACACCGCATCAATCGACAGGAAAATTGAGAGTGTAGCAGCGTTTCTGTTGGAGCGGGTCGGTGCGTTCAGGAAAATGTTAGAGCATTAAAACTCCTGCAGGCGAAGCAACGCGGCGTGAGGATGATTAAACGTGCGGAAAAGTGCGGCACTCATGGAGTGAGTGAAGGTGCAGTGATGGAATCCAGACAGTGAAACGGTTCCTGAATGGTGGTGTGAGGCGAAGCAGACCCACTGACTAAAACATATTACATGATTACGCTGATGTGAAGAAAGAGAAAGGGGAAGTTTTACAGCTCAGACTGAACTGACTTCACTGTTCACATGCAACGACGCCTGAAACCAAAAGTTACAGATACAATCAGGAATTTAACGTGCTTTCCAAGTCTGAGTGCGCTATAGTTTGCTTCCCTGTAACTGGTGGTGGTAAATAAGATTGTTGGGACTTTGCTTTAAATTTTAGTGTGAAAAGTTTTGTCCTGAAAATCACTGCAACAATGGCCGCAACCATTACCAGCATTTCCTGTAGCGACACTTGACTGCAATTATATTTTCACAAAGAAGCAGTAAAGTGATCAGCTCAGGTGGTAAAGAGTGGCCTGGATTCAGCCTGATTTATGTCACGTTCCCAAACACACTGATGTCATTTCGCTGAGGAGCATGTAGCAGCCCACGTCATGATTGTGTGATGAAGAGTCAAATTCCTTAGGAGGATTATTTATTAGCATTTTCTTATAGCTGCACTTGGCAGTTTCACCGCACCTGAAAACCAATAAATTCTTTCCTTGTGTGACACTGAGCTGTTTTCTACACAAAACTTCAATTTATTTTCACCAAGAAGCACTAAAATGTTTTTTAAACATGTCCACATGTTCACACACCCGAGAGTTGTTTTCCATCCTACTGCATAAAGATGCTGTTGAGTGTAATTCTAAACAAATGTACTCATGTGCTGTAGTGAACAGGAGACAAAGAAGGAAAGTGACACACTACTATGAACTGCTGATCAGGTGGATTTAAAGAAATATCACTTTCAAGACTTCAAAACCCAAAGGTCAATTATTGCACATTAGCTGTTCATATCACTTACTATTATCACTTAACTCACTGAACTGTGTAAAATGTGTTTTATACAAAAACATCATCGTATGAGTTTATCATTTAAACCATTATCAGTGTTTCAGCCAAATGTTTCAGGGTCAGTTTTCTTAACTGTTTTACCTAGAAACAACACAGTTTAGCTGCCGGTCTAGATATGAGCATATCATCATGAGATATTTCGCCTGGACACACAATAATGTTCTCCGATAGCTGCTGGGAGAGTTAGACTGTCGATGCGTCACTGCTTCACTAAAATGTGTACATCACCACACAGATAATAACACTGATGTGGTTTTTAGTCCGTTTTTTACACTGCGGTTTTGAAGCTGTGGGATCAGGGCCTCTTTGTTTCAGATTTCCAGGCTGGGACTAAATGAGTAGGTTAAAGCAGTAAAAAGTATTGACTACATCCAAAGTACCAATTTACTGTCACATAAAAGTGCCTTCTGACCCTTTGGCATCATTACATTAAAGCAGCACAGTTCGTAAAGTGACACAGATCGTTGTGATCAATAAATCACCTCACAGCATGTTGCTGGCTGAGGAGAACTGAACATGGGGCTGTAGGACTCAGACTGGTGCCGTAAAGAGGAATCATCAGTAAAGCCGTTCATGCATGTAGGACCCTCTAAGAGTCTCTATGACTGTATAGCAGAAAATACATGTCCTTGCTGAATCTGGAACCAGAGAGTCTTGTTTCCAAAAGTCCATGTTGATGTCATTCAGCATCAACTCCATCCAGTCCTATTATTGGTGAAATTACAGGAGGACTCTGAAGTCTAGAAGTCATGCTTTTCCATTTTTGGTACATTTAGAGGTGACTCATTTTTTTCACACCTAAACACATCTAAAAATGCTCATACTGTTTTTTTTTCTTTCTTTTTAATCATTTGAAGCATCAGTTTGTCTCAAAGTGACCTTTTCCAGATGGCTCGTTGGTTTCCTGCTGGAGGGAATTATTAGTTCTCCAGCACTTACCGATTAGCTGTAAGTAGGCTAATTGTGACACTGAAAAGGTTTTTATCTCTCTAAAAATCTATTAAATGAAACCAATGTGTTGTTCTGCAGGAGAGGCGAATGTAAGCACATGGCTTTTTACAGAGACAGTAACTTCAATGTAGAGGTCGTAGAAGCATGTTGGCAAACTCGAAACACATTCTCACTGTGATGCAGGCTCATAAAAGCCTGTTCGCACCAGAATGTCACGCAGTAAAATGCACCTATGCATCCCTGAAAACTTCTTCAGATAAGCTGAAACTGTTCATAGGCTGGGAGGCATCTGGGTTAGTCACCGGAGGATCTGCTGAAACCTGAAAAGCAAAGATCATGCAACCAGTGGAGGAAGCACTGCTGCTAACAGGCTAATCTGTTAGCATGTTTACTACTGACAGTGTTGTATTTGTAACGTTAACCAAAATGAACAGATTTCAATGGGAATTAATACTGAAAATGACATGCTGCCTAACGATGAGAGTGACATTATCTGATGTATCTACAAACCCTCTGAACTGACATGAGAATCTGATTAAATACAAGTTTTGTTTGCATGATTATCCATAATGGAAATAATGTCATATTGTAGTCATATTCACCAGCTAGGCATCCATTCAAATTTTATCAAAAAATTGAGAGAACTCAGCAAAAGAAAAGAGTAGTGTTATGCAGCCAATATGTGAGTTGGTTCATCAAAATAAACAGTTGGCACTAATTTTCCAGTTGGATCCCATTAAAGTGTTGCAGAAGAAGAGGGTACAACAGATGGCGTAACTAAAACACTGTCAGTCAGATCTCAAACTGTGGAAAATAATGTGGAAAACACTGGAAAATTTGAGGAACACAACACAGTTTCCCCATCGCTCCGTGCAGAGCTGATCTTTGCAGTTTGTTCGATACGTCTGCTTCCATTGCATCTTGTCACGTTTCGTGACTAAACCGCAGCCAAATGTGAAACGTTTTCTGGGATATTTTGAGGTTTTCTCTGACTTTAATGGACGAATGTCATGTGACCCTGCAGGTTGCAGCTAGTAGATGATAATAACATGCATGTTAATACCAGTCAGTCACAATAGTTCTGCAAGTTTCTCGTTTCTGTATACTGGGCATTTTACTCATTTGCTACCATTTATCCCTGCCCTTGCAGTTTCTGATTAGCAGAACACATCTGATCCAGGTAATCAGCAGTGGGTAGGGCAGGGTGTTAGAGACCACCGGCTGTATCCTATCTCCTTTGGTCTTAATACAAGCTGGATTGCTCCTGGTCAGCTGGGAGAGTTTGTGCATCAAACTGAAGTTAAACTAAGTTGATTTTGCTGCTAAATTGTGAAGTTGGTGTGACTGGGACTTAAACCCATCCACTCTACAAGAGGCTGAGACAGGGCCTGGATGTTCTGCTGCAGTTTGTGTCCATTACCGTTCTAAATAGAGATATTCTCCACCTTAGTGGTTTGGATGGCTGTCTCAGGCAACGTCACATTCATCTCCAGTTAGTCAGGTCTATGACAGCACTAAGGTTAGCACTCAACTGGATTAGAATAAGTCCTGCTGCAGTGAAGTGGGGTTTGGGGTGCCGACCGTGGAACCTGCACAAACAGAACATGTGTTTGGGTCACCCAGATAAGGTCACTGTGCTGCGGACTCGCTAGACCCCCTCCCGCGTGGAGCTGAAAGAGAGACAGCTCTCTGGTCAGGAGCGAGCTAAGAGCAATAAATTGAACAAAAACGGAACCAACTCAAAGGGGAAACTATTCATCCCAGCCCCATAACTCTTCCCGCTCCTTTCCCCCCTATTATATTTTATGTCTGAGCTTTCTTGCACTGATTGCATTAGCAGGCCCCAAAGAGGCCTTGGAAGACCAAAGCCATCATGGCTGGAAGCAGCCCCAGCTCAAAGGAGGAGGAGCCTGAGGTCTGCACAGCCAAACAGAGCCTCAGAATGAGAAAAGGCTTCAGTATCAACCTGGAAATGACTTCAACACAGATTTACAGTGATGGGCTCTGCTTTAGTTTGTCAACATTGGTTTTCTTTCTGTTTTGGTGTTTTAATTAGTAGATTCTGCAGCAATGGTGGTGAAAACCCAGGATATACTGCTTGTAGTAATAGTATTCTGAACACTGGCAATAAGTTGGAGTTAACTAGGTTACTCCAGTTTTGTTTGTATTGGCTGTATTTATAGTATAACCTGTTTATAGTTGTATTAGAAGTAGTAGGTAGTAAAGTAGTACTAGTAGTAGTAGTAGTAGATTTGCAGGAAGCAGCAATAATGGGTGTATAAGTAGCAGTAATGGCTGTAATAGGAGTAATACTGTAGTGGCTGTACCAGTAGCAGTAACAGTATGAGGAATACTGTAGTGTCTGTAGCAGTTTAACAGTATGAGGAATACTGTAGTGGCTGTAGAAGTAACAGTAGCAGTATGAGGAATACTGTAGTGGCTGTAGCAGTAGCAGTATGAGGAATACTGTAGTGGCTGTAGCAGTAGCAGTATGAGGAATACTGTAGTGGCTGTAGCAGTAATAGTATGAGGAATACTGTAGTGACTGTAGAAGTAACAGTATGAGGAATACTGTAGTGGCTGTAGCAGTAACAGTAGCAGTATGAGGAATACTGTAGTGGCTGTAGCAGTATGAGGAATACTGTAGTGGCAGTAGCAGTAACAGTATGAGGAATACTGTAGTGACTGTAGCAGTAACAGTATGAGGAATACTGTAGTGGCTGTAGCAGTAACAGTATGAGGAATGCTGTAGTGGCTGTAACAGTATGAGGAATACTGTAGTGGCTGTAGCAGTAGCAGTATGAGGAATACTGTAGTGGCTGTAGCAGTAACAGTATGAGGAATACTGTAGTGGCTGTAGCAGTAATAGTATGAGGAATACTGTAGTGACTGTAGAAGTAACAGTATGAGGAATACTGTAGTGGCTGTAGCAGTAACAGTAGCAGTATGAGGAATACTGTAGTGGCTGTAGCAGTATGAGGAATACTGTAGTGGCAGTAGCAGTAACAGTATGAGGAATACTGTAGTGACTGTAGCAGTAACAGTATGAGGAATACTGTAGTGGCTGTAGCAGTAACAGTATGAGGAATGCTGTAGTGGCTGTAACAGTATGAGGAATACTGTAGTGGCTGTAGCAGTAACAGTATGAGGAATACTGTAGAGGCTGTAGCGGTAGCAGTAACAGTATGAGGAATACTGTAGTGGCTGTAGCAGTAACAGTATGAGGAATACTGTAGAGGCTGTAGCGGTAGCAGTAACAGTATGAGGAATACTGTAGTGGCTGTAGCAGTAACTGTAGTGGCTGTAGCAGTAACAGTATGAGGAATACTGTAGTGGCTGTAGCAGTAACTGTAGTGGCTGTAGCAGTAACAGTATGAGGAATACTGTAGTGGCTGTAGCAGTAACAGTATGAGGAATGCTGTAGTGGCTGTAGCAGTAACAGTATGAGGAATGCTGTAGTGGCTGTAGCAGTAACAGTATGAGGAATGCTGTAGTGGCTGTAGCAGTAACAGTATGAGGAATGCTGTAGTGGCTGTAGCAGTAACAGTATGAGGAATACTGTAGTGGCTGTAGCAGTAACAGTATGAGGAATGCTGTAGTGGCTGTAGCAGTAACAGTATGAGGAATGCTGTAGTGGCTGTAGCAGTAACAGTATGAGGAATGCTGTAGTGGCTGTAGCAGTAACAGTATGAGGAATGCTGTAGTGGCTGTAGCAGTAACAGTATGAGGAATACTGTAGTGGCTGTAGCAGTAACAGTATGAGGAATGCTGTAGTGGCTGTAGCAGTAACAGTATGAGGAATGCTGTAGTGGCTGTAGCAGTAACAGTATGAGGAATGCTGTAGTGGCTGTAGCAGTAACAGTATGAGGAATGCTGTAGTGGCTGTAGCAGTAACAGTATGAGGAATGCTGTAGTGGCTGTAGCAGTAACAGTATGAGGAATGCTGTAGTGGCTGTAGCAGTAACAGTATGAGGAATGCTGTAGTGGCTGTAGCAGTAACAGTATGAGGAATACTGTAGTGGCTGTAGCAGTAGCAGTAACTACAGTGGCTTCTTGTCCAGGCTGGTCTAGAGAAACCCTGAGCTGCTGCTGAGCCCCTGTGGACTCGTTGTTGTTTGTCTCTCCTTGTAGTGATTGTTCTGCATGTGAGTCATTAACCCTCGGTGCTCCTCTATCAGCGCTCAGTGTCGTCATCATGCTGCAGAGTTCGTGGATGTTATCGGCATGCTTTGCTATGAATGAATCATGGAAATTGCTGTAATTATCTCTCAACCAGATCCTCTTCATGTTTACAACCTTTAAGCTCATGTTTTTCCTCATTGCACTCATCCAGAGGAGAGGGAGAGGAAATATCAATATGGTTTGCATCAAGTCAGAGAATAAATTATTGGTAATTGCTTACAGAGAGCGGTAACGCTTGGGGGGTATTGTATAGAGTCAGCGGGGGCTGCAAACCAGTGGTGACTTAGCAGAGTACAGTAGGTCATGTATTATATAAAGTCAGAAGGCCAAGTGTGAAATATGCTCTACTGTACAGCATATGACTTTATGTTTCAGCGTACACTTTCCCTTATCTTTGGGGCAGTCACTGATCATTTTGTAAATTTTCAACCCAAGTTAAATCCTGATGCAAGGTGATAACATTTAAGGTCAGCAGCTAGGAGCTCTGCAACACACGGCAAACAATCACATTACAACCAAACATCTACTGTAGCTTAAATCTCTGACAACTCCATTAGCTCACAGTCATAATTCATCACTTTAGGTTCATAGTTTAACTCTAGTAAAAATATTGTTGAATTTATTACTGAGGTAAATGTGATCAGGTCATTTCAGGTGGTATCTCCGCGCCCTGACATCTACTCTAGAAACCATACAAGAGAATAAATTACTCCTGAGAATTGATTCTGAGTCTTATGCTGATTAATAAACGCATACAGTTTGATCTTTAGCTGAAACAGTAGGTTTTGTTGTTGTTTCCACTGCTACGAGCCGACGGTACATGTGCAAACACTAAAGAAAGTCATGGACTGAAAATGTCCAGTAAAAATAGTATTTTTCTCCGTTCCCAGAACCAACAGATGAGGAATTTAGAGGAACACTTAAATTGAGCAATTGGATTTTATTTCTGTCAGCAGAATTCACTGTCTGCTTCAACTCAGTGACAAAGGCAGTGATTATTCAATACTGGGCATATAAAAGTCTGTATTATTTCTTACACAAAAGCTAATATTCCCAAAGCCAAATGTTTTGTATTTTTCATTTTTTAAAAAAGATGTCATTCAACGACTTTGACAAATCAAAGAGCTCGGTCATTTTTTCACTCAGCGCTGGTTTTGTTTATTTATTATCATCTTTCAATGTCAAATCATAGATTTGACATATTTCAAATGAGACCACATGGAACCATGTTCTAGTAAACCACAAGAAGAGACCTATAATTTGAGCTATATGTTGATGTGTTTGGATAATTGGACATGGGATCCTGTGCTTTCCACCCAAATGGTAACTGGACTGTTTCACTCCACAACTGGGTGGCACCAGAGGTGTGAGGCCTGATTGAATTTTCATTGCCCACTTGCCTTGTAATGCCAAGGTTTCCGTTTTGGATTCAGTACTTGCCAGTGCTGCAGAACATGGAGCTCTGAGGCCCTGATGTTGGGTGCAGCATCCAGGCCTGATGTTTATGTACTTGGAGTAAGTTGAAACTATTCTACCTGCAACTGGGAAACCATGTCAGTGTGAGTCTGTCTGTGTGTTTATCCTTATGTATTTCTATCCTCTGTGCCACACCTGTGGATGCCAAATCCAAGACAGGAATGTGAATATCCAGTTTTAGTCCAAGGAAGTCTGGATATATTTTAGTTCATTTTAACTCTGTGGTCTGAATTGCATTCCTACTGGTCCGACCCAGGAATGTCCTTGTCCTAGTGCTGGTGTTATTTTCTTTTGTAGTTGCTCAGGCCCAAACTCAAATTAAATGAGCTTTTCTTTGATTGACATCTTCTTTGGCACTGTCTGAGTTGTGTTGATACAATAACATTCACACATCTGCTGCTTTAGAAAAAGGCTGAAAATGTTATTCTGAAATGTATAATTTGATCCAGATTTGATATGTGCTGGGCTTTTCTTCACATAGAGCCAGACCAACTTCTTTTATTACTCAGTTTCACATTAGCAAGTAGAAATTGGTCGTCAGGTGGAGAAAACAGCAAAACCCCTTAGTGCTGGTACAATTTGCGCCTGCATGTAACTTTTACAAGGTCGTTTCATTCTGGTGCTCCCAGCCAGTCCGCAAGATGCTGGAGCTGCAGTGATCTCATGTTTTAGCTCCATACCCAAAAACTGGATAATTGTAGCAATGAATGTGGCAGTTGAGGGACTGGGCCTGTACTGGGGACCAGGCTCTTTGAATTATTGAATCATTAATGATATGTGCTGGCTGAGGACCCAACTGTAAATAAATGCCAGAGCACACCCTGCTGAATCTGACTGAATGTGTGATTAAATCTGGCGGCTAAATAAAGCCCACATTGGCTCACAGAAATGCCGGAAAGCCGTTTTTTTCCAAGGACAGCATATCCCTGTTCTTCACATGTGGCTCCGAAATATCTAATAGCTCCTGAGCTGATTTGAACTACTGTTCCTTTTGCACACAGTGTTCTGGATGAGTGTTGAGCCATCTCCTCTCTCCGAGTGTGCGGATGAAAACATGCTGTGGTGCTGGAGGTGGGGAAAACCCACAGGGGGGTTTGTCTGGTGAAAAGTCTTCTGTTGTGAAGCAAAGTGGAAACTTATATGTGGATACTAATGACTTCAGGTAAAGCTTTTATTTGTGTAGTATTTAACTAACAGCCTGACAGCTTGGAATCATTAAATAAAAACAACCTTCACAAGTTAAGTGTAAGACTTTTAACACTGCATATAACGCAGTTTTATTTTATGATTACACTGCCTGAAAAGATTATGGGGAATGGGTGATATAGCCTAGAATTACTTATCACATCATTTATATAAGAATAATTACATCAATATAGAGGACAGAGGAACCAGTTTAAAAAGGTTCATTCAAATAAAGTTATAAAATAAGATTCCTACTATAGGGACCAGTAGTGACAGTGTTTACTACAGATCTGATGGTGCTGATTTACAAAAAATAGGATTTAACATCTTACTGTGCCCACAATCCAACATCATCACAATCCTGTTTTTGGTTTCTGAAACGTCACACAACAGTCCACAATCAGATGCTACTATGCTTTTATAACATTACAAGAGAATATATTTAAGAGTTTTTAATATCTCCTGTTGGCCTTTTTAGGATAATTCAGTCAACATGGCTCATCACTATGTGCTAATGGGCTAATCAGTTAGCTATATCCATGTTAATTATATGAGTTAACTGCAAAATCTTCTGATGTATGTCTACTACATAAAAACAAACACTTCCTGTAGACTGCGGCTTTATAACAAACAGGAGAAAACTCGGGTTCTCTTATTACATTGAACAGAGCTGTACTTTAATCACTGTAATCAGGATCTCAACAGGATTCAGAGCTCAGCAGCTGCTTTTTCTGGCAGTCTGTGATTCTTTAAGCAGAAACCTTCTGTCCATAGTCAGAATTTCTTCTTATTGTTCTGTTGTATTATTTGATTGTATGTTATTGTTATTTCACTAAAAACCCTTTTGGATGCAGCAGTGACAGAAAATATCTGAGTCCCACTGGTTCTTTAGTTTTCACCAAAATAAAATGTGTGATCTTTGATTATAACATAAGCCTGTTCCTGTTTCTCTACATTTTACTGCCAAAATAAGTAGAAGAGAAACTGGGCTAAGGTTATATTCACAGTACAATTGCAAGTTGGGTTTTGCTTCACCTGTTTTGTTTGTTTGTTTTTGTTAAAGACAAAAGACAAAATTGGGCCTGTAGTCATACCTTTTTTTGGAAAACACTTTAGTCACAGTTGTTCATAATGGCACTAAAATCAGGCTTTGTGTAGTGTTTAGAGGATTAAATAAAAGCAGGAGACTTACAGTCCAGTGCAGACTAAAATACACCTAAAGTAGAGCTGCCAAGGCTAAAGTGTCCCATGGGTGTGTGGAGGTGACTGGGTCCTTTAGGGTTTTAACATTTATTGCCAGGTTTTGCATGAAACTTAGACAGATTAAAGAAAATCAACAGAGAGTGAGTACAAGCCAGTGCAGCAGAATGTTTTCCTGTGTAGGTAAACCACAGTTGTTGGGAAGCCCTACTCCTACGACCTGATAAAATACTGAATGTGGATCGTCACTGTTGGGATTTACTACTGTCTCTGGCCTATTGGGAAAGAATTTGTTTCCGTTCCTGATTTCAAGGTTTCTGCAGTTGTACTCGATGGCTTGAGTTGTTGCTTTGGGGCTCCTCATGATTGCAGCCACAAAGGGTTTACAACAATCAGCGTGCAGGATCCAGCCTGCCTCACTGATCTGTTTTTTCCCAGAAGTCTTTTATTTATGTTAACTGAAGGTCTGCACTCAGTGTTGATGCCATAAAGCATCCATTTCTTTGTGTACACTCGTGCTGGCTGTGAACCAAAGTTCACCTGTGGGTAAACCGAAGATGAATGAAAGCAGTCGGAGCTTGCTTGTATTGTTTTGTTATGGGGCTGCAGTGATTTTCCTTGGCAGGCAAATTTACAGGACATCCTGCTCTGTATTAGTCACATTCAAAATCAGTATCATATCAAATTATGATGAATTCAAATTGGATAATACATCTTAACCACCATAAAATGAAAAAGGTTTGGTGACTTTTAACAACACGCTATTGCATGTTACATCTGATTTTTTGTGGCTTTTCAAAGCTAAAATCCTAAATCATAATATTTTTTACATGAGTCCTTCTCTAACTTGGTGATTAACCTCCTTCCACTCTATTTGTCAGGTTTTAGCACTTAAAGCCCACATTGTTTTATTGTTCCAGCTACAACTCTGACTGTGGATTAAAATATCAAAGCCGGAGGGAAAGAACCAAGAGCTGAACTAACATACAAAGAGGTAAAATGAACAGAGGGGACGTAGTGAAAAACTAAACCTGGAGAGATGTTTAGAGCGGCCGTCCAAATCAAACAGACACTTTGCCAGTGCTCCAGACTCAGTAAGCCATCCATCATAGCATGGGGACATTATTACGAATATGTGTTCAGGATTTGGTTCCATAGGTGCAAGGTAAAGGGTTTTTTCAGGGTATAGCTGCAGAGAAAGGCTTAGCTTGTTCAGTGAACACACAGGTGCAGGCTGAGTTGGACCATGTTTGCCATGACTCTCAAAGATTCCCCAGCCATTCCTGAAAGGTGATTTCTAGCTCAAGCTAGGTGTTAGCTCAGGACTTGACTAAATGAAGGAGGTTCTGAGGGAATATGAAATAACTCATGATGGATGTTATGAGTTGAGCTTAGCTGAATGAACACATACAAAAAATTGTATTTTTCTGTTAACGAGCAAACTGACAATCATGGTCTTTGTTTTAAAATAGACATCATCCATGGGGTCACGGCGTTTATTACGCTGAGATAATTTACTGACTCAACTAAGGGAGACTATGCTGAAATGGAAATTAGGTTATATTAAATACAACTGGGTAACTTTGGTGCTGGAGTTTGTATCAGCCAATAACAGAGTGTCTGCTGAAAGTCATCATGGTGCATCCTCTGGGGAACATGCATGTCTGTTAGTTAGGCTACAGCAGATCCCCATTACCCCAAATAGGAATAAGTGGGTATAAATGATGGATGGATGGATGGATGGATGGATGGATGGATGGATGGGTATAGACGATGGATGGATGGATGGATGGATGGATGGATGGTATAGACGATGGATGGATGGATGGATGGATGGATGGGTATAGACGATGGATGGATGGATGGATGGATGGATGGGTATAGACGATGGATGGATGGATGGATGGATGGATGGATGGATGGATGGGTATAGACAATGGATGGATGGGTATAGACGATGGATGGATGGGTATAGACAATGGATGGATGGATGGATGGATGGATGGATGGATGGATGGATGGGTATAGACAGTGGCTAGATGGGTGGCAGGGAAACTGAAATTAAGACTGTGCAGGCTGCTGCTCAGTTCTTTATTGTGGAGTTTCAGTCAGCACCATCGAACCTTTAGCAACATGCACTGTTGCTATTATTGAAATATATATTGCTGGAAAGTGCTGAAAATGTAATAATAAATAATTTTACTTCAGTCATTCTGTTTTCCATCGTACCTTCATTCAGTGAACAGTATGACCCTGAGAACGGTTTTGAATTGCAGTCTGAGTGGTATTAAAAAGGTCTTTAAAAGTCTTTAACTTGGTGAATCTTGTCTTCTGCTCAGTTTCCACCACTTGCTTTCCAAATACACCCAACATCTAAATGTTTCCAAGTGTCAGCAATTTGATGAACAGCATTCTCCGAGCCTGAAAAGTGAACTTCGACCTGGTGGATGATCATATGCATTCATTAATTTTCTCTCCTGGTCCCTCGGCGTGTTCTTAGACCAACTTGACTTGGTGAAGTGCCAGATCTCTTTTTGCGATTAAATATCTGGAGTGCTTTAAATGCAGCTGCAAACACAGGCACAGATACAGAGGCACACACACACACACAAACACACACACGGTACTGCATATATGGAGTATTCACTAGTGAGTGTTTGGGTTCAAAAGCAGTGAGTAATATTTTGCATTACCTTCACACAACCACACAAACTCGTCTGCAGACAGTCACTGGCAATTTTCAAAACGATATGGTGTCCATGTGTGAATGAGGTAATTACAGCGTCATTCACATTGATAATGCTATACGGCTCATTTGACTCCCATTGCAAACTGTTTCCAGTCAGTTCAGCTGGTGGAGTGAAACCCTCCTATACCTTTTGAATCACATACATACAGAGATGGTTTTTTTATGCTGTTCTGCAATTTGCAAAATGAGAAATAAGCAAAGAGATCTGCAACGTATCAGCCTTCCTGTCTCTTATTCTTTTTGCTTCCACGGAGGAGTTAAATGATGAGACTGTGACACGTATCATGGAGCTCGTCCTGTAAATGTCATGCTCTCTGGTTTACTGTACACCCATTCATCAACGTGGTTTACGTTTCTTAAACACATAAGCATTTGGCTGGTGTTGCTGTGTGGATGTCGAAAGGGAGGCTTTTATTGTCCTTGCACTTCATGTCAGCTGACAGACTGACTCTTGTGAGGACTGAAACTATGGATTTCTGTTTAGGTTAACAATGCCTCAACAGTATTCCCCAGAATTAGAGTTTGGTATAAGCCATAACCCTGTTTCCCACTGGGATTCATTAAGTGCTCTGCCTTCTTTTGATTTTTCTGTTCACAATAGTTTATTTTGGATATTAGGATTGTTGAAAATATGACTTAAAAGTGGAAATATAAAAAATGTGGTTTAAATCAAGCAACAAATTGTTCATAGTTTAGGAGAATCTTGTCTTTAGTTATGATGAGACTTTGACCAAACTGTCTCCTGCAAATTACGTTTATATGCAACAATTTTGAAGGAAATGTAATTCTGACTGGACTGCATTTTCTGTTGACGTAGTCAGGACATGCATGAATTTTGATGTGTGTTGATAGTCGGTGTGAAATGTTCACCGTGTGTGTTTACCATTGAAATATCATGTTTTGCAGTACAATATGCACTTGTACTGAACACAGCATTATTAGAAAACATTTCATATTCTGGTTTAACACAGAACAAGTTCACGGTGACTTCAGGCACAATGTTGTTTATTTACATTTAATCAAAGCCATGATCTTTCCCTAACCTTTACTAAAGTGGCTTTGTTGTACAAACCTAACCACAGACGGGACTGTGGATGCAAACTCCGGTCTGTGGCGTGACAGTCGTGTGCTTTGTACGCCTGCCATTCGCCCCAACCACCTCCTGGCGACTTCACTAAACTTCATCCATTAAAAAAAAACATTGTCCCTGAGCATAATCCAGTCAGAAATTACGTTGCCACCACGACACAAGTGGAAAAACATAATTTGGAAATGGGGGTTGCATGATTAGCAACTTATTCGCCCTTTCCTGCCCATCTTTCTCCTCATCTTCTGTTAGGGTTATTCTGAGCTCTCCTTGTCATGAGAGGACCTTGTTTACAGTAAACTGTGCTGAACATTGTCCTCCAGCTACAGCAACCACCATAACATTTGGCTCCACTGGGGAATAAAATTAGCAAAAATCAATTGAAACAGGCTGTATTTTCAATGGAACCCTGTAAAAAAACAAAGAGGACAAACAGCAGCTGCCTCACACGTCTCTGGCAAACCATGGACATATGGTACAGAAATGATAATGCACAAAGCCAATTAAAGATACACGGTTAATCACAGATATGGATCTTAGCTATACAGTTACACAAGACTTAGCAGTTACATGTAATATAATGGGTTTAGGTACAGTAGAACCATAGATCGGACTAGATGGTAGCCTCAGTTAGCAAACAAGATGATATTTGAAATACAAAGTTAATCAGTTGTAAAGAATATTTGGGGAAATGTCTTCTTAGGCTAAGGAGCTTTCTGAGGCTGATAGTTGAGAGTTGTGGAGCTTCATCTGTTATTATTCCTGCTGTTAACAACAGACAGCAACATTTAAACCTGAGAAAGCTACTTCAGCTTAGCTCTTGTGGGCCTGTTACATAGCCCCTTCAGCTGTAGCATGACTGGGCTGCCACAGTCCTGTCCCAGTCTGCCGAGACACACCCACACGATCAGTTCCCCTCACTCCACTCACCCTGGAGCTTCACATCTTTCCCATATGGGACAGATTGAGTTGCGACCACAGCTCCCTTCTCTCATCCTGAATCAGAAATCAGCCTCCTTTCACGCTTTTCTGAGGCCACACAACAAGAAGGGAAGACGCTGAATTGGCACTAGATTCTCTCTAGTGCTGACATTGCTGATGTCGGATGTAAATCCTCCTGAGGTCGGAGGTCAAGTGTTTTCATCATCTGTGCAGCTATTATTTTACATGTCATTATCAGCTGTATAATATCCCGGCTCAAACAGGAAACGGGCGTAGATGCAAGCAAGGAAGTGAGGAGATGTGGGTCCTGTATGGCTTGTTGCCCTGCAGCTGTGGTTTGGTTCTCTTTCCCCCCTCAGGACCTCACACAAGCCAGCTCATGTCCATCCAGTAAGTCCTCACCGTCTCAAACTGTAAAGGAAGCAGCTGTGTTTCATCCTCATAACCACCGCTGGCAAGATGAAGTGACCATCAATGGGCCCACTGTGTTTCTTCTCCGTCTTCTGACCACAGCTCCTCTGATTTTTGATAAGCTAAGAAGTTTTGGAGCTATTTATCATATCCCAGACTTCACTTCTCACCAGAATCACTCCCATTTTTATATCATATCCAAGGAGAGGAGCCAAAACGCATTAACGTTGTTGTAAACTAATCCAAGAGTTGCACATTAGTGCAGATAGAGAGAGTAGGAAAGCAGACACTCCACCAGTTTCTAATAGGAGTCTCCTCGTCTATATTTATTAGCTGACACTTAAGTATCACTGTGGTTTGGAAATCTTTAGCATGAACTGAAATCTCCTGTTTTTCTCCAAGCTAAGCTACTGCTCTCCCACATTCATCAAGGATGTTCCTTTGCAAAAGAGAGAAAAGATAAAGTCCTGATTAACTTGGTAGATTAAGATGCAGCGAGGAATATTTTCACTGTTGCTTGGCAGCAAAAGACTCTTAGAGACCCGAGTATTGTTGACCTTATTGAGACATTAGAAATTCACTCACATGGCAAAGCAGGACTTCTATGTTCAAGTCTTATGTCTGTTTGCTTACTTGTCTCTGCAATAGTGGCGCGTTATCATTCATGTCAAACGCAAGTGGTGCCAGAGAACTGTCAGCGACTCAGTTATGGCTGTGGTTGATGAAGGTCACAGATTATTTTATGTGCCTTTAACTTAAGGTCGTGTCAGTCGTTACACATAAAGGGTAAAATCTGTCGATGTGACACATGTGCAATAGCTTGACAACAGGACTGGGTTGCCATTTTGTTTCGCTTCATTAATTCAGCATGACAACATGTCTAGTGAAGCCAGGTTTTGTGTTTGCTTCAACCCATCCAGCCAACATCATTCTCAGTTCAAACTCAAGTCAAGTCAAAATGTATTTATATTGCCCAAAATCACAAATTTGCCACAAAGTGCTTTGCAGTCTGTTCAGCGTACAACAGCCTGTGTCCTTAGATGCTCAGATCAAAAATGATTAAGTTGAAATCCCAATAACATTTGCTATAAACAATAAACTTGATGTTTTTTACGCTGATCAAAGACAGCTGTCAGTTGCTGCATTGTTATCCCTGCGAGTTGACTTACAACAAGTTACACAGCTGCACTTGTCGCCACTTGTCTGTCACTCTTTTGCATGAATGTAGCTAGTTGGTTAGCTAACTATGCATGTCCGATTCCATCTCCTGGGGGCCCCAGTGCAGACATTTCTTATTGAGTCATACTAACTGCATGTTCTCCTCATGTCTGTGTGGGTTCTCTGCAGGTTAGGTTGGTTGGTGATGGTGAATGTGAGTGTTTGTCTGTCTCAGTGTGTCAGTGATGGACTGCTGATCTTTCCAGGGTGGACCCCTCTGGCCCAGTGTCAGCTGGTACTGTCTCCAGTCCCTCATGACCCTGAATTGGACTAAGCGGTACAGAGAATGTATGGATTACTACTTTGACATATTATTACATTTTATATGGTGTCATATTCTTATAGCTATAATATTTAACCATGTAATTAGGGTTCAACAACAGCTGCAGTGTTAAACGCTGACAGTAGCAAAAGGAAACAAACAGCAGTTTCCCATGTTTGAGTCGGATGTTGTGTTGTATACAATTTAATATAGAGCCACAAACTGTTTTCCCAACCAGGAGAAAACAACCATGAATGGGCAAAACACCAGACCTATTTGAATTGCTAAACAAATCTGAGATGTGGGCAGAGATTCATGGGTCTGGAACCAGGCTAAAGCTGTAATGGATGACAGGAGCAAAACGTGTACCAAAAAAAAAAAAAAAAAAAGCAATCTACTGTATATCAGATTATCTGAGATGGTCATGGAAAACACTGGAAATCCTGTAACAGCTGGAACTGCCAGGTCAAAGTTATGAATATGCTGAGTGATCACTGGGTATATTTTGGTTTATAATAAAAAACATCCATTGTTTCAAATAACTGACATCGTTTCCAATACTGTCATTGTTGGCGCAACGTTAAAACCAATTAGAGGGATTGTAGCTTGTCATAGAAATGGCTGTAACTAAGGGTCTCGGTTCAAAAATGCAAAGTCTTCATTCACAAGAGATTCAATAACACACTTACGAATAGATTTTCCAAAGACGCTGAATCGCATTTTGGCTTGAAACACTTGATTTGTTAGTTGAAGTGCTGAAGTAGCCAATACAAATTAAAAATGACCTTGGGACAGTGAGGCCACGAAGCACACTGTGCAGGTACATTGTCTTCACAAGTCACTGACACATTCATGGCTCTTGTGAGGATTTTTCCTGCCAGGACTCAGTGGACTCCAAATTACATTTCAGCATATGGAGGCTCTTTAGATTGGCAAAGCTGACACTAGTTCAGAATCATCATCATTTGCCATAAAACAATGTCCTGCTGATTGATGCTGATGGACGGTGACATTTCCAGGAGTTATGAGACATGTCGAATCTGCCAGGGTGACTCCATTTGTTTAGCATGAGTGATGGCAAAATTCTCAACGATCAGTTTCACGAAATCCAGTCCATGAACTCTGGTTCGACTTGATTCTTACAGCAGCTCTACGCTCCAGCCAAGGAGCTATTTGAGTATCCGTTTTATGAAGTGTGTGTAACCATTAGGCTTTCAGCGAGGGGAACTACATTGTTGTTACTCCTGAAGGTTTCGTGTGGTTGACTGAAGTGACCCGGTGTGACCCCGGGGGCAGAGGCCTCGATAAAAACGACAAAGCATGAAACTATAGATCACTTTCCAAAACAGGAGTGGTGTTAACCTTGGGAATCTGGGGAGCTGTGAGGTTCAAAGAGTACGGGCCTTGAGTTATTTGTTTAGGGATGAACTGCACTGAAATGGACCTACTAAGTTACTAAAGCCATAGCTCAATTGTGTCCCACTTCCTGGAAGGGTCGAAGGTCACTGTTGCTGTAGAGGCTGCACAACAGTGGAGAGGAAAAGTCGTTTAAAAGCTGCCACAGTTTCGAGTTATAGTTATAGAGTTATAGAAAGAAAGAGCAACGTAAAGGAACAGTGTGTGGTAAAAAGTTGAATCATATTATGATCTCATCTTTTGGCTGATTTGAATAAATGTCATGGTAGCATTTTATGCACCGATCTACTGCTTTACTGAATTAATTACAAAACCACAGAGCATGATTTTTTTGTGATACAGAGAATCCCTTCCTCTGCTCATGTTTGCTGTGTTTGTCATGCTGTACATGGCCTATAGAGTACATTATAAACCACTTACAGAACTGAAAAATGGGTCTCTCTGCATGATATACTGGAGATAATATGCTGCATATCAGTGTCTCCATTTCTACCACAGGTGCCAGTGAAATTTTGTTCCGTTTCAGCGAGCTGCTAAACGCATTTCAAACAAATCTGATGAAAGTTTCAAATGAGTGTCAGAAATCCCAAATCTCAGTTTGTGACACTGTAAACAACAACCCCAGCACTATTACACTTTGTTGGGAAGTTTAAAGAATAATTCAACAATACAAAAGAAATGTGACAGACAGTAAATACCTTGTAACAAACTGTAAAACATGCTTTTAGAGCTGTTACCCAGTGAGTGTGGCAAATCCAAATCTCAGCTCACTTATAATACAAATATCAACATATAAGAAAAACCTGGATCAACCAAGTTATCGAGATGCATCATTTGGAAACCATCAATGTGCAGATGCCAACGGATCCATGAGTCTTTACTGCAATTCACCACATAGTTGAGAAACTGTCTTTTAATCTGGAGACCAGAAACTGAGAGTCATGTGATCACGTTGCTCTGTCACTGCTGCATGTGTGAAGAAGTTAGTGACAGGTTGATAGTGTCACTGTGAGTATGTACATATGGTCTCAAACCCAAAATTCATGTGTCCTGTTTGAAGAAGACAAGAATCTGGTGGTGGTGTCACTTACCTGGGGGGGGTCAACATTTGAGGGGTCTCCTTTCACAGCAATAATCAGAAACATACTGATCTAATTATCATAACGTCGGCTTATGGTCACTTCTCATATTTACTATGACTCAAAGGCTTCACCCACTGTGGACCTGTTTTTTTAGCCAATCAATTTCCTTGGTGGCAGCCATGGGATTATTCCCCAGGCTGATCCAACCCTCCTGCGACAGGCTGTGAATGACGTCCGTCTCCAGCTTATTTTGTCTTCCCCCTGTGTGTTTAGGGCTGTTTGTTGATCTTGGTCGTGCTTCGCTTTTCGAGCCTGAGCCAGTTTTGTCTGCTTTGTCTGACCGAGCCTCGACACCGACTGGACTCGGGTCTGCATTGCGGCCCAGAATACACAAGCGTCACTGGTCAGAGGGCCTGCGAGAGGCACGAGGTATCGCTTGGCTTAGACCACACAGCCATCCTGTCTCACTGTGCAATGTGAGAGAATTCTGTGAATGCATTCAGGTCAGTGCTGCGGTGACTCTGGCTTCTCTCTGTTCAACTTTTCCTTTGCAAAGCGAAGGGGGAAATACAGGAAGACCCTTGGTGCAGTGTATTTTTGCAGGAAGTTTCACTAGAAATGGAGGGATCACACAACCTTGATTCACAACCACAGAGGTCAGTTTAACAAAATAAATTCATAAAAGGCCAACTCTTAAGAGAGAGAGGAAAGACATCTGGCAAAGAATTTACTTAACACAGAAAAAAAATGTTCAATTACATTGTTCTGGAGCTTTTGACTCCCAGAGGTGGAAAGTAAAAAATTGTCAGCTCGATCTTGGACATTTCAGGGTAAATTGGTATATGCTGGCATGCATTAATAAAACCTCAGAACATGAGAACTGCAGCATTTAAAACTAATGTGCAGTTTAAGTGCTTTTATGAATGTTCTGCCTCATTTGAAGTGACTGTGTGGACAGTGAAGCTGATTGCAGTGCTCAGAAATCTCTATGAAATTAGAGTAACAGCTCATATTTTTCCTCATTAATGCCTTCACAGCCTAGTTATGAACAGACGTTTACAAAGTGCATTGTGAAATTCATGGAAATGTTAAATTAAAGTTGGGAATTTTGGGGACGTGCATAAAGAGGAAAAACACTAAAAACAGTTTCTTCCTTTAAAAAGTTCCAAGGACCAGACCTACTTTTTACACAACACCGAGAGTTAGACAGTAAATAATTAAAACTTGAGAAGTGGCAACTGTTGGTCAGCATCCAGTCTGCTTCTTTTCCATTAGGGAAACAGGTTGTTCACTATGCTGCTGCTTTTTCCATTGGAGTGTGGCTGCATTAACCACAGGTGACAATGTTTGGTGAAAATCCCCCTGAAAATATATCTTCTTGCATCATGCTTTTCATTCATTCATCAGGATTTGTACTGTAAGTAAATACCAAAACCATCACAACTATTCTCCTAACAACACTTGCTGTGTACACGAGGCCTGATACATCCTGTTCCTCTGTGCCATAGTTATTATTTAACAGCAACGTTATGCTGGAAAGGTAATTTTTCATTCCTAGTATCTACATTGTCCTAAAAACACAATATATTGTACATATTCTGTAACCATGCACAATAACAATAAACACAGAGCAGATCATAAAGGACACTATAATGTTGCATGTTTGTTTACTCCTTTAAATATGCAACACAGAAGCATATTGCAAATAAAAACATAGGCAACATAATACAGGCTTGTGCTGCATTATTGGACACCAATTGAAGCCTATGAACAGACGAACACACAGTCCAAAGACATAAATCACTGACATAATAAAAGTAAAGCCACAATAAAAAGCCTGCAGGTGCATGAGGACAGACTGGAAATAGCAAGAGCCCCATTGTTGTGGAAAGTCTATTAAAAACACAGCAGTGAGCCACATTGTCTTTTCATTAACATGAACACATGCACCATCCTGCTGCTGGAAATACTCACCAGCGCATCAAATGTTTTTTAATTCACTGCTGAAAATAGCCTCCAACACATGCAGCGTTCGCTCATGAAGGAATAATTATGAAAAATTATACTTCCCAGCTGTTTTTAGGAATGTGTTAAGTCTTTATATAAGAAACTATACATATACATGTGTGTGTGTGTGTGTGTGTGTGTATATATATATATATATATATATATATACAATAGGTTTCATTACTTTTCTAAGATGCTGTCATCACATTGATATGCACCTAAATTTACCTCTAATTTCAAAAGCCTTTAGTACCAGCTGTTGTTTGACAGAAGTATGATGGATAAGAAGTGAATGAAAAAATAACAGAACAGATAAAATATGTATCAAAAGATTTGTCATCCCCTGTTTGTTGTTCCCACAGATATTGTGTTGTTGTTGTTGTTGTGCTGTCTTGGAAATAATTGAGTCAGTCGGTCATGTTTGTTTTCAATAGTGTTGCAGTTACCAAATGTTTGCAGTTGATCTTTTTTTTTATGCCTGTTGAGTCCAAGAGAAATGTAAAAGAACCTAAACCAAGAGAACATACGTGATGAGGAGGACGTGATAAGGGATTTGTTCTGCAGCAAAGTTTTAAAAAATCTGAATGCAGCCACCTGTCAGAATCCATGAAGCTTGGCAAAAATGTCAGTCGTTTGTGTGGTCACGTCGAGGGTCACCCCACGGTGCCCTCCCCATGTTTAGTGCACCAAAAACACTGAGAACCAAAACTTTTTATTTTCAACATTCATTAAGTGTCAGATTGAAGTGCTGTGATTTGCATTCAAGGGGAAAAAAAACAAGATGGGAAATCCATATGCTGTAATCTGGTACAGCTTCAAAAGTCTCTGTTTCTATTTTTTATGTCAAACCCGCTGAAATACGGGCTATTGTTTGACTTTTTTTCACTATGGCATGCACTGCATGAAATCTCTGTGTTTGGACCCTTCCAGACTGCAATTTATACGATAATAGCAGAGAAATTCATCTGTTCTCCGCTGCTGTTCCAAGAGTTATAAAAGGTTTGGAAAGTTTTCTATGGTTTCACACATTGTCTCTGATGGAAAAGAGAGAAGGGAAGGGCCACCCTGGATGAATTCTTGATTCTTTCTTCCTTTGCCTCTCACTTTAGCTCACTCTATCCAACATGTGAGTCGACACTTACTGCCCAGAAAACAGAGGAGGCATGTTCACCATCACAGAGATTATATTCACCACCAGCTTTACAACACAGCTGAATTAGACTTTGGATCAGGTTTAGCGCCGCTTTCCTCGTTTTGCTCAGTTGGCTCTGTTCTTTTAATTGTTTCCGGACTCCAGCCTTTGTCCGCGGAGGCTTCGATTTAAATGGTTTTGCAATTACATCACCTAAAAAGGATTCTTTGAATTGCACATGCATTCATAAACATTTGGCATACGAGGTGTGCATATGATTTGCAAGAAGCATTTTCAGCCTTCTTCTTGTGGAGCTCTCGGGGAACTTTGGGTTAGTTATTTGAAATATAAACCCGTTCAGCTAATGTTTGCCTCTGTAAACAGTCATCAGCTAGAGCTCAGAATTACTGACCACATCTCTAATTTTTGTTGGCTGATTCCACAGACGGGATTTCATTTGCCCACTTCATGAAACTGAATCACCAGCAGCCTACGAGTGATGAGACTGTCACGCTTCTTCTGCACATGGTGAACCTCAGTACAGACGTATGAACCTCAGTATCTTGGTTAAAAAAGAGCTATAGAAGTGATGCCGCTCTCCTGATGTACTATTGATAGCCTAATGTATGTAACTGTGTCTATTTATGAATCAAATAAGACTTTCCAAGCACATTTTGGCCTGATTTAGAAAGATCTGTAATTATCTTTGCAGACCAGAATAATTTGGTTATTATTTATTGTGTCACTGTGCGTAGTTTAATTGTTTAATAGTGTAAATTTAATTGTGATCTGCAGGTGCAAATCAGCTTTAAGTTTACTCTGGCACATCACATCATATGACACTGATGTTTACTGTTGTACACTGCATTGGTGTAAGATTTAAGATTCAACCTGCAGGCTTATTCAGATTTTGAGCACATGTCTCAACATTATAATTTCCATGTTACATTCATGCTGCCTTTCTTCTTGCTGTGAGTTCGCTCCTCCCATTGGAACCGTGGTCTTTTTAATTTTCTGTTAATGAAGAGCTTCTTTCTTTTCTGTGCTCGGCCACGGTCACCATCACAGCTCATTTTTCTGTTTAGTACAAACCGTCTGGAAAAGTGAGACACATGACTGTCTGTCAGCCAATAGATTTTCCATGAGGAAGGCCGATCAAACAGTGTGTGTGTTTGGAACAGAAACCGTGAACGCTTCCATGAACTGGCTGTATTTTGAGTCACAATTGTGTTATAGCAATCAGTGATGGAGTAGCAAAATGCAGATCTGTTTATGTGAAAATGTCATATTATATAACGCTCAGCTGCAATCATTCACTTGTTTCTCCTGCAACCCGAGCTGGTGTTGCCCAGTATTTCACTATTCTCTCACACTCACACATCTCTGCTCCTGATGTTGTATTGTAGTTATTTTCTGGAAAAACCTTCTGGTCCTGCTGTGTATTTCAACCTCAATGAAAATATCATTGTAAGGTGCTCTGGACAAAACGTCTCCCTCAAAGTCATGTAATGTTCAAATGTCTTCACATTTTTATTCCATTATCACTTTTCCTGTGTCTAAACTGCATTAGAATCAACTGAAAATCACAGTACACACATACAGTGTACACACATACAGTGTACACACATACAGCTGCATGAACTTTCAATTTACAAGCAAGAAACAGCTTCTGTGCAGACATTTAATGCATTTGTGAGAAAATGCTGTGAAGTCAGGATGCTTAGCCTAAATCTTGTTTCTTCATGTGGTCCCAGACTGAGTCTGTGACGCTGGGATCAGGGTCTTGGATTCACTGACACAGTTGTTTATGACTCTGGCTGGAGGTTTGCACCCTGTTGTCTTGCTGCAGAATCAATTTGGGATCAATCAGACGTACCCTGATGGTATAATGTGATGGAGAAGAATCTAAACATCTACAGTCCATAAAACTATTGCTCAGTAGGTGACTGTGCATGTAGAGTTCATCACCAACAGATCATATTTATGAGTTTGAGGGACAAGGAGGTCTGAAGATGAGGCAGGAGGTGCAGTCGGTTTCTTTTACAGCAGATGGGCAGTCTGGTTAGTTACAAAGGAAACGTCTCAAAAACTATTGCACATACAAGTTTGTGCAGACTCTGACCAGCACCAAGACTGGATCAAGGTTTTCCCTCTTCCGGGAAATGTGTCGACATCGACTGATCCACCAAATCGCACAGAACCTTTGGTTTAGCTTTAGCTGTACTTTGTGTGGTCTGTTAATCAGCGAGAATAATTATATAAACATATAAACATTACTCTGTACCTGTCAACATGTTAGCATGGCTCCAGACTCTCGGCTGGTTTGTTTGTGTATTTTACCTTTTTGTAGAGTTTTATCTTTGTATTACCTGCATGTGTTGTGTAACAAAGATAAAACCTTCCAGGGACTGAGCCATAATGATGAATGAACATTTAATAATAGTCTGTAATAACGAGAGCCTGCATCAGATACGACCCTTGTGAATTTGTGTTAAAGCAGCCTCAGATGGATCATAACTGTTTGCCATTTCATTTTCCTAAACACTCCACAGCCTGTCAGCTACAACACACTGTGTATGTCTGTAGACGGTGAAAAACCTACTGACTCTTTGAAAGAAACTGAGCAGAACCACAGTCTTGGTGACTCTGCGTCATGTTACAGGCTGAACTGCAGATCAGAACCTGTGACCTTCCAGCCACATGCCCCGTTTTCTAACTGTGGCGTTTCACATTCCCTTCAGCTGAGGTACAGTGAGTTTAGCTCTGCCAACAGGAAAACCTGTTAAAAATTCTGTTTTAAGCTCATTTCTTGGCTTCTGTAGCCATAATCAGCACGATGTGGGATTGTGACCCCAGCACTGATCCCAGAGCAGATTGAAGACAGGTTGTGGACCAGCTCTTTATAGAGGTCACATTGTATTTTGGGAATTCAGCCCTCTCCACTGCATATTACATCAAAGCAGAAAGTCCCTACCCCTGGCCAGTGCACAATATGCTCTGCTGCAGCATCCAATGACCTTTTTTAAACCCGCACTAATTGGCTATAAAGCTTAGTGGAGATGGTCTGTGACTTGTTTCTCTGGTAACTGTGTAAGACATGTAGCTTATTGTGTGTTAAAATAAACAATGCAGGACTCCCTGATAGATGTGCAGTTGTAGATGAAAGTGTGGAAGTTATGTCGTTTGCGCATGGATTTAATTAGACCTGAGTTCAGTCCAGAGTTTTTTATGTCCCCAAAAAAAGTTCCTTGAAGAGTTTTCAAAAACGGTGAATTTGATTTCAAGTATATTATTAACTGTATCAGTGTGTTTTTAATTTTAATGCAGCTCATAAACTTAAAATGTATTTGTTGTCCATATCTGCGGACACTGGGAAAGCACCGTAGCTACAGTCTTGATGTTTTTTTCAGCTGAACTAAAGTTTAGATGGTTGTTTACTTTTGTAGGCCTCCAAAAATATATAAGACTTAAAACAACCTTTTAGTTTTTAACCTCTGAAAAACACAAGCCTTGTAGATGCTGTAAAAACCAGCACTACTGATAATAGGTATACACCCATAGACTCCAAAACCCACAACTCTCAGCTCCACACCCAGACGCCTCTTCCTCTCTTTTACAACCAGACATTCTCCAACCTGTCTGGGGTCCAGGAGTCAACCACCGCCCCTTGACACCAATCCATATGGGTTAATTGACAATGAAAATACCTGGAGGGAACACAGCTGTTTATGAAGTCAAGACTTAAACCTGCTCATATAGGATTATTAGTAGAAGCCATGAGCACGCCACAAAGAAAATACCTTGGCCTGCAGATGAATAGGTATTCTTTCTTCTCCAGTCTGTTGTTTTTCTTTGGGGAGCTTGTGGTCTTGAAGTGCTCTGGACCTCAACTCTGAGGCAATTTAATGGATGTACAGCAGCCACACTCTGCAGAAAATAGTATTAAAATATGTTCCTTATGGCCTCAGGCTATAGTGCACAATGCGCATCGGTGGCATTAAACTCGCTGCCGCAGTGACACTGGGGCAGTTTTCTCGGCCGCAGTGATGAGAAACAGTGTCCAGACACTTGCTACGCCCTTACAGGCACGGAGGAGTGTTCTGTATCCAGGAAACGTTTGAGCAGATTTATGACCCTGTGGTTCAGTTTGTTTCCCGATGTTGAAAATGTTGCATTTCATACATTAACACGAAGATTCAGCTTATGGATTGAATTAACTAACCAAACACTAAACAGAGACACACACACGCACACAGACATGATATACATGGACAAAGACATGCTCACTCCTTCGCTAGTTACAGATCCTCATCCAAACCACTTATTTTAGGATGATGGGTAAACAAAATCTAAACATGTATTCCATATTTCTTTGAGCCTGCCGTGATGATGTGCAGAATCTGGCCTTTTCTCTGTTATGCATTCATTCCAAAAACAAATGAATAACTGCAGTGATAGCATCACTGCCACATTTGCTGAAGGCTTCTGAGCTTGTGCCCAGATATTATCACTATTAAAGATCACCAAAGGGGTTAAACATGAGTGGTTTGTAAAAGAAACCATACAGCAGTGTGCAGATCTTTGTTTCCATAACAGTATTGCAGATACACATCTCTCTCTGTAATCAAGGGTTTACTCACAGTTGCTTGTTTTGACAGCATTGCCTCAACTATTTTGATTGCAGCTAAACTTTTTCAACCATTCAGCTCTTTTCCATTTGCTAATGTGTGTGTTAGGATCTTCTGCTCATCACACTGCAGCCCTGCCAAACTCTTTAGTTATTTTATTCACAGAGCTGCACTGATCATATTTGCACGAGTGTTTAAAAAAAAAACTAAACTAAAAATACACACAACATGTTTAATGTTTAATAGTTTAGAAGAACTAGAAGAAAAGGATGAGCTTTCTCTAGTTTATCACCTGAGTTTCTCTATTACATAGTTTTTTATACTGATATAATAACTGATTGTTATGTGAATTCATTGCAATGAATATCAATTTGCATTTATTCTAATGAAAATAACATTATCTCTGGGGAAACTGTAGCTTTGGTTTTAATGTCATCACTATGTCCATCAGTTTTATCGATTATGATGATATTTCAGACGTCCTGTCTCACTTCAAGATTTGGACCATTTATTGCAGCAATGTACATTTTAGTCCTGTGAGGATTTGGAACAGATCTCCACAAGCCTGACACAGACTCTCTTCAGCCCACAAACCCCACCTGGAAGATCATGAGGTATACAACATGAACAGATATTAAAAAACACTCAAAATCCCAGTGCAACTAAATGCTAATGCAGAGAGCGGCTGGGGATATGGAGGGAGCAGTATTTCTGGGGGTGCACAGATCAGACTGAATGGATGCCCACGGTTTATATGGACTGCCTGTTGAGACAGATGGACATATAGCACTGAGCAACAGGTTTAAACACTACAATGAGGATGCATTCAGTTCTCTAGTTACACGTGCACACAGGATTTTAACGTGATTGGGCAGTCGGTCATTCAAAGCATCTCAAAGAGCTTGCCACAGTAGCTGTGTGGATTTAGGCTGTCTCTGTGGCTTCTGTCTCTTCACGAGTCGGTTCCAGACTGATGATCCATGATGCTGAAAGCAGGACTGGGGATGGTGACCATACTATCTGCTGCAGGGCTCCTTTGGATTTATGTTTTGGTCTTGTGGTGAGGCTGTAGATGCCTCCCTGATGGTATTGTCTCATCCTGGATTAGAGTCTAAACATCTAAAGTGCCTACATTTTCTCGCAGTCCTGCATAGGATCAGAGTGTAAATGAAACATGTCACCATGAAATCACTTCTATTGCACTCTGTATCTGCTGAGAACATGTTGGCATTGATTTAAAAAAATAGGTCCAGTCTAGTGTAAAAAATGCAGGTTTGATAGATTACATACTCCCCTTCAAGAGTGATAATTGGTCATTTCCCTACAGTCAGATGTTTTAAAGTTTTCCTGGAAAGACCAATGTAGTTTGGTACAAATTACAGGAAAAATAGATACAAAGTCCTGAGACTGTCATTTCAGTCAGTTCAGTTCTTATTATCCCATTATTGACTTCCAGATGACTTTCCATGAAAGAAAATGTTCCATTTAAACCACAGAGAATATCTATTACTCATGCATTTATTATTGGACTCTTTATCTTCATTTATGCTGAAGAAGAGCTGGAGGAAGTTTCCAGGGAAAAGGAAGTCTGGGTATCCCTGCTTAGGCTGCTGCCCCTGCGACCCAGCCCCGGATAAGCAGGGATGGATGGATGGATGATGGATGGATGGATGGATGGATGGATGGATGAATGGACGGATGGATGGACGGACGGACGGATAGATGGATGTTGCTTGAGACACTTTGCATGTGTCGCTCAGTTGTTATCCTCTGAATACACATTTCAAGGTAGTGATAGATTAGCATTTTGAAATAACTAGAAATGTGTTGGGCCTGTAAAACAAATCATTAGTGAGAACTGATTCTCATTTTAATGGGAAGCCCAGGAACGATAGCAGTTAAGTGAATTATAGGTGAGTTGCAGTAAACTGACTAACATGAGCAAAATACGCAGGAATGCTTCTGTCTGGCCGGCCTGTGGCCTTTAGGCTGAGAAGTTGGATTTTTGCTGTTGAATGCTGGATAATGATTAAATGTTTGCATGCAGTTGCAGAGGAAGAGAATGTTTTTAATTATCCAAAACAGTGTTGTCCAGCACAGAGCTACAGAGCCAGGCGCTCAAGCGGGAAGAAATACAACTGCTGTGACAGTGACATGTGTATCTTCGATTTTATGGCTTTTAGCTCATCTCTCTTATTTTTTCTTGGATAAAGCGAGCCTGCTGTGTTTCTGACAGTCCTGACAGAGAGGGTCCGTGAGAACATGAGTTAGGTGTCTTGTCTGCAGTCTCGGGAGTTAAAAAGTGAGGTTCTCTTTGGTCAGTGCGTTTCCAGCGAGTCCCCGGCGGTGAATCACTGAAAAGAAGTTCAGACAGCTTAAAGAAAGTACCATCTTATATCTGCCTCGTCGCACGTCGCTCTCATTTCTTTTCTCCATCCTTCATTCTTTTGTATCATGGCTGCCATTCGTTTCTCTGGATCTCAGGATTGTCTTTTCCATTCCCAGACAGCTGGAACAAGTTACTGGCTGCCTGGCGATCAGACCAGTGGGGGAGATGCAGATGGTTCAATTCTCATGTCACCCCGTCTGCTTGGCAGAGACATCGGCGAGCGAGTGGAGAAGGATTTACTCACACAGAGCATATACAGTACATACATACACATACAGATGCACGCATAAATAGGATCCAGTGCACATGCAGTCACGCATGCATGTGCTGAGAGCTTCCACACACATTTTTTCCATTTACATCGTAGGCTTTTACTTGACACTCTCGTCCAGAGACACTTAAACAGAGCAGCCGGAGAATAAAACACCAAAGTAAGGAAAAAGGTCTTGGCTTCAGCGCTTCGAAAAGAAATGCAACAGTATACTGAAGGGATCATGTAGGATATCACAAATAAACAACAGTATAAACATTTTGCAGAATGCACACGTGTTTCCACTAACTGATCTGTTCTTGTCAAGATGGGAAGGCCACAGAAACAACATTTAGACAGTCATGGGGTATCCAACCCCTCCAGTGATGGTAGGGCTCAGCAAGGAGCCCAAAATATCTAATCCTAATTTTCCTGACCAGTGTTGTGATTTAAACTGTGCTGTTGCTTTATAAATTAAAGTCAGCCCTTATTGGTAGTTTACATCGACTTAAACTGCATCAAATAAATGTCATAGGAAAAACCACAAACTGAGAAACTTTGTTAGAGGGTTAACATTAGTTTGGTCACCAGTGGGTGAGAAATGCAACTCCAGAGTTGTCTTATTTTAATTGTGTGTGTTTCTGGTTGGCACCTCTCACTGTCAGACCATAACGTCTAATGGTTTGTGTAAAAACCTACTTTTATATGGGTTCACAATAAGGCTGCAGCTAATACTTATTTTCATTATCAGTGAATCCAGAGATGATTTTTTTCACTAATATGATTAATCATTTAATCAGAAAAGGGAAGAAGAATTTTCACAGAGCCCAAGGGTTGCGTGTTTTGTGCAACAGCCGAAAACCCCCAAATTATTCCATTTATAATAATTTAAAACAGAATAAAACAGCAAATCCACAAATATGAGAATCTGGAATGAGTGAATGTTTTGCATTTACGGCTGATAAACGACTTACATGATTCTGGAAATTGTCATCAATTCATTTTCTGTCAATTGAGCATTTGATTAATTAACAGTTTGTCTTATCACGGTTTCAACGCTCTTTAAAGCACAACTGCCTGCTGCGTAGGTCTGAACAGTGTCAACAAGACACATGCACATCACATCATTCACTCACAAACGGATTATCAGTGACCGTGCCATGCAACTTCCACTTTATTCAAAACACACTTCTGGAAGTCTTGTGGCTCCATGGGGGTGAGATTTTGGAAAAGCCCTGATAATATAATGTGGATCATGCCTGTGTGTGTTTCAGTCTGACTCAACTATGACTGATTCTTGACACAATCGGATGCTAATGGTTCTAAAGTAGCCTACCCTCATTCTCTAAAAGCTAATCTGATTGCTCATTCATCTGCTTCTACATAAATTCCTTCTGCTGTTTCATGTCATCTTTAAAAACATCAGGCTGAGATTGAGCTGACTGAACTTTTTAATGCCTGGCTCTAGCTCAACTTTCATCATGGATTCACATGCTAAGAAACAACGTCCTGATTGGGAGAGTACAGCTGATAGATTTTCTACACAGCATAAAATACGCCCACCAGGAGCCAGGCAGCAGTAGCTCAACTGTTGCTTTAATAGCCAAATACAGAAAAAACATCCCGTCTTCTCTACACGTCTGACAAAAACCTTTCACTTTGGTCCCAGGATGTTGTGGCTCCATGGAGGTGAGATCTTGGAAAAGCCCTGAAAATACTTTGGTGAGATTAGAGTTTTGGGTCACATCCAACTCGAAGGCCTTTTTTTAGTTTGTTTTTTCTCGAGTAGCTCAGCTTCAGTAATTGTTTGCTGAATGCTTTAAGGTTTGTTGTTATACCTCATTTCGGCAGAAGGTCAGGCTGCATTCCTGCGGTGCACGACTTGGTCATCATGCTCATCGAGGCTCCTCTTGTGTAGGGGGGGATTACTGTTTCTGTGTATGTGTGTGTGTGTGTGTGTTAACATTGCAGACACAGTGCAGGGGGGTGGGGGGATAGTATCTGTAGCAAAAAGACCCTGCTGACAGCTGCAGACAGGTGGGAAACCCTACAGTAACATTACAAATGGGTGTGTGTGTGTGTGTGTGTGTGTGACTGGGTGAGTGCATACATCTACATGTTGGGTATTCATATGCACATGTCAGACTGAATGTATGTTTTCTGCAGACTTATGACATTTGGTCTAATCTGCCCACCTAACCAGGTTGTGATTAGTTTCTTTAAAATGAACTGAACTGGTTCTATTGTATATGAGTGTGTACATGATGCTGCCACCAGCATGAGTCACTGTGGGGATGGTATCAGCAGGTGATGAGCAGTGCCTGGTGCTCTCCAGACAAAGGGCCTGGAGTTCTGTCCCTCTAAAGAGTCCAGTTTTTATCTCTTCAGTCCAGAGAATCTCTTTCTGCATGCTCTCAGCGACCTTTAAATGTGGTTTGGCAAACTCCACACAGCTGTCATATGCTTTTTTACTCAAACTTCTGTCTAGCTACTCTACCATAAAGGCCTGATTGATGGGGTGCTGCTGAGATGCTTGTCCTTCCTGCAGGTTCTCCCATCTCTGCAGAGAACTCCTGGAGTTCTGTTAGGGGGGAACGCTGGGTTCCTAATCCTCTCCCTGACCCAGGCCCTTCTCGCCCAGTTACTCTGTTTGCCTGGATGTTCGAGTCCTGGTGGTTCCAGACTTCTACCATTTCTGTTATTGAGCCCACTGTGCTCCTGGGAGCACTCAGAGCTTTAGAGTTGGTTTTATAGTCTTGTCCTGATGTGTGCCCCACCACACTTTTATCACAGCAGTCTACAAAGAGTTCTTTGGACTTTGTGACTTGGTTTTTGTCCTGAATTGTGGGATTTTATATCCACGTTTGCCTTTCTAAACTATCCATCAATTACACCACTTATCCTGCACAGGGTGGCGGTGGGGGAGCTGGAGTTGATCCCAGCTGATACCAGGTGAGAGGCTGGGGGACATCCTGTACAGGTCATCAGTCTATTACAGGGCCCCTTTCTAAACTATGTCCAATTAATTCAGTTTGCCACAGGCAGACTGCAGTCAACTAATCCCAGCACATCTCAAGGAAAACTAGATTTCTAAAAACCAATGTAAACCCACATCTCCTGTAACCTAGTTATTGATTGATGTTTTCAAAAATCCACTGGAAATGTCTGAAACCAATAGACTAGTTCTTGATTTATGAATATTTCCTGAGAGTTAGCCTAGCTTGTAGAATACAACCTTAACAACACAACACATCCTCCCAAATGTTGAACATCGACAAGGGACAGAGAACCTAAATTTCTAATTGTATATAACCAACGCAGTGTGTTCTTGTTGAAAATGGAGTATAAACTTGTATTAATGTTTGCAGGCTGTAAAGTAAAACACACTGCAGTCCATAGTTCACCACAGTCATTTACTGCTCCTCCAGGGTAAAGCCTACAGAGAGTCTTGTACTGTAGTTTATACACTGTTTCCACAAATACGTCCAAAATGGTTTTGTTATCTTTGGAAAATTGTTGTAAAAAGATCCAGAATTGCTGGAGGGTCATAGTCTACTCTTCCTCGCACAAAAGCAAGAATTCTTTAAACGAGTTACTCAAACAACATGAAGAGTTTCTTTAAATAAAGTCATTTATATGAGTTATAACTGAGTACTCACTATCCCTCAGGTGTGCTGAGCTGCCCTGCTCTAAAAAATTGTTTTAGTGTCCCATGTCAGTTTTAAAGCTGTGAGACTTTTCCCACAGTGATGTGAATCAAATTCCATGGGAAACATGAATTCCTGTGATTTTTCTACTTTAAATTTGTTAAATTTATGGATATTAAATATCAGGATATAATATCCATAACTGTCTTCAAAGTCCCTGCTGGTCAAACCGTGACACATGCATGTGTTTCATCATCACACCCTGCTGCTGAAGAATCTTCACCTGTGCACCGAGTTCATCTTCTCATCTTACCCTTTCATTGTGAGGTTGGCAGCCTGGTTGCTTGGACACAAGTACTGCAGCACTAACCAGCCTGCACACAGGAAAAGCCAATAACTCAAACATGTCTGCATGACTCAAATCAACTGAAGTGAAAAGTACAGCTCAAAATTTGCTGTTTTAGTTATATGGTGCACTGAATCTGCTGTACAAATGTGTGCAGGACATCCATAACAGAGCTGTTCCTCGCTGGGCTTTTTATGGTGAGATAAAAGGAAACCAGGGAGGTTATCTCCAGCTCAGCTGACATTCCAAGTCAGAGGATAGTGTTGACTGCAGCCCGCTAATTGAAGACACATTTGAGAGACGTCTCGCTGCATGCCAAATGGGCTTGCAACTGACCCCGCAATCCCGGTGCAAGAGGGACCTCCAGTGGTCGAGTGTGCAATGACAAAAGACACTTTTTTACTTGTAAAGTACATGTCAAATATGATGAATAGGACACAGACTTAGAATTGAGTTCCCCAGAACCCACCACCATTGCTTTGCTTCAGGTTTACTTTCAGCCACCATGAATTTCTTTCCTTTGGCCCTGCAAAAGAAGAGGTAATTCATTTTTTCATACAAAGTCTGTTGATTAATGTTGCATTAGATGTTGAAAGTCTAAATATTTACTAGAAACAGAAAACAGAATCAGATGCTAATGGTTCTAAAGTAGCCTACCGTCATTCTCTAAAAGCTAATCTGATTGCTCATTCATCTGCTTCTACATAAATTCCTTCTGCTGTTTCATGTCATCTTTAAAAACATCAGGCTGAGATTGAGCTGACTGAACTTTTTAATGCCTGGCTCTAGCTCAACTTTCATCATGGATTCACATACTAAGGAACAACGTCCTGATTGGGAGAGTACAGCTGATAGATTTTCTACACAGCATAAAATACGCCCACCAGGAGCCAGGCAGCAGTAGCTCAACTGTTGCTTTAATAGCCAAATACAGAAAAAACATCCCGTCTTCTCTACACATGTCTGACAAAAACCTTTGACTTTCTTCCCAGGATCCTTCACAGGCCTCTTACTTCTTGTCTTTTAAGGTGCCAAAGAAAAGCTGGATGCCTGACAAAAAGGAGGTGAAGAAAAGATTAAAAAAGAGAAGAATAAAGCAAAAACGTCTCCAAAACAATCCTGCCCCTGCACACAGAAGACATTTCAGGTATGAGAGAAAATAGATTGCAGATGTTTGCATGGAGGAAATGTTTACAGCCCAGTACACCTTGTATATCAACCTGGTGCCAGCAGCATGGCCTCATGTCTCGCTGGTGTTACATTGAAGAATAAATCTATATATAATCTATGACATTAGGCAGCAAAGTCACTAATTTTACCCAGTGAGAGCTCAGGTCACCAAAGTCTAACATCACGCTCTGTTTCACTAACCTGTTAGCTTTGTCTGCACAAGCCCAAAAAATGCATCCCCAAATTAAAGTAGCTGCTGTACTTACATATTAAGGGATACATAGATGATCATTGTAAATGAACCTATATACTTGTATGTATCTAGTTGTCTAATAGGTTTGAGTGAATATTTCTGAGGAGCACAGAGTAGCCATTAGCTACATTAGCATTAACGCTAGCTGTGTAGCAATCACAGCTTGACATAAATATTATTATCAAAAAAACCCAACCATGCTGACATAAATAAAAGTGTAGAGATTCAGGTATTCACTGATCTAATTCAACTTCAAATCCTTCTTCAGAACAGCCTCATTCTGCCACAAGCCGACGCTAGCGGCGTTAGCACTGTACAGTAAGCTAACAGTTAGCTGGACAGTAGCTTCTTATTGTCACAGACGTCAAGATGTCCCAGTGTGACGTGTGAGTGACGTCATTCCGTGGGCAAGTGAAATACGACTCCTGTACGCTGCGTCCTCTGCGCGCCCTGTGCGTCACCAGCGTTGTCATGGCAACGGTCTTGTCAAAACGCGGGGGACTTAAATCCCCCGCCCTTTAGCAATAAAACGTTATTTCATTGGCTACAACATATGTCAATCATCATTGACAAACAATGCGATTTGTTTGTCTGTTTGTGGTAAATATACGACGAAAACAACAGGAGAACAAACGGAATTAAAATTTTTTAATGAGAACTGAAAAGTGAAGGACGATAGTTTTAAGGCTTTTCTCGAGGATGATACATAATTTGACACAGCAATGAAACTATGAACTGTTGCACACTAATAAAGATGGAGCTGAAACATTTCACTTTTTGCAGTTCCCCCTCTCTCCAAAACAGGTGTGCAAGGTTTTCACCATGTTTATTAAAAATAAAACATTTTAATTGGTTTTATTTACAGTTGGCCTATAGTCAATAAATAGTATCTACATTAGCTCTTACTAATGTAACTGTGACTCTTTTTGGGGACCATAGGCCAAAAATAGCAACGACAATTAAATGATATCATCTGATATATAAATGAAATCATTATACACTATGCACTTTTCCAACTATTGACCACTGCTGGCTTTAAATTCATTTTGACCATGTGTGATATCAATATATATCATTTACATTCTCAAGAAGGCAAATAAGATTATTTCTGAAAAAAAAAAAAGTACTATGACACGTATCAAACTTTCACGTTCTTTTCAGCATTAATGAGACTGAGAGTTTAAAGAAAACCTTTCCGTCTTCATGCCTTCATCCACATCATCGGTTCATGAATGAGATCATGAAAAGTCGATTTAATAGCTGAAAATGAAATTAAGGTTACAGCTTTCACCATCATCCATCTGGTCAGCAGGTCATCCTGGAAATCTCCCTTGCAGCCATTTATCAAAATTTAGCAAGAACACTGGCAATATTGACAGTGCAATAACAATGAAATACAGTCACCATAATATCAGTCAAAATGCCTTGCCAGTGTAAACACTCCATAGAGTGGAAAGCATATTTTTCAACATAAAACACATCTGTCTTCCAGACCAATGATATTAGGCCTCGTACAACAGTAAAGGGAGCGTTTTCCTCCCAGCTGGCTGATGCTGGAACGACCTTGTCGCTGTGCTTCACCTGTGCACTCGGTGGTCTGGACGGCTTCAGCAGACGTCTGAGGCGCATCGTTGCTGCCACACACACACACACGGAGTCACCTTTCAGTCACCCCATTGGCTGTAAAATAAGCTGCCGCCACATGCCAACCAGGGGTCAGTGGTGTGTCAACATCTTGGCTCTGTCAAGCAAGAAGACACATACACACACACACACACACTGACGAACACACGTTGCATTACGACAGTTGGGAAGGCCTTTACTCTCTGCATTCATTCCCTAACCTCACACCATTTTCATTCCAGCTCTACGTGCTAAGCCACAACTTTTACCTTAATCTAAACCTGAGTCCAAACCCATAAACCCTCCTTGAAGGGGACCGGCTAAATAGACCTCACTGAAGAACCAAAACTCACACTGACTCTCATATGGGTAGAAAAACACAGGCACATCCAATCAGATGGTGCTACAGCTCACATCAATCATATTTCGTCTGCAGAGAACCTGTTGAAGTCATGCAAAGGGAAGGCTTCAATCCAGAACACAGCGAACCGGTCAGCATGATTGTAATGATACGGTAACCATGTTGTGGTGAAGCAGAAGCTCAAAGAAGCACTGTTTTGTCTTTACCTTGACAGAATGCACAGACCATGCATGTTTTCACGAGTCTTTTGCCGTTCTGGTTAAAATCTGTTTTCTGACCTGCCTTTCTGATGTTCTGTCTGTGTAACACCACGAGTAATGTTGCTAAATACTCCACTTGACTTCATCCCTATTCATTTGCTATCAGTTCAATAAGGTTACCTGCATTTAATTCCCATCCTGGTGCACTTGCCCACCACAAAGACATTCTTGTGATCATGATCCTGAAAACTCCCACTTTAAATTAAAAGCTCCAACTGTAACGTCCACTATAAAATAACAACCATATCTCAGACACCTAATTCATGCTGTCTTTGCTCTGTTGTTGCTGCCAAGGTAAAGAACCAAACCACCCTCTTTAGCAGGTTTTCATTGAGATAACACTTTATTCTGTCTACAATGAAATGTTGTTGGCGGCGCTCCAACCAGAAGATGCTGCTGAGAGCATCTGTCCACTGTTTCTACACACCGCTGTGCTGTGATGTACATTCTCACTTGACTTGGCTTTTTTTTGTTGTTGTTTTGTTTCTTTGTTTATGGGAAGGATTTGTCTGTATGTATAGTCAGTGTTTCTTTCAAGAGTGGCTTCATGTTTACATGGAGTTCTGTGTCATGTGGTTGCTCGCTGTACACATCATGGGTGTTAACAGATAAAATCCTCTGCCGCCAAACAAGGACTTCTCAAAATCCTGACACCTAACCCTTGTGTCTGTTTACTCACACCAGTGTTAAACATTTACATACCATCCAAACAGTGTCAGAGGGAAAACTGCATCATCCCACTCTGTTTTATATTAGCATGTGGCTGATCAGTTCGCCTCTTCCTCTGCAAGGGAGAGAAAGTCCCAAAACATCCACAGTAATCGATCTGGTGAAACCAAACAGCAGGATACACAGAAGACAGAGGCATAAACATTTTTAACTCATCTCCATGCGGAGCACATAAGACGTGACTCTGTGTTTCACTAACGTTTTGTCTTTTAGTTGAAGCTCAGAACCGCAAAGCAAGTATGTGCTGAACATCTTCGAGTTTGTTTTGTGCAGAGATAGGGGGATACTTCTCTAAATGGACCCCAGTTCTCATAAAAGTTACAAAAAAATCTTTCTATTCACAATAACTGAGTCTTTTCCAGCCCCATATGGTGCTATTTATAATCCATATAAGCTACATACAGTACAGGCTTGTATGTATAATCTGTGTTGTACCAGCAAGTGCACAGACAAAAATATGAGTCTCCTGGTCTCCATTTTAACAAGTCTCACTTTTTTAATGGGTATATCCTGGAGTTAAATTACTGTAATGTGTTTTCTCTGGCTGCGACGACGCTCGGACATAAACATGCTGTTCTTGCTCTACCCATAATTATTCTATTAATAACACCTATAATGTCTGAGTCTCATTCTACAACAGTATTTACTGTGTCAAACGCAACCAGCCACCACACGTTGTTAATCTCTGGCTACACCTCTGCTTTTCACAGCACCTTTAGGTCAGACTCTTCACGCTTGGCAGTCAGAGGCCAGACTGCTGCTGCTGCTGCTGCTGCCGCTGCCGCCGCTGCCTCTGGGGTCCCTCATAGTCAGGAGCACTGCTGCAAATCATGGGCCACACCTTTGTAAGTAGACATAACGCCGGCTCCTGCAGCCTGACACGTCTGACTGAGAACAGAATCATCTCATCTCTGTTACCTCTGACCCTTCGAATGCTGTCCCAGTCTAAGACAGACTATAACGCTGCCTTCAAATACATGCACACATTCTCAGCCAGTGGTGTTCATGATCTTTCAGGGGAAGACCATCATGGACCACCCAGGCCTAAGCCCATACAGTGCCTGAGTCTTTGAGGCCTGACCCAAACTGCCTGGTGACCAAATCTGAGACAAACCTGGCCTAAAGGTTTTTGATTTTTACTTCATTTCATCTAGTATCTACTTAAACGTAGAGGAATGTCACAAAAAACAAAAACATGGCAGTGCTTTATTGTGGCACACACATATCCTTGTTAAACTATGGTCATGATAATCTCCTCCTGTGCAACTACTCTTTTCCTCTGCAGTCAGTGTTCAAATACTATTTAAAAGAGCTGACAACCACATCTTGCTTTGTGAGCCTCTTAGACTTTTGCACTTTTATGATCCATCAAACTTCTTCTAAAGCCAGTTTTGTTTAAACGGACTCGACAGACATAGACTGTAAATGAGCACACAAGTGCTGTGTTTCTGTTTAGTGCAGCCTCACTGTACTCTGACCTTAATATCCAGGATTAACTCGCGTTCACCCTAATCATCACTTGGGGAGAGGTAATGAAATTCAGTGTTTTGGTTGATGACTAAGACGCTGAACTAATCCTGCAGCTGAAAACTGTTTACAGGAGTCAGTGGAAAGTATTTGCTCCTAAAGTTTTGCCATGGATGTAGACTCACCAGGGAAGCTCTGTTTACTTCAAATATCTCATTGCATTGATTGTCATTGTAAAAGTAAGCATGTCACATCCCATTCGTCAACCTCCACATCTTTTCCTAACTTCAGCCAAGCTCTTTGAGTGACTGTATTAAAATAATCATAACATTTATTAAGCTTTTTACAGATTTGTTCAATGTGAACTCTTCGTGTCTGCAGCAAACGTTCTGCAGATAGATTTAATATAAGTGCTGCCTTGTTCTGGTGATGTTTGAAAAAATGAACTTGGGAGGCTAAAACATTCTTAAAATACTAATGCAGCTTAGTTTTATATAAACATGAGATGCTGCAAACCACATACATAAATTTTTAGCCACAATGAGATTTGATTTTTTATGTAGTGGTAAAGTGAAATTCAAATACATTTTTCATCAACAATTTGTTAAATGCATCAATTATTTCCTTCCTTTTTGCAACACAAATCCTAGTAAAAGTAGCCGATAATACACTGGATATACTGGGTGTTAATCTTCCACCCTTTCATTTGTGATTAGATGTCACTGTATGTATGTAGGTCTTTTTTACTACCTAATGAAGGATTTAAGCTGAAACCTGCTTTCTCTTCAAACCTCTGTCCATCACTTTGCCACTAATTATCAGGTTCTTATGGTCGACTCTTGGACGCTAAAACACCTAAACATTCACAACCACAGACGACACATTATAAAGGCTAGTTAATATGAAGAGAGACAAACTGCATGCATCCAAAATATTTGCGGTATTTGTTTAAACCATGTTGTGCTTATAACGAAGCTTCTGACTCGCCAAAGGCCAATTAATAAGTGAAAGGTTGTGATCTTCAGAATCAAGATGTACCAAACTCTCAATGGGGGAACAATCAGTAGAGCTTCACTTTGGCCACAACAACACTTTTGTTGTTTCCTCTGTGGCCCAGCTGCTGGTTCCCCTGTGAGGAGTGATTGGCAAAACAACAGAAGAAAACATTCTCAGGTGCTGTTGCTCTTGTTAGTGGTGCTGATTACAAGGCCTCAATAATGGACAATTACAGCAAACTGTGACCAGACAGCTGTGGGCTCATGTGACGTGCATGTGCCCCAGTAAAAAGAGGACAGAAGAACATCGTGCAGGGTTTAATTCAGTCATATATTATGTAGCACATTCTTTTCAAGACAGGTGAACAATGGTCGAAGACAAACAGAGGCTGTGTGGTTTCACAGATATGTTTTTCCAGGATTGTTTGTTTGGTTTGTTTTGTTTTTTTTTTAACAATGGCTGGGACGTATTCCACGTAGCTAACCACACACACAAACATCCAGTTGTTATCTTCTGGTTTGAAGACGTTGAGAGAAGAAAAAGAAGATGAGTCCAGGCTGCAGGCTTCTGTCCTCAAGGAGGTTTTTGGTATCTGTTGATAGAGCTCCCTGCCTGAGAGCAGAGATATCAACTGTAAGTGAAGATGATCAAAGACAATAAACATAAAGTATGTGCATGGACAGGAATCAGAGTGAGAAAATACCTGGACATCTAGGCCAAATGTTGAGGACTCTATGTGAGAAAGTTTTATCGAAGCAAAATTGCAAGTTGCACAAATGTTTGACCTGTAAGTCACCAAAACCTTCTTTTTCAGATACGACTCTAAAGTCGCAAATATCTTCTCTTTAGGCGCTAGCGAGGTACTTATGTCTGCACACTGCAAATGTGTTGTTTCTATAAATCATGTCAGAGCTGGTAATGTGTTTTATCATGGTTGTTTCCTCTATGTCTCCGGTGGTCCCTGCTCCTCCAGATAAATGTTCTCGCTCTCTCGGCTCTGCAGGGACTGAAAAGGAAAAAAACTCCCTGCATCATCTGCACTCAATCAGAATAATTATCCCAAGAAATGCACTGCAGAGCCCGTGAGAGGTGAGGGGAATGAAGCACAGAGGCTATTGGCAATCACCTCCCTTTATTAGTCATCTCTCTGCTGCTTTGGAAGAAGACCCGGACGGCTTGGGAGGAATCCATGTGCAGTCGACAGACATGCAGACAGACAGAGAAAAGGCCTGATGGGACTCCAGTGCCCAGAAAGTATCAGCAGTCTCTGAAGACTCTGGCAGAGCAGCAGCTCCTCTGGGGGCTGGCAGCTATTCGTACACAAGTATTAGCCTTATGTCCTGTCTGTCAGGCTTCCTCTTATCCACAGTTCTGAAGAACACTGACCTTGTCACTCAGAACAGCTTTTAAAAAGCTTCAAGTGGCCAGAAAACACCTTTTTGGTTCTCCACTATAAAAACCCTCAAGGATGATGAAGCGTTTGAGGTCCTGTCAGGATCTATGAACACTTCCCAAAGGAGATTCTTTGTGGAACACTGGGGGGTTTCTTTTGTTAAATAGCTTTCGATCAAAAGTTCCTCAAAGCCGTACACGTTTGTAAAGCAGAGAGGCAGAAAAAATTAAACACTGATTAGACTCTAGTGCCCATGGAGTATCAGCTTTATGAATTTTCACTACAAGTCCACAGGGGGCTGACAGCTGTCCTTGGATGAATCTCTGTGTTGTGAATTTCAGTTTCACCCCCTGAGATTTGCGTTTGTCTCTGATCCATAGGTTTTCGAAGACTGAACTGATTCATTGAAAGTTAGAGGATCTTTTTGAAAAATCCAAAGCCTATTATAAATATTATTGCTGCTGATGTTCCACATGGCACATTTTTAGGGTTTGCCTGTGTTTACCTAAGCTCTTTGAATAACCCTTTAAAGTGCCTTTCTACTCCTACTGATGAGAGGCTCTTTGTGTCTGCACGCCAGATTATAGCTCAGTTTTACTGAACTGAACAACAGCATTTCAAAACTATTAGGTTTTACTATAACTAAATCTAGTAACTATAAATACATATTAATTGTAAATACATATTAGGCTATCAAAAGGTTGATAAATACCTGAAGTTTGATATAAACCAGTAAAAACTGCTTTATATGATATTAGTCTTTATTAAATAATAATATTCTATTGAAATGCAGTTCAGATCATATAATTTCCGATAAAACAAAGCAAAGAAAAACGTGAGTGGAAAATGCAGTTGAGTTACGGATTATGTGATAGTGTCCAGTGGAAAAATATTCTATATAACATTAGCTGCTACTGTTTCCTGTGTTCATGGTCTTAGTGGTTAAGCTTACTAACACTTGCTAATTGTCACACAACTTAGTAGCCGAAGGGAATTGGTTTTGCACATTTGATCACAAATTGGAGAAATTTGAACTTCGGCCTGATGATGGTGTTAGCCACGAGTCAGGGCTTCACTGGGAAAGAGCCTCTGAGACCCATGAATGTCTGTAGATAATTTCATGACTAAGAAGTAGAAATAATGAGCCCAGTTCATGGTTCTCCTCTGTGCCCTCCAGGGTGTTGAGTAAATGGCAACAGCACACGCACACATTATGCTCCTCCTCCGTTCATGCAATGCTGCTGAATAGTGTATGAAGTTGCATGTCTTTGTCAAAATACACAACAGTCAGATGTAATAAAAACACCAATAAGACCTCAGAGCCCATGAAAGTTCAGAGTTTTGACAACCCTGGCACCAAAACAAGCCTGCAGTGGACTTGTGGCTGTGCCCAAATGAATATTAGTTCAGTGTTTTGGATTTCTAATATTTCAACCCCGAGATCTACACTTGTGTCTGGTCCAGGGACCGAGCTGATCACTGTAAAGATATGGGTTCCTCGCAAAAACTGAAAGAACTGAGGACGACTGTAGTCAACATGCCACTGTTCCTGATCGGTAAAATAGTGCCATAGAAGAGGAACAAGAGTGTTTAGGTCCGTGGGCCCAGTGTATGGTTATCATCAGGACAAATCTGTGTGACAGTCCTGTACCTCTGCAAAAGGTCAGGTTGGAGGTTGGGCCATATGTAGCACCTGACTTTGGGGATATGTATCCCTGCATACTGTCCAAAACCACATGCTCCTAGTAGTAGTGCACTTAAGCAATCTGTAAAATACAAATCAAGATTCATCTTTAGCAAACTAACATCTATTTTTCACTATTTTCGGACATTTTAGACGACAAACAATCCAGAATATATTAAGTCGGCTCTTTTAAGGTGATGAACCATTTTGGCTCACTGTTTGGGTGCCAGACTTTGAAGTCACACAAAAAGGTACCCCAGACCTTTTTACTTATAGTCTGCCGCAGACAGAAAAAACCACTTAGAGACGTTCGTCCAATACAAACTTCTAATTCTAATTAAGAACTGACAGCACAGCAACTCCACTGGGGTTTGGCAACCATAACAGGAACATTACCAGCCTGCCCTAATGAAACTAATATTTCACCCCTGAGATTTGGCTTGTGTCTTGTGCAAATATTTGGATTGGTGCATGAGAACAGTTTGCATTTTTTAAACTTTTTTTTATTTGTGACCATCAAACCTCTCCATACCTGGTTAAAGAGCTCCTCATACAATGTCTTTGACTGCTCCACCTGAGACAGCTCAGCCACGGCATCTGAATTCCACGATGTTATGCTGCTGCAAAGAAAGGCAGGAAAATTGGGCTGTAAATGGTGTGTAGGCTCATGTTGTGCAGGAAAGACTCTAGGGAGGGTGCCATGCTGGAAACAGAAGCAGAAAAAATGAGGACATGTAGAAGAATGTTGTTTTTTTATTTCATGCCCAGTGGGAATGTGGTCTGGCAGTCATAGCTTTAGCATGGCAATACCTATAGTGCACATCTGTATTTCAGGGTTGTAGTATAAAAATGTAAGTGGAAACTGTCAATAGAAATGTTTTGGTGTTATTGTTGGGCTTCAAACGATAGTTGAATAGTTGATAGTCTTTCCTGTGTTTGTTTCTTATTTCTTACCTGTCACAGTGCTCAGTGTCCTGTAATGGGCACAGGAGCCTCTGTGTTGGCCTGTCATCATGTGAACTCGTCTGCACTTTCTCAGCTTTCTTTTCCAGCGAGCTGACCTGCTGCAGCAGAGCTTCTCTGTCCTCCATCAGGCAGTCTTTGAATCTGTACAGACAGATCCACTAATGCACATTCATAGCACTGACTGAAAAAGTCCCTGGGTTTTTAATTGGTCCTTTTCCTTCTTTCTTTCTTTCTTTCTTTCTTTCTTTCACACTGCAAGTTGGACTTTTCTGTTGGGTGTTTGTTTAATTTGCTAATGTTTTAACTTGTTTATGGATCACTGCACTAGATCATTTAAACCTGCACTAATCTAACCTCTTTTATATTAACAACGAGTCAGATGACTAGGTGCGATATGAGAGTGGTCAGTTGTGGTGACAAACCCACACATTAAACCAATGAACACTCCCTGTTCAGCAAACAAGCAAAGTTTGTAGCAGCTTAAACACTGTGAAGTATTACTGATTGAATATTCAGAGATTTCTGGGTGGAGACCAAAACGTAGCTAGAAATGAAAGGGAATATCAGATTTACCTTCCTCAGGTTGCCAGAAATACGGCTCTAAATGGATGCTGATGTTGCTTTGTGTTTTCTGCTCAGTGTGTACAAGTTTGCTGACAAATTATTCAGATCAACTTTAAGGCTCATACTGTAACATGTGAGTGTTGTGTCCCAAAACAAACTGATCACTGCAGCTTTAAAGTAGCTGTAAATGTGGTTTGATTAGGTGCATGTCCACCTGTAAATATGTGAAATATGTGTCTAAGCTGCTGTGTGTGACTGGAAAAGAGTAGAGGTGCTGAGCACATGATGTGTTCTGCAGGAAAAATATACCCACCTCTTGACACAACACATCCAGTAGCGCTGTTGCTGGCAAAGCCACTCAAACTGCTCTGCTGTCTCCTGTAGTTTCCTCAGACTGCCCTCATTCTCCCGCTGCAGCTCCCTCACCTCAAAAAAAAAAAAAACAAAACAAGACATCGGTTTATTTTCTCTCAAGCCAGGATGTGATTCAAGCAACAAAATCAGGAAATAATGAGGGCAATTGTGGTGTCTATCTCTGAGCGTCTGGACTTGAATATAGATCAGAAAAGGGCACTGTTGCACTCACTGCCGTCATCTCTAAAGATGAGCGAATGCGGTGGAATCAATCCACTCAATCTCCGACTCCCAGGACTTTGACACTAATTCAAAGGCTTGATCCAGCGCAAATAAAAGGTTTTTCACCGACACAGCGATCTATTGTTCTGCTCTGTGGAGAGATAATGGTGGATGATGTGGATTGTTTGCAGTTTGATGGAGTAGTTGAAGCAGAGGCCAATAAGGGAGTGAGTCTGTGAAGCCAAGTTTAAATTTAAATTTTAAAAAAACTGACAGTGTGGAGAAATGTTTGACTGATGCCCAGACCAAACACACACTAACACAAACCTAAAGCCAGAAAAATCTGAATTAGTGTCCTCTCTGGGGTGGCTGTAGTTTTAAACCTTTGGCTGTAGTATATAAATCTAAACCTTGAGGTTTTATGTTTCATGAAATTAATTATTCAGTGTGAAGGTGGTCCGTTATTCGGTTTTTAACTGGAAATCTGCCATGTTGACCTGAGACAGCATGAACACTGTTAATGCTTTACCTCTGACTGGAGAGGTTGTTGATGTGCTGCATTATGTCTGGAGGAGTTAGTGACAAGAAGAAATACCCAGCATTCATTGTAAAACCATTAAAACCCCATCACTTATCTATTTATGATCGACCAGAAAACAGACCAGAGCAATGTTGAACAAAGTGTCCGATCCTGACACCTGCTGGATAAAAGAGACACTGACTGTTGCATTGTCAAAGAAATAATCTGATCACTGGACATAAAACTGCACAGGCCCATAATCAGATCTGGTTTACTAGTTCTAGATCCTCTGTATGGAGACTCAAGATGTTCGATTATACAATAAAAACACATTAATTCAAATAAACACAGACCATTAAATGTTTATTGCTGTTCAATCAAAAGCACATATTTCCAGTTTGGGAAATATAAAATATATAAGATAAATAAACCACAGTAGAAGCTGCTTTCTGTTTATTTTGGCTAATGTTTGTTTTTATATGTTCAATCCCAATTTCGTGTAATAAGTTCACTCCTGCACTGTCTGCTCATCTAAACCAAATTCATATAAATATTCTTGTCAGAGTATAATAATGTTTGAAGCCATGGATAGTGCCAATTATTTTCGTCATGAATGATAATGTGGCAAAGCTGTTTCTGTTTACGACCTGGGTTCCTTTACCTCCTTCTGATGAGCTCTGTGTAAATCCTCCAGCTCCTCTCTCAGAGCTTTGTTGGTGTCTTGCAGCTCCTCCAGCTCCACTGTCTTACTATTGATGCGAAACAGAAAAAGACAGTCTGTATTATCTGAGTATGTTATTAACACCTGTAGAACAACTGCAGAGCTTTTAATTTGAAATAATTCCTGTTCATACATGATGTAGTGGAACCTGTTTCCTTAACTCTTAAAAATGATCTTTTTTCTTTTTTTTTACCAATTTAATATTTTTCTTTTTACTATTAATAAAAAATGTGAAAGGTAACAATGAGGACAGAGTGCATGAAGATTTTTTTTTTATTATTTGAAGTGCTTTAGCTTTGCAGTTCATGGCTGTTTGGTGCTTGGATTGCTTTTATTTTAGTGTTTTTACAGGTGGTTCTTCTACAAATCTATTTATTCATCTGGATTTTCAACTTTGCCTGATTTTCTGATACACACAAGTGAGATACATTTCCCCCACTGTTTTTATGAATGCATTCTAGGTTAGTGGCGATAAGAACATGAAGGCAAATGTAAGAATGTAAATATTAATCTCTGTTAATGTTCGGATTTTTTTTAATCTTCTCACTTGTGGGCTGCTGGATCCCTGAATCATGATGTGATGACATATTCTGATGCTAAGCCAACTCCCTGAACTCTCCACAGGGACTGAAAGTCAGCAGATTGATGCACAGTGCTGCTCGGACGGCGGCTGCATTTCTGCTGACTTAAAATCACACAGTTGAAGCCGATGTTTTTATTCAGTCTTGAGACATTAATTTGAGATGAAGGTCTTGTGCATGGGTTTGCAGACCAGCTGGTGACAGCTTCAGCTGGAGATGTTAATCACATGATTGTGGGTTTTTTATTAATTTGAATGTTTGTTTTTTTTTGTTAGTGTGCAGCTTTATCTGGATTAATGTGTGCGTTTCTATTTTGTTCAGTTTGAACAGCTGCGAGAAACATGCAGGAACGAGTTTGAATGAACTTATCAACACTTCAATAAGGCTAAGAGCAACCAGGAGAACGACAGGTTAGTACAGCCTTTATTTCAGGTATTTCCTCCACAGGGCAGCTTAAACCCCTTAACATGAAGCTCTATTTTCCCTTAAAATGATGCATCTTATTCCATACTGTTGGACGAGATAACATAATGGATCATTTGTATTACCTTAAGCCCAAATCCTCATGTGTCTTTAGAAACTTTTGGATGGATAAATCACTGACTGCTGCTTGTTAACAAGGCACAGTCCTGAAATTTGATGTATGTTCTACAAAATGTCATGTTTTCTTTCTGTTTTATGTGTGTTTTATTTCCCTAAGTTAGCCTTACAATAAGACAACATTTCCCATGAGTCTTGTTAACTTGTTTAGTTATTCAAAGCAGGCTTTGACACTGGAGTGTGTCTACACTGGAAAAGTGATCAAATATACTCAAACATGTCAGTATGTAAACTAAATTTACTTGCTGCTGATGGACATTATCCCCCTGGGTGCTGCACAGGATTTGATTGGTTGGGTTGATGTTTGACTGTATCTGCTGTAATTTCTGTGCTGTGTTACAAACCTCTTCATTTAGATGAGGTGACAGCAGCTGTGGGCCTACCTGCGCAGCTCCACCTGGAGGCTCTCCGTCAGTGCAGCTCTGCACTGGGCCTCAGCATGCAGCTCCACCTGGAGGCTTTCTGCCACTGCAGCTCTGTGCTGGGCCTCAGCATGCAGCTCCTCCACCAGGCCCTCAAGCTTCACCTCAGAGCTCTGCAGGCACAATAGCTCTGAGCCGACCTGCCGTAGCACCTCCGCATCCCGGAAGCTTTCCTCCACCAGCAGGGCCACACGCTGCTGTAGCAAGTCCACCTGCTCCTGTAGGGGAGACACATGGTTATACTGACACACTCAAACCGATCCTCATCTATGCACTTAGAGAATGAAGTATATGAAAAATAATTAAGCCACACTTAATACTGCATACCTTTTGCAGCATTTAGACTCTCTAATTTCCTTCTCCCATGCTGAGCTCTGCTATTTTCAAGGTGCGGTTGTTCAGTTTCTCACATAATAACCATGCAGCTTTAGCTGTATATATGAGGACTGCACTTCCTTAACTGTTTCATATTTTTCTGGGGACGTCCTAGTCATAATGTTATTATTTGAACAGACCGCACAACTGAGTGATCTCAAATACACCTATTGGTCAAATAGTTTGTGACAAGCCCAGACCTGATAATATCATAAATATATGAGGGGAACATGAGTGAGTCACATTCTCCAAATCTCTATGAAATACCACCGAGAAAACCTGATCATGTTTTTTACAGTCCAGCATGTACAGACAGTGTAAAAACACTGAGGAACTGTGCACATATTCTGTAAAAATATGCAAATACTTGAAAAATATATAATTTGGTAAAATCTTCCACATGTGGGGCTTGTTTAATTATATAAGACACAAAAAGGCAAACATTTTTCTGCTGATTGTCCTGTGAAACACTGGACCCAGGCATCCTAAAAGCATCCACATTATTCAGCCTGCGAAAAGAAAATAAATCATTCCTTAGTTAAACCGTTCACAGCTCCTTCTCACACCTGTGCAGTGCGTGTCAAGCAGCCAAAAACCCAAAAGGTTGGTAACCACTGCCAAAACTTCTGCACTTACCGTGTGTTAACACTGGCACTTACTGGTAGCCTAATTCCAGTGTAATTACAGTCATTTTATCATAGGTGGCCCATTGGCCACTGGTCATGGACATGTGCATTTGAATTGTGGGAGTATAATGAGGTTAAATGACACAATTTTTAAAAATTACTGAACTGGACAGTAAGCAAGTGTTTCCTAACAAGACTCTAATTTCCACACCAACATTTGAAGTTGAATCGCAGTGAAGTGAAAGTCCCGTCATAGTGGAGCTTTTTAACCTCTTTTAACTAATAGTTTTGCTTGTACGCCACATTACCCACATAGTTTAGTCTCAACGCTCTTAATGTCCAGCTGAGGCATGCAGCTTTTTCAACAAAGAAAGTTTTTGATAAACCCACTGTACAAAGACAAAATGGAGCATTTAGAAGCTAAAGAGCCTGATATTTTTCTCTGGAGTTGGTGGAGACCAAAAACAGAGCTGAAAGGGAAACAATAGCCAGTCTCTGGTCAGTGGCTTTAATCAGAGGGTTTTGGCTATAAGCAACATAACAACCACTGCGGTTTATCTCAACTAATGACACTGTTTCTTTAGTTTTGGCAGCAAAGCAGATCGGCGTAGTTCAAACTCAGTGCACCTGTTGCTGGTGGATCCTGCTGATGAGCTGGGTGTGTTTCATCCTCAGTTCAAAGTTCATCTGATCCTGGTGGAGGAGTCGAGCGGTCACAGCTTCCAGCTCGCTCTGTAGCTTCCTCTCCCTCTCTCTGGACACCAGAAACTCCCTGTCGAGCACTGCTGCAGCCACAAACAGAGCGCACCAAAGTCAGGCTGGACAACAGACAGCCAGAGCTGCAGACCAACAGAGCACCTGCTGTATTTGTGTCAATAATTCAACAAAAGGTATTTTTAAAGCTAGTTTGTGTTGTCTACATTGTTATGCTGCAGGGTCAAACCATCCAATCTTAATTTAAATCAGTATAAAGTTTTTGGTCATCAAATCTTGCTCTTTATGAACATGAAGACTTTGATATTTTGGCAGAAAAATACTTCTGGACAATTATTTGATGTAAGTGAAAATATGATTATGTATTTTCACTGCGTCTCTAAATGTAAGGCGTCTCCTTAGGGTTGGATCTCTGCTGTGCTGCCGTCCTCACCTCTGATGTTAACCATTGATTCACACACACAAATACATAGAGTAGATGTAGCAGGTTTAATTCAGTTCAGTCTATATTTAAACACAATAATCACTTATAGATTCCCTTGATAATGCATCCCTCCATAAGACAATAGATACTGAAGTCAAGAACAATCATTAGGTAACTCAGCCACATTGAGTGTGAGACATTTATTACCACATTTAATTACTATGAAAAATATGTCATGTAAATACATCAATTTGTTAGAAAAAACTTGTTAACGTCTAAATGCTAATGTAGTCTGCCATTAATGAAACATACACTCATACAGTTACCAGATTATGAGGCATGACTAGTAACTCATCCAAGAGCAATAAAACCTGCTTTTATAAAAGTGATAATGTTCAGTTTTCAGAGACTTGTTAATTCAGTGTTGTGGTTATTTTGGAGGCTGAAGTTTGTGTTACTGTTGAATTAGCTCCAAGTGTTTCTAATATTTAGCCCACCTCACATAGATCACTAAACCTAAATAACAAACACTTCTTTATGCAGAACAGTCCAGCTGCTCAAACTACATCTACCAAAATGTCCAGATAGTTTGAACCAAAGCTGAACATTATCACTTTCATGAAGATCAGAATTATTATAGTAACTGTTTTAGTTTTAGCTACAACTCAGTGTAAATAACAGGGAAAATGGTAGTGCAGGAGTTCTCAGGAAACTAAAACTGAACCAGTACAGAATCTAAAGGTGTAATGTTATTCTCAGAGGTCACAGTCTTGACCTCCATGACTTACCTTTGTCATGAGCCAGGCGGGTGCACTTGGCCGTCAGGTACTGGATCTGACTGTAGTCTTCGTCCCGCTGTGCTCTGAAAAACCTTCTCATGTTCATCTGTGTGTGAGCTGCTGCCTTCTCTCTAAAGCTTCTTCCACCTTCACATGAACCTCGGGGCGAGGCAGGTGTGTGACATATGGTCAGAAAATGCACGAGGTGCACGTTTCCTGCAGTGTGTAACTCCCCCAGTGAAGTGTGTCTGTGTGAAAGGCCTGGCGTGCCCCTGCACAGGACAAGTTTAAGCATTAATCCAGGCCGCCGTTGTCATAACTTGGAGACGAGGTGAGCTGCTGATGTGTGTGTGCAGGCCTAGTGTGTTTTGTTGCCATCTGGCCTGTTGCTTGAATAAACAGGAAAACTGTGACCCGTTTCATGCAGAAATTGAAGCCCTCATCTGACGTTATATGAAAATTTGTTTAAGAACTAACTGTTCCTTAAGGCAGTGAGTGCTCCAGAGAGCTGAAGCAAGTCGGGCATGTCGGGTCTAGCAGGCCTGCGTCTTCACAGCAGCAGCCTCAGGTCAGTACTTCTATAATATAGGATTGCATAACACATTTTATAGAGGAAAATACCACTGACATGTAATAACATTTTGTATTTTGTGTATTAGATATTTTTAGTTGAACATTTTCTCTTACAAGAAACAGGATTGTTCAGTCTAGTGTTTTCTAGTCTTGATGTTATTTGCTTTTTAAATAACATATCCTGAAAAGAATTTTCCTAATATTAGTGATAGTTGTCCTGATTTCACTTTTTTCCTTCTCGGGCCTCAAACTTTATTTCTAGAGCTCAGAAGTGGAAAGCTGCTGAAGTCTGAATCTACTGTGGATTGGAATTTGCATTGTGCTGCTGCTGATGTACCTGTTGTCATATTTCCTACCAGCAGAGGGAGACAAAGCAAAGGTAAGATTAAGATTAAGAACTTTATTCATCCCAAACTGGGAAATTCCACTCTGCATTTAACCCACCCAAGTGCACACACACAGCAGTGAACACACACCAAGCAGTGGGCAGTGATTGTTGCGGCGTCCGGGGAGCAACTGGGGGTCCGGTGCCTTGCTCAATGGTCTCACCTCAGCCGTGGTATTGAAGGTGGAGAGAGTGCTGGCTATTCACTCCACTACGACAGTTCCTGCCGGTCCTGAGACTCGACTTTCGGGTTACAAGTCCGACTCTCTATCCATTAGGCCACGACTGCCCACACAAAATTTTTGCTACTTATTAAATTATTGCTACTAGCATAACAAGATATAACATAAGTATTAATAGTGATCTAATCAATAATACTCAATTAGCACATACGACTGGTATCCAGGGACTTTGGCCAAGAAACAAATACCAGTACAGATGCAAATACAGATGAGATGATATAATGAAAACCTTAAGGAATATACCATAAAAACCTTACAATAGCTTCAAGGGCAGCACAGCGATGGTTAGCACTGTCACCTCACAGCAAGAAGGTTCTGGTTTGAATCCCTTTCAAACATGGGGCCTTTCTGTGTGGAGTTCCCAGGTTCTCCGTGTCTGCATGGGTTTTCTCCTCCCACAGGCCAAAGACATGCAGGTTGGGCTTAGACTAATTGGCCATAAGTGCAAGTGTTCGTCTATCTCTATGTGTCAGCCCTGTGATAAACTGTGGATCTGTCCAGGGTGAATCCTGCCTCTCACTCAGTCTCAGCTGGGATTGGCTCCAGCCCCAGAGACTCTAGATGGTCCAGGATAGGTGGTAGATAATGGATTGCTTGATGGATAATAAATTAGACTAAAGCCTTGTCTGTATAATTGTAGTGTCAGTTAATGCCCATAAAGTTGACTTAAATGTTCTCTGACTACTCAACACAATGAGATGTTCCGTGTTTTTCTGTCTGGCAATGGATGGTGATTCTCCTGAGAGCATCTGACCAACACAAACTAAATAGGTCGTGCAGATGATTTCAGTTCAGCTTATTTCCTGTTTAGTGTGATAAACAAATGTATTTGTAATCAGTCAAAGGAGAGGATGTTCAAAAATGGCGTTTATTTAAAAAAAGAAAACCACCATGCTGACTTCTGCCTCGTTAACACAAAGAGATAGATAGAAAACGGCATTAGACATTGACACCAAGCATCTGATGAAATAAATAAATAGAATATCCTCCCAAACGTGTGAGAAAAAAGGTAACATGTCTTGTAGAAGTAACAGAAACACAGAGAAACCCATCCCACAGCTACACACCAGACTGTCACATCAGGGAGATTAGCTTAAACTTCATACAGACATTCATGCCTGAGGAACACAATATGGAGTTACCCTGCATGTCCAACCACTGACAGGCTTACAGACTACCACCAGTGGGTAAATCTATTGTTGAGCGCAGCAAAGTGATTCAAAGTGGTGTTACATAATAATATTCACAAATCACATCAGTAGCTTTCAACGCTAGCTTCTTTAACAGAAACGGAAAAGCTGCCATCACTGTGGTGCTTTTAATACAATCAACTTCATCAAGGCTATGATCTCTGGAAGAGTCAGATAACATATTGCAATAAGACCTGTTGACTGATGGGGATCATTTGTAGTCCTAGAACCCACAGTGAGTCTGTATTTTGAGCCACAGGTTTTCCTCGGGGCATTTCCAAAGCTTTTACTGTGACCGTGCGACAAAACATAAACATTTGGTGCGTTTGTTGACTGAGTTGGTCTTTTAACACAACACAGTGCTTCCAATGGAAATCTGCTGTGCATGGAAAACCTGTGGTGGAAGGTACCTCCTGGACTGGCCTACAAAGCCATAATGACAAAGATGTTTTATTCTTCAAACTTTTAAAAATGGCAAAAATGAAATTAAAACTTTCATCTTCCAGAGAACATAGTTTCAAACAGTGCCATGCACAGAAAAAAACATTGTCAAAATATTAAAGGACATTTTCGACCCTCCATCCAACACACCAGTGCTTCAACACAACGCCATTGATCCATCAGATCCTTCATTCAAGCCAGAGATCATAGAAAAATCTAACTATTAAAACAAATCATAGCATGTAAGTGTGTTTTTATCCTGGGAATGCTGGTCTGAGGAAATACAGTGGCACATGCGCCAAATCCGGACTAATGTGCTTGCTTAATGCTAAGCATAAAGACTAGATTCTTTAACTTTGAAGAAGTCAGAACTGAGTAGTCACATTTAAAAGCTTAAGGGTTGTCAGAGACCAGCCAGACCTCAGTTATAAGCAGCCCAGGTCTTACTGTAGCTTGGCTTCTGTCCTCAAGCTAATCCACTAAAGGCTTTTCAAGCTATCTTGACCTGACGACACATACATACGGTGAGGTAAGAGCTATCAGATGCACAAAAACATAAACAGGGTGCATCCAACTGGCAAGTAGGACATCACCAAGTCAGTTTACTGCTCTAATCTCTGCAGTGATGGTCATGCTGTTTGAATTCATCCTCTAAGTTAAGAGAGAAAACTCCAGAAACGCATCTTCTTATTCTGTATGATGAGAAATCATATTTACACACGTGTGCAGAGGTGGCAGCAGGAACAGACCACTTACTTCACAAACACACTGATCTTCTAGGCTTGCTTGTCAAGTTTCACAGTTTTGGAAGTTTAGCACTACATTAACAAAAGCTGACAAAAAAAAACTGCTTTCTATCTGCTGTATTTTCACCCATTATGGTGACAAAACATACATACACACACACACACACACACACACACACACACACACACACACACACACACATTTTCAATCCATTAAGTAGGCTTTGTCATAAGAGGTGGTGATAACTGAGCCCGCATTGTGCAGGTTTCCCATTAGATTTCTGCTGATCTACACTTAGCCCAGCACTTAGACTGGAAATACACACACATCTGTCCTCTTATTATAGAAAATGCTCCTTCCAGAGGTTTTCAGAGAGAAGGGAGCCCATACAGGTATGACCCTGTGCTTTTGGTCATTAAGTCTTACTTGACTGTTTTTTTTGTTTTGTCTTTTTTACACAGATGACACAGTTGCTCACCATCATTTGGTTGACAATGCCTAACATGAAAGCACATTGGATGGAGAAAACTCACAACACAGACATCGGACAGCAACAAAAGAGAAACCCAACTGTAAGTCAGCATTTTTATCCCACTTGTGTCAGTTCAGTATGATGCAGGCAGTAAAAAAAAAAAAAGTATTGCACTGGTTTGGTGTGAGTCTACGGATGGGCGGTCATCATATAAATAACAACAACAAGAACAAAATGATAATACCATAATAATAACGCTAATAAAACAGTTCAGACTAAGGTCTCCCCCTCTCTCCGTTGTTTTACCACTGCTGCCAACTGAAGTCGTCATTGGATCCAAAGACGAGGAAGAAGCCCAGGATGGTCCCGAAGATGACTATGTTACCCGTTAGCACAAGCGCACACGCCCCCCAGGCAATCTGTAAACCAATGCATTAATAATTCATGTTAACAAATGCTACTGCAAGCTGCCAGGATGCAGTCAGTGATTATTTAGGCCAGAATTTAGTGGCTGTCAACAAGAACAGTTTAGAGTATCACTTCTACAGTCTGCTGTGAGTATGTATATTCAGCACGCCCAGCAGGATGGGACATTAGCAGCAGACAACAGTGACATGCTAATCATGTCCTGGGCAATGTGTTTTTATTTTGATTGACAATGGAGTTTACTAAAGTTCTGGGGAAAAACTGGATGTTCAGTGAGACATGAGGATTTTTTTAAAAAGTCACTGTGTGTCCACAGGCAAAGCATTATTCTCTTCACGATTGCTTTCAAACCTCTTTGGTTTGCAAACCTTTAAATAAAACTTATCTACTCATATACCGTTGCAAACCAAGGAGTGATGCTCATTTGTACGATTGTTTCATTTAACTGCTTTCAAAGGTCTGCCAAGTGATCCTAGCCAAAATTAGACAAAGCCACAAAAAATAAGCTGAATTTTTGCAGGAACAATGAATTTCTTCTTGTTAATTCCACTGCGTGGAGGTGTTGAACCTCGTTTTGTGAATTACTGTTCTTCATCTTCGTAAAACGCATTAATAAACTACATTAACTTACTACTTCAGCTCTTGCAAAGACGATGGGCAGGCCAAAGGCTGAAATCACGATGCCTGTTGTGAGGAAGATGGCCAGCTCTTTGCAGGCGTTACTGGCAGAGTCTGTGTCATCGACCACCCTCCGTGAGATGCAGTAAGGGATTGGAGAGAGGATGTAGAAGAAGAGGAGGAACAAAGGCCAGTATTTGCTACAGAGATAACAGACAGAGATACATGGGATATCAGTAAGAGATAAATACCCACATGCATTATAAAAAGAACAGTGCCCAACACTAATTTCACTGGGGTATTATTCAGGTGCTACAATATCAGGGTGAATTTAAAAAATGAAATGAGTTGATTGTTGTATATATTGAATATATATATATATATATATTTTTTTTTTTAAAGAGCATAGATCTGTAGAACAGCCACAGAGACTCAAAGCAGCAACAAGAAAAGCAAAAATAATTCCAAAGAAAAATAAAACAACAAACAGACCCCAGGGGCCATTGCTTCATAAATCCTGCAAACCCAATATGCATCTGAGAATAGTGTTCCTCAAACTGAATTTCCCTTCAGGGTTATGAAAGTTTGTCTTATTTTATCTTATCAAACACATTCACAGACTCGCACGGTGTGTGGAGGTGGCACTTACTCGTATACAGGGAGGGCACATCCCAGCATGAGAAACATGAGGCCAATGGCCCCTCCGAAGGACAGGCTGATGAGAGCTGCAGAGGAGACAGAGGAGGATCAACATGGACTAGCTTCTTTCTCACTCTGTGACCCTCAGCTGCAGGGCCCTGCCTGCTGTGGCTACCATGTGATGAATCAGCTGATTTCACATCAGTGATCCAAGCCTTGTAGTTGTCACTGAAACCAACACAGCAGCGTGGATGCTTTGCTAACTGCAATTATCGCACTGACATGCACGGCATCCCCATCTACGACTGTGTAATTAACTACTGAAATTAAGCTGCAGCTAGTATTAGCATTATTACGGTAACCACTGCGGCGCTAAACTACTAAAATAAAATGAAATTAAATGCAGTTTGTTTGTGAAACGTTACATGACTGCAGCGTGTTAACCAGCTAACATCAATGTATATTTAAATAGCTTATTTTTAATGTAGGTACAGGCTATTCAGCTAGCTAATGCTAACGGCTGTATTAGCATCTTCTTCATGCTAAGTTATCGTCAGCTAGCTGGACGTAGCAAACTCATCCGTCTGTCTTCGGGATATTTTGGCACAGTTGTTGTAGCTAAGCCCTCATTTAGATGGGTTTAAAGGAAACAAAAATGGAAAATTGCTTACCTTTAATCCCTGCCATCGCTCCTGGACAAAAGCTCGACACGCAACAACCCTGTCTGTTCTGCTGCCTTCAAGCGCTGCCTGAAATGTCGGAATAATGATCACTAATCTGCGCCTGCAAAACTGCCGATATGTTTTTTTCCCCTATTTTTCATTGTTATTTAGTTGTGTGGTCTGTGGCCATTTTATTTCGTGTTGATGTTGAGTTACCACGTGTATGAAAAACCCAATACAAGTAAAACTAACTTGACCTATGACGCTTAATATTCGCCACTAACCGCTGCAACATAGTGAAGCTGCCTGGTACGTCTTTGTGCGGCGGTTGTAAATGCATCATTTGCCTGCGTCACTGCCAAGTGAAAAAAATCACATCGCCTGAAAAAAATAAATGTCTTTTTTAATAACAGTGAAATAACGTCACAAACAACCACCAATTTCAGTTTGTGTGTTTACATTTATTCAAAGGTAAATAAATACATTTTTGCTAACCCGGATGTGTATACCTTCTCTTTCCGGTTAGCGAAGCACTCATTCAGCGAAGATGGCGAGTGGAGGCGTTTCTGTGGCTTCGCTGTGGACCGAAGTCAACCGCTGCGGACAGAATGGGGACTACACGAGGGCCCTGAAAGCTTTGAGTAAAAGTAGGAGATCACGTCTGACAACTTTACTCACGAACCGGGCCGAAGCTGAGGTTACATAGTAGGCTGGCGGCCCATTTCTTCACACGGTGCACAGGCAAAGTTAGCAACAGCTGTTAGCATGTGGCTAGGCTAACGGCGTTTAGCTTCTTGTCAGAGCTCACAAGCACCGACCTGGGTTTTTGTGTCGAACTACAGCTCCCAGTCGCACACATAAGGAGTGTAGCTACTAATCAAGCGGGTTACTCTGTGTTTAATGTGTAATATTAGAATAATATCTCGCTCCAGAAGACAAACATCTGAATACTGACGTGGCCCTGGACTGAGAGCTGGTACTCAGCTGTTACCGAGCCTGTAGAGACCTGATTCTTCTGATTTCCCATTTTTCTCACAGCCAAACAAATGTATGACTTTTTATGTGTTGTTTTAAGTGCATTACAATGTGTCTGTGTGTTTTTTACCCGCAGTTTTGCACGAAAGCAGAGACGATGTAACGGCCCTTCACTGTAAAATCGTTTGCCTTGTTCAGAATGGCAGCTTTAAAGAAGCCCTGAATGTCATGAACACACATTCAAAAGTGCTTGGCAGGTAAACAACAAACTGTCACTCACCTGTACTTAAAGCTAATGGACTTCCAGAATGTAATAAGTGTGACTTTAAGAATTAATGATTAATTATTTGTTACCTCGAGTTATTATCTGTATAAAGTAACTCATTCAGTAAATATGCATAGACTTCGCCATCTTGGTTTCCAGTGATACCTTTGGTAAAATGATCATGCAACAAGTATTTGGTTACATTCTGTTGAATGTCTTTGGCTTTTGAGCAGAAAATTATGATTTATCAGTTACTCTTTATTGACAGAGCATACTGATGTACAAAAGCAATCACAGGGCCTCACAGAATAAGAATAAGTTAAAAGCTAAACAAAATGTGTGGTAGCAGATTCAGTCTTCCTGCTAAAATGATTCTTATTTCTGTTGTCTGTCAGTGAGGTTGTGTTTGAGAAGGCGTACTGTGAGTACCGGCTGAACAGAGTGGAAAGTGCCCTGAAGACCATTGAAGGAGCTGCCGAGCAGACAGACAAGTTAAAGGAGCTCTACGGTCAAGTGGTAAATCTGCCCTTTTTAAGACTGTATGAACAAGAAGATGCCTGACAAGCCTAAATATAATCTTTTGATGTCACCAAGTATAACATATACGTTCAGTACACATTCCCTGGACAAAAGACAAAGGCCTCTGTTGACTTGATTTGTCTCTTTCTTGTGATTGTCCAGTTGTACAGGCTGGAGCGCTATGATGCCTGCAAGTCCGTCTACACAGATCTGATCAGGAACTCCCAGGATGAGTATGAGGAGGAGAGGAAGACTAACCTCGCTGCCGTGGTGGCTGCGATGAGTCAGTGGGAGAAGGCTCCATCGGTAAATGCTCTGAAATTTAACTGCCTGCTGCGAGGGGTGTTACTGATGCTGTTGTTTATGTTCTGTGCTGTGTCGACTGTACTAGATTTGAGATATAAAGCTGATGCCTGTTTTATCAGCTTCTGAACTACCAAGCAAGTTGTAAATGGTGTAGTCATGACAGAAAATGGAATCAGATGTTTTGGGGGTTTTTTTGTTCAATTTTAACGTGTATTTCTTGTCCTCTGTAGGAAGATCTTGGTCTTCCTGAGTCGACGTATGAACTGTGTTACAACTCATCCTGCAGTCTGATTGGGCAAGGACAGTTTACAGAAGCCTTCAATAAACTACAACAAGCAGAGGGTCAGTCTGTTTGCATTCAATCTCCTATCAAGTTTCTATTTTTATTAGTTCTGGGTTTGACCTGACCTGGTTGTGTTTTGTTTTTCAGAGCTTTGCAGAGTTTCTTTAGCAGACGATTCTGTAAGTCCTGGTGCTTTTCATCAATTTTACAGGAAGTCAGTTTTGCACATGTAATATTCTTTATTTCTCAACAGCAGAAGATAGTTCTGAAATGATGACACACACTTTTTAAGATTGTGTGTTTACCTTTCAAAACTTGGTGGTGGATCTTTAGGAGCTGATAAACGTACAAACCAATTTTGAAATTAATGGAATAATCTTTTTCTGAAGAGTAATTTAAAGTGACAGTGTAGTTAGCAGGTGAAAAAAATATCTGCTTCAGACCTCTGAAGCCTAATCAATATATATATATATATATATTATATATACCCTTACCATGATAATTACTGTCATTGGTGCTTGGTTTCTTGCAGGATGTCACTGAAGAGGACATCGAGTCAGAGTTGGCTGTTATCCATTCTCAGATGGCATACATCATGCAGTTACAGGGTCGGACAGATGAAGCTCTGCAGCTCTACAACCAGGTCATCAAGCTCAAGTAAGTTCATTGTTCATTACATGAAATGTAGTCTGAAAAAAAACAGAGAATTTAAGAGTCTACCAGCCTTTTACGAGTTAGCAGTATTTTTCACCCATTCAGATGATATTCCAAAATAGGCTGTGATTGTTTGATTTAATTGCAGGCCGTCTGATGTGGGGCTGCTTGCTGTGACTGCCAATAATATCATCACAATAAACAAGGTGGGTGGATGGAAATCTATCCAATTTTAACAATTAACGACTTAACCAGCATTGTGACTTAATAATAAACTTCAAGTGCTTTCATTTCAGCCAAGCACCACTAAAAAAAGTCTATAAAGGTTTATTCCAACTAGAGCAAAAGCTTTTTTACACACTGTCTGTTTCTCTAGGACCAAAATGTGTTTGACTCGAAGAAAAAAGTGAAACTGACAAACGCTGAAGGCGTCGAATACAAGCTGGCAAAGAAGCAGGTGCAGGCCATTGACTTCAACAAGGCTCTCCTGGCCATGTACACTAACCAGGTATGACAGTAGCAAACACAGATGATAAAGAGTACAGTAATGACTGATTTTCCAGAATTTTACATTTCATTGCTGACAATGACAAGACCCTGCTCACTTTCAACAGGCGGACCAGTGCAGGAAACTGTCTTCAAGCCTTCAGTCTCAGAACCCAGGCCACCCGCGGCCGGTCCTCATCCAGGTTGCTCAACTGTGCAGGGAGAAGCAGCACAGCAAGGCCATAGAGCTGCTCCAGGTAGACGTCACCACACTGCTCAGTGTTGTCACAGCCAAAACAAAATCTAAATCTTAATAAAAATTATGTCAGTATTCATTATGATTGCATTGTATGTATTCAGTCATTTGTATTTTTGCTGACTGTTCTTTTGTTTTCCAGCAATTCTCAGATCAACATCCAGAGAGTGCATCTGAAATCAAAATGACAATGGCACAACTCTATTTAGTACAAGGTACTGGCAGGTTTCCATGTGGATCATCCTTTGATGCAGTCAGACAGACCCTGCTCTCTTACTTTGGATATTCTTTGGAAATGTCCAGTTCTTAGCTTCACATAATACACACTACTGTTTCTGTCAAGTGAAAACATTTTCTGTTGTTGTTTCTAGTTTATTAGTTTTTGTAGATAATTTTCACATAATTATCAGAGTGTTTAAATTCACACTGCACAAGCACAAACCTTAAATGAAAGAATACATTTTTAAACCATCTCGAAAGTTTAAAATATTTCTGCAGTAAGCTGTAGTTTCCTGTGATTTCATTGTGATCGTCTACATTCTGATTGTTTTGGTCCTCAGGTCACGTAACGAAAGCCTGTGATGTCCTGAGGTCCATTGAAGAGTTCAAGTACAAATCGGGGATGGTGAGTCTGAAATGAAAATAATCACACTGTGTGTTTTTGTTCTGAGACATTGTCTCTTAACACATGAGCTCAAACTCTCCACCTAAACTGCCTTTGACTCCTCAGGTTTCAGCTCTGGTAACAATGTACTCCCACGAAGAAGACATCGACGGCGCTATAGATGTTTTCAAACAAGCTATTGAACACTACCAGTCTGAACAGGTTTGTGTTTACAGGTCCAGTGTGTTTAATGTTTAGTACATTCAAAGTTGTTGGAGATGATGTACATGCTAAATCTTCAGCTAAAAAACTGCTCTATTACTTACTGAGCTATAGTTCAATAGTTCTTCTATCTGTAGCTAATTATAGCTTTTCCCTTCTGCTGTCACAAACATTCTGGGGGTAAAATCTTAAACTGAAAATTGCACAAGCTTCATTTTCTCTTCTCTCTAGATGTAATTTATCTAATTAGGTCAGGTGTCAGTTTTAACAAAAAGAAGGAATCAGGCCATCCAGTCTATGCCAGGCACATTCATTGAATAACATGAGTCTGTTTCCAGTGTTTATGCAGCCTGTTTCTCTCCCTGTACAGCCTGGATCTGCTATACACTTGGCTCTTGTACGAGAAGCTGCCAACTTCAAACTGAAGTACGGGCGGAAAAAAGAAGCCATCAGTGATCTGGAGCAGCTGTGGAAGTGAGTTACAGGCCTGAACACTCCTTTAGTTCAACATGTGTGAAGTATTTGGGAAGAAAACACATAATGTGCCACTTAGAAGTTATTTCACAGCTGCTGACTGTGCTTTTCTGTTCAGTCAGCCTGTCAACAGGCTGTCAAATAGGCCCAATATTTATCAAGTTCATAAACAGCTTGATAAACATCATTACAATGTGCCTGTAGAACAGAAGAAACACATTATAAAACAAGAAACTTATTATGAAGGCAAAGCATGAATTTATTCATTTACATATTTATTCAACACATATGTGTCTGTACCTTTAATCTTCCCCAGTTTTGTGTCAGTGTGTGTTTGTTACAGTTGGATTTTCTTCCTTTGCAACATTAAAGTTTTATGTTTTTATTTTTTTCTTGAAACAGGCAAAACACCAACGACATCCACACGCTGGCACAACTCATCTCGGCGTACTCTCTGGTGGACACGGATAAGGCCAAATCGTATCCTTTCACCCAATGAAATGACTGAATCTAGAAACTAGAATTGAGACGTTTGAGTTAGTTGAACAACACAAGTAATAGGCAATGGTTCTTAGAGTTGATTGTATTTTTTAAGCAAAAATGTCAGAAAGTCTCAGACTTTTGGCTTTGAATATGAGAATTAGTTGCTTCTTATTGTTTTGAATCAATAGTTTGATAACCAGAAACATGACGATGTAATTTTCTGCTCTGGAAAAAACATAAAGGGCCTTTTCTGTAATGAATTGATTGATCCAAGACAGTAGTTAGCAGATTAATTGATAATGAAAGTAAATGTTATTTAGAACTGTAGAAATCCAGAGTCTGAACTGCCACTCACTGGGATGAACCTCCTTGCAGACAACGATTTGTTACCATTGGAGCTTCTTCTTCTTCTTCTTCATCAGTATCATCTGATGCAGGAAGAGCTGACTGACCAACATGCATGTTTTAAGTTTATTTCATGTACTGTACAAAAGAAGTCCTTAGCGTTCCTGTCCAGCCTCAGCAAGCACCTACCGTCTGCAGACACGATGTCCTTCAATGTGGACGTAGACGAGCTGGAGAACTCCCACGGAGCCACGTATGTCAGGAAAAAAGCTGCTAAAGTCACAGGAGAAAACCTTCCCAAAGAACAAAGGTAAACCCTGCACCGCTCTCATCAGCTCTGACTTTCCACAACATTTTCTGTCACAATCCAGTGTTTTTACACCGATATAAAGGTGGACGACACTTTCGTCTCCTTGATGCTTATATGCCTGTTTGCTCTTTGCAGCCAAGGTGAGATCAAAAAGAAGAAGAAGAAAAAGAAAGGTATGACTGTGCTTCACCTGTCAATCAGATTTTATTTGTTGGGCAGATATTCTCACAAAATGTGAAGTAATGTATTATTGAAAAGGTATTGCTTTGTTTTAAAAAGTGGTCACACCCTTCAGTCATTCTTCATGATCTGTTCATTCTCTAGGCAAATTACCCAAGAACTGTGACCCCAAAGCGACCCCTGACCCTGAGAGGTGGCTGCCCATGAGGGAGCGTTCCTACTACAGAGGCAAGAAGAAGGGAAAGAAGAAGGAGCAAATAGGAAAAGGCACACAGGGAGCGATGGCAGGCGCTTCAGCCGAGCTGTGAGTAAACTCCACAGTCACATGGAGATCTGTCTGGGTGCAATTTCCTGTAACTGAAAGGTGCTGATCAACTCCCCTAGTGGAGAAAAAATACGTGAGATTGTTCTTTTGTTTCAGTGAATCTCCAGCTGCCGTGTGGAACAGCAGCTCATGTTGATTTAAAAAATGATTCTAAAGAGCTCACACTGGTGAGTGGACACACAGTCCACTCACCAGTGTGAGCTTTATTCTTAAAATATACATATAAGACTCATGGAATAGTATCCTGGTTAAATGGGAGGTGAAGGAGCCCTAATGACTTTTCTGTTGAAAATACTACTGAAACACTTAAACAAGCAATTTTCTATCTTAGATTTAAAAAAACTGAAATGACTGATTGATTCAGGACAAATACCAAACATTTGATGGGCCTCAATGTTCCTTTGTATATGAATTAAATATGTCCAGGTTTTAGACTGTTACACTGCAGTTGCTGTTACATTTAGGCCAGAAAGACACTTTTAAGAGGTGGTTTGTGGTAAGCATTGGTTGTTCCTCTGTTCCAGTGATGCCAGTAAAACAGCCAGTAGCCCCCCTACCTCCCCCAGACCAGGGTCTGCATCTGGGTCATCTACAGCCCCCGCCAGCAACGTGGTCCCCCCTCGACAGCAGAAACCTGCGGCCTCTGGGGCGACCCGCAAGAAGGCAACACAGAAGAAGAAGAAGGGAGGCAAAGGAGGCTGGTAGTGAGGCAGAGGATCCGCGGGAAACACGGGCACATGTGTGGCTGAGAAATCACCAAGAAACCTTGGCCTGTTTTATGTTTTGAGGTTAGTTTAGTTTTTGTTCTGGTCATTTCTTTAAATGCTCAAACCAGAATCTCCCATTTGGTCTTTACACAAACGATTTGTCATATTTTTAAGCGTACGGAGGAAAGAATATTTAAAGGGCAGCTCCACTAAAATGAACTTTTTGTTGCTCTGCAGAAGCTGCTGTGTCCTCTGGTCTTAGTGTTTTTCATTTTATGCTGTGAGCTTTGAGAAAGTAAAATTTAAAAAGAAATCATTACATACAACACATACAACAATATTTGTTTTTTCTTTTAAGTTGAAGGTCCATTTTTTGCAATAGTACTTGTTCAGCGATGTATTCTTTAATCATAAGTAGCCAAATATATATTAAAAATGAATTTTTTTCCATATCTGTGTATCAAAAACACTGCTCCACTTTAAAGTGTCATGTTTTTTCACACTTGCATATGTACTTATATATTGTCTACCATGAATCAGTGAGTTGAACCTTTTCAATTAAATTTAAATTTATTGTCATCTTGTTAAAATCAGTTCAACAGCTCCTTTAGCAGAGTGACTTGAAGTTCAGTTCTGGAAGAATTGTCACACTCACATCATGTTTCTTTAAATTGTCCCTTTTATTTTCAGTAACCATCATCTAGCTGCAGCGTTAAGAATATTTATTTTTGAATCCCTGCGTTGGTCACATGAAAGAGGATTTGAATTCTCTCCGAAGCGTGTTTTAGCAAGTCCAGAAAGACTATTTTGGCCTGACAGGTCCCCCTTTTGTTAAGTCTTAATAAAACTCTTGACAACAGTAATGTAAGAGCCCTGTGTTTCTTGATGCTCACATGAAGTGTGTTTTTGAGAGTAGCAAAGGTGGCAGGATAATAATATTGGCTCAGTATCCAACCCAACACTTCAAAGACACTGCTCATGACCATTTTGGGTCTGTGGAGAGAATCCAGAGACCTGAATGAGAGTGATCATTGGTTTGTCTGTAAATTAGTACTTTGATGCTCTTATACACTTTTTTACAAATGCATCCTGGTATTTTCTGGTAGTAATACACAGCTTTTGTGATGCATCAATAATGCTCTATGAACTATGTAAGTTTAAACTGTAGAGATACTTTTACATAAACCTTCAGAATAATTTAATGAATGTAATTTCAGTATTATTGAGGGAAGCTACAACAATAGTAGTCATGGTAGTATTTATTTCTATAAATATGAGCTGTATATTTCATGTATGCATTAACCAAAATATAGGATAGTGTTGAATTTATGCACTGCACTGATTGGCTGATTTTCAACTATGTGCAGAATCAAACTTTTTCTGACACCAATTATTAATTTGAGCCTAAATTAAATGGGATCTAGGGGTTTCATGTAGTTTTAATTACTTTGACTCAGCGCTTTAACATATTCAGTGGAGACCTGCAGTATCAAGTGAACAGGAAGGGAAAGGTCAATTAAACAGCTGTGGTAGCAGTTTTCATGAGTTTAATTGATTGCTCAATGGTCCTAATTAGCCCCGCCCATCCCTACAGGAAGCTCTCAGGTGATTGGCCAAAAGCGAGCCTCACCTGATTCTTTGGTGGTGTGAAAAGCAAAATGACGGGTTCAGTCTTTTGGAGTTGTGTTTTGCAGACAGGATGCCTCGTCTGTCCATTTACTCTGAGTTCTTCTACGGTCCTCTGACAGAAGATGTGGAGGAGCTGCTGGCCCGTTTCCAGCAGACCGACTCCATCAGATACGAGGTGTTTTCAGCCATTTGGAGGGAGATGAGTTTCTCTGATGTCTTCACAGGTGTCGTCAGTACAGGTGAAATGAAGAGATTCTGCAGAGTAACAATGGCCACAGCCATGAAGTACTTCTTGCCTCCGTACACCTACCAGATCCGAGTTGGGGCCTTGTATCTGACGTTTGGTTTTTACCACACACAGCTGGCCGTTCCTCCTGTGAACGCGAGACTCGCTCTGAAAGACTGGGCTCATGTTCAGAAGTTTCTTAAAGACTCTGTGCATGCTGGGCATTACGATGTGGTGTATATCTATCACAAGCTCGTTGCGGCCAAAGCCATACACTACACTGCCATGCCACATTTCCTCACCTTCCAGAAGCAGAGGAAACCAAAGAAGGACCCTGTGTGTGCAGAGTTCCTGGGGAGGACCACAGCAGTGCGGGAGCTCATCTCTACCGAGTTCCTGGATGAGCTCACTAACGTCCAGAGCCACTACAACAAGCTGAAGGAGGCCACTGTGGACATCAAATGCCAGGTCACCATGGCCCACCGAGACTTCACCACGCGCCTCAGCGACTGTGTGTCCGAGTTCACCACTTGGCAGCTTAGGACTTTCTCACAGGACAGCCAAGACAGGTACTCTGGAGATGATGAGGAGAAGCCAGTGGAAGGCAAGTCCAGCGGCAGCAGCAGGGCCAGGCTCCTGTCCTCCATCAAGCACAAGAGCTACAGCAGCTTCGAAGGGGCTTCTAAATCCCGGAGGCACCGCCAGGCTGAGGTGGTGGACTCCTCCAGCTCAGGGGCCGAGCAGGTCCGGGAGACTTCCCGGAGAAAGAAGGTGCCATCCCTGCGGGCTCGGACTTGGAAGACTCTCGGAGTGGTGCAGGAGGAGAAAAAGCTCCAAGCCTGGCTCCTAAGTGCTCCTGACAACTTGGAGAGGCTCCCGGCAAAGAGGGTCAACCAGGTGGTACCTTCCAAATTCTGATGGGAAGACAGGAAGGAGGACTTTCAGGTCCACAAAGAGGTTCTGTCCATCCACACTGAACCTAGTCCAGTTTGTTTGATCTGGGTTTATTTTTCATCCACGTGTCTGTTCAGTTAGTGTTTAACTGGAGCTCTTTAATTTGTAAATAAAGGTAAATAAATCACCATGTTCTCATTCAAAACACCCATTTCCCTCAGGAATGGTTTGTCCTACAGACAGATCTATTTACTCCACCGTCTATGTTTTCCCTTGTCCATGTCTGAGACCTTCACTGATAATTTCCTCAGTAAGACAGTTCCAGCTCAGTAAGAGCCCACGTGTGTTTGGTCCTAAACCAGAACTTCCCAGACGAGCAGCAGATTATTGTATTTTATGTCAACATCATTACTTTGTTTCCCACCTGGACATGAAGACACTTATGTAGTAGGAGACTTTGTTCTGACTTTTTTGTTTTCAGAGACAGAATTAAGTTTCTTCTGTTTGTTTATTGCACCAAAGACAGTCGGCTCAGGTTTGTCTGCAGAAGGTTCAGACACCTGCAGTTAAACCAAATTACTGCACATGGCAAACTAAGTAAAGCACCACTTCCTCTCCCTAGAAATAATTGATGAAGTACCAACAGGCACTAAAGCTGTGAAGGCCCAAATGAAGATCCTGGAGGACCAAAGGCGCCCCCGGGCGCTGAGACCGGATCACTGCACCAACAACATCACTACAACCCGGAAATTTCGTTTTTATGGTTCCTCCTCAGCTTCCCGTCACTTAATCCACTTGTTGAGTGCAAAGAAACCCAAACCTCCAGCCAGACCATATAATGTGGGTCAGCCCAGAACAGTGAACCCGGCACCTGTGCACTATGTTCGGTTTGAGAGGAGCCGGGGTCCTCGGCGCCTCCGTGGCTGTAGCGGGGGGAGTCGCTTATCTTATCTGGAAACACGCGTCCTTCCCCCGGGAGGAGAAGCCCGAAACTCGGCCGAAGCGAGACGGTGAAGGAGTCGAGGAGGAGGTAGAGGAGGAGAAGAGAGGCCAGGTCAAGGCTGAACTCGGTGTGGAGGTCGCTGCTGCTGCTCAGCTTGTTGCTGCTGTTGCTGCTAAAGCTCCAAAAGCTGCACAGGTAAAGTATAAAGAACACACCTGTAGTAGTATTAGTAAGTACTGGTAGTATTAGTATCAGGCAGCTGTGTCTAAAATAACTTATTAGCTGTTAAAAGTCACCCAAAGGTGAGAAAAACTTCAGATCACACACATTTATCAGTTTAGCCTCAGTGGAAAAACTCACTTTTCTAAACCAGGTCCTGAAGATGGACTTTAATGACACACACAGTCATTTACTGCGTTAAAAAAATCTCCTTAGTTTGTTAAATGTGTAGATTTTATGTTCACATTCAGTGGAAAGTTTGGGCAAGTGGTCTGTGCAAGGTTGTGTGGCATTCTGGGAAATGTAGGACGTTGGAGTCATTCACCTATTAGCCAGTTCATCCATTCATGAGTTTTGTCTGTTTGAAAATGTTCATCTACATGTCAGAAATTGTTTAAATGTAATTTGACCTTGAAGCTTTTTGCTGATAATATTTGAGTGTTTAAAAAAACGAAGAGCTCGGACCAAGAGACGCATGAACAGGACATTTCACTGCTAAACAAACTGGTCAAACAGAGGATGAGGTGTAGGCTCAGCATCTGTTCATGTCTGTGCATCGGTCTTTATTACTGAGACAGAATGGCTCATATTTCTCATATCAACACAGATACAGTTCTCTTTAAACTGTTGAAAGTGAAGCATGCTTTTAATATTGGTATGAAAATGTCACATAAACACTGGTAAGTTTAACTTTCAGCCCTTTTCTGTCCTGTATGTGTTCAGTCCAGGGCTGTGGAGTCAGGGGGAACTCAGGTTCTGGTTCTGGGTCTGAATGGAGCCGGTAAAACCAGTCTGCTGCACTGTTTGGCCACCGGCAGCCTGGAGCAGGACATGGAGCCGACGCAGGGCTTCAACGCCGTCTCCATCAACAGAGAGGACCTGCACATCGAGTTCCTAGAGAGTGAGTCTCCTAATCACAGGGCTCACGATCAATATAAGTGATCAGTGTTGAGTCACGTCACAGCCGCTTGTCTGTTGTCTGTCAGTTGGCGGCAAAGAGGAGCTGCGGCCTTACTGGCAGAGGTACATGTCCAAGGCTTTACTGCTGGTGTTCGTGGTCGACTCCTCCGACCCAACGCTCTTCCCAGTAGCTAAGAAACATCTACACGAGCTGCTGGCGTCCGACCCCCACCTGCCTTTAATGGTGCTGGCCCACAAACAGGTGAGGCTGACAGGAAAACACTCCTGACTGGTTTCTATAAAAGCCTGCAGGCCTCTTATCCTCAAAGAACCTCGTACAGTTTATAATTAGAAACCTTAATGCAGCTTTAGTGTCTGTTCTGATTGAATGCGACAGTTATTTTCATTATCAATTAATGTATTGATCGTGCTGTCGTCTGGCAGATCAAAGTCAAAACTAAATTTTGGTTTATAAAAAAAAAAAGAGTATTTACATTATTCTAAGAGCTATGAAAGTAGTTGCTGATTCATTTTCTGGTAATCGATTAAATCATTGATCAGTTGATGTAGCTCTGATGCTAAGGTGGGACTTGTAGTCTTCTAAGAGTCTGCACAGAATGAGGTCTTTACCTGAACACATTCTAGTCTTGAGGACTGAAACTGATCCCCTCCTGACATGCTGTTAATGCCTCCTGTGTAGACACAGATTGAAGTAGGTTTCTAATGAGCTCAGAGTCTGTCAAGTGTTTGCAAACACAGGTGTAAAACGTCTCTCTCCTGCTGTTGGTGATGGACAAGTGAGGAAAATAGCACAAACATTTTATTGTTGGATTTTGAAATACCAGCAGACAACATCACAACATGTCCTGCACACAGTCTGACAGGTGTAAAACCTTATCAGTGTCTAAATAAAGAAATCTTGATACCTGCTTGTGATTTCTTCGTTTCCAGGATCTTCCGGGCGCCTGCAGCATCACTGACCTCCATGATGCTCTGTCTCTGTCTGAGGTCGGAGACCGCAGGTTGTTCCTCATCGGTACCCATTCGCAGAAGGGCGAGGCCGAGCTGAGTTCAGGCGTCCAGGACGCTCGGGACCTGATCATCCAGATGATTTGTGAGGGCAGATAAAACACTCTGGGCTTATTTTGGTGGTGGTGGTTATCACAGTCCTGTAGGTTTTTGTTATATTTATTTTTAATTTTAATTTTTTTTCCAACACTAAACCTTATTGACTTGTGACAAAATAATCTATTTTTTTTAACCAAATGACCACTTCTGCTTTTGTTGCAGCAGGTGAGGGACATAACCATAAATGTTCCACTTTTCAAGACCGTTACTGTGTCAATGTTTGACCTTCTGATGTTATTTAGCAGCAGGTGATGATGCACAAGCAGCTGTAGCTGATGCTTTCAGGCAGAATCACATGTGAGTTTAGTTCAGGCTGTAGGTTCACTGGAAAGTTGACGGGCAGTTTATCGTGTGAGTTTAGGTAAAGGTTAAAACGTGGGCTGTGTCATATTTGTGTGTCATAATCTGAGTTAATACCTTGAGGAAAAGATTGTACTGGTCAATATTAAAATAAATCAAACATATCATCTCAGAGTGCAAAGTGAGGCTCCCAACTCTACTATTGAAGTCCACCTACAATTTGTCCACTTTAATGTTGGGCAGTGATGAGGTTTATGAGCAGCTGAGTGATGATAAGAATTCTGGGTAATTGAGTTTTACTATCTTTTATCCAGTTACCAAACATATAAGGCTGGTTCATGTCAACCTGTTTTGTTTTTTTCCATGAAGTTTTAAGGATTAAGGCAGAAATACTGACTCACATTAAACTGTATCATTAAACTGCAGCACAGGCCTCATACAGTTTTCCAAACAAACAGGAATCTTTAAAGGGATCTACATTTCCCAAGAGCCACATTTATGGGAAATGTGTTGAAATAAAGTGGAATTATCCTTTAACATTAGTTGATGTCTTTACAGCTTTAAGCACAGTAACTTACAAATTCATTGTTTTGTATTGGGGGCTGACTTTATCTAAAATGATCCTGTAAAGGGAATTTATCATTGTTCCTATGTTTGGATGAGCTTTAATATGATTTGCTGTCATTGTACAGCTTTATACTCCTTATTTAGTCTTACTACAGCTTTACATGGTGTTTAATATGCTCTTTTATATGCTGTTTTTCACGTTTAAATAAATTGCCTCCAGTAAAGTGTTGTGTTTTCATCTATGAACATACGGGACAGGCCAACTCTTTCCTGTCAACACACTGCAGGCCTGTGTTTATGGGGGTAGAATCTGATTGCAGACTCATTTGTCCTAACATAGCTCCTGACATTTACTTTGCTGTCACGCTGTCGAAGCACATTTATATTTGGAAACTACCTTTAACACACACACACACACACACAGTTTGTTCAGAAACAACAGCAGTCACCCTCACTGCTGACCTCAACATGTCAGTGTGCTTTTAACATCCTGCTTTGGGAGTCTTGAGACGGCAAAGCAGATGGGTTGACCCTGCAGACTCCAGTTTCAAGGTGTCCTCAGGTGCGGAGTTGGTTGCTAAGCACTCCTGGCTCCGTAACAACAACAGGTGATTAGGGTGACGCGTTAAACTCGCACTACTGCTGCAAGAAGAGATGATCTCAGAAAAACAAGGTAAATTTATTCTTACGTGCAGCTGAGTCCACAAATAGTTGTGATACAAAATTCTCAGACTCAATTTCAATTTATTTATTTATTTATTTTTTATTATTATTATTGCAGGTATCCAATCCAGATTTGTTTCATCAAACAGGTGAGGTATTTCCTTTACATGCAACCTGGTGCCAAAAAGTTTGTTGGAAAAAAAAAAACTGCTTTAGTCAAACTGCCTTGTTCCTGTGCCTTATTGATCATTTTAGAACAGGCCTGGAGGTGTTGAAGGGGGGACTGTAGCTCATCTGGGATATGTCAGACAAAAAGGTTGATGTTTGTTGGTTTAAGGTTTAGTGATATATACTGTTTACAGCCTTTAATGCCTCTGTTTTATTTAGTGTTTTGATTTTTATTTTGAAAGAGCATTAAACTTTGCCTTTATTGTATTATACTTAAATTATTGCTTGTTGCTGAATTCCTCTTACTGTATTTGTGTCTGTCATATAATCCAAGTCAAAAACTGAAAACTTCAAAATGGAAAATTAATGACACTGACAGTTGTTTTGGTCTTTGATTAGTGGCCAGAAGGGGGTTTATAGTTTGAACCCACATTTTTAGCTGAAGAGTAAGACCAGCATTTGTATAGAACCCTCAGAAGCGACGGGAAACCCACTGGGTGATTGCCTGTCTCCTGTAGGTCCAGAGTCCCTAAAATATACTCATGTTTAATGCTGATTTGTGTTTTTGCTAATGATATGGTTTTTTGGCAGAATCCTGGAGCTGGCACAGCACAAAACCTCAAAAACTGTTTGGGCTACAACCCCTTGGTGAGTAGCTGAGTCACACAAACCTCTTGGATTCCTGCTTAGATATGTAAACACAAACACACTTTTCTGATACCACAGCAATTATCACAGTGGCCTTTGTTCATTGTATGTTTTGGTTTCACAGTTTTCCAACATTACAGGACAATTCTCTTCCAGCTGTTACATCATATGAAATTACACGTTTGTTTACTGAACCAATGTGAAATTGACTCCAAGAATCCAGGAGCCTATGTGGTCGGTGTTTCCTTCCTGGACTGCTACATAATTGAAGACAGCCGACAGTCTCTGAATGTGTGGTTAAAAGGGCAAAACAATGGAGACATGAACAGAGGTCACACTCCATTGAAAGAAATGTTGTTTAATTTAGGAATTGCCAACATTTTCATCACTGCAGCTCCTTTTTGGCAACTTTTCATCTTTTCATTGAGCAGTGAGAAGCTGAACTGGGGCAACCAGGAGCCAATATGTCCTATTTCTGCTTCAGCACTCAGAGCTGTTCCAAGTGCAAGAATCCAATACCTGGCCAAGCACAAAAGAGACTTCTCAGCAAGGGAGGCCCACCAGAGGTAACAGTACCCCTGAACATTATGATGCCTCTGTCTAAAAGGCTGAAGGTTGTTTGTGTTTATGATCCAGGCCCATATACACAAGCTTTTATTTTCTGCTGTGCTGGCATATTTGGGGAAATGCTCACAAGATGAAGAGTAATGAAAGTCCCTCTGATGATCTTTGGCACAGATTTGATTCAGGAAACTGTAAAGTGATATTCAGGACTGATGCCAGTTGCATCCTGATCAGAAACAGTCACCCCTGGGAGCTGTCAGGCCCAGTTAGCAGAAGAGAAGAGGCTTTTATTTTGATATTCTTTGCTGTTTCCCCTCCTCAGGTGTCAGATTAAAAGCACAGAAATAAACTGCAATCTAATCACCGGCCAACACAGGAAGTCCAGCTCACAGAACAAATAATAATTTACTGTAATATCATAATCAATATGAACTGATTCAGGTCTGCAGCTGATGTATGCATGGATACATAGAGATGGACTTTATTTGTTAAAAAACTACATTTAAAATGTGATCAATGTATTTGCAGGTCCATTATTTCTGATAATTCCTCTGCTGTTCCACATCTAATCACATCAGTGTGAGGTCTAGTCCAGTTTGCTCCTTTCTAATCAAATTAGTTGGCAAAACATTTGCACAAAAAGACCGTCTGGTCCTGCTCCACTCCAACATGGACTCAAGTATTAGTGTATATATACTAGTATAAGTGCAGTATTATTGTGTGATACTGCAGCATTAGATGATAAATCACCAAGAAGACGAGGCGTTCTCTTTTAATTTAGGGATTATTAACAAAACCCATAAGACCAAACCGAGCCAAACTACGTGTTGACTCATTCCTGCCTGTTCTTACTTTGTTCTTACTGAAAACATACATTTTACTAATATACTACATTTTTTATTCTGTAATTTAAAAGCAGGTGGGTCATTAATTTTTTAGTGAGAAAGAGTAAATAGTGTTTTTGTTGGGGACTATTTTCAGTGGCAGAGTAATCACATTTGGGCAGCAGGATCATGAATGTTTCAAAATAAACTACAGTAGAGAGTGTGTTCAGCAGCTGATGTGTTTTTGACAGTGGAGCTCTCAGGTACAGAGGGTTCATCATCAGCTGAGCACTGACACACATTGTTCCTCCACCTCCGCCATCTTCCTTTTTGACTTGAGAGATTTTTTTCTTCCAGACTCTGAGCAGGACACAAAATAATCGATGTGGTAATAGCTTCCATTTTCCTACAGGAACGAGGAGATGAGCTACTTCAGGAAGACCCGACGTCCTTCCTCCAAGACCTCCCAGTACAGAAACATGGTCCAATTATCAACACCCAAAACCAGGAGCTGTAGCTCCCATGATGCCCGGTAAGAGCCTTATTAGACATCAGAAGGTATTTAAACATATAAGGTTTTATATGGACGTCCCTTATCGAGGTGGCATCTGTAAGGAAGGAAGCTTTGATTGATTTTCAGGGAAAACAGTATAGGCTAAACTTCTGTTAATAGTTTTTAGACATCTATAAATTACATGTGAGCATTGTTTAATATAACATCCTATGGGGAGCATGTAAGTCTCTTCTTAATGTCTTGGATATTCCAGTGTGGCTGTCAGACTTTTCTCAGCAGCTTATGTAGCTAAACATCTGAAATAATCTTATCAATCCAATTTGTTATCGATATTTCAGTATCAGCATATGTAGCGACCTATTGTCGTACTTAAAACTAAAGATATGTTTGCGGTTATTTAGAAACAGTAATGCTACTACATTGTTTGTCCACTAGAGGGCACTGACAAATTTAGATTTAAAAAAAAATACCCCTCTGCAAAAGCTGTATGTTCTCCAATATTTAACCAAATTTAAAGCACAGCAATTAAAAATAATTACTTAAGGATAAACGTCTTCAAGTAGTCGAAGAAGAACAATTTTGATAATTCATTAAATGTTTATTTATCAAGAAAACAGCAAACTCTAGCAATGATTTGAAATATTATTTCTATGATGTCAGTACATTGTACAGTATGTACAGCAGCACTACAACACAATCCTTAAAGTATCTGTTTTAAAGATTATTTCCATTCATTCATGACCCCAAAGCTGTTAACTCTGTCTGAGGGGGTCCACATTGAACCAGTCTGGACTTTAACTGCAGCATTAAAGTACATATCATAAAGTTAAATATGAGAAGGCCTAGCAGAGGCTCATGCCCAACACTAACATGAGGAAGCCAACACTGGACATCTGTTATTTCAGTGTCAGACTGTGGGAGGGCGAGGACCAGAGACAATAGAGTTTACAGTTAAAAAGTTCAGGACCCTTGGGACGCCTGCAGACAGCCGCAGAAATCTTTTTATAAACCTGAACGCAGCCGCATCAGAGCGTGTTGTTGTTGAGCACGAAGAGAGATCCATCCAGGGTTTATACTCTGAACTGTGCCGGCGTTACAGTGCACACACTGAATCGATGCTCCCCAAAAAGTTTTTTGCCTATAACCTGCGGCGTTCTTGTTCTCACGTTCTGTGGGTGAGTAGATGTAAATTAACTTTACATTTAGAGGATTTACCACAGTTACGTTCCATATTTACGGCCAGATTTTGAGGATTCACTTGTAATGTTTTCCAAATAAAGGCATGGGGAATGAAGCTAAATAAATATTCCTGTGTTTCTTAAAAGATCTTTTCTGTTGCTGTCCCACAGGCCTCCTCACACACCTCAGTGTGAAAAAAACTGTCCAATCTGGCACATTGACCCCAGAGTGAAAACTGCTGTGATCACACCTCGTCTGCTGCAGCTCTCCAGCCCCAAACGGATCCATCCGGACTTCCAGAGCAACAGAGAGGTCAGATCCTGACAATGTTATTCAGAGAAAACAGCCAGTGCTGATTGGTGACGTTGGCTAACAAGCTGTATTAGCATTGTTCCACTCATTAAACAGGGATTTACATCGACAGGGAATGTGACCTCTTACATGAAACAACTTTATTTATACAAATTTATACTAAATCTGACCTTCCTTTATATGTTTCTCCCATAGTGCAGTGAATCCATCGTCTCCTTTGCTTCCAGAACAGCCCAGATCTCTCAGAGACTGGCCCAGCTGTCACTGCCCAGACTGAAACAGAGCAACATCTGCCGCGAGCTTGGACGCCTGGAGGAACCAATCTGGACTGTAAGAAGAACCCACTGACACATTTATGGCCATCACCCCGTCCAGAGCATCTTATGTTTTAATATTTACTATATTTATTTTATCCTCACCCCCTGAGGGTTTTAATTTTTTATTCTTTTAGAACATAAAACTGCAAAATGAATGGATAGAATAAAACAACAGACCAGGTCACCAGGGGTAACATTTGGATTGTGAGAAGATATTTGTCATGGGTATATATTACTATAGTGTACTACGTATTATACTGTGCTGTGCTGTTTTCCCCTTAAAGCTGTTTACTGTGCCTCGACCTCAGGTCTCGAGAGCAGCGAGGAGAGCCACCACAAGCGCCCGAGTTGAAATGCTGGCGACACCGAAGCAGCTGTCCAAGAACTACGTCCCTCCACGAGAACCAGAGTGGAGACAGACAAACATCTGAGAATCCCTCAGCATCACCACCAAGTCAGTGTTGACTCTGCCTCATACATTTAGTGTCAGACCAAACCAGAGAATGTTGGCGGTATGGCAAAAAGAAAAAAATGTTATATAAAGACAGGAAAAACTTAAACTTATTAATGTCAAATATAATTAGAATATTTAAGGCCCACATTCAGGTGGGGAAAAGTGTCCCAATGGGTAAGGTGCTTGCACCTCTGCTGGGTTGTCTGTTGATGTCATTAGTGTGAAACCTGGAAGAGGTTTGGACTGAACCTCTCTGACTTTTGAAAGATTGCTGGTTTAAATCTCTGATCTTTGGCAAAGCCTGAGCAGAGAAAGTGAGTAATGTCTCCCGTGCTCTCTGTCTGATCTGCAGCCTTTGTCTGAGCCTCAGCATGATATACTGATCCACATGGTTTTTTTCTTTGCAGTTGAGCTGAATTTAGTTTTTGTATCACAACCATGTGTGTATGAGTTCTTGTCACTGCCCTGGTTTTTATTCAGGATGTATTTTAGACTTTAAAGAGAGACCAGTGTTAATGCTGGACCTGACTTTGATTGGGTTTTAGACAAAACTGTATATTAGCTTCAATCAAACCCTCCAAAAGTCGCCGGTGGGGCTGGTGCAATGTGGTTTGGGCAGCGGTCGAAGGCGGGTGCCTCAGTGACCCAACCCTCTAAGTTGGCTCATGGGACATGGAACATCACCTCACTGATGGGGAAGGAGCCTGAGCTTGTGCGAGAGGTTGAGAGGTACCGAAATAGTCTGGTTCACCTCCGTGCATGGCCTGGGCTCTGGAACCACTCCTCTTAATAAAGGCTGGACTCCCTACCACTCTGGAGTTGCCCAGGGTGAGAGACAGCGAGCTGGTGTGGACTTGTTAATAGCCCCTCATCTTAGCCGTCGCATGTTGGAGTTTAGCCCAGTGAATGAGAGGGTTACATCCCTGCACCTTTGGGTTGGGGATCAGGCTCTTACTGTAGTTTGTGCTCATGCACAAATGACGGTGCAGAGTACCTGGCCTTCTTGGAGCGTCTAAGGGTGTCCATAGGTGCACATGGCACCTGGACTCCCTAGGTCAGAGGTCAGTGATTGACTTTGTACTTGTGTCATCTGATCCAGCCGTATGTTCTGAGCCGTAAGGCAAAGCTCTCGATTTACCGCTCAATCCTCAATTCCTACCCTCACCTATGGTCGCAAGCTCTGGATCATGACCGAAAGAATCAGATCTCGGACTCGGATACAGGCGGCAGAAACAAGTTTCCTCCACAGGTTGGCTGAGCACCCCCTTAGAAATAGGCTGAGGAGCTCAGTCATTAGGGAGGGGCTCAGCGTAGGGCCGCTGCTCCTCCATATTAAGAGGAGTCAGCTGAGGTGGTTCGAGCATCTGTCTCGGATGCCACCTGGGCACCTCACTGGTGGAGGTGTTCTGGGCATGTCCCACTGGAAGGAGAACTCGGGGAAGACCCAGGACATGCTGGAGGGATTACATCTCCTGGCTGGCCTGGGAACGCCTCGGTGTCACTCCAGAAGAGCTGGTGGAGGTCTCTAGGGAGAGGAAGGTCTGGTCCGGTCCCAGATAATCAAAGGAGGATGGATGGCTGGAGCTTCACTCAAATTTTGATTGTATCCGTCTTGTCGGGTTTTCATTTTAATGTTTATGTTCTAGGAGTGAGTGTGAGTGTGTGAGGTTGTTTGTCTCTATGTGGCCCTGTGATGGACTGGGGACCTGTCCAGGGTGGACCCCTGCCTTTCACCCAAAGAGAGCTGGGATAGGCTCCAGCTGATCCCTGGGACCCTGGTTAAGGACTAAGGGGGTCTAGATGATGGATGGATGTTTGTATTCTAAACAGTTTTAGGATACAGCTGTTTGCATCGTTCTTGTTACAGTTACCAGGATGTCAGACGTTGTTCTCGTCTCTTGTGAGGTTCATCAGACAGAAAACAGTGCTGTTCTTGTTAGTTTCAGCACGTGCAGTCTACCAGCTTTGATTTGGATCGACGTGTAAGAACCAGTTCCCCTTTAGTCCACTGTGCTCATGCATGTGAAGCCTGAGTGGGAGAAAATCTAACAAAGCCCCTTTCTCCTATTTAGAGGTCCTGACTTAATGAAAATAGCACAGTCTGGTTACAGTTTAATTGGCAAAAGGTGCTGAGCTTCAGTTTGGAAATCCACCTTAATCCCACTTACGTCACATGTGGTAACAGTTGACAAACAAATAGAAGTGACATCAACAGAATAGCAGAGTTGTAGCTGAGAGGAGGAAACTGGTGGAGCCACAAATCTTTATTTTGTCTTTGTGTTCACTGTGTGTGTCCTCGAGGGCCGTAACAAACGCCTTTAATCAATTATTTCCTCATAAGAGGTTTGCAAAGATCATCTTTCCATCCAGTCTCACATCGGCTCCTTCTTCTTCTTCCTTCTTGCTGATCTGTTCCTTTCTAGTTCCTGCCTCCAAGTGTTGATCTGTGCAAAAGCAAAAACTCTTTAGGACTGAGAGTTGGTCTCAGGTATATTCTTCCTTCTGCACATGCAGCACAATTCTAGTTGGAAATTGATTAGTTTATTTGTCAAATTGATTCTCCTTCAGTTTTGAACTGTTAGTTGGACAAAAGCAACAATGTGAAGACAACGTCCTGGACTCTGGCAGCTCGTGAGAGGATTTTTAAAATCATTTAATGACCCAGGAAGATTTTATTATGTTTAATAAAAATATTGAGTTAATTGATCATTAGTTTATTTTAGTTTTGTATTGCAACGATACTAGAAAACTGCAGTACGGATCATCTTTAACAGGGTGTCTCCTGTTACACGCAGTGGTTGGCTTCAGTGTGGGCACACTTCCATTTGTCCCAAGAGCTTCACACTTACATAACACGTGGTTCTTAATTATCTCCTGTGTGTGAGATTATTAATAACCATGTGTTATTCAAAGAAGATCAAATCCAACCTGCTCTCCTAAACGTAGTGCAGATAAGAAAGTGAACCCAGTTATGATCCATTTCACTAATTGAGATCTGTTTGAGTAAACTGAGCAGAATTATATTTGGATTCATTTTGCATTTGCATCATTTCACTCTGCAAAATAAACATGTGAGGGTGGAATGACAGGAACTCCCCACAAACAAAGCCCCTTCAGTAAATACTCAGTGAGCAGTGAGCGGCTGGCGGCAGCAGCAGCAGCTCTCGGTCTGAAGCTGCTGTGGGTTTGGACTGGAAACAGTTGGACTAATAAATCACTCTGAAAACTCAGTATTTACTTAATTAACCACCAGTATTTCTGCAGATGAGATAAAACCATAACATCCATATGGTTTCACTTAAGTTTATTCACTCATGTAAATCCTGTAACCCAAAGCAGAGGGGTGAAAAATATAGATCCACAAAGTGTTGACTTTTCTTTGGGGAATAAAGCAGTCCAAGGAGAAATGCCTGCGTTTCCGAGTTTATCCAGAGGTGTCTGCAGTGGTTCCTTCCATCCAGGCTCGACAGACTTTAATCTGAAAGCACTTTAGAAACCCTCCTGCAGAGCAGGGATTGTCTGAGGGGACAGAAGGTTTTTGTCGGGCTGTGAGTAGATCAGATCTGGTTAGCTGTTCGTGAACAGGTCTGATCAGCAAGCTGAAGTTCATGAAGGAACCAGTTGTTTGTGATGGACCTTTTTTTGGTTGTATTTCCATATAAAAGTATAATTTATATGGAAGAAACACTCCCTGATTTCCTGTGGCATCTACTAAATCCTCAACTGTCCTTCCAGAAGTTGTTTAGAAAGTCAACGTTGAACTGTGTTTGGATGGGAGTGGCTCTGGGTGTTAGATCAGGGAGTGCACTTTAAAGACATGTTGATCATTTTCATGGAATTTTGGTTATTAATAGCACATGGAAACATTAGTAATAGGTTCAAGAGTCTAGTGCTTTATGCAGTTTAACATTTGTGCACATATTTAGCTTTTCTCCCTGCATTTTCTCTCTGTCATAAAAAGTGAGACTTGAACTGTTAAGTATAATGAGAAAGTTGCATTGTAGTGATGTTGGTATGATGTAGAAGCAAAAACTGGAACATCTACCACTACAGTTTCCAAAAAATCAGCATGATCCTTTTTAAATTGCTTATTTTTTCCAACTAACAGTCCAAAACCCCAAAATATTCAATTTACCAAGACAGAACTCAGAAATGATTAACACCCAAGAAGCCTTTGTTGGTGTGGTTTTTGCTAAAAACATGTAAAAGATGAATAAATAATTTTGTCAGTCAACTCTAATGTGCACCATAAACCTTAGTCTGTGAAATGTTTTATAAAGACAAACATCATCATGAGTAAACTAACATAGTTTAGATTTAGCCTGGTTGTTTACAGAAATGATCAGATCAGTGTCACATTAAGGGGAACAACACTCAGGGTGCAGAAAGTGACACAGACTGAGGCTGGCAGCCTCGAAATGACAGATTCCTCACAGCTCTGCAGACTCCTCTTAGCAACAGACAAAACCAGGCTGCATTACTATTCTGCACACGCTCTCATCGGCTCGTATTGGCGAACCATCATCCTTTCGGCAGAGTGTTACACATTTTCTCCAACGTGCATCATCTGTGCAGGACAGGAGGAATACTCAGGCCTCTGTGACCTCTGACCCTTAATCACTACTAGTACATGTACTTCTACTTCTATCTACCTCTATTGTAAAGTCACTTTGGTGAAGTTGTCAGCTGGTTAATGTTTGTATTTATATCTTATTGTATTGTTCTATAGTGGAGACTGATAAAGGCTCTAACAACAGTGAGCAGTATCTCTGTTACACTCGTGTCTGGTCACCTGATGAGTAAGTTCAGTTTAGTCTCTACGATCATCTGAGAAAAATGTTTCTGATCTTTAGCTGCTAAATGTTCCGCTTTGTAAACCAGCTTTGGTCTGCCTTCCATTCGGTGCTGAGCAGGTTGTGTACTATGGGTTTTTAGAGCTTTTTCTGCTGAAACCAGCTGCCTGCTGTGGCCACAGGCGGCTCAGTGAAAGCAAAGCTGTGTCCATAAAGAGCTGATTTTAAGATTTCGACTAGAGCCACTTTAATTAACTTCAGTTCAGGTCTAGCAGCATTCGGGGCCTTTATGTGTTTTTCTGACCTCAAGCACAGGTCTGTGTGTGCAGACACATCACTATGTACTAAGGCTGCATGCTGGTTCTCCAGAGCTGAGTAGTTGGTCATCAAGCTAAACGTAAAAGATGAGAACTTGCTCAGTCTGAGGCGTTAGTCCATAACTCTCTCAGCTGCTGCAGATCACGGCGTCATGATCAGTTCTTCCTTCTCACCTGTGAGAACATTTAACCAGTTTACACAAAACGAAACAGTGACGTGTGAGTGAACAGGAAAGGGACAGACTGGTGTGTGTGTGTGCACGTTGACCCATTTTAAGCATTGGTCCTCATTTTGTCAGGCTCCTGTCTAGTTAGTTTTAGTAGTTGTGTGTGTTTTGGTGAAGGTCTAGTGAGTGTCCTCACAAAGATAGTACAAAAATGTGTATGTGGGGTATGAATGCTATAAACAAATATGCCTGGTTTTTTTTTTTTTTTCTTTAGTGGGTGAGACTTTTTTCACACAGACCAAAGCACAGCGTGTATGTGTGAAAAAAGTCTCACGTGTGTAGTAGATGTAAACACACAGCAGCGTGTTTTATGAGACTTGAACTACCTGTTGGGTCGGTGTTGGTTTCTGTCAAACTCATTGTGCAGACAGTTCCCACGATCAGTGTTTTCACTCCCAGCTCTGGCAGGAAACCTCATCCTCTCCCTGTTTGTCAGGATTGTCCTGAGAAAGACCAAGGAAAGACCGACCATGTCCCTCCTCAGTCTGCTCCTCTCTTCCACCCTGGTTGTCTCACTTCAGCACAGTACAACAAATATCTGAACTTTATGAAGGCAGTACTGCGTCTTGTAAATATTTTTATGTGATTGCATTCTTGTCTCTTTCTTGCTCCTGTGGGTGTGGAAACTGGCCTCAGTGTTTCTTCTTTGCTGGATTTTCTTTACGACCAACAGAACTGTAAAAAAAAAAACAAACCACCAGTGTGTTTTTTTTGTTTTTTTTTTAGCCCTATGGCACAGAGGATAACGTGATCAGGGTTTGAATGCACATACAATAGCTGTTAGTGGAATTTGTTGGTGGTTTTGGTCTTTTGTGGGATTTGTTGACAATGATGTAGGATATTACCAGCCTTATCCTTTAAAGAGGATCCGTTCTGAGGTGTAATGCTCTAACTTTCTAGTGAGATCACATCCTTTATTACTGAGCAGAACAAAGAAATTACATCATCTGCCATTTGTTTAGCCCATGATGCCATTCAATTCAGCCGGCTCACATGTCCGCCCCTCTAATTCTCCCTCTTTATGCCTGGAAATGTTCCACATTTGTCCCTGGAAGGTCCTGGACAGCAGCAGCTGATTCCAGCAGCATCTATTGTAATTCCAGCACTTCCTTACATCTTTAATAGTCCTGTGACCAGCTCGGCGTCCAGCTACACTCCCTGCTGACAGCCAAACATGTAAACAAGGCCTGAAAACACAAGAGCAACCCCTGCCTCCCTGAACTTCGTCCAACCATTGTATAATTCGGCTTCCTCAGTGTATTTGGACCCGACTTGTTGAGCAGCCTGAAAGCACGTCCGAGTCGCTTTAACTTATAATAACAGTATGTTTATTTCTGTAAACATGGCGGCTATAATTGGCAACAACACACAAACACCTTCACATTCTGTAAGTTAAAATAGCTTTATAGATACAAAAAGGTGAGAGGGAAGTGTAGGAGGAAGAGGTGGAGGAAAGTCAGCTTGTCCAGAGGACATAAGGTCAGCACAGGGGTTCAGGCACTCAGAAGGGGGTGGGAAAGTCTCAGTCCAACACTGATCCCAGTTCAGCAGGAAGGCCTTCCTGCTGCCGCCACTGTGCGTTACGTAGTTTGAACCATTTCTGAGGAGACAAAAAGGACAAAGAGAAAAAGGAAGAGGTTAAAAATAGGTGACAGGAGCCGTTGAGCAGAAACAAACACACGTTTGGCACAAAATGCTGCAGAGCCTGAAACACGAGACTGATGACGTAACTGGACAGGACACAAATATTCGTGAGAAGTTGCACAGGTGGAGTTAAGGTGGAGTTTTGTCAGAGCATTGTTCCAATCATTTTAAAGCTAAAACAACTGAAGTGCAGTCACCACAGGGGCGTCTGGTGTGGTTGTATAGTAGTTTGTTAGCATGTTAGCAACTAAATATAACATACACTGATATTTAGTGTTTACTATTAGTTCTTCTTATTATATAACATGCTAATATCAGCAGGTGGACCAGCTGAATGTCAATTGACATGTAGCATTTAAACTTGCTAAGGGTTGTCTGGTTTAGAGACAGTGGCACTGAGACAAAGACAGGAGGCAGAGCTGGAGGTAGCAGAGCTGAAGATGTTGAGGTTCTCTCTGGGAGTGACGAGGATGGATAGGATCAGGAATGAGGACATCAGAGGGACGGCTCATGTTAGATGGTTTGGAGAAAAAGCCAGGGAAGCCATATTGAGATGGTTTGGACATGTTCAGAGGAGGGACAGTGAATACATTGGTAAAAGGATGCTGAGGTTGGAGCTGCCAGGAAGGAGGCCTAGAGGAAGACCAAAGAGGAGGTTCTTGGATGTAGTGAAGGAGGAGGACATGAGGATAGTCGGTGTGGGTGAGGAGGATACAGAGGATAGGGTTAAATGGAGGCAGATGATTGGCTGTGGAGACCCCTGAAGGGAACAGCCCAGAGGAGAAGAAGGTGGTTTGCATGTTAACATGTTAGAGTAACTTCATTAACTAATCGTGCTGATGTTTAGGCTGTGACGTTATTTGTAATGGAAACATAGATTTTTACAGGATATAAAGCTGCAGGAGATGATGCTACCAAGAGATTTAGAGGCTGAAAGCTTCATTTTGGCATCTAGAACGTAACCCAGAATTAAGGTTTTTGGACTGGGTAAGTTGGGTTTCTGGATAGTCTGAGTAAAAGATGAATATCATTAAAAGCTTGAGACAGGACAGCCAGAGGCCAGTCGTCAGTACAGAAAGTCCAAATATAAATCTATGATTAAATGAGCCACAAATGTTCCACTCTGGCTCTTGTTAGCATCATAATCAGACTACAGTCACATTTCTTGGTGCATGTAAATGTGGCTGCTGACTCACACAGACAAGGCAGTGACCTTAAGGGGGGCTGGTATCAGGAAACCACAGAAAACGACTCTTTCCATCTCACTGTAGCAGTGAAAGCATAGGGCACTAACTGGGCCCACTCTTCTGGCTCCAGCTCCGGTTCAGAGCTCTCTTCAGTCTACAGACAGCACAGACCAGGCACACAGCCATGTGACCTGCACCGTTGATTCACGTTGTCAGAGTCGGAGGCATCGCCTCGATAAGGCCGAGGGGGAGGGAGGGATCCTGCACTCCGGCCTAAGACACAATGTGTGAGGCATGTGCCTGGGACCGGTTCCATGTTTTGTACCAGAAACACATGAGAATCTCATTTGGACTCGTCTGTGTTTGTACTTTGAAAGCAAAGATTAAATCAATTCAAGAACTAGTCTCAGTGTAGACAAGTAGCTCATTTCTATGTCTCCAGGCATCAGTTTTGTGACGTTACTGTAGTTTGCTCAGCACTTTCAGATAAATCATCTGACCCTTTCACAGATGTTGGCGTGTTGTGGCATTTTCCTACTTTGTCTCAGCAGCTTTTGTTGTTTCGAGGCTGACAGGCATGAACTGAGAGCAGAGAAAACTCAGTGATGGGTTCAGTGTTGAAAATACTGGCCCTGTTGTTACTATTGAAAAGACTGAGGACGTTCCAGGATAAATGTCAACAATCGACAATTAAAATCTTCCTCTAGATTTTCTCCGCAGACATTTCAGTGAATTAATGTCAAGTCTTTTAGTAACAACGTGACTCAACGCAGCTTCTGCCACTGAGGCTACAAATAAATGGACTTTTCTCCAAACGCTGCAGTAGATATGACGATCTGTGACCAGGACAGTAGCACTAGTCTCTAGAGCTTTTTAAAACTATAGTACAGATCGACTTTTATTCATTGGCTTCTATTACAGTTTTTTATCATAGTTTTTAGTGCAGCTGTGCTTTCTGTTGTTAGTGTTTTATTTGTTTAATTATGTGTATTTTCTAGTTCTATTTGGTGTATTGCTTGGCCAACTGTGCTTGTTTTAAATGTGCTATACAAATATATTTTGGTTGATTAACAAAAATCTGAAATTTGAGTAAAGTGAAACTAGATTTTCATTAAAAGGCTAAAACTAAATCCAACTCAGGTGCCAACATGAACATCCAGTCTATGAAGAGTTAGTCTTTGAAAACACCTGTTTGTTTTCTTAAGTTCTGAAAGGAAACCACTTGTCCTGTTTTTTTAAATCGTAGCTTTGTCTGTTTTGTTCCTGCTCCTTTTCCTAAGTCGGTCTTTAAACGTCGTATACGAGCTCACATGCCATTTCTGAATAATAATAGACTGATTTATAATCCCGCTGACCCATACAATGGTGCTTGTGTCACATTTTCCCGCTGACTAGCACTGGGTTACATAACAAGGTCTTTCAAACTTGCCTCTACCTTTAAGGCACTGACTGCAGCACTGAAAGACAAATAAAAGAGGCTGTGAAAGGAGCTCAAACATGCTGCACCGAGGCTGGAGCACGTTGTAAAGGATGTTAATGTGAAACGGGGAGTGGTGGACGGGGTGTGTTCCTTCAGCTAAACCACCTCCAGTGAGAGCTTTAACAACCCAACACCCTGGACAGGAGGTGTGTGGCAGGAAGATAAAAGAAAGGCAGCATAAAAAACATCAGGGGCCAGACCTTTACCTTTGACTGGAGGAAAAACAATATGCTTCAGTATCCTCTCATCATACTGGGCAGTCAGTAACATAAAGCTGAAACTGAACTCTACTAACATTTTTAACACCACATGTGTATTTTTACAGTAAAGAAACAAAACCTACCCCCGACTGACAATCATCAAGTCAAAATGTGAAATAGTCACATTAAAGCCATTAGAGTAAATGATACTCCTGCTTTGTTTTGGGTCAGTGCTACCACACTGTTGGACAGTAGATATTACAGCTCCCAGCAGCACTTTGTAGACACAGGGTTAGTGTATCCTGAAACAAGATCTAGACCTGTACAGTGTATGAACTAAGAAACTCTCTCGTCTGAGCTTTACATGAACTAAACTTTTGCTTTTTTTTTTGTTTTCTTGCAGGAAAATGTTAAACAATATCTTCAAACTCCTGATTTGGAAATCTCAGCTTTCCTCTGAGTTTCAGTGTTAACAGACTCCATCTCTGCAAGCTAACAAACAGGCACACTGCTGACAGAGCTCAAACACATCTGGACCAGTCCAGTGGGTGAACAGATCCAGTTCAGATACTTCTAGTCCAAACAATGTGATTCTGCAAAAACAGGCTGCAGCTGCATTTAAGATGCAAATCACTTCATCTATTTTTACCAGACACCTGCTTCCACATCTGGATGAAAGCGGCTGCTGTTTTCCTGTGTCACCACCGCCCTGACGCATCTAGAGAGACTGGTTGGTGGAGTTGTACAATAGACTGTTTGTATTAGAAGAGCTCCTGTAATTATGACACATGTTCCAAACCTCTGTTTGCCTGCGACCTCGGCCCGTCGCACACGAGCAGATATTTGCCTACGAAATGAAGCTGACGTTGCGTCAACTGGGATGACAGAAGTTACAGGTGGGGCTGTGCCTCCTGCTGAGTCCAGCTCAGCAAACGTCCTGTCTGAATCCTGAGCACGCAGAACAACTGACCGGCCTCAGCTTTCTCTTCCAAAACCAAATGTCATTTTGAATCATGGATGGAAGTTAAGTGCTTTAAAAGGACGCGTGTATCAGAGGAGTGCTAGTGGAGGTGCCTGCACAACTTCAGTTACTGTTATCGCAGCTCTGACGCCTCACATCTGGCTCCTGATGTGACCACTGCAGGCTGTACAGTAGGCCAAAGGCATTCCTCAGACAGAGCATGGTACAGCTCTAACCTGATGATTTAATGAAAAAGGGACTGGGCTGGAAAACAAAGTGCAGTGAAAACACTTTTCAAATGAAGCATTAGCCACTGAAGGGACAAAAATAGCAGCAGACCGAATGTGGCCGAAGCAACTTTCCTTAAAATAATACATGAAACAAAAACCACATGTCCATCATCATTTCTGCCTCATGTTGTCTGTGAATGTTAGCCCCTACATTATTACTACGAATGGTAGTTAATTCAAATCTGCCTTTATATTTTCTTTAAAATTTGGATGTATTTATTTTTATAATTTGTATAATGTACGAAGAAGAATCAGATGATTTAATATTCAGTTTTTAGTAGATGCTCTCTGTTTGTTGAAATGTCTAAACATCTGTGACAACAGGGTTTTATCTTTCTGTCTCTGAAGAGTCGGACGTGTTGAACTAAATAATAAACTGTATCAAAGCTGAAAGATTTAAGGCGTGATGGTCCTCACAGTGCAGCTCATGTAAAATGTCGTCCTGCTGGTCGAAGCATTAAAAATAAAAATATTTGCTGCGACTCTTCTCATTAACTGTTCATCTACCACTTCATCTGATTAGAAATCGGTTTGTTCAGGCAGTTAAATGTCAGAAAGTTATGTAAATGTCCATCACACCATCCTGAAGTATTTGATTATCAGGATACTTGCTGATCAACGGACTAATCAATACAGCTCTGCATTAAGTTTATTGTGTCTCTGAGGAGCCAAACATTTAATGATCACGTCTTGTTTTTGTTCTACTGGGACACAAAAGAGCAGCAGGAAACTTGACTCTGACTTTACCAAATGATGGTGACTCCATCACACTGATGCTTTAAATACATCAGAAATATCAGCACTGACCTGCTCCAGTCGACGTCTGACTAAAGGTCCTTTGTTTTTAGAAAATCTTTCTTCCTGCAGGCAAAAATAATCATCTACGCGTTTTTCTCCTTTTAGCACTTTATGGTTATTTTCTCACAAGTTTTCCTGAGTCTGCATCTCTTTTTTTTATTATCAGGGCTGAAACAAAACAGATCTGCAGAGAAGTAAAGTGCAGATATTGACGTATTGTACGTAATATCTGGTTTGAGGTAGTTGAAGTATTTTAGGGCAGATATTAATGGGTGAGGGTCATTAATATGTATTAATACTATGCACTTAGATACAACTAAGTATTGAATAAACAAGTTACCACTTTTAAAGCTGCAGAATAAACTGAACACACTGATTAAGTATGTCTGTGTACTTTCTAATGTACTTTAAAGTAAAAGTTTAAATGCTGTGTTTTTACATGTCCTGGGGTATTTTTATTTAGTATTTAATGCTAAAACCATCATCCAGCAGTAAATCTGATATTACACAGCCTGAAATAAGTCAAAGTATAAGGAGTACTACACTGACAGTACCACAACATTACCACAAACATGCTTAGATTCACAAATAATTATTATTTGTATATATATTTTTTTTTCTTTTGGGGGGGGCGGGGCTATGCTGAAATTTATATGACATTTGACTTGAGAGCTTCCAAAACTACAGCTGATATTTCAGATTCAAACCCAGACTCGACTCATAAAAAGGAAAAGTGCCGTATTTCAGGCTGCTCACCTGAGTGTCCTCCTCCGACAGGTCGCACTCTGCAGCCACCAGCATGAGCGTCGTCCCGTCCGGATGCTTGCTGACTTTGTTGAAACAGTCCTCCAGCACTTTGATCTGGCTCTCCGACAGCTTCAGGCACTCCGACGCTTTAGAAGCCATATTCCCGGTCCCTCGTACTCTCCAGTTAATCCGGGTATCAAGCAGATCGGACTCAGCTCTGGATGAGAAGTGCGCACAGCTGGGACGCGCAGCGGAAGGCACGGCTTTGCGCAGTGGACTCTGAGATGGAGCGTGGAGCGTCTGAGACTCGCTGACAGCTCGGCGGGTGTGTAGAGGTTTTACTACCGTCAACAGAGGCTGTCATGAGGCCAGTCCCACCAACCAGACCCGCCCACCGCGCAGCAGCGGGAGGAGGGACACAAACATGTCCCCCCAGGAACAGAACCGTGCGCTTGGAAAACCGGTCGCCGCGTCATCAGACCGTATTAGAATAAACACTAGAATAAAAAGTCATCGTTATAGTCAAATTAAATCAAATGAAAATACTGGACTATTATTATGTTTCTCCAGAACAATGATCAGACCTGCAGACCCAGTTTGCCCGAATAATAAAAAACAGACTTAACTGTCAAACTGTAGTGGTTTATACTTACTGTAAAACGGCCGGAAAACCAGTTCTAGGAGTAACCCGGGAGGGTGTAGGGGGACTCAGGAGGAAGGGTCTCAAAGGGCGATGAACGGGCACTAGTCTTGAGGTCTGTCGTGATGACAACCCAGGAGCCGGGGTGACCCAGGATCACGGCTCCGACGGCGTAGAATCCGGGGTCATTCGGGTGGGCGACCCATCAGCTGAATAAGGGTTCGGGGCAGCTTTGGAGGAAGGCTCCTCAGGCGAACTGGAGTCCGGGGCGGCTCCGAAGGACGTCCCCACGAGCGCCCAAGGGATGCAGTGGCGTCGGTGGGACCGGCCGACCCACTGCGACGACCAGAGTAGGGACGCGGCCGTCGGCACACTGAGATCCTGGAGTTGGAGACTCGGACTTGGGAGCTCATGGTGCTGAGATGACACATCATAAAAGACCAAAAATAGCCAGAAGAACAATGACCAGTAGAAAACAACAAAGAACATAAAACCTCAGTGACACATTAGTGATGTTTAGACACCACTGAGGCTCCAGACTGGAACTGTTGTTTCAGTGAATAAATATATGTAGCACAGCGCAGACTAAAAGCTGCACACAAACATAAACTGACTCACACACAATGTAAAGTACAACATCATCTATACCCACTGATTCCTGTTCTGGGTCACAGGGACCTGCTGAGGCCTGTTAACTATGACAGACAGTTATTTCAGAGACATTAAGGAGGATAAAGGAATAAAACATGAAACTGTGGTTTTTCTTCTTTACTCGAAGCTCAAACTGCTTCTCATTAAACATCACACTGACTGACAGATGGACACGCTGCTCTGGGAGTCACATGCTCAAGAACTGCAACGATAAACGACTCCCTTTAAATCATAAACTCCCTTTATACACACACACACACACACACACACACACACACACACACACACGCACCCACACACAGAGTTGGTTCTGGTGCTATCTTTGGATCTTGATTAGACCTGTAATTATGAGGTGCTCCCACTGAAAGCTCGCTGGGTGAAATCCCACCTGTGATACAGACAACAAGCCACAGCCAGTCCAGACACTCACACTCCTGTGTCTCCTCTAGTGCAGTCACATCTGCACGATTGTTGAAGCCTGTTTTTGGATGGGCACGCTCGGCATGCTGGGAACAATGGTTTATTTGTTGAAATGCTTGTCAGCAGAGATCATCTGTCACAAAACAAACAATAAATAATTAATCTGAAACATGGTTCACATGCACAAGAAGTGGCAAAGGGGTAAAAGAGGAAATGGGCCCACAAACACAGCTCTGTGGCAACAAGAAGATTGTTGGACTTTCCAGTAGCCCATGAACACAACACTGAAAAAACACAACATGATTCAAAACAAACAGGAGAGCAAACACCTTTTTCCATAACACCGTGAAGGAGGCTAGTGGGCTTGTGTCAGAGCAGATGGACCTGAGGGAACCGTTCTTTAAAAGCAGGCCTGACTAAGCAGCATATGGTATCTCTCGCTGATAAGCTCTCGCTTTATGACGGACAAACATTACGTACAGTTCTGTGGAAAACAACTGTACATGACGGCGCTGCTGCTGATTGGTGGCCGTGCATCGCGCAGGTGAAGATAAGAAAGTAAATCCAGATCCAAAGTTCACCCTGAGGGCTCAGAGGTTCCTGGAAATAACAGTTCTCAAAGTGTTGTCACGGTTTGACTGGTACCGACACAAGGGTCGGGCTCCAGGCGCAGACTGAACCGAGTTAAAAGCAACAACATCTATAATCATATCCAAGCAAACGTTGTTGACACTGACATGTTTCCTTTTTGAAACAGCAGGATTTAATATTGATCTAACATTGTGTTGGCCTGAAGATCTACACAGGCCTTTATCCTAAAGATCACTGACATATGGCTCCATAATATTACATTACATTGACAGAGACACAGAGTCGAGCTACAAAAGCCAAGAGGATGTTTAACCAGAGACCAACCCACTCTGAAGAAATCCAACACACACACTAGGTTCAGAAAAACAGCCTCGTCTTCCTGAGACAGTAAATCCACCGAGATTCAGATACGTACACTCGGCTACTATTAATAAGTCTCTGGCTCCTAAGGGAAGCAGGGAAAACAGATCTGTGGTGGTCTCACCAGCCGTGCCCCCCCCCCATCCTCACCGGTAAACCCCCATAAGTCCGAGAGGCCTGTTTTCATTAAAGAGCAGCAGCGAGTCAGGACCGACGCCCGGAAGAGGGAGTTCAGTATTGGCTCCCAGCTACCCAGCCACCCACTCACCCGCTCCCTCGTCAAACAAAAACATCTGGGAATGAAGAACTGAATCGACACTGACCCTGAAAAGGCGGAAACAAGGCTGGTGCATCAAGTCACAGTGGATCTCCAGGGACAGACGGGTTGTTTGTCGGATGTTTTCTTCTGGAAATTGCAGATAAAAATAAACTTAACAGCAGAATAAATCTAAACTTCCAGACTGTAGGTTCTCCCACATGACAATGGCATTTATTTGCCCAGCACAAACAACAGAGATGAAAAATTTAAAGGGGGGCTGCATTAGTCCAAGTCTGTCATTACAGGAGGTGTCAGTGAGAAATTAGATTCAACTTGGTGCTCGCATCAGGAGCCGGTCTGGGTTCGGTGCCACTGGGGCAATTTGACAAGTTGTTGTCTGGGAAAGATGTTGGTCATTAAACATGTTAATTGGAAGAGTCATGAGCTGCATGAAAACACAGTGTGTGTGTTCCCTGAACAGATGCCAGGTATCGACTGTGATGCACAGCCAACAGGAGGAATCCATTCTCTTATTGCTCTGCTTCGTCACTGTGGACAAAAGATCCTTAAAAAGATCCTTTCAATAAACTGTCATTGGATATTTCAGGCAGACTAATTGAGGCCAGTCGGGGGGACTAGATGGAGCCGCTGCTACTTTAAAATACTCACTTCACACAGCAATCCTGAGGCGAGTCCAGAATCAGGTCCACAGGGGTCTTCTCCCAGACAGACTAAATACATCAAGGCCTCATCTGGCTCCTTTCTACACAGAGGAGCAGCAGTTCATCTGTGTTGGCTGGTAAGAGACCTGATCTGGGGGTGAACAGGGTCCAGTCCAGTCTACATTCAGATGGGAAACACAAACCTGCTGTTTGTTCAACATATAAAAGCGACTTACAGCGCCATGTGTGGATGTGTTGTTAGCATGATTACCCCTGCTGGAAGGGGAGCACTGAACCATGGAAGGATGCGGTATAGGTGCCATGTCAAGGCCATATACAGTAGGAACAGCAATGGCAGCAGAGATTTCTGTCGAGATATTTTCCATTTGTTCTTCCCTCACTCATCAGCCTCGACGCAGGAAGCTCTAAAGACGTTATAAACAGCCAGAAAAGGAAGCTGAGACTTGACAGAAGGAAACAACTTCCTGAGGCGGCTGGGTGTCCGACCACTGCAGAGGAAGGAGCCAGTTCTGAAGAGCTGCGCTGAGAACAGGACCTCTTACGTAACCGAGTGGGTTTTACGTCAAACACCGGGGGCCCTCAGCAGGTAAGTGGCTTCTCACGGGAAAGGGCTGAGTCTGCTGGCCAAGTCCAACAGTCCAGAGCAGCAGCCTGAGGAACTGCCACCTTTTTTTTTTTTTTTTTTTATAGAGGAGTGTTGCAGGAACTCAGAGAGCGGCTCCACAAACACAGCAGTTAAACCAGCAAACTGCTGCACCTTTAAACATCTGCTGGGAATATATGGTGCACAAAATTACACAGAAAACTGTCACTCAGTCCTGATAAGACTCTGATAGACCTAAAAATACATTTAATATTTGAAAGTACATCCTCCTTAAGCCAGTTTTTGCCCATGAGGTGGAGACTCTCAGCCAAAACTGTCTCCAGAGAGAATAAAACCTTGAAAAGCTGTTTAGGCATTTACAGATGTGTTATTTTCTTTAAATCACAATAACATGTTTCTGGTCAATAAGCTGACTGACTGGTCAACAGGTCGTACAATAGAGAAAATGATTGGCAGAATAACTACTGGCACTAAGGAAATGAAAAAGAAGATTAGTTCTAAACGCAGGAGCATAAACTCCTGTAAGATCATCGAGATGTGATCTGGGAGTAATTACAAGAGATGTTAAAAGTTCATCTCATGATTTAAAGTGCACCAGAGTCCCACCAGACAGAAAATGCCACCAGTTTTAACACTGCACTGGGGTCAGCTGTGCTTTGAGGCCTCCACCAGCGACACCACGGCACCCACTCTCTCTCTGAAGTCGTTCTGCATGTGGTTCAAGTTGAACTCAACACAAGCCAGTTTGAGGAGGAACAGAAATCAAAAGAGACCCAGCTGGACTCCCCCTTTCTCCGTCCTGACAGCTGAAGAGCTGGATTGGGGGGGGGGGGCAGCTAGTGGTGACACAGGGCCGGCGTGTTGCTGTGACGAGCTGCAGGAAAGCTGAACAAACAACAGTGTTTGTTTGCAGTGATAGAGAGACAGTGTGAGAGCTGCTTTCACAGACAGGTGTTACCAAACCAGGCTTTTGTTGGTGCTCATGGAAACATCAGCCGCTGGGGTTCAACCACAGTAATGAACTTTCCAGAGTAAATCTCCTCAAACACAAAACATCCAAACACACTTCTGCATATTATACCGTCAGGACCACAGGCATCAAACCATCAAAACAAGGCACGAGGTCTTTTTCTGGCCTCAGATGCAAATGTTTTCCCTCACCAGCTACAGAAAGCACTTCTGTTTTGACTGTGACTATCTGAAGTATATCCGGTGGAACAATAACCCATTGTTTGCTTACAGGACGAACACAGAGAGCGCTTTAGACCGAAGCCAAGACTACGCTCCCAGAGAGACTCCCATAGTCGGCAGAGCGGGTATCACGGCAGATAACCTCTGAGAGCACAAGAGCAGGGAGCTGCTCCATAATGGAGGGAAAGAGGAAAAGGTGGTGGTGGTGGTGGACTTTGAACAATCTGAACAATGTGTAATGATAATTACACACAACAGCAGCCAAGGCTTCACAGCTGGAAAACAGACTTTCTAACATAAATGACGTACAGATTCTGATTTATGGAGAAATCTCACTTTCGCTGTCACAATTACAGAGTTTGCAACAACTGATTCACTTTATTTAAAACCAAAACTGGAGCTTCACTCAGCCGCATTATCCAAGGGGCGTGTTTTCATTTTGCTTGGATTTTTTGCATATTTCTGATTCACCAAACATTCAAATCAAGTCCAGTGTAAGAGGAAATCATGCTTTTCACTTCTCTGGGAAATGAAATCTGGCTGAACAAAGAGAGCCACGGGGAAATACTAAAACTTTATACAATACCAGCATTAAAACTGGGTGACTGACAGGTGACATCTGGGAAGTCAGATTACTACTGTACAGGAGCTGCTGCAGGTACTGACTGAGTCAAAATCAAAGTACGACTGACAGAGCATAAAAAAGTCATGTAGTATAAAACTCCCCGTCAAAACATATTTCAGTCCTGTTTTAAGATGAGCATCTGCAGCACATAAACATGGGAATATTTCCCATTCCAACATGCTCCCCACATGATAGGAAATCTCAGCAAAACAACCAAACCAACCAAAAAGCCTCATAATAAAACAAACATTCTGGACTGTAGAGGATTAATCCACTCCTGCTCTCACTGTGGGTGTGATTTATTTATCCTCTTCATGCTGCTTATCGTTTGGATGCAGTAGGCACTGTCACAAGGTAAAACACACAGCCAGAGAGGGAGAATGTGACTTTGTGGGCAGGAATAAATCAGAGGCCTGTAGTGAGAAGGAAAGCTGGAGCAGAGTTGTGGCAGGGGTTGGTGGGTGAGGAGGAGGAGGTGAAGCGAGCTGGACTGTTGGAAGTGGGTGTGTGAAGGGTTGGACCAGTACAAACAGGAGTTTAAATATAACCAGCAGGACAACACACACTTGTTTGTTGGGTGAAGAAAAGTAGGAGAGAGAGGGAGAACAGCTTGATTTGGCCTGTGAGTGAGTGTGTGTGTGTGTGTGTGAGCAAGGATGTAAAACACTGCGGCTGTGAAGTGACTTCTCCAACGCCCTTTTCCAGCTGGATGTGCCCATGTCTTTCTCTCCAGCATTTCACACCAAAGCGTCTTTTTCAAAAATGAAAGATAAGAATGTGAGATTTCGTTCTGTCTTTTGCTTGGCTGCCACAGAAAACATGAAAATATATGAGGTCCAGGGTACAGATTTCCATGAGCACAGCAGCAGTCAGACCACATGGGAGCCAGATCTGTTTTGCAAATGGAGCAGAAAACACTTCACTGGCTGTTCGTGTGTTTACACCCGGCCATTAGCTCCACAGCTCCTTCTTAAGCTCCACTCACTGAATATTGTGCAGGATATTTCCTCAGTCTAAGCTGAAACATCTAACTTTAAATGTCTTCCTTCAAATAAAAGCATAATAAACATAGTAAACATTACTGAGATCAAAAATACTGGGATCTTACTCTGCAGTAAAATACATTCAGGGCCCCTAAGATCAGTGAGGTGGAGGGAGTGACGTGACGTAAAGAAAAGTCACATCATGTCTGAGCACAATGACCAACGGGCGTCAGTTTGATAGAAACCAGGGGGGCACAGGGTCTGACAGGAAATGGGGCAGTTACTGATTTTGGTTCTGAATAAAGCAAAATACAGGTCTGTTCATGGCACCATGACACGAACAATGCCAGAGTTCTGTTTTTGTTTTTTTATTTAATAAGCTGGTTCATAAATTATCACACATAAAAGATTCTCTCAGTAGTTACAAAGTGGATAGCAACGTGAGTTAGTGCCTGGGAAAACTGAAACAAACGTGAAGATGATTGTTGGCTTTTCTAAAGCTGGATCTCAACGAACCAGGTGGTCACAGGGCGGAGCAGAGCAAAGGAGGCGGCGGGAGGTTCTTACACGACCGACCACTGTTCGATCGTTCCCAGGCAACCATCATCGATCCTCAGACAAAACAGCAGCAAAGAAATTGGTGACATGCATTTGGTATTTCAAAGCACATGCCGAAAATCAACAGAAGGAATGCTTGTTTCAGTGTGTTCTCCAGTGTGTTCAGAACAGTCTTAAAAAGAAAGTGAGGACACTAAAGAGGGAATAAATAAAACCAGAACAGACAGCTCTAGCTACGAGTGAGGCTCACGAAAACAAATGGAACTAAAAAACATCCTAAAGTGGCATCTTCTTGGCTCGACTTTCCCCGTTTCTCCTCATCAGCAATGGACTTGACAACAGGACTAGCGGAGGTTTGACACTGGTTAAGAGGCAACAAGGAGACACTGGACTTCAGTTATTCACTTGGACACGTAGCAAATCCCTGTTCATTCATTCATGGGGTCCCTTATTCTTTTCTACAGCTACTCCTCCCCTTCTGAAGGTCAATTCCTGGCTGACCAATGAGCTGCAAGAGAGAATTTGTTTAATAAGACTGTCTGCAATGAAGGGGAGGTGACCGCGGTCAGAGGGAGCGATGGGTGTCCGTCATTGGCTAACGCTAGTTTTCACTCTGTCCTTGTGCTGGTCTGAGGATTCTTGCAGCGAGAGTTTGTTTCAGCATGAAGGAGCCTACTTGGCCATTTGCAGTTGAATGTGCTGCAGAAACTCATAGTAGGAAGAAGCCGAGTCAGAGCGATCCTCCACCAGGTTCTGGAAGAAAGTGGCTTTAGCTGAGGCATCGTCCCTGCAGGAGAAAACAAAATAAAGATAAAATAGAAATAGTTATTGGATAAGAAAATGCTAAAGCAGGCTGGTTCTGATTAGCTGGGCTTTACTCAGGCCTGTGATTATCATCAGTAAGTTTCTCCAGTTACCTAAAACTGAATAACTAAAGTTATTCGAAGGTGCCAGTTATCAGTAATTTGCCAGAGTAAACTAATTCACACAGATAAAATACTGCAGTCCTGATTTTCTTTTGGCCTGAACAAAGATCTGACGTGTTTTTTTTGTTGTTGCTCAGCCTGCTGCTGCTGCTCTTCTGCTGCAGGGAAGAGCGGCCAGGGAAAATGTGCACTGAGGCCTGTAGCACACAAACACAGTCGAGGCAGAGCAGCTGAAGTGTTCATTCTGGGAGTGGATGGTTTAACGATGTGCATTACACGTAAACTACTGTGTCATTCTGCCTAACACAGACATTTGCTGTGTGTGAGAAACCACAGACCTCCTCATTCATGTGAACGGGGGGGAGTGTGTTGACACAGTGGATGCGGCTCCGCCAAAATGAGACGGTGTCAAACGGGGGAAAAAGTTGGATCTTGTGTAACTTCTTCCGCAGCGTGACATCATTTGGCATGACGCCGTGTTGGCCAATCATGCGTGTGAACGGCAAAAACAGTTACTGCTGTGATCACTGTCCACAGTTGTACAAACCTGTCTGAGTGTTAAAATCCACTGTGCTGTGTTTGGGTCTCTAACAATAGTCAAACTGTCTCGCTGGTAAATGAAACAACACAGTGCCAACACAGTCTCAGTGTGGACCGAGCACAGGCCAAACGTCTGATGTCCCCCAGACAACGAACAGGGCCGAACCGTGTGACACAGCACTTTAACTGGGCTGATGACAGCAGTCAAACAGCAGCATTCAGAGTGGAAACCATTAATATGGCTGACCTCTCACCTGTGCTGCAGTGATGTACAGGAGTCGTCTGGGACATCACTGCTGGGTGTGGATACAGCCTGTATCACCTGGTGTCAAGTCAGTCTTTACTTTACTAACATCAGGCTGAGGAACTTCAGGTTATTCTCTGATTCACAGCAAAGACACACGAGGCCCAAAACCACAGCTCCTACACATTTTTGAGTTTTGAAATAATTTACGAGAAACGTTTTGTTAAGCAATCTCCTTCTTTTAGTCACTTTAGATCACTGTGGCCTACACTTCAACGTCCACTTGACCACATGTACTGTTCACTCACTGTTGAACTGATGCCAGCATCTGCTCAGCCACAACAGCACTGTGGTGTAAACATGCGGTTGAGAGACAATCCTGTGCACAGAGACGAGGAGAGAGAGGAAACAGAAACAATGCAGTCCCTGTGGAAGATTTATCCACTGCTGTCGCCTCACTACTCACTATGTGAAATACTCTTTTAAGCCAAACTGGGGCCAGTCTCTGCTAGGACAAGGATTAGACTCCAACATGAAAATACTCACACCCTGTTTCTGTTCAATGCTGAGTGAGAGCAGTGTGCTGGAAACCAGACTGTGAACACCACTTTGTACTAATGAGAACTGGATACTCAAGTGTGGCTGCAACTAAATATTAGTGTGATACTGGAAAACACAAACGATATAAACTAAAACTGCTGGGTTGAATTCCAACGATAAATTGGTTTATAGTACTGAGTGAATAGCTTCAGATGTAGGAAAAAAGGAAAACGTCACAGCTCCCCAGAGCCATATTCAAAACTGTAATCATTTAAAAAACAGAAAAACAGCAAACGTACATTTTAAAAAAATCTGAAAACTAATATTTTTTCTTGATAAAATGACATAAAATTTTCCAGGGCCTCAACTTTCATAGCCAGAGAGAGAAAGACCTCTCTCCAACAAACACAAACGGAGCTCAGAGTCTGCAGAGCTGGTACAAGACTGCCTGAGTCCACTCTCCATCCAGAGTCCTGACAGTCTGACTGACGGAGGCTCGCACGTCACATGTTTAACTTAAAGTAACATGTTTGTGCACGTGGTAAGATCAGTCTCACTGTGACTGATCCTTGTGGTCTATCACAATATGACTGGTGCCCTTTTAGTGATCGCAGTGCACTGGAGAAGTAGCTTTAAGTCAAACGCAGCAGCTGGCTGTTGGAGAAAGGGTAGCATCACGTCAGTCGAGATGCAGCGGAGCTTACTTGACAACGTGTATCGAGGAGCTGAATGCTCGGTTGTCCTGCAGCCAGTCGAGGAACGCTCGCACCCTCTCAGACAGATGAGTCTCCAGCTCAGGAATGTGACTCTGGGATTCGGAAACAGAACAATCAAAACATCAACATTGTCTTCCTGTGGTGTGTCATCTCAACTACGAAATGTGCTTAACAAATGTTCAGCTGCTTTGAAATATAAGGTTTGTAGGTGGCTCTGGGATGTTACCTGTTTGTGGAAGGATTAAAAAAACAAACAGAAACAACAGGCTGCTATGCTGCTGTGTTGCCATCACAGCCACACGGTGTGGTAATAACAGCTGCAGTGTGTTAAAAAGCAACATCAGCACCAGCAGATCTGCTTTGCTGCATGAGAGAAACACAGTGCTCATTTAAAGTGCAGCAGCACTGACTCAATTTCAGGGAACAACTGAATGCAGTCACTGCACTGCATCGCTGATGCAGCAACTGGGCGTTGGTGCTTAGATGGAAAACAATGCTACCACTTCCTGATTCACAGTTACTCTCCGTCATTTCCTGATACGTTGAACATGGAGGGAAAATTTTCCATAACAAAAGATGCTTGTATTCAGTTTAGTATCCAGGTTGTGTCACTGACCATGTTGGGGGGTACTGAAGCGTAGTTGGGGCAGCCCAGCACGTCTCGGATGAACATCTCATTGCAGCATTTACCGATCCACAGGTAAAACACCTGGAGAGACAGAAACAGAGCAGCCACATGGCAAAGACAACCTTGTTTCTGTTCTCAAGTAAATATTAACATATTCATAACCAAATGTGGAACTAGGGCTGTTTTTATTAACATTATCCAAGGTGACGACATAAAATCTGTGTCTCAAATAAAACAAGGATTATTACTAAAAGTGAATTACATTTGTAGTTAACTACTACGTTGAAGCAATAAATGGATTTGTGTCAAAAGAAGAGCAGAAACATGACACAGCATCACCCCCAGGGAATCTGCTTCCCTGCAGGGTGTGTAAATAAATAAATATCACGTTGAGCTCACGTTGCCACAGTCCATGAGGAAGGCTCCATCTCTGCTCAGCCTCTCAGCAGACAGGTGGACCAGATGAGGTTGTGGAACCACAGTGTCGTTCAGATGAAGCGCCCCCTGCAGGTCACACACAATCAGTGAGATTAGCTGGAGAACACTGACGACTGTGCAAAACAATCTCACGACATAAAACGGTTTGAAAACGGTTGCATCCATAATAACAATGTCATCTACCTCAGTGTGTCCCTACCTGGTCTGACATGTTGTCCAGTCTGTACAGGTCGGGATGAACCATCCGCGTCAGCTGCTGCAGCGGCTGCGTCTTAAACTCACACATGGCAAAGACCCGCTCGTCCAGCCGTGTGCTGGTGCCGGTCCGCAACGCTTTCTGAAAACACATCATTTATTCATTCATGCATTTTGTGTTGATTACATGAGTCAAATTTCTAAATTCAGTTGTATAAATAAAATATGATGTAGTTATTTATTTATGTCTTCTATTTTTTTTACCCCTTTACCCCTTCAGTCAGATTTCCTGTCCTACAACAGCTCAAAACATCAACTAAGCAAACAAACAGTCTTCTTCTAAAAATAGGTGAATTAAACAGTGAGTGGATCCAAAATAGTAAAGAAAGCAGCAAGTGTTAATGGCATTATAAATAATTACTTTGCCTGTATAGTGCTTTTCATGCCAAGTAGTTTTATACAACAGGATTAAAAACTGTGTAGTAAATATACATAAGACATAAGTTTGATGCTCTTGTATTTCTCTGTAAGTGGAGGCTAAATAAAAACAGAAAGCTGCCTCAGCAGATTTGTATGAACCACAGATGATGTGAGGTCATTTAAATTCAACATTTTTGTCTCCTAGTGCTTTTTATTTGTGTTTGCATTCATAATTGCTTTGCTCTAATGTGGTCAGACCTGGAGGGATATTTGTCCCAGATCATTCAAAGGGTGTGAGCATTTGAATGTGGGCACACCCTCGATGTATGAAAGGAGAAGTCCTGGGTGGGTGGATACAGTCACGGACTGTCTGTGTGACTGTAAGCTCATCCCTTATTACTGTGTTTGTATGTGAAAGACATTGTGGGGTTTAGGCAGAGTGTCTTTATGGTGCGTGGTGATGATGTCAGTGTAATTTATACTGGTGGATGTGCAGTATTGTTGTAGAGGAGGATTAGTGTGTGTTTATACACACCTTCATTTCTGTTTGTGTGTCTTTAAGTGCGTTTGTGTGTCTTTATGCATGAACTCCAGTAACACAGCCACACCTGTTTGAGGAGAGCAAGGATGTAGAGGGGGAAGAGGCGCATGGCGGCGGGCAGGACGAGCCCAGACTGCTGCAGGTTGGACACGTTGCTCTTATAAGCGCTCACCAAGTCCACCACCGCGTTCACCAGGGCATCCCGAGCATCCAACAAGCTGGACGATATAGACCGGTCAATGGCTGGAAGAACAACACAGACAAGATGGAATAAAAGTTTAAAAACAGGTCCTGTTCAGACGTGTACATCAATTTTCTGAGGAGAATCAACTGCTCAGTAACACATTAGTCTCAAAGACTGCTGCTGGTCAGAAACCTGCGAGGTCTTGTTAAATAAAATGGGTGTGGAGGATTTGGAACTGGTTAAAGTCATTCTGATGGAGTCGCTGACTCATGTTGCTGCTTAGTAATTAATAATGTCATTTTCCAATGAGTAAGATTTCATTTTTAAACAATAACAGTTTTCACGTAATAAATTATTGCGTGGACAAAAAAGAAAACAGGAAAAAGCAGGTCCCAGGTCACAGTGATGCATTTGAAAATGTGATGTGAGGGTCTGTACTTCAGACTCACCCATGTTGGCAAGAAGACAAGTGATGGCCTGAACATCAGCTCCAGCATACACTTCACTCAGCTGGTTGACGACCGGCAGGCACAGAGTATGGACTCTGATGCGTCTTTTTCCTACAGGGACAGAAGGATGAAGGACCCATCAGTAACACAGCTGCTTGTTTATTTTAACCTGCTTGGAGACTTCATACAAAATAAGAAATGCAGAAGAGAAAACCCTCATTTCTGATACCTGTGCTATTCCAAACTTTAATGCTGTAGGTGTCTATGTGTCTACTGGGCATGTCTGCTTCACAGTGACACTTTTCATGTTGAAACCTGGGAATCTGCCTTCAAAGCCACAACTCTACTTATGACCTGCAGAGATTTTCCTGACTGCAAACCAATAGTGTGTATGTCTGTGCATTTGTGCACCTTTACTGGAGGTGTAGAGCAAAGCAGCCTGAAAACAGGCCAGAGATGAGTCTGCGAGAGAGTCATCAATTGACATCTGGACAGCAAAGGCAGAGTCTGGGTTCACATTGGCCAGGGACAGCAGGTCAGTGGAGCGCACGAAGAAGTTCCCATGGAAAGTGTGGATGGATAAACCTGAGGATACACAGAGGAAGAGGGCAGGTGTCTGAAAAAACACATCCAGAAGTACAGCTGCTAACAGGCAGAGGATTGATTTCTCAGACAGACATCAGCTGTATACAGAGACATCACACGATCAAAGTACAAAACCAGTAATAGCTTGTTCTCTGCTCAGGAAAAATGTAACATATCCAAGCTAAAAAACAGGATATAACCCCGATATGTGATTGACCTCGTTACCTTTGGTGCATCGTATTCTCATGACAGCCTCAAAGCCAATTTTCCTGGTGAGGTAGCGCTCAAGATCCTTCTGGAACTTCTCCAGTTCGGCTGGGTTGTGGATGCAATGAAAGGATGGGTAGTAAAAGATGCTGCCTGCTGAATACTTGGACATACATGCTGCAAAACAGAAGAGGAAAAGTGTCAAGTTACAATTCAATGAATTATTAAAGGTTAAGACGTGGCCTTTGCTGAGGCCAGGTGTCCACAGGATGGTGGGTCTGGCAGATACATGTGTCTTTAGTATGTTAAGGTTTGCATCACATGTAAAGCAGAACTCCTGCTGACTTTAAAGACATTTATAGCTTGTTCCCTCTGAGGACGTGCGCTCAAATCACAGCTTGGATTCCCAGTGGTCACAACAGAACACAGCGAACACGGCGTTCGACAGTGAAGTGGATCATGTTCATGTTTAAAAAAGCAACATTTGAATGTGTTTTATTGGGTGTAATTCAGGTTATTTGCTCTCCTTTCAGTCTCACAGTAACAGCCGCTAAACCAAAAACACCTCAGGCTGATTTGCTTATTGTCAGTCTGCCATTAGACATAAGTGACAATTCTGACTTGGTTACCCTCCAACAGCTGTAAAGATATGCACTCTGAGCCAAGATGGAGGAACAGACCAGCTGCCGGTGGAAAACAGAAACAACAGTGAGGATAAACTAATATTCTTACCCAGCGAGGCCAGATCAGCATACTGGGAGCTGAGCAGGAAGAGATCCACCCCAATCTGTTGTCCTGAGCAGTCCAGTGCAAGTTTCTTATAGAAGTCTGTGGCTGGGCCAAGGTGCTGCACTCCCTGGAGAGATTCAGACTGATAATAACAAGAGTCCTCTGGTTGTTCTGGGTTTCAAAATGGAAGTGAGGAAATGACAACTTGGATTTCAGCTGTCCACAGAATGATGTATAGCAACACCTGTAAAGGACACAGACTGACTCTTCATCATATCTGACTGATGAAGAGTTTCCCTCACATGTGGCTGGATTTGTATTTTCTCCATAGTTTCCATGTTTTTTAGCCTCAAAATCCTAAAAGCCTAAAAAGAGAAAACAACTTTCCCTGAGACAGAAAGCACATCTGGTCTTAGTTTGCTTTGTTCGTGATTTTTTGGAAACCACAGCAGTAACTTCTGGGCTGGCTTCTCACATCGAAATAGAAGGCATATGATGAAGATCAATAAATCAGTCAAGGGATGACAAAACACAAAAAAAAGTTAAATATGATCCAAGTAGTATGGGCTAGATCCACATAGCCTGGGCTGGGGATGAGGTGTGTAGTGGTAAAACACTGCAGGAACGTATGAGCTGCCATGTTTGTTAGACAACAAAAAATGTTTTCTCTTTTTTTTTTTTTAACTGTCCTGTTATCAGGACTAAAATAAATACTCATTTCCATACTATTCATAGCAAGACAATGAATGACAAAGAAACTGTAACTATAATAAGTCAGTAGTTTACCTTGACCAATGACAAATTTTGTGGTGAGTTGCACCAAAGAAAAACCATGGGTCAATCCAAAGACTGAGTGGGTATTTCTCAAAGATCGCCATCATTTCATCTGTACCTTTTTGCTCGAGCGCTGGTTGGGGTCTTCTCTGGACTGCAGCGTGCCAGCACCCCGCGTAGGCAGCTGGGTCTGGAACACTGAGACACGCCCCCCCGTGGGCACCATGAGCTTGAAGGCGGCTTGTAACGCTGGGCCCAGGGCGCTGTGGGTCTCCCTGCTCTGGCTGAACATGCGAGGCAAGGAAGTCAGCAGGTCCTTCACCAGCTGGAGGAGAAATAAAACTGTGAGAGGGGACTGAGGACATGATTATTGGTTTTGACTATTGATTGTATAAAGTGCTGTGTATGCTGATAAAAAACAAAGGGTGTACCTCCTTGCTTTCCTTTAGGTTCACCATCAGACTGTCATGGGACGGTATGAAGATATCTAGTTCATAGTACAAACATTCATCACATTGTTAATCAGAAGTATTATAATGTTTTACTGTAGTACAATATAACAGGTCAAATCCACAGATGTGGAGAGCAGATAAATATGAAAACAACAATAATTAATCCTTCCTGTAATTTAGTTAGCAATTATAAAAGAAAAATAATACAATGATACTTTTGTCGAATGTGATAAAAACTTTTAGCTGTGTTACTAATTACTACTAGTAATTAGCACGGGAAGTATGATCCAGCGAGGATCCGTACCGTCAATGTCAGACACCACCAGCATCTGCGGCTGGGACAGTCCCTCCTGGAGGTTGTAGAAGTGGATGGTGCTGTCGAAGGTGAGGAAGCCCACCCTGGTACGTGTATCACCAGGCAACCTGAAGAACATAACCGTTTGTTAGAACTACCTTAGATGGAAGAACCCAAGGAAAATATTCCACATAATGTGCTGTGACATCTACTTCATGTTCTCCATGTTCAGCTTTATGAAGAAATCATGCTAAGAAACACGTTAGTGCAATCATTAAGCAGACGAACTCATCAACTAGCTGCACTTAGAGTGTTATTGATAGATCGCCAACTGTACTCACTTGTCCAGGTTCTCCAGAAGTGATTCACAGAAGTACTTCAGGTAGCCTGCTTCAACAGCATTGTGAGACACATCGAGCACAAACAGGTAGACCGCCGGCTGTGGAGGTCGCAGCTGAGCACACAAGCACACAAGATTACTGTGAGGAGGTGGTGCTGGTGAGCTGATGGAATGAGTCTGATCAGAAACAGCTGAATGAGGAAAAACCTCAACTGTAACGTGTCTGTTTGAAAGTCTAAGAACTGCGTTTAATTCAGTAAAACACCGCCTCACATATAACGTTCACACTGCAGCCTTCTGATGTTGCAGCACTAAGACAACACTGCCCTACAGTGGACAAACTGTCACACTACACAATCATGGAAAACTTCACAAACAATTCACTATTGCACAAGAAGAGCCAAAGGTTTGAGGACAGGACAGACAGAGCACCATGTAATCTGAGGAGGCGATGAACTCCACAGTGGCGTTCTGAACTTCTGGTCTTTTGTGGGGCTCCCCATACGACCTGGTGACTGGGTTGTACATGAACTCATCTGGAACTGGATGAGAAGGACAAAAGTGGGTATAAAATCTCCAGAGAACAGAGTCACAATAGATGAACAAATACACAGACGTAGACACGGAGAACAGGACAGAACATGAGACAGAAGCAGAAAGAAATCCAAGAACATACGACTGGACTCATACCATCATTGACCCTGTAACAGAGGTTACATTTCCACCTGCGCTGGTCCAGGAAGGTGACAAATGGGTTGATGTAGGTTCGGCAGGATCGACAGCGCACTATTGTGTTCGATGTGATCACCGGTAACTGCTACAGGTAAAGAGTCAGAGGGAAAAAAAACAGCGTGACTACTTCTGGTCTCTGGACTACTTTTTCCTTAGAACATCAGCTTTTCATTTTTCAGTACACTTCAGAACCAAACTCTGCTTCTGCACAGTTTCCCCTTGTAATTTCCAAACTGTAGAGCTGAAACAGTTTGTCCATTATTCACTTTGTCAATCAAAGAATATTAACTTTCAATTATTCCGACAATTAATTGATCATATCATTAATTTCTCAATGGGAAATAGATTCCACATGTTAAACTGCAATATTTCACTGTTTTTTCTGTTTTCTTTTTACATCCAGCTGCTACAGATCTCACCAGCATGAGGAGACAGAAAATGCAAAGCAGATAAAAAACCTACAGAGACCTTGTAAAAAAACAAAAACATATATAAGACAAACTACCATATACGAACAACAAATACAGAGAAAATAATGCAGAGGAAAATGAATGTCTGGTTAACATTTCAAACAATGAGAACCACTGAGTTGTGTGAAACCTGCATTCACAGCAATAGAGCACAAAAACAAACTCTTGTTACTGGTAGAGTGAACAAAGTTTATAGTCATGTTGAAATTAAAGCAGGCGTGTACTTTCTAGCCTGTTTCTCACATGGTATCAGTGCATCCCTGCCTCTGTCAGTTCACTCCCTCTCAGTTAACATGTCTATAAATAAGCTCAACTATCTTCCTGTGTGTCACAATCGTTCTCCTCCCTCTGCTGCTGCAGCTGCTGCCAAATGTCTGTTAAGAGTTTTTAAAACAAACCTTTTCCAAGTGGAAAAGAATAAAATTCTTCTTCCAAAGTGCATTTTTCTGAAACAAATGGTCATAAAGCATCAGCAGCTTTGATTCGAACACTGTGCTATTTGCAGCATAAAAGCCCACTGAGTGACACTCAACAATAAAAATCTAAATCACCACAGATATTTGAAACTACTTTATTTCCCAGACAGCAAAATCCATAAAAAAGACTTGTGCCTACATTTTTCACTGTGCTTGGTTTTAGCGGTCAGATTTTACCTGTAAGTCTCTGAAGGGGTGGAGGAGAAGGCCCAGTGGGAGCCGGGCTTTGTTCAGCAGAGCCTGTGTGTGGGGGATGCTGCTCAGGGTGCACCTGAAAGTCCTGAACAGCAGAGAAACACACTGAAATTAAACACTGAAACTAAATGCTATGTTTCAAGATCAAACAGGGAGAAAATGCACATAATCTTATCCTACTGTGGACTGCAGTTGACCTTCTTGAGGTCAGGGCTGAGGTTGGGTTCAGGGGCCTCCAGAGGTCTGGGGGGCAGCAGGTTCCTCTCCTGCAGCAGGTTGACTGGCCTCAGGGCCTCCACCTCCAGCTCGGGCACCCCGCTCAGCCCTCCCAGGGCCGCAGACAGTTGGGACAAGTTTGGGAAGGGCTGCAGAGAAGGATGAGCCAAGAAACAACTAGTTTCTATTCTTAAATAAGATGAGACTGAAAAGTTAGCTCAATGCAGTGCCAGAATTTCTCATAGTTGCAGTAACTTTTCAGAGAACTTTGTACTAATTTAATCCACAGTATTCACTGCTGCTTACATTTGCCAAGTTTGAGCTGAAACTAATGAATATGCAGCCACAAACTGCTGTAAGACTGCATGATAGGAAACACAGGCCTAATTCTGGTAAAGAACACTGCAGATTCATTTTCTGTTGACATATATATCCATAGTTACATGCAATGCAGTATGTCATGAGTACGAGAAAGCCCAGTGAAGATGAATCGATCCCTCTGACCCAACTTATTAATATCATATTCTCACGTTCTGCCCACAAAGGTTTCCAATGTTTGTGGAAACGCTCACAAGCAACAGCTGAGCTCTAAATTGGTGCCACAATTTAAGATGTGGCTGCTGATCCGAGGCCTGGATCCAAGAGGAGAAAACATAAAAACAACACTTTTCATTAACAGATTTATTCCAGCTGTGGCTTCACCTGGGGGCACTGCTGGTAGCTTGGCTGGCCATAGAGGTCACGGGAGGGGGAGGACTCTGTGTGGGCGGACGGGCCCTGTCGATAGGCTGGCTGCATGCTGGGATAACCATAGCCAGTGTAGGGCTGAGCCTGGTTGGCCATGTCATTAGGAGGTGGTGCAGAATCTGGGGAAGACAAGCCAACATTAAGGTGACATGTTTCACACATACAAGTGGTTTTGGATGTGTGAGCATGATGACAAAAAATAACAGTGTAGTTCAGTTTAGACATATGCTGTTTAAATGGCAAATATGTATGATCTCCCTGTGACACGGCACCTTCTCACTGTAGAAAATATACTCTCTCCCCCACAGCTCCTCTGCATGCTCTACTTGCTATAACATGTTTTATTTTTAAAAACAGAAGTGTGTTAGAATTATTTTAAACAACTTTCTTATATTTCCTGTTTACGTAGTTTCAATTTTAATAACCTGCTGTGTAAACTCTAAAATCTACCTCATGACTATACTGAGGTTTCCTACAGCAAAGTGCAGCATTACACATTCACTGCTATCAACCTGACACATGCCTATAGATCTTGGTCATGGTCGTGATACCTGGATAACTGCCCCCTTCCAGGGAGTCGTAGCTGTTGGGCACCGGAGAGGCGCTGCCAGTAGTAGAAGAAGAAGTGTCACCACCTGAGACAGGCACAGAGAAAACATGAACCACAAGGAATTAAAAACAAACAAAAACGAAAGGCTGGAAGAGCAAAAAGTGCAATTAAATAAAGACCAGCAAAGCAAACAGTAAAGACAGAAGAACAAAAGAGAAGTTTGGGTAGAAAACACAGTCCGAGCAGAAAGAACAGCAGCTCTTAATGAAATCCATCAGAAAGAAGGAAGCAAGAAGGGTCATGATGAAAAGAACAGGAGGCAAAGAGGGAGAAGAACAAAAGACTGAAGAGAATGAAAAGCAGCTTTTGTTTGTTTGGCCATGGAGTGTGCTGTGTTTGGACTCCCTGTGGGCTCAGAGTCAGAGAGGAGGAGTGTGTTCAGGAAGAAAACATGATGAAAGGATGCACATTGGTCCTGAACAAGCTGGTGTACATGTGTTGGCAGGGGAGTCTGAGAACATGTAGGGAACAGAGGAAAGAAACACAAGAAGAGCAGAAGATTACAAAGATTATGTTACCACTGTTACTTCTCTCTGCAACTCTCCATTTCTGCCCCTCAGTCCTTCGTTCACTATTTCTTACTTTGTGCTTTTCTGATTTGCACCATCATCATTTACAGTCCTGCCCTTCACTTTCTAACCTTTTCCTGCCTGAAGACTTTAAAAGGAAAGATGTATATATATTTAGCACCTTATAAAGAACATCAGGCTGAGCTAAAGTGCTAAACACATCAACAGGTAGATAAAACAAAAAAAATTACTTACTGGTGTTAAAAGCCAAGTCAAACAAACATGTTTTATAACTGAGAATTAAAACGACTAATGGAATCAATGGAGTGGAGATGTGAAGGCAGAGAGTTTCACAGCCTGTCACCCACAGTGTGAATGAGTTCTGGAACAATATGAAAATCCTCTTTTATAAGTCCTGCATTTAAAATCTCGCCGAAGGAAAAGACAGAAATGTATTTCAGTAAACAGATGCACCTGTGACCATGTTAGTTATGTCATACTGATAGTGCCATTATGGCCTCAACCTGCTGCACCAGAAAATCCACCAACAAGGAACTGGAACAGATACACATGAATGCTGTGGCCGTTTCTCAACATGCAAAAACTTCCAGCATGTCACACAGATCTCTGCTCTCTCATCTCTCATCTGATCTGATTCCACACTTTCTAAAGACAAAAACAAATCTTGTAAATGTAATGCATTATGATCTACTAATGCCATGTTTTTCCTCCCATGTCTAATAATAAAAAGGTTTTCCATCAGGATTAGAGGGGAATATCTGAATGAACCCAGTAATCCATGTGGGCCAAAACGAGGGATCAACAGAAGCAACCAAGACACGACAGGATCAAGTCTAAATCGGTCCAGCAGACTCCAGGATTATCTGGAGGAGGAGGACGACACCATGACAGCTGAGACTTCTTCATTCTCCAAGATTCTTCTAACACCGCTTCCTCCTCTTGGTCTTTGTTCTGTCAACTTATATTTTATTAAAAGGAATAGTCCGGACCAAAACAAATCTGCTCCTAAGCCTGCCTCTTTATCATCCGACTTATTCAGCACATTTCCTTTTTCTCTTAAGCCTCAACAGCTGATCGAAACATCTAAACATTTTTCTTAATCACAACCCCCCCAGCTGTTGTCACATGTTAGAGCCACTTATTCATCTGAGCATCTGGTTTAGCCTAATTTTTTCTTAATTAGATGTTCAATTAGAATAAATTTATTTAGCTTTGTCTTTTTATTAGTTCTTACTTTAGGTTGTATGAATAAACCAGCTTTTAAAGCTCAGTCCCCACTGTAGAAAACATGCTCCACTTTAAAGTTCGTTTCTTATTAAAACTGCAAAAATGTTTCATGCTGTTCATGGTGACGATTTTCTGCTTTTCTGTTTTACATCACTGGTCAAGACAAACAACTTTAAAGACGACTGGGCTTTAGGAATCATTTACAAGTATTATCATTAGTCCTGGGCATAAATGCAGAATTATGTTACTGATCACATCCTGACAATGTGACCATATTGTGCTGTCATTTTACAAAGTTCTTTAACAATTTAAAGTTAATTTATAAAAAGTTTTATTTACACACAGATTTGAAGGGTTTTGTCAGGTGTGCAACAGTGGAACAAAGTCCTGCATCCATCCAATTAATAGCATGACAGCTAGAAATCAACAACTGGTAATTTTGCTGCTATTTGTGAGATCATGAGGGAAGAGCTTCTCTTTTTATTAAGAGATGTGCTAATGAGTGCTAGCTGTGCTGACAGAATCTACACCCACGGTCTCGTGTGGGGACCGAACGAGTCTGCAAACACATGCACGGAGCCTGGACCTGCTGCCAGGGGAGTGGTTATATTTAAAAACCTGTTAACCTCTGGCTGATGACACAGCCCCTGAGGGACACTCATCAGCAGAACACCCGAGTGGTTATAACACGCGTACATATGAAAAGTTTTAAGCACAGGGCACAATTATGTGAGCCAGAAATGAAAAACTCTGTTTTAATATCAAATGATCCAGTGATGTTATAAAAGTCTCTGTAACATGCAGCTTAAAGCCATGTAATAAAGTGTAATGCCACTAGTAATAACTAGAAAATGATTCAAAACTGATTTCCAGACACTCATAAGCAGAGCACGGAGAAAGGGTTGAAGAATATATCAAACCCCTTATTTAGCCGAGCATACAGGTAAATCCTCAACTGGTTTCAACACCACAACCTTCTCTACAAAGCAAATAGTTTGGACTAATACACCTAAAAATCATTCAAACAAACTTGAATACTGACCTCAATATCAGATAATCCCATCTAACTCCAACTCAAATCCAAGACCATGAGGTCCACTATTACCATCTGTGCTCTACTTCAAATAAGAACACACCTTAGTGATTTTTAATTACTAACCACAACTGGGTGAATGTTTATAACTTGAGCTGCACGACAGATGAATGATCATATGTTAGAACTTACTGAATAAGTGTGAATGAGATAAAAATTTCTTGTGAGTTTTCAGTGACGGTGCAGCCAAGAGTCTAACAGATGGATTTAGTGTTTAATACGAGCACTGAGGACTGTGAGGGGAAGCTGATGAGCGTCAGGTGAACTTTAGAAGGCTGTTGTCAAGGAGGCAGCAGGAAGAAGAGGAAAACATCTGATTTGCCTATTAGAAAATAGGTGGCACGCATGGTGAGTGGCAAATGAGAAGGTAGGTGGAACACAAGGGATGTCAGACAGAAGAGATTACAAAAAATGGTGCTGTAGGTGAAGTGATGTTTTTAAGGGGATGGATAAAATTTGGTGGCATGAGAAGGTTTAAGACAGAGCTGAAGGAGTATATGGGGGATGGATAAAGTGGGGTTCACGGGGGAGGTAAAAGCTAAAGCAGACCTGCTTCCTCATCCTCATCCTCCTCCTCCTCCTCATCATCATCATCATCATCATCAGAGCTGGATGAAGAAGGGGCTGCTGCTGGGCCTGAGATGGTGGCAGAGGCAGACCTAGCTCCACTATTAGCAACATATCCATACTGCATTCCTGTTGGAAGGGCGGAGTGGGAAGGTTATAAGAAAACTGTCAAGACTGATCGACAGTAGACAGGACGGCGAAGATCAGCCAAGAGACCTCAGAGTGAGTGAGTGTGTGTGTGTGTGCGTGTGCGTGCGTGCGTGCGTGCGTGCGTGCGTGCGTGCGATCTCTGTTTCGATGTCATTTACAGAACTGTGAGCAAAACGTGAAGAGGTGATGAAAGTTTGACTTTGTTGTCAAACAGGTGAAATAACTTGTTTCACAACAAGGCATGCTGCTTAGGCATGTCTTAGCATCGACTATGAATCCACGTCTACATAGAAAGAGGCCAGCTGGTACAAAATAAAGCTCTAACTTAAAGGATTCACAAGTACACATGATTAATTGTACTGTAGGGATATCAGACACATCCTATTGGACAATCTGCAGAAATGTTGTGTATTAGTGCTTTTACATGTCTCACACTTTCTTTCAGTGTGATGTAACGATGCTAAACTCCAACTGGTGTTGGTAAGTCATATTATGATTAAATCCAAGTGAAGGTGTTGCCAGAGTCTTGGGTTCACAGGTCAAAGCCAAAATAAACCCACAGCTGTTTGGTAGATGGTGAGATCCACACTGAAACCCTCACATTCATATCACTAAACCCACCTGCACATTTGACAGAGTGAGACACACTAAGTGTGGATATGTAAACCAACCTCATACAGCTGCACTGTAAACTTAAAGCAGGAGTCCAAATGTTAAAACTGTCTAAATCTAAACAAAGACTTTGCACCAGAAAAGACAAAAGCCAGTTAGGAAAAACCCCAAATGACCTTATGTTCAGAAACTGAAGGTTTTCACTGCAAGACAATTTTCAACCAAAACACCAAAGATAAAGTGAAAGGAAACGTCTCAAACTAACGCACTAGTGTGCTGTTCATTCCTGAGGCAGTGAAACAAAAAACAGGAAACGGGTTTCGTGTTCAACTTCAAACTGTAACGAAAAAGGTTTTTCTGTTGACTCTTTAACAACATTCACAAAACCAGACTTTCACTTACATTAGTTATTTTTAACAGCTGTACTGCTCACCTACAGCCGTGTATGGTGACTACACAATGGCAGCTTGTCACTTTAATACATAAATACAATTTACACATATTAAATAACACACACTGCTAATATTGCTCCTTTAAAAAAACGAAAAGCTGAATCTCCTTGTTACCTTGGTGGTGGCCTGGTGAGGAATGGACTGAAGTGGTCCCTGAGGGAGGTCGGTCTGCATCTGCACCACCACTGCTGTGAGAGACCCTGCCATAGGAGTCACAGCTCAGAGAAGCCTGGTGACTTTGGTCATAGTGCTGTTGGACTGTGGTCTGTGCTGCTGCACAAAACATAAGGAAAAGAGACATTTGTCAAAAAGAGAATGAAGGACTGCAGAACCAGGAATCACAGAAAAGTAGTAACAGCCACCAGTCAAATGTAAAACATAAATGTGACTGTTTGTTTCTAGGAATGCTGGATACTTATTTTGGGGTTTAACTGTGTACAAATATGTCATTTTTGTCTTACAGTGAAACGCTTTTTAAGCCATGCTGACTTTAGTGCGTTTTAAAACAGTCAGTGGCTGTGATGCTTTTTCTCTGCACTCAGATTTAAAATGTAAAAGCTGTGGTATTTGACTCAAAACACAAAACACAAAAATGGTCATTCTAAAGTCATGCCAAAGACACACCTGTGCTTCCATTCATTGTCGGTGTCAGCTGACCAGAAGGAGCCACACTGTACCCAGGCTGCACTGCTGTCGTGGAGACTGGCTGAGAGGTGCTGTACTGATGTAGGGGTGCACCCATCAGGGTGGGCATGGCTCCGGGTCTGGAGGTGCTCTGAGAAGAACTCAGGGTGCCGTATTGGCTGCTTCCTGGAGCAGTTGGGTATGAAACAATGGGGTAGACAGGGGCTCCAGGTCCACCGGCCGCCACAGGAACCAGTCTGGGCTGTTGAGGGTGCTGTGACGGGGGAGCATGGTACGACTGCTGTCCATAGTAGGATCCTGGAGGAGCATAAGGTGGATGCCGCTGCTCCTGCTGGAATGGCTGCTGGTTGTACTGGCTGTTTGACGGTGGAGGTGCTGAAGAGGGGAGGGTGGCATATGTCTGACAAGGTGGGGCAGAGCTTGGGGGAGCACTGTATGGAGAGGATGCTACATGATGCTGAGGGAGGAGCTGCTGCTGGTTGTTGTGGTAGTAGACACCACTATGGGAACTGTTTGTAATGGGCGATTTATGAGGAACAGCAGCGGAGTGGCCCGGGGTGGTGGTGGGGTATCCCTGTTGCTGAGGTGGGGCTCCATAGTAGCCTGCAGGTGGGTACATGGATGAGTATGTCTGTGCTGGACCTGGGAGGACAGGGGGAGTGAACAGATAACAGACAGATATAAACACTGATCAGCACTGAACAGGTAAAACACTGAGGTCAAAGTTCAGTGGAAACAGCCAGAGCTTATTAGTTTTCCTCTGAATCTGTGTCTCAACAACAAAAAGTGAATTATTCCAGTGTGCACTTCACGGACTGCTCGTGTATCTAAGCTTCACCTTTATTTTGCGTTAGCCTCCTAGCCGCCGTTAGCTCCATCTAGCCCTCAGTTAGCTTTTGGTTTCGCTAGCGGCACTCAGTGGGCTGGCTCAGCTAAAACCCCCGAGTTTGTGTCGAATCACGACCTCGACCTAATTCACATTTAGTGTTAGTGTGATATACAACAACAGAGGGTAGTTGTTAGGAAATAAAATAAACTCAGCACCTGCCAAACTCCCTGACATCACAGCGTGTTAGCATGCTAATGCTAGCGGGACGGCTAATCGCATCGCCCGGCCTGGTTTACCATTCTGACCCGGGGGCGCAGCTCCGCCGTTCGGCGTCGAGTTCTGGCTGTAGCTGTTCAGGTTTGTGAACCCCGGTGCAGACATCGCTCGGTCCTCCCGTCCTTATGCCCACAGATACACCGGTGGCCAAATACACATGAGCCGAGCGTGGTTCTTCCCCCCGGAGGTGCGGCAGAGAGGCTGCTGCTCGGTGGAGACCCGGGCAGCCGGGCCAGGTGCGCGGAGAGCTGGAGCCTTCCAGTGTGGATGTTGAGGGGCTTAACCGAGTCCTGGCTGTGGTCCTACCACTCCCCCTTGTGGAGGTCTTCTGCAAGTATTTATTGTTTATTTGCTGTCAGATTATTTGTATTATTTACTTTTGACTAAATCTGTGGAGCTGGTTCTTTAGACTAGTTCAGTCCAGACTGTTCACAGCACTGACTGAGCTCTTTAATGTTGAAATTTATGAAATAAAAAAATAACAATGCATTAAAACTAGAAGAATGGCTCATTTTCAATGTGTTTGCCGTAGGATTGTATTTACTCTTCATTTCAGAAATCATTAAAATATGTCATAAACCCATGGATGCCCAAATTGGTCCACATTGCCAGATATACAGTGTCCTCTTTTAAAACCTTATCTCTCTATTTGATTCTGTCTCTTAGAGAACAGTGAAACTTGCTTTTGCAGTAGGAAACATATTTAATATTTTTATATTTAGTTTCTTTTCAATTGTTCTTTTTCCCACCTCTGTATACAGCTATAGTCTGCTCCTTGTGCGTTTGTAACTGTATTATCGTCTAATCAATGTCGACACCTGCTGAAGACGTAACTCGCTGACATTAGCACCCTACTTTTGCATGGTTTCATAATGACTTGTTTTCCTACTAATATGTTTTTTAATGCCTTCACACACAGATGTGTTACTGCTTGTGGTTTCATGGTGTTTAAGCAGAACCTGTAGTCTTGGTAACCTGGTTTGACTTAAAATGAAAAAGACGACTGTTGTAAATTCTGTGTTTTATGTCTTTGTATCTACAGTTTTTATGCAGTAAAATATCAAATGATTTACATTAAAAATGGTCCATAAAAGCAAATAAAACACATGTAATTAGCAGAAAACAACTGCCAAAGAAGAAAAACATCCCATTTTTACACACACACACACACACACACACACACACACACACACAATAAAAATTCATGCAATAAAACCCACGGATACTGCAGATCTATTTTTTTTTACATTTCCTTAATAAGATTAGTAAATTTTTTTATGATCTCATCTTATCAATTCCCATAACTCATATAAAAATTCATGACTTTAAACAACAGACACCTTCCACCTGTTATTTGTGGACAGGCAGAATTTTTCATGTGGCTGCCAGCACTGACCATCTGGACCCTGTCCATCGCTACACGTCCTGAGGGATTCTGGGCCGTCCATCAGTGCACTCACACTCCTCCTTTGGTTGTGCAGCAGAGGAGGATGCTTCGCTCCTGGCCTGTCCTTTGGTCTGGCAGGTGGGGCAGCAGGCCGTGCATCCGTTCTGTCTGCAGCTGGGACAGGACAGAACCAGCTGGCAGCAGAACTGTGTGGAACAGAGCTCATAATGGTCCCAGGGACGTCCGCAGTACCTGCAGTCTGAGCAGACACAGAATTAATTGCATTTTCTGACAGGTCTTTAAACTAATGTGATGAGCAATATGATGAGTAAATGATTTAAGATGCGTTAACAGGTGTCTTGCATCCTGACAAGGAGCCTCATAAAGAAACACTAACCTGAGATGACATCACTGTTGAAGGAAATGGCGTAGCGCTCATCAAAGACAAAAAGCTTCCCTCGATAGAAACCCTCTGGGAAACGCTCCAGGTATTTGTGAATTCCACCTTTTAACTGGTAAACCTCTTTACACACATCCTACGAGAAAGGCAAAGACACGCAGAGGGTAGAAGTAAACAAGAGTCCACAAATCCACACCTACAAAAAACCAAACCAAAAAAAAGACAAAAAAAACCCCCAAATTCAATCCTTCCCCTTGACACCAGAAAAAAAAAATCTACTTACTTTGGAGCGGAGATAGGCAGAGCCACGTTCACAGCGGATCCCTCCTGTGCAGTACATCAGGACCTTCTTATCTCTGAAGAGTTCCAGGTTCTGGTCCACATAGTCCGGGAAATAGCTGAACTTACGAATGTTTGGGGCCAAACAGTGAGTAAACTGCCCCTGATTGGAAAACAAGTAGAGCTGTTTAGAAAGGTACTTAAACACTACAACCTGACTTTTATCCTCTTTAATAATAATAATTGTGTGGATATTATCATTTCTTACTGGGATGTCAAAGGTCAAAGTCAGTAAAAACATTGATGAATCTGAATTTAGTATTTTGACCAAGAACATTTAGATGAATAGTTCAATAAAACATAGTAAAAAAAGCATAATTTTCTATTTAATACAATGATTTAAATGTGTTTCACTATCAGTTGTCCCTTTGGTGTATGGCCCTGTCACTGCATCAAGTTAAATGTATCTTTCTAGAACCTGTGCAAGTCAATGTTTTGTTTATTTTGTAGGAAAACTGATATAGCGCTTACAATTTTACTCTCATAGAAGTTACGGCAGTCCAGGAGGATAGTGTCATTGCATGAATCCCCTTTCGCCAAAAGAGCCTCTACTTCTTCATGGAAGTCCTCAGGCTCCAAATGAACTCCTGAGTGGAAAGACACATTTAAAGCACACAGACAAAATTGTCTTACCTCAAGATAGAATTTCTCATTTTACTGTGATCCTAAGCAGTAACAAAACAATACAACATGAGGATTTGTGTAGTATTATAATAATACTGTTGTTTAACTGAACTTTACCTGCAAGTCTGTAGGAGATGGCATTGGGATCCACTCCCATTGGGACAATTTCTTTAAAGACTCCAACCCTCAAGCTTGGAAAACACTCTGCACCACCATCACTTGTCTGAATGGACACAAAGTGAGACAAAGAGTTATTTTATATACAATATGCACTAGTACCAATAAAGAGTCTTTATTTATATGTGATTATTTGATTTTAGTTTGGTGTATCTAATAAACTGCCAGCTGTACATGTGAGTCCATTATATCCATATCCTTTAATAATGGGAGAATTTTTGATTCTGACCTTAAAATCCTCTCTCTCCATCTTGAAGAGAGGATGAGAAAGCATTGCATCAATGTAAGTGTCAGTGGCCATGTTGGTGCCACCTACTGTTCCATTGATGCCTTCTGTCGCCACCCTCACCTGCAACAAACACATTTTAATAGGACAGTAACGACTGGCTTACTTCTGTTGTTTATGTGATTAAAGAATCACGTTTCAAAGTCAAAGTATTTATTATGGCTCTAAAGACTCTGCAGTGGAGGTGAAATAGGAGGATTCACTCACCTTCCCAGTTAAGTGGAGTTTCTCACACAAAGCTTTCTGCCAAGTACATATGACTTGTGGATTGTCCACTTGACAGTAGCAATAATACAGAAGAACCTTCCCTGGACCTCTGAAAAATACAGGACAGTAATAATATCACTGAGACATCAGTATTTATTGTAAAAATCAGAGATAAGAACTCAGCTCATCGCTATTTGGGAAATCACATGTTTTAATGGAACAATAAGCTGGATTTTACAGTATAATGGGATGGTAGATAGCTAAATCCAAAATTGACTGGTACTTTTGAAGATGCTCTTCAGAGATGTGACTCATATCTGGCATCCATGCAGAACTGTCCACTGATTCACCCTCTGGGTTGTTCAACTGCTGAGTTTCTTCATCCAGTTGCATTAACAGATGCTCAAATGTGGCCTGTGTGAGCTGCTTTATTTCAGAATCATGAGTCCTGGCCACGTGTTTGTGAACGGCAGAGTGTTCCTTGAAGGTGTCGCCGCAACAGCACCAAAGGGTGCTGCCGTCCTCCTGACTGTCTTTCCTCTTAGATGCGACAAAAGCAGAAAATGACTGCAAAGAAGACAAAACTCTTATTTCTCAATGGACACACACTAAGGTCTTTATTCATTTGATTATTGCTCATTTCAGGTGAATGAGTCCAAGTTATTTGACCTGTTTCTGACTGACATATATTTTAGCCTAAGAGTTTTCATTTATTCTTTAGCATTGCTTCTGTAAAGCTAATGTGTGTAGTGCTGTGTTGACTAACCTGAGAGCGGACTACATACAGTATATAAACAATACAAATAATCAGCCAGATGTTGTTATCCAGTGTGTGCGCCTCACCTTCCTCCTGCAGAAGGTAAAACACCTTCTTTGCGAGGCAGAAAGTTGTTTCTCCCGCTTCGGCCCGTTAGACGTTGACTTATCGAGGTCCCAGTCCATGAACTCTGAGCAGGGAGCATCATCCATGAGCTGAGCTGATGGTAAAGTCGTCAAATGTCAACAAACTACCACAAAACGTGAAGCAGGACAAAAAGCGCAGCGCACCTTCCGGTTGACCCCGCAAATGCCCCGGATGTGCCTCAGTTGAATCAGACCGCTTTTATTTTACTGCATCACTAGCGGCTAAGCCGACTGATCGGGAGCTCGTCTAACCCATTTATAGTTTCGATTATTGATTTTCCCCCCGTCGAAATACTTTTTACTTCACGTTTTATAGCGAAGCCGCGAGAAACATGTCCAGGAGGCGACACAGCGACGAGAATGACGGTGAGTGGACGTTACATGTGGTGGCTAGCTAACGTTAGCATGCTTCTGGTGACGGTAATCGGTAATCAGTCGGCGCATTAAAGCGATTGATCCATAACCAAAATGCCAATCAGCTAATATCCCCTGATGAATATGTTCGATGTTATCGCTTTGGGAAAGAAGCAAAGTGTCCTAACCCAGGAATTAACCTGTTAAACCGTTAGCTGCTATGTTAGCCACAGTTAACCAATAAGTCGTCAATATGGGGGCGGTGACCAAGAAGTGTCGATCACCCAAACGCATTGATCAGGAGTTAGAATCAATCACAATCAATTATAATTTGTTACTGCAGACTGTAAAATCACTGACTCATTTAAGGTTTAATTGATCAGTTGGGATCAATCAGTTTCTAATGTGTTACTGCAGACTGTAAAATCACTGATTCTTTGAAGGTTTAATTGATCAGTTGGGATCAATTAGTTTCTAATGTGTTACTGCAGACTGTAAAATCACTGATTCTTTGAAGGTTTAATTGATCAGTTGGGATCAATCAGTTTCTAACATGTTACTGCAGACTGTAAAATCACTGATTCTTTGAAGGTTTAATTGATCAGTTGGGATCAATCAGTTTCTAACATGTTACTGCAGACTGTAAAATCACTGACTCATTGGAGGTTTAATTGATCAGTTGGGATCAATCAGTTTCTAATGTGTTACTACAGACTGTAAAATCACTGACTCATTGGAGGTTTAATTGATCAGTTAGGATCAATCAGTTTCTAACATGTTACTGCAGACTGTAAAATCACTGACTCATTGGAGGTTTAATTGATCAGTTAGGATCAATCAGTTTCTAACATGTTACTGCAGACTGTAAAATCACTGACTCATTGGAGGTTTAATTGATCAGTTAGGATCAATCAGTTTCTAACATGTTACTGCAGACTGTAAAATCACTGACTCTTTGAAGGTTTAATTGATCAGTTAGGATCAATCAGTTTCTAATGTGTTACTGCAGACTGTAAAATCACTGACTCTTTGAAGGTTTAATTGATCAGTTGGGATCAATCAGTTTCTAACATGTTACTGCAGACTGTAAAATCACTGACTCATTGGAGGTTTAATTGATCAGTTGGGATCAATCAGTTTCTAACATGTTACTGCAGACTGTAAAATCACTGACTCTTTGAAGGTTTAATTGATCAGTTAGGATCAATCAGTTTCTAATGTGTTACTGCAGACTGTAAAATCACTGACTCTTTGAAGGTTTAATTGATCAGTTAGGATCAATCAGTTTCTAATGTGTTACTGCAGACTGTAAAATCACTGACTCTTTGAAGGTTTAATTGATCAGTTGGGATCAATCAGTTTCTAACATGTTACTGCAGACTGTAAAATCACTGACTCATTGGAGGTTTAATTGATCAGTTGGGATCAATCAGTTTCTAATGTGTTACTACAGACTGTAAAATCACTGACTCATTGGAGGTTTAATTGATCAGTTAGGATCAATCAGTTTCTAACATGTTACTGCAGACTGTAAAATCACTGACTCATTGGAGGTTTAATTGATCAGTTGGGATCAATCAGTTTCTAACATGTTACTGCAGACTGTAAAATCACTGACTCTTTGAAGGTTTAATTGATCAGTTAGGATCAATTAGTTTCTAATGTGTTACTGCAGACTGTAAAATCACTGACTCTTTGAAGGTTTAATTGATCAGTTGGGATCAATCAGTTTCTAATGTCCCTTTAAGGGGAGACCATAACATACAGGGTTTTGAAATTTAGATGTGTGTATTCTGTTATAGGGAGTATTTACCCCTCATGGCTGCAGCTAACATGTTCTGTCAGCTAATGTCTGATAATGTTTTGCTCTTTTTCTGCTGCAGGAGGTCAGGCCCACAAAAGGAGGAGAACATCAGAGCCCATTGAGATTGAAGACCGGCTTGAGTCTCTGATATGTCGCGTGGGGGAAAAGGTGCAATTCAGAGTCAAGTGAAAACATTTTGATGGTGTTAACAGTGACATGTTTTCCATTCATTTGCTTCCCAGTTCCACGTGGTGACTGGTTCTTGAGCGACTGTTTATTATTAAGTTTCTTTGTGAAATACTGCAAATGCTAAGTTGCTTCATCTTTCTCTCCAGAGTACATCGTCCCTGGAGAGCAACCTGGAAGGCCTGGCAGGCGTCTTGGAGGCAGATCTTCCAAACTATAAAAACAAAATCCTGCGCATCTTATGTGCAGTGTAAGTTCAGAGCCATTCTCATCTATTCACTGTTACAGCGTTCAGCTTCTCATTGTGATCTCTCACGGACATATTCTTTGTCAACAGTGCCCGCCTGCTACCTGAGAAGCTGACGGTTTATACAACTTTAGTCGGTCTCCTCAATGCCAGAAACTACAACTTCGGGGGCGAGTTTGTCGAGGCCATGATCCGACAACTGAAAGAGACGTTGAAAAATAACTTGTACAATGAAGCGGTTTACTTGGTACGGTACCTGTTTGTTACAAACTGACTCTGGTCCTAAAAGCAGCACTGTAGTTCTGTGGATATAGTTGTTTTTTTACATTACCTCTGTCTGTCGCAGGTGCGTTTTCTCTCCGACCTGGTGAACTGTCATGTGATCGCTGCTCCTTCTATGGTCGCCATGTTTGAAAACTTCGTCAGTGTTACTCAAGAGGAGGATGTACCACAGGTTGGTAGAAGGTGGAGGCCTTGTTAATGAATTGGAAAAGAGGTCAATGTGAATAAAACCTGAAAAGGATAAAATAAAATAAGACAAATTTACCTGCTACATAATCAGCCATTATGGATGTTGCACAAAAGTGCAAATGGTTTATATGGACAATATCAAGGGTTTGAATTTTGCTTCATTTTGAGTGTTGCAAGTTAAAAACATGATATTTGAAGTGTTTTATGTGATGTGTGTCCTCAGGTTCGGTCGGACTGGTTTGTGTATGTCGTTCTGTCCTGCCTGCCCTGGGTCGGCAAGGAGCTTTATGAGAAGAAGGACGTTGAGATGGACCGACTCCTCAGCCAGGTTGAAGGCTACCTCAAGTAAGATGTCTCATCATCTCTCTTCACTTCTATACTGAACTCTGCCATTATCAATCATTTGTATTTTTTATTCTGCCTTACGGTTTATGATTAAATCCATTCTCAGCTGATTCTTGCTTCAAACTTTTCAGGAGGCGAGTAAAGATTCATGTCCCAATGCTGCAGGTGTGGACGGCTGAGAAGCCTCATCCACAGGAGGAGGTGAGACTCGGTGCTGTGGTTCTGTCATTAGTTGCTCAGTTCTTATCAAAAATAAAGAAAACAAACTGATGAATACGGAAATACACTTAATTGTTCCATGTAGCACTTTGACAGTGATCCAGGAAACGGGTCTCTATTAAAACGTTTCCCCCTCTCTCTCTTATTCCACTTCACAGTACCTGGACTGCCTTTGGGCCCAGATTCAGAAGCTAAAGAAAGACCGTTGGCAGGAGCGCCACATCCTTCGTCCTTACATTGCATTCGACAGTGTTCTCTGTGAAGCCCTGCAACACAACCTGCCCCCCTTCACTCCACCGGGCCACATGCCAGACGCCCAGTACCCCATGCCCCGGGTCGTCTTCCGCATGTTCGACTACACTGATGCTCCAGAGGTACGTCACAGAACCACTTGCCTTTGATACGCTCATGTCTGATACCAGTTAGTCTCTGTCAAAAAGAACTTGTTAATCCTCAGGGTCCTGTTATGCCTGGGAGTCATTCTGTGGAGAGATTTGTCATTGAAGAAAACCTGCACTGTATTATCAAGACTCACTGGAAAGAGAGGAAAACATGGTGAGTATCTGCTGTGGTCACGATTCAGTTTTGTAGAGGGTGACTGTGCACCTGAACGTTCACCTTGTCCTGCCTCCTGTTATGTTTCAGTGCTGCCCAGTTACTCAGCTATCCAGGGAAGAATAAGATTCCACTCAACTATCACATCGTGGAGGTACAGTCTGCTTGGCTCTCTGGGACACGGGAAACATTTCAAGCTTGTTGAAAATATTCATCTGAGTTTCTTCTCCCAGGTGATCTTTGGAGAACTCTTCCAGCTGCCCTCTCCACCTCACATGGACGTCATGTACACCACCCTGCTTATCGAACTGTGCAAGCTGCAGCCAGGATCACTGCCCCAAGTTGTATCCTTCACTACATCTCATGTCAAAGATGTCCTTTAACAGTTATACTGAGAGAACATTTGAGAACCCACAACAAAAAATACTCCAGTCTACAGAACCTTAACACCTGCCTGTCAGCTGGCCCAAGCCACAGAGATGCTTTACATGAGACTGGACACCATGAACACCTCCTGCGTAGACAGGTAGGCGTTCTGTACGTTGACTGGACAGGAGAAAAGCTTCTTGCGGATGTAACACTGCCTTCTTTTCATTTGCAGACTAATCAACTGGTTTGCTCATCATCTGAGCAACTTCCAGTTTCGTTGGAGCTGGGATGACTGGTGAGTGCCTCGTTGACAGGCTGTTCGTTGTTTTAAATCGGCAGCTCAGCTGACTGCATGTGTTTTATATGAAGGGCTGACTGCTTGACCGTGGATCTAGAGAAGCCCAAGCCCAAGTTTGTTAAAGAGGTTCTGGAGAAGTGTATGAGGTAAGAAAGCATCATTCACCTGATGTTATCGCTTCAAATCTGAATGTCTGTCTCTGTTCTAAACATCTGACAGGTTGTAGACTTTATTCTGTAAATCTAGGTCATTAGATGTTATTTACTTATTCTTCCCCAGTATTTTCACAAATCATAGAATGTTTATGAAGTTGGATATCACCACATTTTCTAAGCACAACTTAAAACCTCCTGATACAAAATCTTAATCTGTCATGTCTCTTCTAACTGAAGTTATGTTTGCCGTTTTCCCTGCAGACTTTCGTACCATCAGCGTATAATTGACATCGTCCCTCCAACCTTCTCAGCCCTGATCCCAGCTGATCCCACCTTCACTTACAAATACATTGATGAGAGCACCTGTAAGAAACCGTTTTAATATCTTCCTCTGCAGGACTCTTATTACTGATCCTCTGTCAGGCTTGAATAGCTCCATAGTGTGTGAATAATCCAAGTGTCTCTCCCACTCACAGCATCATTACCAGGTTACCCAGCCGCCATCAATGTTGGAAACGCTATCAAGAACCGCGCGTCCAACGAAGAGATCCTGACCATCCTCAAAGAAGTGCCCAACCCCAACCAGGAAGATGATGATGGTTTGTACTTTATTTCTTATCTTTCTTCAGCTCTATGTTTTAATTGGGGCCAATGTTCATGCGTACAGGATCACGTGTTTATGCTGAAGTCCAACGCTTCTCCTTGAACTTTCAGGTCATTTTCTTGCATTTGTTTCTTTTCTCACAGATGAGGGGGAGAGCTTCAACCCTCTAAAGATCGATGTGTTCCTGCAGACTCTTCTCCATCTTGCAGCCAAATCTTTCAGTCACTCCTTCAGTGCCCTTGGCAAGTACGTTTTTTTGTCTTTTATTCAAAGTAAAATGTAGTAGATTTAGGACATGTTGAAGGATTCTGCAGCTGTACACTAACCACTGGTAGAAACACTAGATTGCGTATAGCTTGAATCCACATGTAGTGGCCTCACCTGAGTCTATTTCCTCCAGGTTTCATGAAATCCTGAAGACACTGACTGAGAGTGATGAGGGGAAGCTGCACATCCTCAAAGTGATTTATGAAGTGTGGAGGAACCACCCGCAGGTACAAACAAAACGCCTTTAAATGACGTAGGCCTCGTGGAAAAATGGAGGTTCAGTAGAAAGTTGACATGCTCTTTGTGCGTCTGTGCTGCGCTTTAGATGATTGCAGTGTTGGTTGACAAAATGGTGCGGACACAGATTGTTGACTGTGCTGCCGTTGCCAACTGGCTCTTCTCTCAGGACATGGCTCACGAGTTTACCAGGTGAGACCAAGTCGTAAGTTAGAAACATCCAACTGAATGATCTGTTTGCTGTGTAGTTTTTTACATGCAGTGTTTGGAATACAGTGACTTTCTCTCTACTCTTAACCTCATCTAGACTTTTCATCTGGGAGATTCTGCACTCGACCATCCGAAAAATGAACAAACACGTCCAGAAGATCCAGAAGGAGCTGGAGGAGGCCAAGGACAAGCTGGAGAAACAGCAGCACAAGCGGGTAACTTTGCCCTCCCTCACAGTCACATTAATCAGTTTTAAATTAGTGCTTTGTCTAAATCACTGCATTGACAAAATACAGGAAAATAACATGAGCTGGTTAAAGTAGGAATGTTCTCATGTTTGTGCAACTGAAGAGGGACAGCGGTGATGACGAGGAAATGGAAAAGAACAGCGAGGATGAGGACGGTCAGCTGGAGGAGCAAATCGAGAGGCTGCAGGAGAAGGTGGAGTCGGCTCAGAGCGAACAGAAGAACCTCTTCCTCGTCATCTTCCAGGTACTGAAGTCTTGCTTCTTCTTCCTAGTTCCTCAGTACAGCCGATTTACGGTCGTGCAAATGTGGCAGGTGACGTGAATGAGTGATCCTCGTGTGGCTCTTTACTGCGGCTGTCGTGAGCACGTCTTTAATCGATTTTCCTCCTGCAGCGTTTCATCATGTTGTTGACGGAGCATCTGGTTCGTTGTGAGACCGGCAGCGTCGACATCAGCACGCCCTGGTACAAAAACTGCATCGAGCGGCTACAGCAGATCTTCCTCATGGTAAAACTCTCTCTCACACTCACGCAGACACACACAGCGATATGTCATTGTACAGATCGTCTTAATGATGTGCTGTCTCTCTGTTCTGCAGCATCATGCGACCATCCAGCAGTACATGGGAACTCTGGAGAACCTGCTGTTCACCGCTGAGCTTGACCACCACATCCTGGCCGTCTACCAGCAGTTCTGTGCTCTGCAGCTCTGAGACACACACAGACTGGACAAAATGTGTACCTGTGTTCACACAGTACCTGTGTTAAACCTGCACATTAGAACCGACCAGCTCTTGCATCAAGAATCTGCTGAATACCATTTTTTGTTTTTTTGTTTTTCAATTGACCTGTTTTGTGTTTGGTGCCATTGAACGTTTAATTATGTGCAGACACAGGACGTCTTTCTAAGTAGGAATTCAAATTATTGTTTTTGACAGGTCCTTTGTATTTAATTTGCTGTAGTGTTCCTTTCTAATTGTATTTACTTTTTTAGCTCAGTTTTTGGTTTTGTTCACTGTTACATCCTGCTCATGTTCTTATGAATGGGTCTTTTTAAAATTGTACCAACTGTCTGAGTCCAGATGCAGCTGGAGAAATACTGTAGGACAGATTTCAGATTGGCTCTGATTGATTATGAATCTAGAGAGTGCTCTACTTTTTTATATTTACTTTATGTGGCATTGGGAAATGATTAAAACTCTCCAGAGTCTTTATCCACCTGCTGTCACATCATTGTGCCTGTTTTATCTCACTCTAAGGCTGTAGATTGTCTGGATGCTCTTGGTTCATGGAGAAACTACATTACTCATGACCTGGATCCACTAATGGAAAAAGAAACTGGCTTGAAAACCAGAAATGCAGGTCTGTGCAACGGCCAAACAGATTTTACTACTTACATCTCAATAAGACCTTGAGTTTCCATGTAACCAGAGGAAAAAGGAGCATGAGGTGATGTCAGACATGTTCTCTATCCTCAGTTTACTGTTTTCTAAATCTTTATCAAAACAACTTAGTTTTTGTGCTGTTGTATTTTGAAAGTTTAAGAAAATACATCACATTTAACTAGAAAATTATGACAAACTCACAGACATCAATGTTTCCACTGACTTAGGTGTTTTAATAAGTATAAAATATTCAGTATGCAGTTAAAATTTTCAAATGTACCATAATAATAAACCATACACAGAATCTTTAGCTGTTATAAGGCACATCAGTTCATTTTGACAGATTAGTGCTGAGTTCATTCCCTTCATTGCACAAAACCCACAGGTGTCTAGTCTGTAAGGATTCCACAGTCTTCCAGAAGGAATCAGTTTTACAGTGGCATGTTACCTTTAACATCATGACACACACACACACACTTCAACATAAAAAGCTACAACATTAACCAGAAAGTTTAAAAAGCAGTACTGATGGTGCAGTACTGTGTTTGTTTCTCAGTAAAAATGTTATTTAAGTACAAACATCCCAGGTTCTGTTACCATGAAACAGTTTTATACAAGTGCAAAGTAAAGCTGGGTCAATAAGAACTGACTACTCTCTACACGGAGTACTTTCATACTCGTTTTGAGTAAATTATTATTTTTTGTGTGTATTTTGGTCTCTTAAATGAATTTACCTCCATCACTTCCATCTCAACCCAGAAGCAAATAAGTAGAGTCTGAAACACTTTACACTCATTTCACGTTTTGATTTGTCTTCATTTTCTCTATTACCTAAATCAAACAGGTTCTCTAAGTTGTGTTCTGTAATAAGAGCCTTGTCTTAAGACCAAGTGAAAAAATACACAGGACCATTATCAGAAAGTTTTGCCTTCAATCAGAAAGGCTAACAGGAAAACGATCATTTAAACAGTCCTTCTCTTCACTAAGTGCCTTTTATCACTAAAACCCATGTAATAACAGATCAGGATCTGCTGAGTTTAGTCCTGTAGATAAATAGTGGCTGTACCTTGTAGAATGATTATTTGTTAGTAGCAAGAGTATTAGTGTACAATCTGTTACTGTAATTCAACGTACAAAACAGCTTTGGCCCCAGCGTCCGACGACAGAATCACTGATCTCATTAAAACCAAAACTTCTTTTCTGCTCAGGCTCGTACCAAAGAAAACAAACTGTAGTTGTCCTCACTCCCATAATTCCCTCCTTTTCTTTCCTCACCAAGAGTCTGTGAGCAGGTTTACGTGTCCACACTCGGAGCGTGATCACTGTCCGTCGAGCTGTTAATCCGTTCGGTCCTGTAACTCGCTTGTTCTTCAGCCTCCAGCCGCCGGTAGCGTGTGTGGAAGCAGATGATGAAGCAGCAGGTGAACAAAGTGCACAGTCCTGCCAGCAGCAGGATGGGCACTGAGGGAGACAAGGTGGCAATGTCAGATTAACCCAGTTAGTCCAAAAACCAAAGTGTACAAATAGTTTAACCGCTGAGTTCATGATGGGAAATGTGGGTGACTGCCAGCATCTGATTTTTATTTTTAAGCTTTAGGGTTTTCTGTTTCATCTGTAGAAATTTCCAGTCTTATTTTTGAATTTTGTTTTAACCTGGCTCTAATCTACTGGCACTGGCAACAGGCCGAATACAACAAATCGAACTGCACATTTCCAGTGTTTTATCAATTACAACAATTACCTCAAACTAGGATTATATGCTGTCAGTAGTGAAAAGGCTTCACTTTGTTTAGAGTGACCAACTTCTCAGCAATAAAACTAGGAAACTGGAAACCAAAACACTCCTGTTTACCACTTCAAAAAGTCTGTGGTGCTTTGAACCAAAACAAGGACTGACGAGATGCTCACATTTGGGATTCCCACTGCAGAGGAGCATTATGTGACCTACCTCTCCAGCTCAGGACTGCATTCCCACAGGTGGACACAGAAGAGTCAGCGAGCCGAAAGGTCAAAGCCTGGAGGAGGATTATGTAGAGAACAGACAGAACCTGTCTGCAAAAAGATCACAAGGCAAAAGTCAGTTTAACATCGACATAAATAAGAGCCGTGAACACTGGGAGTTTAAATCACTTTGTGTAGAATAAACTGCTGCTGCCGCCTATGAACGTAGGACGTCTAGTGTGTGTTTGATATATTCACCAGGAGCTCTGTGTATACTGTAAATGGGGTCAGACAGTGTGTACTCTCAGTAGTACCCAGAGAGAAAGATGAGTCCAGCAGATGTGGCTTCTCCAACTGGATACGAACATTCGACAGATAGCTCCATGGCCACGGGGTAAATGGAGAACCCAAAAAAGCCAAAGAGAGAACAGACAGCGGCCACGGCGACTTGCTGCTGCTGCATCAGAGACACCTGAGGGAAGGAATTTCAGTAGAGTCTTACAGAGAAATCATCTGCCTCCAAACAGCATCAATAATGTGAAAAGTACCTGACAGAGAACGTTCACTTCAGAGGTTTATAGGAAAACAAATGACAAGGTAGTAAATCACAGTTGTAATAACATGAAATGTGTCTAGCAGAAGTTATTATTGACAGTTGATTAAAAGATGTTTACCTATTGCCTATTGCCAATAAATACTGAACTGAAGTGTTTTCTTTAGACAGCAGGGATTTCTCTACTAAATGTTCATTTCTATACATTAAGAGTGATCGAAATAAAAGTTTTATATACATCTACATCATATACACATATATACATCTACTTAAACTGCTATGCTGCTTCAGGTTAAGATGAACTTTGCAAAAAGCAGTTACTATTTGAATAAATGCACATTTATGAATAATCTTCTCAAAGCAGCTGTTGAGCTTTAAACCCTCCCAGTCTTGCGTTCTCACCACTGAAAAGCCAATGCACGCCAGAGCAGTGAAGCTCATGTTGATCTTTGTGGCTTCGATGAACCTCTTGGTCTTGTCGACGTACAGACCCAGAGCAGCAGCGCCTACGATGCCACACAAGATGAAGAGAGCGCCGCACAAACCAGCAAAGTTCTGCAGGTCAATTATAGGTGAATTCAGTACCTGAGTCCTTCTAAAACTCACAGCATCAAATACATAAAGACCAGGATCTGTTCTCTGTCACTTTGTTCCTTGGGAATGAATATGGGGTCCTATCCTGTGGGGTGCTTACATTGGTGTATCCCTGCACACACAGGATCTGCTCCAGCAGTGTGGAGAAGCAGGTGAAGACGGCGATGCCCGAGCCGAAGCACAGCAGCAGGACGAGATAGGCTTTGTTTGTCAGTAACTACAGAGGACACAGAGTCAGGGCCAGGTAAGAAATGACTGGACATCATGGGGAAACAAGGACACTGCAGTAACAACAGTTAACAAAAACATCAGCATATAAAAGGAAGTAATAAAACAAAGCGACTGTAAAGATCTGTCAGTATATACTAAAACATTCTTACATTTCCTTAACAGGTGTCAAATATAAGAGTGTATGGCTGCCCTCCTGTATCCTTACCAGTTTGACCCCCTGTACAAACGGCTCGGAGCCGGAGGACTCCGCACTGGCTGACGGTGGTGTGGGGGGCAAGCCGCTCCGGATCCCCACAGTTGCTACTAAACAGATGATACATGCTGGGATTGCATAGGCAAGCAGCTAGAGTAGGGTACAAACACAGGTAAAGTGATGATAAATGGATGTTACCACCTCAAATCAAGCACAATTCATCATCGTTAGCAGGTGAGGTGGCCGGAGCTGCAGACAGAGAGCTGAGCTGCTGTAGGTTTCTGACGTAGCAGCTGAAATAGATGTTAGATGCTTCACCAACTAATGTCTTATCTGCCATTCATACAGTGGGTTTATCTAAGTGTTTGGCTGAAAACAGCAAACGGCTGCTGCTTGAAAGAGACTGATGAGTGATGACACTGAGCCATTTTGTAAATGTCATGAGTTAAAATAGGCAAAAAGGATGACACAGTCATTTTATCAAGGTAAAAAGAGACAGTAAAGCATATTAGCTGCATATCAGTGTCCACAGGTGCACATCATCTCACCAGCCAACCTCCTGAGGTCACACTCCAACTAAGGGCCTCCTTTACTGTGTTTTAAATACTGAGCAAAATCACAGCACTAAAACTGAAACAAAGCACAGTGGATTAGTGGATTTGAAAAGTCTGTCTGAGTTCAACTCACCAGGGTTGGAATTTGTGCAGATGTTTGAACCAACCATGGAGAGATGATGTTAGCGAGGAGGACGCCCAGGGGGTTGGCTGAGGAGGAAAAAGAGAAGTGCAACTCAGGATGGTTCATTAATAATCAGTCCAACTCCACTTTCTGTTCCTCGTTTCATTCACCTCACTCTCTATGCTTAGGTAATAGTGAAAACATTAAATATGTGAAAACTTGTTCCTTCTCCAATAGCTTCCCATTCTACTTTTTCTTCATGTTCTTTACAAATTCTTCCTTGAGTTTATAAAGAACATTTAATTATTCCTGTACTTAATAATGATTTAAAAGTTTGTATGTACATTACATAAAGTATTCAGACATTTTTCATCTTTTCATTGAGCCTTTGCAAAATCAAACAAGTTATTTTATTTCTCATAAGTACACTCAGCATTTAAAGAAATGTAGAAATTTTTGCAAATTTATTAAAAAAGAAAAACTGAAATATCACATGGTCATTAGTATTCAGACCCTTTGCAGTGACACTCATATTTAACTCACATGCTGTCCATTTCTTCTGATCCTCCTTGAGATGGTTCTGCTCCTTCATTGGAGTCCAGCTGTGTTTAATTAAACTGATTGGACTTGATTAGGAAAGGCACACACCTGTCTATATAAGACCTTACAGCTCACAGTGCATGTCAGAGCAAATGAGAATCATGAGGTCGAGGGAACTGCCCAAGGAGCTCAGAGACAGAATTGTGGCAAGGCACAGATCTGGCCAAGGTTACAAAAGAATTTCTGCAGCACTCAAGGTTCCTAAGAGCACAGTGGCCTCCATAATCCTCAAATGGAAAAAGTTTGGGACGACCAGAACTCTTCCTAGACCTGGCCGTCCAGCCAAACTGAGCAATCGTGGGAGAAGAGCCTTGGTGAGAGAGGTAAAGAAGAACCCAAAGATCACTGTGGCTGAGCTCCAGAGATGCAGTAGGGAGTTGGGAGAAAGTTCCACAAAGTCAACTATCACTGCAGCCCTCCACCAGTCGGGGCTTTATGGCAGAGTGGCCCGACGGAAGCCTCTCCTCAGTGCAAGACACATGAAAGCCTGCATAGAGTTTGCCAAGAAACACATGAAGGACTCCCAGACTATGAGAAATAAGATTCTCTGGTCTGATGAGACCAAGATTGAACTTTTTGGCGTTAATTCTAAGCAGTATGTGTGGAGAAAACCAGGCACTGCTCATCACCTGCCCAATACAATCCCTACAGTGAAACATGTTGGTGGGAGCATCATGTTGTGGGGGTGTTTTCAGCTGCAGGGACAGGACGACTGGTTGCAATTGAAGGAAAGATGAATGCGGCCAAGTACAGAGATATCCTGGAAGAAAACCTCTTCCAGAGTGCTCAGGACCTCAGACTGGGCTGAAGGTTCACCTTTCAACAGGGCAATGACCCTAAGCACACAGCTAAAATAACAAAGGAGTAGCTTCGGAACAACTCTGTGACCGTTCTTGACTGGCCCAGCCAGAGCCCTGACCTAAACCCAATTGAGCATCTCTGGAGAGACCTGAAAATGGCTGTCCACCAACGTTCACCATCCAACCTGACAGAACTGGAGAGGATCTGCAAGGAAGAATGGCAGAGGATCCCCAAATCCAGGTGTGAAAAACTTGTGGCATCATTCCCAAGAAGACTCATGGCTGTACTAGCTCAAAAGGGTGCTTCTACTCAATACTGAGCACAGGGTCTGAATATTTATGACCATGTGATATTTCAGCTTTTCTTTTTTAATAAATTTGCAAAAATTTCTACATTTCTGTTTTTTTCTGTCAAGATGGGGTGCTGAGTGTACATTAATGAGAAATAAAATGAACTTTTTTGATTTTGGCAAATGGCTGCAATGACACAAAGAGTGAGAAATTTAAAGGGGTCTGAATACTTTCCGTACCCACTGTATATCATCATATATCATATCATATATTTGTGGACACATCATTTATTTTGCTGTATGCACATAAGTTTGCTGACAAACCAAACCAGAGCTTCCCTGCACTTCACAGCACGTGTTGAAACTGACTCAGTTCCTTAAATTTGTTACACATGCACAAAAACTGAGCACAAGCAATTGCACCTTTTCAGCCCAAAAACAGACTTTTAAAATATTTTAGCAGCTTCCATTGACAGTTTATCATGTCCAACAGACTGGACAAACTTACCAATAACATTCATGTTTGTCAGCATTCACCAATAAAGTCATCTGCTCAACACACTGATGTGGTTTCCCTGAACCTAAACAAGTCATTCTTGCTTTCTCATGTTTTTGTGAATCCTCCTACATTCACAATTTAAGTGTATTCATAAATCTTCTTCCAAAAGCCTCCAATAGCTACTACATATGCTGAAAGTATTAGAACTACAGCAGCAGAGCTTTTTGGGAACATTATATATCACTCACACATAGAGCTGATCATGTTAGCTGTGGCCCGCTGATGGTCTGGAAACCAGAGGGCTGCCAGCTTGGTGGGGGTGAAAATGATGAGGGGTTGAGCCAGGGCACCAAGGGTCTGACCCAACATCACCACTGGGTACCTGACTTGAAGAGTCAGGATCTCTGACATGCTGAAGAAACGCACGAAGGCTCCGAGCATGTTCAGCCAAGAGCCCAGGATCAGCTGCAAGGTCAAGATGGCAGAGACAGATCAAAACGTGTCCTGTTTTTATGCCTCCTTCTTTGGTGCTAAGAGCTGTAATATTTCTGCACTATCAGTTAGTGTGGGAAGGGTGTACCACACATAATCTTGTGCAGGAGAGATGGGAAATCACATGGCTAGGGTTATAAAGTGCAGGAACTGCCTACAAATAGCAAATATACTACACCCTCTCGTTGGCTCAGAGTGCAGTTTGTACCGTGATACGTAGGCCAAGGGTATCCAGCATCCATGTGGTCACGAAGCTGAGTGGTATGGCCACTACCATGTAGATCAGTGACAACCAGTTGATTTCTTCCAGAGTGACAGCCAGGCACTGGGCAGACTGGTCTGCTACTGGTGCAAAGGTCAGCCATAGCTGGGAAGACACATGAAGATGCAAAAAAAGATATGAATATAATTCACCAATTTCCTATGATAAATGAGAATTATTTTTATTTGTGAGTGTAATAATACGAGCACTTTTACATTCTTTTTAAATGATCTTCCAGGAGAAAGCTTTACTTAGAAAGTGCACATTTCAGAAATTAATAATATATTTTTGAAGTGATTTTATTTTTATTTTATCAACATAACATAACATTTACACATAGTTTCTTATGCTTAGGTGTAAAAAAAATGTCTTTAAATTATATCAAGATTATATCATACAGTAACTTCCTACAGATCACTTCTAAAAGCTCTGAACCATATAAAGCTGCAGGCTCAGGTCAGATGTGTCTCTGTTCAGATATGATCTGTCACTTTAGTGATGAAGTTTCCTCAAATATCTTGTAGTCATATGATCTGGATAACAGCTGAAAAAGGAGGAAATGGTAGGTTTTGCACTGCTCATGTGAGAAAGCTATGGTTTCTATTATTTATCCTGCCCTGTTCTGCTGCTCACAAATCTATGTTTATGATTGTTTTATGCATTTGTGTTTTTTTATTGCGTTGCTGCTTTTAATGGTGAGACAAAGAAAAATCTCCTGCCACTGTAGGACAACAAAGTCCCATTCTAAACTATTTCTAAAATTCAATTTATTGATTTTGTCATTGAATTTTTTCCTGTAGAAAAATTCTTTTTTTTTCTTTGCGCTCTCTCTCTCTCTCTCTCAATATAGAGTCTATAAAATATTACACTCTGTTACTGAGAATGTTATGAGTTATAGAGTAACCAGGTTATACTACAGTGCAATTACAGGTAGTCTCTGACTTCTTGAGCTTTAAGTTTATTCTTTTATTCTTATTCCTCGAGCAATATCAAGGTTACAACACAACAGCTATAATTAAAGGCGATAATACTGAATGTGACTGGGTCTTATAGATGAATCCGGCATTTAAAACCTGCATAACTGCATTTACAAAGGAAACAAAACATAAAAATATATATCTATAGGTTACACAGGTTAATGTCGATTTGGCTCACCAGCTGTTATTTACCACATCATGAATGAAAAATGTTACGAAACAGGTTGGTGCATCAACATATAACAAGGTCTTAAAATAGATTATCAGACAAGCCAGTAGTGAATATTTTGTCATTTATTTCTGTGATTTGTTTCTGACTTTCTAGTCTAGGGCTTAATCGTGTGTGACACAGGCTGTTAAAATAGCCAATGTTTTTTTCATATTGACGGATACTGATAATTACTGATATATACATTTCACACCATTATTGAGGAAGGAAACACCAAGTACCACTGGGTGTAAACAGTGTCTACCAGAAAACTCTATTCGGTACCTTTTAATTTAAAGTTAATGTTGTAATTCAGTCCAGGACTAAACAATTAAACTAAACAATTATTTAATTTTAAATGAATAACTTTATAGTCTCCACAACTAACAATATATAATATTTTACTGCATAAAAAAGGTTTTTTTTTAATTAAATACAGTATTTCAGTAATTGCTTCTCAGCATAGGGGCAAGACTACTATGGTTTTCCAGTTTTGTCTCACGGTGCAATAAAAAATAAAAACCTTAAAAACTGAAAAATTTTAGTGTTAACTTCCAAAAGTGAACACAACAGGATGAAATATGCTGAGATTTAAATTAGTACAGACTCAGATGAATTAACTTAAATGACTCCAGTATTTAATTTCTGTGATAACCAGTACAGATCCATGTGTTTCACCTGTGGCTCCAGTCCAGTTGTACAAACCATAAGGGGCCATAAGGGGGTCGCATTAGACCTGGACCCGGGATGTTTGTGCTACGCCCCTGCTTTTTTTTTTTTTTTTTTTTTTTTTTTTAAGTAGCATTTATCTGATTTTTTGTTTTTTCAACTTTAAGACAATTTACTGGACATCTACTTTGATATATACCAATAAATAAACGAAGTGTGAGAAGAAAAGTCACGTTAACGTTACTTACCGTGGCGTTGGAGCAGTTCAACAGACACAGCACCAGCAGGACGAACCACCTCCTCTTATAAACCTTAAAGAACAGCAGCTTCTTCAGCTCCGTGTTCGGGTTTCTCGGGACCTCAGGGGAAACGGGACGAGCCTCGTTGTCGTTGTTCTCCATCGGTTCTTACGGTGCTGACGAGTTTGCCGGTTAGCTAAGCTAGGCGCTAGCTAATGTTCGCTAACTGAGGCATTTTAAAGTTGGTGTTCGCGGTTTCTACACCGGAAACATCCAACAACACAGACAGTAAATCCTCCGCGTAGTCTTCTGGGGGCTATAAAGACATTTTCTGCCACAGGTAGATGCTAAAACCGCAGTTTGAAGGCTCCGCAAAGTCGCCACACTGCGGTACACCGAGAGTGTCACCGTAACGAAGATCTTCTATTGGTGCGATGAACAACTCGGTCGTGAAAAGCGCTGTCCGAGCAGCCAGAGAAGGTGTAGAAATACTCTAAAGTAAAACTCATTCAAAATTTTACTTAAGAAAAAAAATACTTATGTATATTATAAATAGTCATTTTAAACAGGATTTTTTTATTTATTTATTTGTATTAATTTACTTATGTTTATATATTGTTGACTTAGCAAATAATTAAAACAACAAAATTCTAAATAAAATTCAGCAAATAAAGGCAAATCTATGATTAAAGCTTTAAATGATTTTAAAGGTTTAAAATGCCATATCTTGCTGTGCCTTGCTGCTCCCTGTCTTTCACCTACGCTGAACCCCTAACCCCTAACCCTAAGACTAACTCACCCCTACAAGGCCTAAACCTTAATGATTTTTACCAGTTATATTTAAAAATGCCAGTGATACTTAAAGAAAAGTGAAAATATTTATTGGTCAAAGGTTTTAATTTCAAATGTTTTGACTTAGATATGTTAACATCAACCACACCAGTATAAACTTGAACTATGACTGTATACTGTACAGATACAGTCGTATGTATGTGTCTGCTCTAAGTGTACTACATGCTAACAGCTAAAATCTACATTTAAAACAGTAGTAACAGATGATGTTATTGGTTAGGGGGCCATTTGATGTTGTCATCCGTAGCAGGGTCCATCCTTCACAATCAAAATGTCAGTCTTTTTCTCCCTAAAAAGAAATAATCAATGATCAACAGTGAACACACAGCAAAACCTTTATTTCACAAGTACTTGCCAGGATGTTCTCTTTTATTATTACTTTAAGCTCTGATGTTTCTAGGACAACATATTCTCGACCTAACTTCTAGAGAAAATACAGAATTTCAAAGTTTAAGCTTTTATTTTTTTTCACACTATGAATGGTAACACTTGAAGTGGTTAACACACTATAAAATACAGAAATTTCACTATGTCCAGATAATAAACTACTCTACAGGTTTATAGCCAGGCTAGACACACGCCAAGGGACTAGCAAACTAATTGATGAATAATACCCAGATAATTATACAAACCCACATTAAAATAAATATGCATTGCCTTTTGTGTTTACTGTTATTCTAAGCAGTACAAGCAAATGTCTGACATCTTAGCACACAATTAGATGATTAATTGGTTATTCTCAGAGGTTGCCATTAAAAATAACTATAATGTTTAATGAATGATTGTCTACTCACACTCTGTGGACACACAGGAAACATTCGTTCGCGTAGGTGATGCCGTCATTGCCGCACACTGGAGAGTAATTCAGAGGACAGACCTCAGTCACATCCATCCCCACACAGGAGGGCTGCACCAAAAAATCCAGAAAACAACATTACAAACAAAAATGCAACACAAAACACCCTGTTCCTGATGCTACTGGTTGTTCAGGTGCCACAAAAGAGTTTGTAGTTTTGAGGAATTGATATTTGTTATTACCCTCCTGTACAGTCTGGATTTATCCTCAGCATCTGCAAAAAGACACATATCAGAGCACAGATTATTCAGCCTTTTCCTCAGGATGCACACAAAGCAGACGCCTCTGTGAGCTGCAGACTGACCTAACCAGCTGTTGTTATTATTATCACTGTCCACAGGTTTGCAGCTCAAATGCAGCAGCCAGGGCTCACTCTTACTCAGCCTTACTCTGGCTGAGGTGCATAGGTAAAAAAATCTCTTTGCAAACAAAGACTCAGTGCTATGTAACCCTTTTACTACAACATATCCTTAGTGCCACTGAATCCCACACAATCACCTATTTAACTTTATTAAGCTGCACACGCCTCAGGTTCAACAATAAACAAACTGACCTGACAGTGTGAGGAACTGTCAAAGGACAGTCAAGGTCCGACTTTGAGTCTAAGTCTGAACATCTGAAGAGGAGCTGCAATCTGCTACGAAATAATCTAGTTGCATCATTTAACCTGTACTTCCAACCCTGTTTATTCTGTCCTGGCCCGTCTTACCTGCACAGAAGAAAACTGCCACACAGAACAGGAGAAGAGTTGTGCCAAACATCATGGATAAAAACTGAGAAATACAGATGCAAAATCAAAAAAAGAAGAATGCTGAAATTGTACAACAGTCGGTTGAATTGAGGGGGTTCTGTCGTTTTATTGGCCTCTGATTCGACTATGAGTGGAGCCTCTGTGGATGTGGCATCTGTTATATGACAACAGCAGGCTGGAGGTGTTGTCGTCTGAAAACACGTCAGCCTCTGTTGTTGTGACGGCTGCCGCTCTCTTTTGTTCTGGCTCTAATCTCAGGATCAACATTCTGTCTGCTCCAATTTACCGCTGACAGAGTGGAAACTATCAGGAGCAGAAGTGGCACAAAGTGACTCCAACACAAACACAATAACAGAAAAACAGCATGCCCCTCTTACACGTGTGGATGACAACACAGACGCACATTTTAATCTCTTAAACAAAAATACAACAGCAGCAAAACAACTGGACGTGTCACTCAACACTGCAGGAATTTAGATCTTTAAAAAAAATCCTGATAATGCTGTTGTAACACATACATCACCTTTTTTCAGCACTACTGGGTACTACTACTTAGGACGGAGGTGATTGGACGAGCAGCTGACCTGAGACTGAAGACCATGGATACCTGGAACTGTGCAGCGCTAAGACGCTAAGGAGCAATATCCTCCATGGAGAAGGAGTCCAGAGACTAAGATCAGGCAACACAGACACTAGTTAGTTATCAGAACTACAGAAAGACGTGAACAAACTGTACATTTATTCAAATAATCTGCATATTTATTCAAACCACTGGTTATTTCATAATGTCCTTTATGTATTTAATTTTGAACACTTAGACCTCCATATGTAGGCACAGCTCACTAGCAATGCAGTAGCAGCCTAGCAGTAATAGTAGTAATACTAGTAGTACTAGTAGTAGTCGTTGTAGTAGTTATTAGTACCAGAAATAGATAAAGCGCGTTTGTTGGTGCAATACCGCTGTCCAATCTGTAGAGGGCACCAATACTTTAAACTGCCTCGAGCCACACTAAAGAAGAAGAAAACACCGGAAGTCACATGTAGTTTCCGGCTGTGCTGTCGGGTCGCAACGTTGTTTCGGAGTTTTCAGTCTGTTGGATTTGATTCTTTTTAAAGTTCAAACATGTACGACCAGGACGAAGGTGAGCTGCTTTTACCTGCACAGGAGCCGCGACTGCCTCACCTTGCTCTGCGGAAACAGACATGCTAACAGCTAATGCTAATGGCGCGGTGCTTTGTTTTGAAAAAGCTAACAGGCTAATCTGAGGCTGCAGTACACACAGTACATATCCAGATAATGCAGTACACACAGTACACATCCAAATAATGCAGTATACATACACTCAGCTCTGTGTGTAATGCTAAATGATCCACTGTGTGTGCGCCTTTAGTTACTTTAAAATCTACATATTACACATTGCACACATATTATAGGATATAATCTTACTTTGTTTCTGGCCTCTATAAACAAATGGCTAAATACAACAAACAACCTGAGCTTTAAAGGCGGAGGGTTGGTGCTACTGTCTCTGATGTTCCTTTGTCTGTTCGACAGATAATCAATACGATGAAGACGATGATGAAATCACACCAGATTTATGGCAGGAGGCCTGCTGGATCGTCATTAGGTAAACACACCTGGACCTGACCTGACCTGTGGTGATGTGCTGTGGAGAACATAGTGATAATTACAATAAAAACAATAAGTGCCATTAAAATTAATATTACTGATTCAGTAATCAATGAAATGATCAATCTGCGGTCCGATCACTTTGACTTAAAAAGTTAGTAAAAAAGCCATCTAAGATTTTTAACAACACTTTGTTCCAACTCTTGTTTTGACAAGTCTCTCTCATGTTCCATTTCAGCTCTTATTTTGACGAGAAGGGCCTGGTGCGACAGCAGCTGGATTCATTTGATGAGTTCATCCAGATGTCAGTTCAGAGGATTGTGGAGGATGCTCCACCCATCGACCTACAGGCTGAAGCCCAGCACACCTCAGGGGAGGTGGAGGAGCCGGTAGGAAACGACTCTCAGACCAGGGACTAGAACTGGAGTTGGCATGTGGTTTTGGGTTTTGAAACAGTTTACAGGAATTAACTATCATCAGGATTAATGTTGGACAGTTTTGATTGTAATATATTTACAGCTCCTTTAAAATCATGTGTCAATTTGTGTTTCAGCCTCGTTACCTGCTGAAGTTCGAGCAGATCTACCTGTCCAAGCCCACCCATTGGGAGAGAGATGGAGCTCCTTCTCCCATGATGCCCAACGAAGCCCGACTACGAAACCTGACGTAGGTCTCTTGTGGTACACTTACACTTACCTGATGTGTTCACTGTTCTCTCTCACCTGTTGCTTCTGTGGTTTCCTCCAGGTACTCTGCCCCCCTGTATGTTGATATTACAAAGACCATTATAAAGGAAGGCGAGGACCAGCTGCAGACCCAGCACCAGAAGACCTTCATCGGTAAAATTCCCATCATGCTCCGTTCCACCTACTGCCTTCTGAGTGGCCTGACAGATCGAGACCTGTGTGAGCTCAATGAGTGTCCACTGGACCCTGGAGGTTATTTTATCATCAATGGCTCCGAAAAGGTACACAGAAAGCTAAGAGGATTTACCTAAATATGGAATTCCCCTTTAACACCTTTAAGTTTTATGTGACATCAGGTCTGTCAGGTGTGACCACAGTTGTCACAGCTGTGTTGGTATTTTTGGCAGATATTTACACTGGTGGTGGTTTGCAGGTGCTCATTGCTCAGGAGAAGATGGCCACAAACACAGTGTACGTCTTTGCCAAGAAGGACTCTAAGTACGCCTACACAGCTGAGTGTCGGTCCTGTTTGGAAAACTCGTCACGTCCGACCAGCACCATCTGGGTCAGCATGATGGCCAGAGGAGGACAGGTGCGTCCTGATGTTCACCTGCATACAAGACTAATTATTTTATTACACTAACGTTTTGAGTCAACTCTTCTTTCCTAAAGCATTTCCTTTTTTAATGTAATCATGGTTTAGCCTAAACTCATTGATTGTCTCTCTCAGGGAGTGAAGAAAAGTGCTATCGGTCAGAGGATTGTATCAACGCTGCCGTACATCAGGCAGGAAGTTCCCATTATAATCGTGTTTCGAGCACTGGGGTTTGTGTCGGACAGAGACATCCTGGAACACATTATCTATGACTTTGACGACCCCGAGATGATGGAGATGGTCAGTGCGACTATTGGTTATTGCTGTTAACATCTGTCGTAATGCTGTTAACATCTGGCAGCTCAAACAGTAAATAGACTTGGCCCTGCCGACTGTGATGTGATGTCACCTGTGATGTCATCATGTTTCCAGGTGAAGCCATCACTGGATGAAGCATTTGTGATCCAGGAGCAGAACGTGGCGTTGAACTTCATCGGTTCCAGAGGAGCGAAACCCGGAGTGACAAAGGAACGAAGAATCAAATATGCCAAAGAAGTTCTGCAGAAGGAAATGCTGCCACATGTTGGAGTCAGCGACTTCTGTGAGACCAAGAAGGCTTACTTCTTAGGGTGAGTCCCACCTGAATTCCAGCTGTGTAGGTCAGTCTCACCTGAGATACGCTGTACAGGTGTGAGACAGGTTTATGTGTGACAGATGTTACACCTGGCGTACACATGTGTAAGAGAGACACCGGTAATTTACAGGTATATGTGTGGGACACAAGGATGGTTCAGGTTTCCTTACCCTCTGTCAGAGTTTGTGTATTTTACTGTGTAGTAAATGTGCATTACTATGTATATAATGGTGTATTACTATTGCTGAAACTACATCCAAAATCAGGTGCTGAAATTAACACAGATATTACTGTTTTTTCAGGTACATGGTCCACAGGTTGCTGCTTGCTGCTCTTGGCCGGCGGGAGCTGGATGACAGAGATCACTATGGCAACAAGAGGCTAGACCTCGCTGGGCCACTACTGGCCTTCCTGTTTAGAGGGTGAGCTTTCTCAGTGTCATCACCTTGGACCTCTTACCTCACCTGCTTGCCTTGACCAATCAGAACATACAGTATATGCATATAGACTTTGCACAGTGCAGGATCAGAACATAACATAATGTCACATTCAGTAACACTGTGTGAACACTTTTCTGTTCTTTCCATTCAGCATGTTTAAGAACCTGTTGAAGGAGATCAGGATTTACGCTCAGAAGTTCATCGACAGAGGAAAAGACTTTAATCTTGAGCTGGCCATTAAAACCAGAATCATCTCAGATGGCCTCAAATACTCTCTGGCCACTGGAAACTGGGGAGACGTCAAGAAGGCCCACCAGGCCCGAGCTGGGGTGTCACAGGTCAGAGCGCCTGCCTCTAAGCCTGAATGGACTGTAGCGTTCAGTCAGCACACATATTTGGTTTTTATCGCCTTAACTGAAGAGCTTTAGTCTCAGTTCAGGGGCTGTAATGAGGTGCCACCTTTAGATTATTAAGGCCCCTAGTTTTTTATCATCTCTGTGTGCATACAAACTGGCATTTTCATATCATGACTCTCTGTTAGACTGGATTCTGAGGTCGGCCTCTGAACATCATCCTGTTTCATTCTTCTGCTTGTAGGTGTTGAACCGTCTGACCTTCGCATCAACTCTGTCCCACCTCCGCCGCGTCAACTCTCCCATCGGCAGAGACGGCAAACTGGCCAAACCCCGACAGCTGCACAACACGCTGTGGGGAATGGTGTGTCCGGCTGAAACACCAGAGGTAAAAACACTGTTGACTCAAAGGATAGAACCCAGTGCAGTTCTAGAGAGAAACATGAATGTGTCACATCAAATCAGGCTGACCTTCATTCATTGATCACAGTGATGAGTAGGTTGATGAAAGGCTTCTTTTTTCCAGGGTCATGCTGTGGGTCTGGTGAAGAACTTGGCCCTGATGGCCTACATCTCAGTGGGTTCTCAGCCATCTCCCATCCTAGAGTTTCTGGAGGAGTGGAGTATGGAGAACCTGGAGGAGATCTCCCCTGCTGCTATCGCAGAGTCAGTCGCTTCAGCTTCATCTTCATCTTTACCAGCCATTGGAAATGACCGATACGATTAATAATCCACATAATCAAACTGTTATTGTTGACAATATTAATGAGATGAGTAACAGATAAAATCTGTTTGTTGGTCTCTAATTAGTCTCTGCAGGACATCAGGTCACATTAGTTTGACCATTGTTCTCAGTCAATCGGATTTTGGTTTTAAATGTTTTAGTGCCACGAAGATCTTTGTCAACGGCTGCTGGGTGGGAATCCACAAAGATCCTGAACAGCTGATGAACACTCTGAGGAAACTCCGCAGACAGATGGATATCATCGTGTCTGAGGTAACAGCACCAGTCTTTTATAAAGCAAAGCATATGTTTACGGCCCTGCAGTCATAGCAGTCCGCCTCTTTGTTAGGATGGCTATCACTGTGTCTAATATGCTTGATAACTAGAACAATATTTACAGTCTGTGAAACCGATGAGACTCTTTGTTCTTGTTGTTTCTGAACATTTCAGGTGTCGATGATCAGAGACATCAGAGAACGTGAGATCAGAATTTACACAGACGCTGGACGAATCTGCAGACCGCTGCTGATTGTGGAAAAACAAAAACTACTGCTGAAGAGACGACACATCGACCAGCTGAAGGAGAGAGAGTACAACAACTACAGGTGAGGCCGGGTACAACGATTATTATGGTCTTCTTTTCTGTTGTTTTGTAGGCTTGGCTTATTTCGGTGGTTAGGGTTCATTAATTGTTTCTGTGAAATGTAATGATTGATCTGAGAGTTTGTTCCCTTTCAGCTAGTTGTTATTGTAGAACCTGTTAGTTGGTTGGTTCTTGCAGTAGAGTCTATGGATCTTCTGGGGGAAAGTTTCTGTTGGCTAACCTGTAGTTGGTCTGTGATGGGCAGCTGGCAGGATTTGGTGGCGAGTGGAGTAGTGGAGTACATCGACACTCTGGAGGAGGAGACGGTGATGCTCGCCATGACGCCCGATGACCTCCAGGAAAAGGGTGTGGCCTACTGCTCCACCTACACCCACTGTGAGATCCACCCATCTATGATCCTCGGAGTCTGTGCCTCCATTATCCCCTTCCCTGACCACAACCAGGTACGGTCAAGCAGGGAGTTTAGAAAAAAGTGGAAAATAATCCTGTGACATGTTGTTGAAGCAGTAATGAGATGTTTGTTGTTATTCAGTCTCCCAGGAACACATACCAGTCCGCTATGGGTAAACAGGCCATGGGTGTTTACATCACGAACTTCCACGTTCGAATGGACACGCTGGCTCACGTGTTGTACTACCCCCAGAAACCGCTGGTCACCACCCGATCCATGGAATACCTGCGCTTCAGAGAACTGCCTGCAGGTAACACACACCTGTGTAGTCAGATTGACAGAGACATTACGTTTCAGGTTTAAAAAGTGTTTACATCAGGTTTCAGGCGAGTCTCAAAACTTCACTGAAAACATGAGGGACTGTTCACTGTGTTTAGTTTTCAGACCTGTCCACTGACTCGTGTCTCTAATTAAACGTTGTGTTGTTCAGGCATCAACTCCATCGTGGCGATTGCCTCATACACAGGATACAACCAGGAGGACTCTGTGATCATGAACAGGTCGGCTGTGGATCGGGGCTTCTTCAGGTGAGTCTCAGCTATTACTGACTACCGTTTGGTTTTGTCAGCAGTTTCTTTAAAGTTTTTGTTTCTCACCTGGCAGGTCTGTTTTCTACCGGTCCTACAAAGAGCAGGAGTCAAAGAAAGGTTTTGATCAGGAGGAGATCTTTGAGAAACCAACCCGTGAAACTTGTCAGGGTGAGGATTGAATTCAAACTTAATGTTTCAAAAGAAAATCTCATCTGACTTTGATTAGGATGTAGTCTGGTTGTTATTGTCACCCCTCGATCGTCTCAGGTGTAGTGACGTCCAGTAACAGGTCGGGTGTGTCAGATGTTGGTAGTGGGCGGGGCTAAGTTTATATTGCATTAAAATCGTCCTCAGGAATGAGACACGCCATCTACGACAAACTGGACGATGACGGGCTGATTGCGCCTGGCGTTCGTGTGTCTGGTGAGGACGTGATCATCGGCAAGACGGTGACGCTGCCAGATAACGAAGACGAGATGGAAAGCACCAACCGCCGCTACATCAAGAGAGACTGCAGCACCTTCCTGAGAACCAGTGAGACTGGCATTGTGGACCAGGTGATGGTAACCCTGAACCAGGAGGGCTACAAGTTCTGCAAGATCAGGGTGAGGGAGCACGCCACAACACCCAATGATGCCCGATGCTGAGGACATTAAGTTTTTTATGTTTTTTTTTTTTTTCTCCTGCAATCTTCCTTGTCTCCTGCAGGTTCGCTCGGTGCGGATCCCTCAGATTGGAGACAAATTCGCCAGTCGACATGGACAGAAAGGAACCTGTGGGATCCAGTACAGACAGGAGGTTCAGAGAAAGTCAACAAGACACAATAAAGAACATAATTACAATGGTTTTAAAATGAGATGTCACAGTTTGGCAGGAAATTGTATCTTTGATGTGTTTTGCATGTTTTATATCAAAGGACATGCCGTTCACCTGCGAGGGAATCACCCCTGACATCATCATCAATCCTCACGCCATCCCGTCCAGAATGACGGTCGGCCATCTGATCGAGTGTCTGCAGGGAAAGGTAGTGTCCAGATCCTAAGATAATCAATAAATATCTGATAATAAAAGTATAAATAATAAACATGAACATTAACCCTGTCAATAAACCTCATCAGAATAAAAGCTTGTATTTTCAGACACATTAATCTGCATGTGCGTACACGGACATGTAAACTGCATATTTATAGTTTTCCCGTGTTGCAGGTGTCGGCAAACAAAGGTGAGATCGGTGATGCGACGCCGTTTAACGACGCTGTCAACGTGCAGAAAGTGTCGAACCTGCTGTCTGAGTACGGATACCACCTGAGAGGAAATGAGGTCACTATGTCACTATGACATCAGATCAGTTTCCAAGTCAAGAGCTTCTTGACATTAACCTGTTTCAATTACTGAAGTTCATTTTAATACGATTAGCAGCAGACATTACATGTGTAAAGGCTAAGGCTCTGCAGTGCATGCTGGGAAACAATCTGAACAAATTCAACAACAAAGATGTTGCTCAACAAGTTTCAAACAGCTCAACCCACATCTGTCGCTCTGATTATTGATTTGTGATCAGGTCCTGTATAACGGCTTCACGGGGAGGAAGCTGACATCCCAGATCTTCATCGGTCCGACATATTATCAGCGTCTTAAGCACATGGTGGACGATAAGATCCACTCGAGGGCCAGGGGCCCCGTCCAGATCCTCAACAGGCAGCCAATGGAGGGGAGATCACGGTGAGTAATCACCTGTTACCTGTCTATAAACTCGCACAGCAACATTCAGACACCTGCCAGAAAGCTGTTTCATAGACCTCTGGCCTCTGTCTGGCTCTCACCTGTTGGCCTCACCTGTCTGTCCACTGTCCACAGCGATGGTGGTCTGCGGTTTGGAGAGATGGAGCGTGACTGTCAGATCGCTCACGGAGCGGCTCAGTTCCTCAGAGAACGTCTGTTTGAGGCTTCTGATCCATATCAAGTTCACGTCTGTAACCTGTGTGGACTGATGGCCATCGCCAACACACGCACGCACACGTATGAGTGTCGAGGCTGCCGCAACAAGACACAGGTAACTGTGACCGGTGTCCGCTCGTTGTAGACTGATCACCACAGCCTCTTGAACATACAAACACAAACTGTGCATACAGAAATGTCTGTTGATGAGTCACTGTAAGGGTTGTCTGCGGTGTTCACTGTGATCATTAGTCATTATATTGACTGCAGTGATTTCCTGATGTTCTCATCCGTGTTTTACATTTGTTGTTTCTCTCTGTCAGATCTCTCTGGTCCGAATGCCGTACGCCTGTAAACTTCTCTTCCAGGAGTTGATGTCAATGAGCATTGCTCCTCGTATGATGACATCATAGAGTGGCTCAGCCAATCACACACCTCTCTGTGGACTTTTGTCTTAACACCATCAGCTGGAAGTGAACATAGGTTTTTTTTGTTTTTTTTTTTAATAGTATCAGGTCTCTCATTTTGTTTGTGTACAAGTACAATAAATGAATTTTGTTTGACATTTTTGTATCACATGGGTCAGTTTCTGGCTTCTTATTGGTTTACACGCGAGCAGGTGACGAGATAAATGTCCTGTTTTAACAGGTGACACTAAAACTGACCATCATGGCTACACGACAGATCCCTCAGGAAGTTTTCTGGAAGAAAATAAACAATAAGAACTAAAAAATAATATTACTATGAATTATATTTACAGATAAAACTGAGTGTTTAATTTCACAGCAGCACAACTCAAATGAAATTTTCATTTTCAAGACCAGGATTTCTAAAGAGATTATAAAAATAAAAGTTCCAGTAGTAATTTCTGACTCAACAAGCCTATTTACTAAAGTGTTCACTCAAATATCAGTAAGTACAAATAGTAATTGCTGATCAACAAAAAACTGCCAACATTATAACATGTAAAGACTTTTTATTCAGAGAAAAACATTTTTTTTTTATTCTTCTGTCACTGAACTGAAATGAACTGATTAGATCAGTGCTGTTGCTATGGTGATTAACTACTTTAATTACTAAGATTGGCCTTTCTAAAATAAAAGCCAGACAGGTTTTAGTTTAAGCTCAGATGAAAGAATAAATCTTGGAATTTTGTTTTCACTAAAACTTTAAATCTTGAAACTAAATATTTTTTCATCTTTCTAACAGAAACAAAATAAATGACTAAACATCAAACGTAAAGTTTAAACAAAAAAGTTTTAAAAAAAAACAATCAGTTTACAGATTGCCGATACAAAAATGACCATCACCAGTTTCTTTTGACCATGGTCTTCATTGATCTCTGATCAGCTGATCACGGTCCATTTTCCTTCATCACTGAAAGGAAATGACATCCTCAGTTAGACAAGCAGTTGAACCAAATCCATCATCTGTACCTGCTTAGTCCTAACCAGGGTCCCAGGGATCTGCTGGAGCCTATCCCAGCTCTCTTTGGGTGAAAGGCAGGGGTCCACCCTGGACAGGTCCCCAGTCCATCACAGGGCCACATAGAGACAAACAACCTCACACACTCACACTCACTCCTATGGGCAATTTAGAGTCACCAATCAACCTGACATACATGTTTTTGGACTGTGGGAGGAAACCAGAGTACCTGGAGAAAACCCACACAAGCACAGGGAGAACATGCAAACTCCACACAGAAAGGCCCCTGATGGGTTTCAGACCAGGAACCTTCTTGCTGTGAGGCAACAGTGAACACAATGTTTGTTTCTTATTTAGCTGTTTGGTGTCTGTGATGCTGTCTTTCCTGTCTTGATAATAGTTTTTGTTTGTTGTTGACGAGGATGTTACCTGTCTTGACAATGATGTCATCGAGGGACTGCACCAGGTGAATGGCTCCGACAGCTGAGGCTTCACCTTTAGAGTTGGAGGCGTGACACTCATACAATCCTTCTTCTTCTCTGGTCAGAGGAGAGACCTGAAATAAAACCACAGAAAGCTGGAGTCTTTACATCACTTCCTGTCTGAAAGTTGTTTTTGTGTTAAAAATAAATCAGAAAATCAGTTTCTTCATTCTAACGAAGCTAAAGGTTCATCATACCCACATGAGACCAGCAGATCCACTCACTCAGATTAATATTTCCCATGTGTCTTTGCTGTCACAGGTTGTATTTTTAACACAAAGAATAAGCTTCTCTATGTGTCTGTGCATTTACACCATCATTTGATAAATCATGATTCTTTCTCTGTGTTGATTTACAGACGTGACACACGAAAGGAAAAACCAAATAATCTACTGGAGGGATGGTCAAGACTGGTGGACAAGACCGTAACACATCGTCTTCACCCTCATCAAACCATCCAGTGCTCCCTTGAGTGGTGCCATAATAATAATATGTGTATTTAATGTGTACGCAGGATGTCAATGTGTACATATAGTTAATAACCACTGACCAGCACCCAGCCGGTCACTTCATGCTTCTCTGGTCCCCCTCTTGTCTGAATTGCAAGGTTGCCTTTGTCCCCTGGAAGAAGCTCCATCCTCTTCCCACTGCGGACCTGAAGAAGATGGCATCATCATCATCATCATCATCATCATCAGACCAAATTAAACTGTGACGCTTCATGTGGTTCTATGTTTCAGCTCAAAGTGTTTAGTCAACCAGATGTTTGTGCAGCAGAAGCTTCACACACAAACATGAGCGTCACTCTGTTTCATGTGATCCTGCAGAAACACCAAATATCATCGGAGCTTTGCTTTGTCATCATCTCATTACCCTGAACTAACGGCCTACTGATGGGCCACGGGCCTCAGCTTGGACACCACTACTAGTTGAAGATTATCTAAAATAACAGAGTTAGATTTTTTTTGTTATTTTACTGACACCTGCTGTGGCAGGATCTGATGGTGCCCTACCAGGTCTGTGAGGGCCCACTCGGTTCAGTCGACTTGTACAAACTAGTCCTGAAGAAACATTTTCTGATTTACTTCAGACATGCTGCAGCTTGTCGTCCTGCAGCCAAAAATATTCTGTTTTATGTAGTTTTCACCCGAACACACACGAACACCTGAGGCTGGAGGTGACACCAGGATCATTTCTACCGTTTGTCTCTTTTCAACCCTCTGTGCATTTGTATCTATAGACAGATGGTTGTTGTTTAGAATTAGTTAACTAACTTTATATTTGATTGGCAGGAGGAGATTCCATCCTCCGATTAGCTGTGTTGTTTTTAGTTTGTATGACTTTAACATGAGTCAACGGTGCAACCATTAACTGGGATTTATTTCCTGTTTTGTGTTGCCAGGAGGAGTCTCAGTGGACTGGTATTGTTTCTGCAAACAACAGCAGGAAACAGGAATTGAGATGGAGAGTTAAGAGGCTGCAGCTCAGAGAAATCAGATCCATGTGTTTTACAGTTTTTGCTGCTCGACTATAAATTGTGGAGTAAATGTTTTGTATTTAAGGTGGAACTATCAGTCAGACGACATGTGGCAGGCTTCATCTTTTCACGTTAAGAGAATTACAATTTAAACTGACCAATGAGATGCAGAGTATCACATAAACTCACCTTCTTCCAGGAGAGGACAGGTGTAGGCACGCCCATGGCCTCACAGCTCAGGTACACCTGAGAGCCGCTCACGTTGTAGACCTCACCTGGAGCAGTGACGATGACCGGAGCTGCAGACGAACAGACCATAACCTTCAGTTACTTGACGTTTGGTTGCAGAGAATCCATGTGAATCAGCGCAAACACACTCGAGGTTGGTTCAGTCACAGAGAGTTTTGTACAAAACAAGATGAAACACATCGCAGGAATCTGTAAATCCACCGTGAGCGTGTTGTGTTTGCTCTGAGCACGCTCAGTGAGTGTGTTCATGTAGAAAGGAATTCAGTGTTTTCAGAGGGATGGAGGAGGATCATCAGAGAGGACATCACTGTCTGTCACAACAGAACAAGTTGAAGTTTTAAACATAAACACACTCCATCCATCCATCCATCCATCTTCTATACCCGCTTTTCCTGTTCAGGGTCACGGGGATCTGCTGGAGCCTATCCCAGCTCTCTCTCGGGTGGAAGGCAGGGGTACACCCTGGACAGGTCACCAGTCTGTCACAGGGCCACATATAGACAGACAACCTCACACACTCACACTCACTCCTACGGGCAATTTTAGAGTCACCAATCAACCTGACATGCATGTTTTTGGACTGTGGGAGGAAACCGGAGTACCCGGAGTAAACCCACGCAAGCACAGGGAGAACATGCAAACTCCACACAGAAAGGCCGGGATGCGAACCCACGACCTTCTTGCTGTGAGGCAACAGTGCTAACCACTCAGCCACCATGCTGCCCTATATATAAACACACTCATCACTTTTTAATCAACACTGCCATAATGACTTTACCTTTAAAATTCTGTGGTTCCATTTCTGTAAAACAGAAGAACCATGTGAGAACAAAGAGATTCATGTGTCTTCGATCATTTTCTCTCCAGTAAATCTGCTACACCTGTAACGTCACCTGTGTGACGTCATCAGCACCGTTCACGATGCACTGTGCTAATTAATAACTGATAATTAATAATGTCATTACAGCGGCTTGTGCTCACTGTCCAATAGTTGCTGTTCCAGCCATCTGTTTCTAATATTTTCATTCCACGGCCACAGGTAAAACTTGTTGGCACCAGTCTGTCGCTGTTTTTTGACCAGACATGAAACTACACGAATAAAGTCTGAATTCAAATCAGACAAAAGAACCACGCCATGTTTGGTGAGTCAGTAATGTTCCTATTGTGAATGTGGTCCCAGACTGTCTGCAGCCTAATCTGAAGCTTCTAAAAAAAGTCGTGTCATTGAACCAACATCTAAACCAATCAGACAGGTGTCTCCCATCATGCCCTGGGGCGCCTGGCTCCAAAAACCTGCAGCTGCACTGATCTCATGATGTCAGAGCAGGTCCAGACCAGGCTGGTCAGAAAAATAACAGCAGATTGAGACTCATTTGAAACGGGCCTGTTCTTACCCCCGCAGCCCACCTGTATGACGTCAGTCTCACCTGTGGCGCAGCGGCCCTTGTTCTGGATGTTGATGGGCTGTTCGCCTTGGGTCTGGGCTTTCAGGCTGGCGCTCTTCAGCGCGCAGCCGCTCTTGTACGTCCGGCCGTCGGTCCCGCACACCTCGTAGTTGCTCTTACACACGCACACGCCCAGCTTGGTCTTCTTGTCCTCGTCGCTTTTGACGCACTCCAGTCCGGGGCCACAGCGGCGCGCAGCCGCGCGGCGGCCACCGCACAGCTCCCCCTCTGCGGCGGCGCACACTGAGCAGCAACCGCAAGGGTCCCGCAAAACACCGGCGGGACAGCCCTCCGCCGGGAGAGGAGCACACTGAGCCGGGTCACACGGTCCACATGCAATACCTGCCGAAGGCGCCGGGAGGACCGACAGAACCGGAACCAGAAACAACATGGTGAAAGACTTCATGATGGTCCGATGCGGACTTTGGTCTGAACTCAGTAACGGTCTGAAAGAGTCTGAGATCGGATTTGAAGACTGAGAGCTGGTACAGACTCCAGACTCCGCCTCAGACCAAGACCTGATCCCAGACCTGCTGACGGTCACACATTGTTTCTTCTCTTTGACTGAAGAACTGATTGTTGATATTTCCAAAGAGCTGAATAAATAAATGAAAAGTGAAAGACCTGGTTGATGTTACAAACTGTGATGGCACTAAAACAAACTATTGATAGTTAATCTGCAGCTTTTCCAGACTCATGTGGATCAATATGTTTAATCAATATGTTTAATCAATATGTTTGGTCAGAGGGAAAAGGAAAAGCTGCTGTGAGGTTTTAAAACAGCTGGTTTTTGCTTTTTCTTTTCATTTCAGATTTGAATCACAGATTATTGATTGTATTGATACATTGTATTGATCCATTGTATCCAGTCATCTGGGGATTGTTACTGAGTGATCTAAAGAAAAAAAAAAACGTCTTTCTCAGTAAAATCCAACACTGAGGAAACTTCTCAGAGGCGTTGACACATTTTGCAGCTGTTGGTCGACGTCAACTGGTCAGTGGGAACAGAACAAACAGGAAATGTTCCAGAGTCACAGGTCACGTGATTTTTTTTCCTGCTATTGTTCCAATTATGTTTGTGTTAGTTTGTGTTAAAGACACAAACATCATATCATCACAGTTTATTACTGAACATGCAGATCAATCAATCAGTGGATTTAAACATCATCAAACAAACCCCAGACACAAAATGCAGCTTCTCTCCTGCTGTCAGTGTGAAGTGGTCATGTTTCTGTTTCCTAATATCACAGTGTGACACATTTAGGTTCTTTATTGTTACTTTACTGAACTTTTTGTTTCAGTCAATGCAAAGTGTCCTTGCACTGTTCTCCACTGGCACATGCAGTTTCAGCCCTGAGTGCTGTCTGCAGGGATTTTCCAGCCTGTGTATCTGAACTACACTTACTCTCTTCCGCTCAGAGCTGGTGTGAGACACATTCAGAGCAAAGCTTTGATGGTCGCAGCCCCCTGGGTGTTTATTTGCAGTATTTGTTGATGAACGCAGACAGCAGGTCTCTGTACGGAGAGTCTGACTGAAGTGTTGGCAGTCGGAGGATTTTTCGGATCACAGGAGAACGAAGGAGGAGGTTGTGACAGAATCCTACCAGACTGGAAGTGAACCAGTACAGAGCCATGGACTGGGGGGTGGGACAGGAAATAAACTGATGTTAGAAAACCAGAATACCAAATTGTTGAGATCATTCACAGGGTGGAGTTCACATGTTAATTGACCCAAACACCACATGAACATATTAGAACTGATGGTGCAGACGACTGGGTCACCTGAAATTAAACCTGAATCAGAATCAGATGTTGGATCTGACCCTTTGTAAACACACCAAGTCCTGATACCCGAAGATGAGGATTATGTTCTGGAACAAAAGGATCTTCTGGCAATCAGACCTTGTCCAGAGAAACTGCATCAGTCCAGAGCTTCATTGATTTACAGTATCAATTACAACAGACCGATTACGACTGACATAAAATTTATCAGCCAATGTTTGTCATCGTTCCATCCATTTAAGTCATTTTTAAGAAGAATGATAAAGTTTCTGATGTGAGAATTTCTCTTTTTCAGAATAAACTTTGTGGGGTATTATAATGATTTTTAATGCTGTGATGCTATAGGTACAATGATTTATAAGAATCATTAATCAGCAATTAAAATGATGAGATTTGATTTAAACCTGATCCAAAGTAAATCAGCAGACAGTTTGACAGGCTGATAAAATCTGACCAGATCAGGTCCTGGTCTGGTCTCAGTGCCTCTGAAGATTTCTATCTTGCTGTGAGCTGCACGTCCCTGATCTCAGATAAAACGTGTCTGTGTGTGTTTGATCTGACAGGAATGTGTGAACGGCCGAAAGCTTGACTCGACATGTTGAGAAAACAATGAATGAGAATCATCAACTGAACAGATCTGAACATGAACCTTGCAGAGGACTGAGAACTCTGTGTTCTGTCCGTCGGAACCTGATTCAGTCTGAAACCAGTCCATGAGTCCCCTCACAGTCACTGCAGGGTTTTACACTCTGCTGGCACAGCCTCCACTGCTGCCAGCAGCCAATCAGGGGAGAGGATTTTATATATGTGTCTTTAACTCACAGAGGGGACAGTGGCAGCGATGGGGACCATCAGGACTGAAAATCCTCTCATAAAATTTAAAACCAGCTTCTGGAAACGAGTCGGACTGATTCTCTGCAGAGAAAACACCTGAAGAAGAAGACAGGAAGTTAGATTAATGACATTACAGGTCATGTAATCACACACTTGTTGACGGACTGACCTCTATGATGAGTAAGTTGGTAAGTCCCACACAGACAGGTAGGATCCAGGTGGAATCTGGTGAGGTCAGGTCAGGGAACCACAGAGCGCCCCCTGCTGCCAGATCACACTGCAGCGCTGCACAGAGCACAGGTTAAAGTCCTGGGTTAGGACCAGGTCTAATCCAGACCAATCACAGCATCAGAGCTCTGATACTCTGAATCACCATGGCAACAGGATATAAAGCTATATAGATAATATATTTTATAGGTAGATGATCCTACTGTTTGTAAATCTGTTTCTTCTGCTGTAGCCTGTGCTGCTGCTGCTGCAGCAGATGAAGTCATAGAAAGTTCACATTTATTTTCAGCATATTCAAAAACCACAGTTAAACTACATTTAGTCCAGTGTTTACATCTTTTAACTTTTGTAGAAATATTCACGGTGTCTCTGACAGAATCAGTAATTATGACTGGCTCAGATGGCCTCCCAAACTGAGCCCGGTTCTGCTGGAGGTTCCTTCTGTTAAAGGGAGTTTTTCCATCCACAGCTGCCAAGTGCGGCTCATAAAGGATTTGCTGGGTTTCTATGTAAAGTGCTTTGAGATGACTGTATTGTGATTTAGCACTGTACAAATAAATTGAACTGGATTGAAATTGTCCCATCAGATGGCACAGACTGTTCCTGAGACTTGTCCAGACTATATTTTCCTACCGGAATGATCCAGGCTCAGGTTTCGGAGGGCCAGAGACAGGCTGATCCACAGCGGTAACTGAACCCAGACCAGCAGACTGGCTTTGAAGGGGTGACAGTTGTCTCGGATGTAGAGCTGAGAAACAATACGACGCAGATTCTTTTGGAACTGAAACCTACACAAAAACACAAACAGAGAGATCAGAGCGCCAGGAAGAGTTTTAGGACAAAAAAATATGAATCTTCAGACAGAATCTGCAGATCAGCTGTTCAATGATTCAATGTTTGTTTGTTTGTTTGTTTGTTTACCGGCTCTGTTTGTCCGTCCAGCCTTTCTCTCTTGCTCGGACTGAAACTTCGTATCGAAGCCTCTTTGCCAGCTCAGAGATCTCCACCTGCAGGGCCTCCACCTACACATCACCAGGAGGTTACTATGGTTACCTTGATGGCAAAACAGGTTATTATGGTTACAGTGATGAAAGAACAGGTTACTGTCGAGTTCAGGTGATAATTTGTACATTTTCTGCTGGGTGAACCCCTCACACTGACTGTAGAGTGAACACACCAACAAACATGAACAGGATCAGGTCAACATGGAAACAAACAAACAGACTTCCTGTCTGAATTCGAATGTTTTGTTTCCAGGCTGAAAACTGTTGATTTGCTCTTAGTTCTCTGTATCACAGAGCCTGAACACATTTACTCTAACACAATAATTTGCCTAACTCGAAATTAATATGTCAAAATATTAAAACTGTTTTCAAATGAACATGATCTATGACCACAGTTACAGGTGGTTTTAGTAGAGACCTGTGTCTACAAACACACTGTTCAGTCGCTTCTTCTTCATCTCTAACAGCAAAAGTGCATCGGAGAAACATCTGGTGTAAACTGAGAAATCAGTTTTCTCATCAGACCAACGGGCTCTGCTATGTGATGTTTAAAATGACTAATCACAGAGACTTTTAGAGACAACAGAAACTGCAGTTTTAGTCTAGATGGGAAAAAAAAGCAGGCAGCTGCACTCAGAGACTGAACCAGTGCAGACGAAAACATCTGGAGGAGGACAGAAGTCATGGGAAAGAGCGTTGATATGTAGATTCCTAAAATATTTCAACTCTCTGAGGCCAAACTGTCTCTGTTCATGTTTCTCTACTGACAATAAAAACATTTCAGCGTAGGCTGAGCGTTTAGGTTTATTGTGTTAGACTAAATGTGGACACTGCGATACAATCTCAAAATCACTGATTTGATTTGACACAAAAACTTGTCACTTCTCAAAGTCCCAAATCCACATCAGAGGGTTTATAAGAGCTGGAGTTAACCCTGCCTCACTGACCTTGGATACGATGACCAGCTGGTAGGCGGCGAGAGGCAGAGTGATGAGTGTCCGAACTGACACTGTTGCCACGGCGATACTCAGCCACCATGGCAACCCGCTCACCTGCTGCACGCTCACCAGAAAGTTTTCACAAAGGTGGACTGGAGTCGAGTCTGCCAAGCTGCTGTACCAGCCAGACACACCTGGACCAGCTGGAACATCACCACCACCAACTCCTGACACAGTCCTGACAGGTAACCTGTGGAGGCACGGAAGCGCAGACCGGGGGAGACCAGGTGACTTTCTGTGGATCACTGAACAGAGTCCTCGAACAGGAAACCGCAGGAGACCAGACCTTACTGACCCACCCACACTGAGCATGGTGACCCTACCCAAAATCCTGAAACAAAAGCAAACAGGATTATGGGCTACAGAATCAGCCACCATGCAAAACCTGAACACAGATCAGATCCAGGACTGGACTGTCAACCTGAAGACCCTGAAACAGGTAAACTCACCTGAGTTCTCTGGTGTCAAATCTAACATAAACATTAAACAAATCCACATATCTTCTGTGAACCCCACCCATGAGCTGGGTTCTTAAAAGGTCTGAACTAAACAGACACACCTGTGGACACAGAGTGTATAAACAGCAGTGAACACATCACCTGAGTGGCATCAGAGGGTTACCTGAGCTCAAATGTTAAACACACTGAAAGGCTCTGGGTCTGATCAGAATCAATCACCAATCAATGCAGATGTGATTAAGGCACATTGAAGCAGCTACATGATTCAGACCGCAGGGAATGATGGGAAGTATTTGGATCTCAGTTCTCTAAGTTCAGATTTGACTCAACAAAATTAGTATAACGAAGTGTAAAAACTCAGACTGTGTCACAGATGGGTTTTGATGTCATCATTTATATGACGTGCACACGAGAAATACACGAAAATCACTGACGATAAGCCAATTGTTAAAAATAAACATGAACATACCTGTGTGACGTCAGAGGTCAGGACACCTGTTCCCGGTTTTCAGAGATGACAACAATAAACCATTAAAGCTCAGATTTTGTTTTTATTCGTTCACCTTCATGCTTCCACCCACCGGCAGCGCAGCGTCCCACAGATTTAACGTCACGTTGTTTACCGCAGTGCGTCGGATAAATGTGACGCCATAGAAAGGTCGTTATAAATAAAAGTCTTCAAAACGACAATGAAATAAGACTAAAAACAAAAGCAGACTAACGGAGATTTACTGGAAAATGTACTCTCTCTCTGCAGCAAAATACGGGAAAGGAGACCTGGATTATCGCTACCGTCCAACAAACCTTCCGCTCCCATAATGTGCTTTATTGTGAAAGCGAAAAGCGGAAGACGTCTAACAGGTATTAGTGTTGCTGGCAGAGCGACATGGCGGAGTACAGCCAGGCGAGCCTCCTGGCGGCTCTGCTGTTCTTCACGGCCCTAACGGTCCGGGACGTTTATCTCGGCAGGTTGATTTCGCAGCGTGGACATCAGCAGGCCAATAGTGTCGGCACCGACCGGGAGAGCCTTCCGGACACAGAGCCCGGGAGAGCCGCCAAGTCCTCTGTGTACACCGGGCCCGTGCTCAAGTTCCAGTACTGGTGAGGGAGTTAGCACAGGGGCTGACGTCTAACGGCGAGCTAACAGGCAGACTGGTTACTGGAGCTAAGCTAACAGGCAGACTGTGGTTACTGGAGCTAAGCTAACAGGCAGACTGTGGTTACTGGAGCTAAGCTAACAGGCAGACTGTGGTTACTGGAGCTAAGCTAACAGGCAGACTGTGGTTACTGGAGCTAAGCTAACAGGCAGACTGTGGTTACTGGAGCTAAGCTAACAGGCAGACTGTGGTTACTGGAACTAAGCTAATAGGCAGACTGTGTGGTTACCGGAGCTAAGCTAGCAGGCTAACTGCTAACAAACAGACTGTGTGGTTACCGGAGCTAAGCTAACAGGCTAACTGCTAACAAACAGACTGTGTGGTTACCGGAGCTAAGCTAACAGGCTAACTGCTAACAGATAGACTGTGGTCACCGGAGCCAAGCTAACAGGCTAACTGCTAACAAACAGACTGTGTGGTTACTGGAGCTAAGCTAACAGGCTAATTGCTAACAGACAGACTATGTGGTTACCGGAGCTAAGCTAACAAGCTAACTGCTAACAGTGCGCTAACAGACAGATTGTATGGTTACTGGAGCTAAGCTAACAGGGAGCTAAAACATAGACTGTGGTTACCGGAGCTAAGCTAATAGGCTAACTGCTAACAGACAGACTGTATGTTTACCCGAGCTAAGCTAACAGGCTAACTGTTAGCTAACAGTAAGAATGAATGGAATCACGTCTTTTGTGTCACTTTAAGCTAAGCTGCTGTTTTGATTTGATTAAATTGATTAACACTGTCCTTCCTTTCCTTTTCACCAAGCAAATACTAGGTTGTGGGTTTGAATCCCGGTGGACGTGGAACCTTTCCGTGTGGGGTCTACATGTTGTCCAAATACTGCCCTCATCTGACGTGTTTGTTCTCTCTGTGTATGTTTTCAGTATCTCCTGAGGTTACAGTAAAGTGTCCCAGGAGTACTCTCGAGCCATCAGCCAACTGTACCCGGACATCCGCATTGAGGGAGAAAACTATCCCCCGACCCCCTTCAACAGGTGAGCTGTGACATCACAAAGCTAATTACCTGGCTCCTACCAACAGGGTGGTGTAAAGGTGGTAGGTAGGCCATCCACAGATAGGTCGAAGGCCTGGAGAGACATACTGGAGATCAAATGGGTCTGAGTCTCTGCAGAGAGTAGAACCGATGCTGCTTCCGTGTATTTGTAGGCGTGGACCACCTTGTCATCTTAATGCCTTCATGTCCTTTCAGTGTTTTGTAGTAATAAAAAAAAAAAAAAAAACATGTTTGCAGCTTTATAATAAAAATGATGGAGCTAAATGTGTAACAATATGATTCAGTGCAGCTGCTAACACCTGCGCCTGCCTCATAGCTCCCTGCTCCTAATGCTAACTGTACTGAGACCAATGTTTTTTGATAACACCTATTCCTCCTCAGGTTTGTGGGTAACCTGATCTCCTACCTGAAGCTCCTTTCCATTCTTCTGATCGTCAGTGGTCAGAATCCCTTCATCTATCTTGGCCTCCAAACTCCCAGAGCCTGGACCTGGAGCCAGGACAACAAGGTATCTGTTACCATGGCAACATATATAGCAGCTGATTAACAAGGCAACAGCTTTAAATCAGTATCATCACTGTCTGTTGTTTGTCAGATCTTCTCCTGTCTGATGACCTTCTTTGTCTGTAACATGATGGAAACTCACTTCCTGTCTACTGGAGCCTTTGAGATCACTCTGAACGGTGAGTTCTCATTGGTCCAAAACATCATGATCATTCTTCGGTCTAGTAAGCACAGTTTGTTCTAAAGGGATCCAGTAGGTGCAACAAAGGGCTGGTTCCACATTTGGTGAATGTGAGCCAGTCCTCTGTTTTTAAGTAGATTTAGAAGAAGAAGTACTTTATTAATCCCCAAGGGGAAATTCAATTGTTACAGCAGTTATTCTGATTTAAATTTATTAAATTTAATATTATTTAAATTGTATTAAAGTATATATTAAATATTAGATATCCATCCATCTTCTATACCCGCTTTTTCCTGAAAGCCAGGGTCACGGGGATCTGCTGGAGCCTATCCCAGCTCTCTCTGGGTGAAAGGCAGGGGTACACCCTGGACAGGTCACCAGTCCATCACAGGGCCACATAGAGACACACAAAGACAGACAACCTCACACACTAAATATTAGATATGTTTAAGACAATGCCATATAAAATATATGATTATTTTTAATTGGCCCCTCTGACTGTGACTTTCTCGTGTAACAGGCGTTTTTGTTACCTCACTGACATCCTGGTGTTTTTGGTCCCCCTAGATGTCCCCGTGTGGTCAAAGCTTCAGTCTGGTTATGTCCCAAACATCCAGGAGATCCTCCACATCCTTGACAACCACCTGAAGATGAACCAGGTGGATCATATGACCTTCTCCTCCACTTAAAGCTGCACACACAGGTAAGCCAACAAACAACACCTGCATCTAAACAGCTGATTTGAGGCAGGAAAAAGGTTTCAGCTGGACCATGGCTGCAACTGCTTACCTGTCTCTTTTCCCTACCTCACTCTTTTTCAGCCGTGCTGCGTTCAAGTGTCCCTGCTCAGTGGGGCATTCAGCTGCTGGCGTTCATGAAGGTTCGGCCCTAAAGCAGACTCTGTGGGGCCTAGCCAGATGCCCCTCGCCACAGATCGAGTGCTCCCTCTCTGCTGGGTCACAGCTCAGCACTACAGTTCCCACAGTGCACCTGTTACAGGTGGAGTCAGCTCATGACTCTGCTGGACTCTGGACTGATGTTTTTTTGTTTGTTTTTTAAATTTAAAGGTTGAGCAGAGATGATATGAAACTAGGTACCACTGTCAGCTTCATGCTTATCATCCTGTGTCTGCACAGGAAGTAGCTGGCAGTAATCAACAGTGATACAGAACTAATGTCAGGTTTCAATATAGTGTGCATTTTCACTGTCAAACTTTTGTTTCTTAAATATTTCATTATTCATTCTGTAAAATGTCTGGAATCATAATAAAGCATCAAAAGTTTCCATTTGTGACTTGATTTACAGAAATAAAGATTTAAATTCACGCTTTTAATGTGAACATTTTTTCTGAATTATTTTTTTATTATAATAAATTGTACTTTCAACCAAAAACACTGAACTGGTTCAAATTATAAGTCCATCTATCCATCCATCCATTATCTATACCTGCTTATACCTTAACCAGGGTCCCAGGGATCTGCTGGAGCCTATCCCAGCTCTCTTTGGGTGAAAGGCAGGGGTACACCCTGGACAGGTCACCAGTCCATCACAGGGCCACATAGAGACAACCTCACACAGGAAGGTTGCGTACCCAGGACCTTCTTGCTGTGAGGCAACAGTACTAACCACTGTTACCACTGTGCTGTGCCAAATTATAAGTCACTGCAGTTAATCATTAATTTAATTTTCCAACATATATAAAGAATAATTTCACATGTCTGGTGTTTTTAGCTCTGGATATTTGGTTTCAACAGAGTTCTACTAACCTGTTTATTTTTGTTTTTTTTTCATCTTGATATATTCTCTTAACATTCTGTGCTGTCATGGAGACAAACCAAAGTGTTTATATATTTGCATAATAAAACATGAGTTAGCTAGTAGGCTTTGGTCTGACATTAGAATCCAGTTTGGAGAATTTAATCTATTTTAATTCCAGTTGCAGGTGTTCCCTTTCACCTGAGCAGCACTCCTTCAGACACCAGGGGGCTGCCTCACACTCCGACACCGACTTCCGTCAAAAGAAGAAGAGGCGGTGACAGAAGCTAATATTAGCATGTTGGGCGAGAATAAATAAGTAACGCTGGTGTGTTTGTGCTATAATGCTTAAATGTGTGAAAAGTTAAAAAGCTGCTGAACTAACCCACCTGCTAACAGCAAACAAGACACAACGCGCGCCGGCGGTAAGTTTCAGTGGTTACCTGTTAACTATTGTTAGTTAGTTAGCTGCATTAGCTGTTATGTTGTCAGCTTTTTTTCCAAGACTTGGGAACTTCAACGTTTCTAAACTCGGAGTTAAATTTCAGCCTGTTCACAGTAACGTGGCTGAAAACACCCAATAACGTTTGTTCCACTTTTATATGAACGGCAGGGAGCAGCATTTTTTTAAAGGATTAATTTTACTGCTAAAGCTGCTGCCCGACAGCTAACGTCAGCTACAGGCTAAATAGGGGCTAATGGTACTGACAGGTGAGCTCAGGTAGGTCCTTCAACCTGGTGCTAACAGCTAATGGTGATGGGTGTTGTCAGACATGATGTAATCCCATTAGTGTTGCATTCACAGCACAGTGAAACAGGTGTTAACTATATCCCAGGTGTTAGGCCGTTTGCCGACCTTTAGTGACGGCAGATAAACAGGTAGGGCAGCTCCTTATGTTGTGATGAACAGGACGTATTCAGACCCTTTCATTTTCTTTATGTTGCAGCCTGATACTACAGTTGTTTTGTCTCATTAATCTACACTCAGTGCCACATCATGACAAAGTGAAAACACAATCTGAGAAATGTCTGTGAACTTATTAAAAAGGAAAAACTGAAATATCACATGTGCATCAGCATTCAGACCCTTTTGCAACAACACATTAAGCTCAGGCTGGAGTCCACCTGTGGTAAATGAAATTGACTGGACATGATTTGGAAAAGCCCAGATCTCCCAACTAGTTTAAATAATGACAGTGTAGCACCACAACCCTGTGTCTGTTCCCCTGTGTGAGTTGATCTGATGTGGTCTAGCTAATGTGTTGGGGTAAGTCTCTTTAACCCTGTCCGTGTCTCTGCTTCCTGTCTGCAGCCTCTTGGATGATATGAGCAGCTCTGTAAGTTAATTTTTTACATTTCTGGCAGTTTGTAGTTTGATCAGTTTGTTCACTCGTTATCACCAGCCTGAGATCAGTTCATCACTTTATCAGTTCAGCTGAGCGACACATAAATCCATCCAAATAAACCCTCCTGCTGGTCTAACAACAAATATCAGCAATGTGTAATGTGAACCCTGGTTTTATCACTGCCACCAATGATCAGGTCATTAGAATGATATTGATGTTACTGGTACCAATAATCTTTCTTGTTATTGTGTGTAAAAAATAGCCTTGAATACAAATAGAACAGAGTTCTAAAACACAGTTAGTTATTCTGCAAATTAATTAGTAATCAATAATTATTTTGTATTTCTCTGAATTTCTGCTTGAATATGGGTAGATCACCATGGTACGGTACAGCACTGCTTACCTGGTCAGGTTAACTTTCCATTATCATGGCCTTCGACCAATCAGATTACTGGAAAAACTTTCTTCATCCCTACGGGAGCCTGACAGGGACATGACAGGGAAATTGACAACTAATGAGTCAGTTATTTTTTTTTATCAATCAGTCAAATCACTTAATTGTTCCAGACTTTATTTAAAGAACTTTGGGTTTAAAACAGAGTTAATAATTAAAGCTGCATTTAAATAAACCTGGGACTGTAACTCTGAATAACATGAGGGGAAATAAAAACTAATCCCTCTGGAGTCTTTGTTTGCAAAAATAATTCAAACAAAATTTCCACAAATACTTCCCATGATTATAAGTGAACATACTGAGACTGATTTTATGAGCCACTAAATGCATTTCTTTCTCTGTTCTGACATTACTATAAACAAATTTACCTGCAGGTATCATTGTTATTATATTAGTTCATTCATAACAGAACCGTATGAAACTGAGATCCAGGAGTTAGTTTTGGGCTCTGTGAAACCAGATAATCCCATGAGAACCAGATTAAATTTAATTCACTTTATACCTACGTATTCAGCCTTGATGTCATCTGTGTGTGTGTGTGTGTGTGTGTGTGTGTGTGTGTGTTGTAAGGGAGAAATTAATTTTACCTGTATTTACATTTCTTAACTCTTTATTCACAGGGTTTGATTGATTTCATGAAGACACCCTAGGCGCAATATTTTTTGGAATATAACCGTATTAGGGAATAATCTTAGTAGTAGAATTAGGGAAGATTATTTGCATCCGTGTATAAATGGAAGCCATCAGCCATCAGCCGTGTAGGAGCTGAGCATCTGAGGTACAACGAAGTGTTTATGGGTTTTGTTTTGCTCCTTTTCTTGCAAGAAAATAAATCTCAAAAGTTTGGTATGTCATTCTCTTTACTGCTCACCACAGGGATTTTGCCACAACAGCGTTCAGGCTCAAAGGAAGAGGAGGACCACAGGAAGTCCTCTGGTTTTGAGACCCAGCAACAAGACCAGCAGAGTTGCTACTGCTAGAAGGACAGCTAACGCTAACAGACTGGCTAACAGGGGGACTAGCAGGTCAGCTAACATTAGCAGGACATCAGATGGGAATCTCTCCCCCCCGACAGAGACCATCAACGTGATGGACAACACTGAGGACAGTCAGTACAGATCAATATCTCTTATCTGCTTTAACCAGTAGCCAGTATAATACACATCTAAAAACATATTCAGATACACTGTCATCCATAATCAATAACTGATGTGTTCAGGTGTGGAGGAGGTGGTGGATCTGACCTGTGAGGGATCAGAAGCTGCTGTAGTCGACCTGACCAACAACGACTCAGTACTGGTTGGAAATACTCTATTACTACACCCTCATACTACTACTACTATTACTAGTACACCAAATACTACTACTACTACAATACTCTCATGCTACTGCTACATGCTAATACTATACTGCACAGTGATACTCCCAGTTGTAAACACTTAACTGTTTCTTCTTCTCTCCTTCCTGTCTGTGGTGCAGCTGGTGGACGAAGGTAAAACTCAGATCAAACATAAGTATCAGGATGTGTTGTTTCATTAAAGGACCAGTCCAACACGTGTCTGGGTGTCCTCCATCAGGTCCTCAGAACAGGAGAGTCCCCGCAGGTGAGAGTTACGTCGTCAGCAGTGATGAAGATGAGGATGCACCCCCCGTCCTCAGCGCTGCCATGATGTCATCGGTACACAGCTCCAGGTAAAACACTGATCCCATTGATCCATAACTACATATTGTAGAGAATCAGACAGAGTCATTGATCAGTAGAAGTGGTGACGTGTTATTAGTCTGAGTAGAATCAGTAGGATCTTCGTCTGTGTTTCAGGTCGACTCCGGGGACAATCAGCTGTCCCATCTGTTTGGACTCGTACTCTGAGGTGAGTCTCTGTCACAGCTGTTCACATCTGGATGGAAGGTTAGACTCCTGCAACATGACTGGCTCTTGTTTCCCCCACAGATCGTCGAGAGAGGCCGATTGGTTGTTTCCACTAAATGTGGTCATGTTTTCTGTAGTCAGTGTCTGAGGAATGCACTGATATCATCGCACACCTGTCCTACCTGCAGGAAGAGACTCACCCACCGCCAGTACCACCCCCTGTATGTCTGACATCACCCTGATATCAGCACACACCTGAGCTGCTGCTGGACATCGTCAGATGTTTTTTGTGCTGAAAATTTTTGGGGAACATGAAACCTTTAGTTAGAGCTGATTGATTATTGATCAGTATGTTTCTGATTTAATTTTTCAGATTTGTGTTTTGGTCCCAGATATTCTGTGTTTATTTTCTATTGTGATTCATGTAGAAAAGTTGCAATAAATTCTGTAACCCCTTATGAAACCTGGTTTTAGATTCTGATTCAAACTAAAGAAGCAACCCAGTCACCCTTGTCATTGATCACAACAATACATAAATGTTTAAAGCAGATTGCCAATTAAACCAGAGGAAGAAGTACTCACATCCTATTCTTAAGTAAATGTAAAACACTGGGTTACACTTAAAGGCCTTGCATTTAAATATTTCCTAAAATGGTCTTGCTTAAAGGTATTTCAAATAAAAACACTTATTCTGTAGAAATGTTCTTATTAATGAACTTGTGTGTTCTGAAACAGTGATAAATTCTCACAAATAAAAAAAAAGTTGATTTTAGTAAGAAAGGAATGATTAATAAAACATCAGAACTCAGTAACTGATAATCACATTAGTTAAATGTGATGTGTGAATTATATGAAATTAAAATCTGTTCACATTTTTCAGGGATTAAATAACGTTTTATATAAAACCCCTGGTTCTTCTACTGAACGGTTTGTTTTCATGCTCACTCTCATCATCTTGTGACTCTGACTCACAAGAGTGATGAGTCACTGTCACCTGACCCAAACTGTTGCTGATTGGCTACTCCACCATCCACCCTGAGTCATGCAACACCTGGACAACTTCTGGAAAAAGGAAAACAGCACATGAAATATAAATAGTACTCATATAGTTCATAATAGTAGTCTCTCTCTCTCTCTCTCTCTATATATATATATAGATATGTGTGTAATTTTATATATACACTATGGAAAAGTGGGAAATAAATTTTTGAGAATGCAGAACACTCAATATTGCAGTTAATATAGTAAGTGCATTTAAGTTTTCTTTTACTATAAACAGTAAATGGATGGTGAAACAGAACAAACTAGATAAATAAGGATAATGTAAAGAGCTTTGGGAAATTATTCAGGAGAAATAAAAGAACAAAGTCAAGATGCACATTCATGTTATTTCTGTCAACAGTTTCATGTTTTTAGTGTGTCAGGTTTTATTGTTGAATTTAATTATATTAAAGAGTATTAACAGCAGGATTAGAAATCACAGCAGCAAAAAGTTTGAAATATTTTCATATTATGTTTGATTTTTCTTATTAAACCAATGGTCACATAAGCTGTGAGACTTTATTAAAGCGGTTTGTGTTTACATGTTTACATGGACTTTAAACGCTGAAACCAAGACCTGAACATTTAAAAATGAGCTTAATGTTGTTTAAAACGTGGACAATCCTCCATTTTGTCTCGTAACGATTACTCAGCGTTATTTTTGTTTAATGTTAACTTTATACAGGACGAACCTGATTGGTCAGCTGAGTCAGAGGGGAAGTCCCTGATTGGAAACTGCTTAAGTCATTCTTCGGCCTTCCTATTGGTCGGCTGGGCGGGACCTCCCAAACGGACCAATAAGAGTTCACGTACGTATTTACTTCTTCGGACGATGGTGACGTTTTTCGCGGAAGTAAACATAAAGGAGGCTGAAGATTTAACGCTGCGTCACAAAGTTTCTGACTTTGGTGTATTCTGGTGAAGTCTGTGTTTTTTCGGTTCGGTTCTACCCAGAGTCTAGTTTAGGCTTGTCCGCAGCAACATGTCGGTCACGGTGAAGGCCTACCTGTTGGGAAAAGAGGAGTCGGTGAAGGAGATCCGCAGGTTCGCGGTGGATCAGGACGTTTCCAGCAGCTTCGACTATCTATCCACGAAAACCATGGAAGTCTTTAACAACCTGAAGAACTCATCCTTCAGCATGTATTACCGGGGTAAGCATCTACTTGGCTTTATAAAGTCTAAAAGGTTACATCGTCTTTCTGGTAAAACTGTGCACAGGGAAAGTGTAAGACATTTAAATCACCATGTTTGTGTTTGACACTGACACACCTGACTGAACCTTCACCTGGTGCTGATCATGCTGTGGTTGGACAGGTTTCACTGTCCAGCTTCAGGTGTACCTGTGTAAGTAGGTGTGTCCGAATTTACTGTGAAAACAGGAAAAGCAGAGTTAAAACACAGTTTAATGCAGGTAGACGTCACAAATTCAGTCTGTGAAATATTTGAAAACATTCATTCTGAGTGAAAGTTTATTAAAAATCTACAGTTTGACTTTAAACAATAATAACTAAATTAAATATTATTTAACTATAATTAATTATTGATAGATATATATTGATATACAGTCTGGAGGCTGTGGCAGAGAGGAGGCTGGTGGACAAAATCAACTCCATACTGGACAATCCTGCCCACCCACTTCATGAGGAACTGGGGCGAATGGAAAGTTCATTCAGCCACAGACTAATTCCACCTAAAGCCAAGACTGAGAGATTCAGGAAGTCTTTCGTGTACATGGCCATAAGACTCTATAATTCCACAATATAAACAACAACACACACACGCATGCACGCACACACCACACCACACACACACACAAAATAATTACTTTACTTTTCTACATACAAGTTAATTACTTTAATTTCTATTAATTAATATAATTTAAATAATAATAAATTTAATAGCTTTAAGTTAGAATAACTGCTCTAACAATTGAATTTCCCCTTGGGGATTAATAAAGTTCTTCTTCTTCTAAATCTACTGCAGCGACATGTAAAACATGAAGCGAGATCATGTTTGATAGTAATATTTCTAATACTACTACTGCTACCACTGCCAAAAATAATAATCTATTTACTGATGTTTCAGATGAAGATGGAGACCTGGTGGCATTTTCCTCTGATGATGAACTGATGATGGGTCTGGGCTGTATGAAGGACAATACCTTCCGCCTCTTCATCAAAGGTACAAACACACCTGGACCTCAGCTTCCTCATTTAAAACCAGGTCACATGTTAAGGTTTAACCCACGTAATGAAAACACATTAAAAATCTGGCTTTATGTAAAATCACTTATTTAGAACAAGTGGATTGTAATATAATTTATTATTACATGTTTGTATTTTCACTTTTTCTGACCCTAACTCTCAGAAATAAGAGGTCTAAAACTTTTGTGTAAGTGCCATGCTTTTATTGTGAAAGTCAGTGTCAGTGTGTCTGTTAGAAGAAATAATAGTTATCTAACACTTGAATCACAGGGTCATCACAGCAAGCAGATTCAAAGAATTAAGTAGAATTAGTTAAGAGGAAAAAATATTTTTACGTACTTCTGTTTATTTCTAGAAAAACATGTTTGTTGCTACATTTATCCAAAATCTTTTTAAAATTACTAGTTCATTTTGATTTCTAAAATTTGGCCAAGGATTTTTGGTAATACATCTGGAAATATATCTTTTTATAGGTCGGCCCAGGGTAGGTCTGATTATGGTTTAATTCATGAAACCAAATCTAGTGTGTTTGTTTCTAATAAAGTTCAATTGAACTCTTTCAGAGAAGAAGGAGCATCGTCGGGACTTTCCTCTTCATGCCTTCCCTCCCTTCACTTTCGCCCCCCCTCCTGCACCTGGAGGTCCTCATGTCCCGCCTCCTCACCTGGCCCCACCCCCAGCCCTCCACCCTAATGTCACCTGTGATGGCTGTGACGGCCCTGTGGTGGGAACTCGCTTTAAGTGTTCTGTGTGTCCAAACTACGACCTGTGCTCCACCTGCCAGGCCCGAGGGATACACACTGAGCATGCTCTGCTGCCCATGTGGCACCCACTGCAGGTGAGTGGCATCATGGTAAAGAAACCAGGTGTGATTAGAAGGGGGGGATATAGATACTAGTACTGCATGCTAGTCCTTGAAGGCCACTGTCCTTCTTTTTTCCCCAGCTACCTCTACCCACTGCTGATTACCTACCTGTTTTCAGCCCTGCTCTCTGACTGACAAGTGGTTGTGGTGTTTTCTAGTGGTTTCCTCGGGGGAAGTGGTTCAAGAGGATGAGACACTGCATGTGGAATCAGAACCTGACCCAGGCTCATGCTCAGCCTCAGGACCAAGACCAGGATCAGGATGAGGACAAGGCTCAGGCTGAATCCTCCAGGCCTGCAGCCGACTGCAGCGGCCCCTCTGGTCAGTAGAACGAAATTTGTCTTCTGTTATAATCTGGCTTCACGTCTAATCTAACCAGTGATCAATAAATTAGTAAGTGATGTTGTGACTGATCACCCAAATGACCTCTGACCTCTGTCTGCAGCCTCTCAGGCTAATGTGGACTTCTTGAAGAACATTGGGGAGGGTGTGGCAGCTATGCTGAGCCCCCTGGGTGAGTGATGTCATTTTAACCTTGGGGTTAATAGTTTCTGATTGGCTGAGAGTGGCGTGTGGGTGTTCTTTTCAAAAGAACATTTCTGTTAAAGGAGCTGTTTACTGCTGAGGGTCTGTTCTTTTAAAAAAAAATATATATATATATATTCTGATTTTTCATTATTTGTAAATCAGAGTTAGTGTTTTAAGTACAACAATCAGTTGATTGATCAGCAAAACAAATTTGCAGCTGTTTTGACGCATGTAATTTCTTTAAACACTTGGCTAAGAGTTTGTTTTTCCTATACACACAACAGTAGAATTACTTTCTGACATTTTAATGGCGAAAATTATCAACATATACCAGGCTGAATAAGTTAAAAACCATTTGATATAAACAAGAACTTTCAGGTGTTGAACTAGAGCCAGTTTACCATTAACAGGAAGTGATGTCATATGTGCAGGTATTGATGTGGACATTGATGTGGAGCATGAGGGACAAAGGACCAAGGTGAACCCTCCCTTTCAGCCTTCAGGGGCTGGGGGTGACGTGGAGATGGATGGTGGTGGCAGTGAGGGGTCAAAGGTCAGTTCCTCTTCATTAGAAACAGCTGCTATGTTTAGCATTTCCCCTGAAAACAGCCAGGACTGTAGAGCAGAAATGGTTAACGATTAATCAGTAATCAATTAACAGAAACAATGGACTTCTGTGGCTCCTCCTACAGCAAGTGACTCAGATTCACTGGGAACCAGTCTGTAGTCTGTTTAGTGTGTAGTTTGTTTAGTGTTAATTTCACCTGAAGAGTGATCACTGTTACCATGGAAACAAGTAACTTTAAACTGATGTGAAATGGCCCAGGTCTAGTTTACAATCCAGTGTACCCCAGTATGTAACCAGTGTGACTGTGTGGTCTTCAGGTGAGCAAAGATTCTGACGAGGAGTGGACTCACTTGAGCTCCAGAGAAGTGGATCCCTCAACAGGAGAACTGCAATCCCTACAGCCTGAGAACCAGAACCAGGTGCAGGACCCACCATCAGGATCACAGGAACCCCCACCTGGAGGACAACAGGAACCTCTACAGCAGCAACAGGGTCCAACAGGTCTGAGGGAGGCAGCTCTGTATCCCCACCTGCCTCAAGGTAAGACCACATCCCGTAAACGAGTCTGAGCTGTTTGGTGCATTGTGGTGTTCCTGCTGACCTTTGACTCCATCCCTACAGAAGCGGACCCAGGCCTGGTGGAGTCTCTGTCCCTCATGTTATCCATGGGCTTCACTGATGAGGGCGGCTGGCTGACTCGACTCCTTCAGGCCAAAAACTATGACATCTGCGCCGCACTCGATGCAATCCAGTATGACAAACAGCCCCGTCCCCGCTAGCCCTGACAACATCATCAGTGACATCACCTCTTCTAAACCGATCACATAATCACATCAGTTTCTGTTGGCTGATTACTGCTATAATTAATTAATATGTTAACTCTCAGGTTACTCTCCCTAACACAAATCAATACATTAACTCATTGATAACCATTTTTATCACTTTGTTGTTTCATCACTGATACTTTCTGTATTAATCTGAACAATAAAATCAAGAACTGAACCAACTGGATGTTTCCTAAACTGAAATTTTATTTAATGCAGTCACCTGTTTTAATAACATATAACCAAATCAATCGGAGTAAAAACTACAAAGTTCACAGAATACTGTCTGAATGACACGAGGTGTATAATAAAGGTCTGAAATAAATATTAAACATGATAAATATTTGAGTCATGTCTCAAACAAAAATACATGAATCATTGACATCTACAACAGCTAGTTCATCGATCAAAGAAAAGCAAATTAATTGGAAACTTTTAGTTTTAGTTGATAAGAGATACTTTCAGCTACTGCATCTTATGACCAAACATAACAGTAAAACTAATCATTTACCTCATGAGATACACACACATTGTGGGTCAGGCCCTGGGAACTTGTGACAAACTTAACATTTTAATGAACAAACCAATGAAGAGATTATTTGATAACATAAATAATGACTATGATGACTATATTAGTAAAACAATTTTCTAGTCATGCAGAAAATGTCAGAAAACTGTTAAAATGTCTGTCACAAATTCTTAAAGTGATGTCTTCAAATATCTTGTTCACTGTTAGAAAACCTGACAAAACAAAATTTAACATTTTCATTAAGGGTTTAAAGTTGTTTAGATCAGATTGTCACTGACATTTCTCCTTTATAAACTCTGCACAATAAACTGTAGTTGTTTCAGGCAGTTTTACCTCCCATGTTGGTTTAAACCCTGTGATCTGACAGAAACTCGCCACTGTAGCTGAAATCCTCTCCACTCTCAAACATGGAGGAAACAGGCCGTGGAGGGCGGGGCCTAGTGATGATGTCATGACAGGGCATATAATCTGTTCCACCCAGTTGCAGGTTTGCCGAAGGTCCCTCCTCCCGCACCTGATGGTCTGAACTGAGGAAACGACACCACCCGGAGACTGGAGCCTTGAGACTTGGAGGACTGGTCTGATTCACACTGAAGAGGTTAACACTCTTCTTACTGAGAGGACTTGTTGTGTTTGAAGGTATAACAGGCTTCAAACTGCAGCAGGCTGACTGCAGAGAGGAAATGAAGTCATCAGCTCAGGTCACTTTTTTTGATCTTGATGTAAATCCATTGAGTACAAAGCAAAGCTCCAGAGAGCAGCTCTGATGTTAAACAAGTAAAATCTGAAGCTTTTTTTTATCTTCACAAACTGTATAGTAAACTTACACCACATTCATTTCTTATAAATAAGTTTAAATAAACAGACTATGAATCAGAACGCTGAACTTAGTGCCTGCTAAAATCACAGAGTGAGACCTCTTCAACTCACCTGGACTTAGCACAAGGAAACTGTTAACCTAGTTCAGTGTTAAGACAAAGTCAGCAAAGTTTGATAAATTATCTTGGCAGCAAGTTACCTGCTCAGGTGTCCAGCTGTCTGCTCTCTTCCTCTTCCTGAAAAAACAGAATTTTGAGGTTAAATATATACATGAGTGACACACATTATGACACACTATGTGTAAGTGACCACTATAAGAAACCACCATCAATGAAGCGCAGATACTACCATGAAGAAAGAGAGCAGAGCCACCATAGTAATGCAGCAGAGCAACAAATACTGCCACATTAAAAAAAAATAGGGCAGCAGTGAAAGAAGCCGAGTTGTATTTTACTTACATATCCGCTCATTCGTTATTTAATAGATTTGAATTTTCTTAATGTATGATAAAATTGTGCTTAAGAGATAAGAACCTAAGAGATAAAACATACGTTAATGGACTGTATGAACAAAAATGTGAGCAGCAACAGAAAGACGACATCCAAGAGATGGTCGGGTTTGTTGAAGAAAAGCTGATCTGTTTGTGGAATCGACAACCCAGAGACTCCCCAAACTCAGGGCTAACACACTTGTGTCTTTGCTAAATGCGCCTTCTGAAATACCAGCATACACACTATAAATTCACACCTGTCAGTCATGTTGTTGCCATGGAGCTGCCGTCTGCCCATTACAACACCATCATCTTCATCCTCCTCTCGTTCTGCCTCCTCAGGTGGGTCCAGGTATTTGCTCCAGCGGCTCACCTGATTCTTGCTCACCTGTAGAGAGAGCAGAACTGAATAGTCTGACAAACAAAACAGAAAATAATACACTTCAGGACATTCAAAAGAAAACACCTGTGATCTCACCTCCTCAGTCTTCTGCTCTCCATCTACCTCTACCTGTTCCCTGTTAACATCAGTCAGACAGATAAGAACACCTGATTGACAGGTGAACACTAGGATATCTGATGGGACTAAAGGAGCGGCAATAAATTCAGGGACAAGTTTGTTACCATAGTGACCAGGTATTGGCATCCTGCTCCTCCATCATGGCTCCTCTCATGGCATTCAGTTTCTGAACATGTTGTCTGCAGTCAGGCCCTGAACCGCATCCAAACTCCTGTCAATCAATAACTCCATCAATCAATCTACAAAAATGTCATCAGATTAATAAATAATGAAAGCTGTCTGTTTAGATAAAAGAATTGTTTGGTTTGTGATGCTAGTCTCCTGATACAAATGATCTAAACAACCAATATGGACTCAGTTCAGAGTCCAGTGTGTTTCAAATCAATATCAAATTTATATTCTGACCTTGAGCAATGATTGTTTCTCCCCACACAGTTTACAGCTCCACCTCTTTACCTTCTTCACCTGACAGACACACCACAGGGGACACAGTCATGTCTTAGTAAATGACACATAAAAACAAACAAAAACCATCAGACACAAAATCATAGCAATGTTTTTTTTTAGCACTTTTAGTCTGAGAGGCTAAGAAAATATTTCCTAGAGCTTTCCTGGAATGTCACTCGTGAGAAACCAGAACTTCAGATCAGCACAAGTGATGTTAAACCTCATTTTACACTTTCTGATTTTAAACTGTATCATCCTCATATAATAGGATATACTCACATGTCGCATTGGGCCATTGTTAGGCTAACATAAAGAGAGTGTTGATGCTAAGCCAACCAACTCGGGCAAATTAAAATGCCATGCATGGTTTTATAACAGCAGCCAGGTTGAGAGCACAAGGAAAGTGAGGGATTAATTAACTGAACAATATAAAGAACAGTTACAAACAAATAGCATAATACGGTCCATGTAAGCTTTTCAATAAAACGACAAACATATAACGTTATAGCTTTAATGTATAAAAAAGTGAGGGGAGTAATAATAATAGTAACCTGAATAATAACGTGACGGTGACATATCGCTGTCGCATGCGTAGTCTAAATGCACAAGAGAAGACCCGATACAAAGTAATACAGTTAGCTAGCTTGTTAGCTTAGCCGGTACACGGTAACAGGATGACTCGACAAAAAGTATTACAGTTAGTCTGTTAGCAGGTAACGTTACACGGTGACGGGATGACTCGACATAAAGTATTACAGTTAGTCTGTTAGCAGGTAACGTTACACGGTGACAGGATGACTCGACAGAAAGTAATACAGTTAGCCTGTTAGCTTAGCCGGAAAACGGTAACGGGATGACTCCATAGAATGTAATACAGTTAGCCTGTTAGCTTAGCCGGTAAACGGTGACGGGATGACTCCACAGAAAGTAATACAGTTAGCCTGTTAGCTTAGCCGGTAAACGGTAACGGGATGACTCTACATTTACAGTTAGCCTGTTAGCTTAGCCGGGACACGGTAACGGGATGAACCCACAAAAAGTAATACAGTTAGCCTGTTAGCTTAGCCGGGACACGGTAACGGGATGACTCCATAGACAGTAATACAGTTAGCCTGTTAGCTTGCAGTTAATACGGGTGTTATCCGTACCTGTTGAACTTGAAAGCTCTGACATTTAAAACACCTGAGAACATGAAACTCCTGAACCATGACTGATGTTTTTGTTGTTTTGTTTGTTAAAGGCCCTATTCCCGGTTCTAATCGCTCCGCTTCTCCGCCTGTGTTTTCCCGGGTTTGTTTTGAATAGCGTTGGTGCGTCACATATTACGTCACAGCCGCTGTGATTGCGGGGCATTAGAGCGCCCCCTATGGGCCGGAGTTGATTATGACGTTTCATTTATTTTGTTTTTCAGACTGTGCTGTTTTCATGTAATCAGGACATGATTTAACTCGTCACTTATCAGTAAAGCTGATCGAATTCTTACTCTGTTTGACCTCTCCTACGTTTTATTTTATGTTGTATTAGATTAAAACCTGTAACACCGGGTGCCCTTTGAAAAAGAAATAGGTAACCTCAGTGGAAATCTACTTTTAAATAAGGGCCATATAAAATGTGACCCCAGAAGAAAGTGATTTCTTTAAGCATTTATTAGAAGAAAAGAATACAGATCAATGTCTATTCAGTCATGTGAATTAAAAGCAGGTTGGTGAAAATGAGAGGAAAGAAGTGAATAAAAACACTGACGTATCATCTGACATCTTTGTTCAACAAGAAGTAAACAGGACTAACATTATCAGACACAGATAAACAAGGTTTTAGTAATGCCAAAATAAAAATATGTAGGTGTGAACTATTTGTGAGCATATTCAGTAATACAATTTCATGATTTTATTAATATACAGTTAATATATCTGAACTGTACAGAAACTAAATATTGAACAGGTTTGTTTTCTCTAAATAACTGTTGAGTTCCTCATTCAGTCATTTTCATGCAAATGAAATCTTAAAATCTTATTTCCTTAAAATCGATGAAAAGCTTTCTCAGTCCAGACTATTTGTCCGTTTCCAATATCCATTCTTAAATAAACTTTTAGTTTTTATTATTTCTAGGTGTGGCATAGCTTAAGCTTTCTGAAATTTACCTAACACACGTTTCATTTGCATTGAGGTAATTACAGCCAGTGACCTCACTTCAGTGTGACATTTGACCTTAGTGAGAACCATATCTGTTTCATATCTAAGTTAGTTTTCAATTTAAATGACCTTGTTCACTCTTGTTGCCTGCCCTGCAGCTGTGGCGACTTCAGTTGTCCTGTTGAGTCCATGTCTGTTGCAGACCAGATCTTATTTCACCAGGGTTAAGTTGAAGCATGAGTTAAACTCCCACCTCCCCCTGTAATATTCATTCTGTCTTAAAGTTTAATTTGATTACGAATCAACAAAGACTTTCATGATGCAGTCATAATATTTCTCCTGTTCCTAACATAAATCACGGAAACGATCATTTCCATTGGTGTATCAATTGAAATACCTGCTTACAGGTTCAGTTCTCCTCGATTTTCCTGCAATGGCCCATATTATTCAAAAGAGATTAAACAAGTTTGTATAACAAACGTTGAAATTTGATAACTGTTACCCCAACCTCCCCCATTCTCTCTTTAAGAAAACAATGTATGACTCAATTGTAAACAGAAATTCTTTGATGATAAGGACATTTTTACAGCATTCAGAGCTTCTGATATCCTGAAAGATTATTTCGTTTTTGAACTTTAGATTTAACATGTGGAAAACATCTTTTTGGACTTTGGGGCTTCTGTAGTTATGTTAGGATACTGTTTACCTGCTCACCTGTTAGTGTTTGTTAGTTTTCAGTCGAGGTGATCCTGCAGAAATTGAGTCAGATGAATAACTTACAGGCCGTTTATATACATCTAACCCACAGACACAAGATCAATAAATCAACAGGAGATCAATCCTGAACAGAGCTGTTTCCAACATCAATAATTAATAAAATTTTGGTTGTTTTAGTTTCCTGTTTAAACAAACTTCCTGCATGTATTCACATTAAAAGACTTCGATAACCACCTCTCTGCAAGGCTTTAATTGTGAAACTGCTGCAGGAAGTGCTGTCTCACTAACAACATAATTTCTGTAATGCTGTGACCTAATGCTGTGTGACTGGAGGGCTGACAGGGATTAACACTGACAACGACTCATTGAACCGATGGATCTGTTCACATCAGTATTTAAATTTGTTTGTTTGTGTCTGAAGCAACAAACAGTTAAAGGAACAGGCTGCCATTTACTCGTCTGATAGGATAGTCTGTCCCAGGGCCAGTTCTCCTAATGAGGTTCTATTCTGGCTTATCTTTAAAACGTTTGAGTCAAAGGTTTGAACATGGACACAGTGAACCTTGAGGTGTCTCAGGTGTCTGGTGAAACCTTCATTTTCATACAAATTAACTGGAACTAGTTAAAAAAAAAAAAGATTTCAGTCTCAGTGTGAACAGAATCTAGTCCTGGTCCAAAACCTATGCCTGATTAAAGCTGCTCAGTCACTGCAGGACTGATTGGCCAATCAGAAGCAGCATATCATAGTGACCTCATCATCTCTGATTGATCAATTGATCAATTTTAAGTCAATAATCTGTATTGGTCACCTGATCATAGCCTGCTCAGCCAAACACAAGAAGACAGATGTTCAGCTGTGGTCAGGTCACAAGGACACATAAAGGTGAGTCAGGTGGACAGACAAAGGTGAGTTTTTAAAGGTGAGTCAGATGGAGTGCTGGGTAAGTTCGTGGTCAGAGGCGGTACTCATCTGACGCTCCACAGCACGCTGGGCCCTACAGGCAGCCATCTTGCTCTGGATGTCCCTCTTCTTTTCAAAGTAGTCGACAAGTGGTGGCTCAGTCAGCAGTGACGCCAACACCTGCTCGAAGGTAATCGACCAATCAACATCCAGCACGCTTCCCCGCCTCTGCTCACCACCCCCAATCAGCACGGTATCGTCTGCGATGTCCTCACACTGCAGCGAGCCGGAGCTCACCACCGAGTATGACGATACTGATGTGTCGTCTTTGGTTTCCTCATCGGAGGTCTGCGGAGCAGGTGACTCCAGCTGAGCGTCGGCCAGAGCCCGGCACACCTGAGACTCACCTGACCCCCCTTCACCAGAAGCCTCCTCTTGCTGAGGATTGGTAGGCAGGGTCTGTGTAGGGCTTGGGGCCTGAATAGCAGTGGTCTCAGGCTTCTTGCTGCCGTTGTTGAACTTCTTGCCGACCTCTCCGATGCGCAGTAACAGGCTGGCCACGGTGGCGATGGAGTGATACAGTTCCTGCTCCAGAGGCTCCTCGCTGAACATGTTGTACAGAGTCTTGCACAACTCGATGAACTGCTCCTGCACAGACAAACACAAACACACTGATGCAGTCAGACCCAGCCCTAAACCTAATCTTAAGCCTGACCCAGTTCTCACCTGGTTCATCTTGGGCAGGTCTTTGATGGTCTCTCTCTTGGGTTCCTTCTCTTTGGCCCACATCCTTAGGTAGTACCTGTAGTCCTTCACCTTATCATCTGAAAGAACATAAGTCAGGAGTTCGGAGGTCAAAGGTAATAGATGAGAACTATTTGTAGTTGACAAAAAAAAAAAAAACTGAACATCTCAGAAACCTCCACAGCAGAATTCAGTAACATTAGGCTGATGAGCCTGATGTTAACAAGTAAGTACACTTGGTGTAATACTAGGTAACTAGAAGCAGTAACTGCTCTGTAGACATATAGTACACGGTTATGCAGTACTATGGAAAAACACAGTAAAATTCAAGAAAAACTGAGCTAAGACTCAAATCTGACATTTCTGTTTTACTTGTTAATAAACATGCCAAGCAACATTCTTGTGGACCTCTTACACCTGGACCTGGTTCTCAAGGGACACTAGTCTTTGTCCTGGTCAGTTTTCCACAAACAGACACAGAGACTAGAGATTTTAAAACACGTCACCTGTACAGCACAGGTACATGTATGTCAGCAGGAGACAGGGCACTTACCTTTCTTCTCCTCAGTGTCTCTGCCTCCATCCTTCCCCTCCTCACCTGTTCAGACAGCAAATCATCATCATCATCATCATCATCATCATCATCATCACCATCACCATCACCATCACTATCACCACAGAAATAGGACTGTCAGAGTAACTGGGAAAACCAAGTTGTTAACTTTGAGATTAAGAAATAAAAGCTGTTAGTTGGATGCTATTAAAATCAGGGTTGATCAAGACTTTTGACTTTCTGCTCTGATCTTTGGACTGAACTGTGGCACGTTGCACCTCTTCCCATGCCCCCATCAGTGATGTCACAGCACAGTTATCACACCTGGAGCCAGGTGCACTGGTTGTTCTTCAGTTCACACTTTGGGTACATTCCTGTTCCCTTAACTGATCACTCCTCACTTCTTACCAGACCCACAGTCACCTTCTTGAAGACCATCGCAAAGCTCTTATTCCTGCTCTGCTGAGCAAGGAAACAAGAGACCATCCTTCACTGACGTCTTTCATGGACCAACATGCCCCTTTATCAGAAATCAGTTGGTGAATAGATGCTTCAAATTACGTATCAGAACATGTTTCTTCGATTCCTCTCTTTGTACTTTTCCTTGCATCTTATATGGGAAGGACTCAGACACAAGGAAAACAACAAGTCAACAAGTCAAGTCTAGTAGATTTTTGGACAATTATTCAGGTCCAGGTCTTCACTGCAAGAGTCCTTAGTTCTTTTTGTCAACTTCCTGGATGATCCAGGTGGCTGATGGGATATATATAATCCCTGCTGTTACAACACATTTTCCAGCCACAGGGTAAGAGAATTAGGTTGTTCCTTCAGACTGAGCCTAGGTAGGTCTCAGATCTGGACCTGACCACCACTGACTCACTATCAGCTCCCCCAGATCTGGCTCCAGGAGAGGTCCTGGTTTAATATCATATTGGCCCTGAAACAGTTCTTTCTGGGAGTTCTGCTAGAGTTTGAGTACCTGAGAGTGGGTGGTTCTAAAGATGTTTCTAGTAACAGATTTACACTGAAGTCTTTACTGCTCCAGATGTACCTTAAGTTTTAACAACCAGATTTAGTAAAGCACCAGATAGTAGTTACTGAGAACGCTACACATAAGTGATCTATAAGGAGCTGCTGCAGCACAGTCCAGGTGAGAACACCTGTTGTGACATCACAGGTGGTGGCATCATGTCTGACAGCTGAGTGCAGAGCAACAACAGGTTTCCTCAAACCACAAAAACACAAACCTGATGTCACTTCCTGCTGCCGCAAAATGTCCAGATCAGACAGGAAGGAAGATTCTGGAGGAAAACATCACATGAAAAGGAAGAAGAAGAAGGAGGATGAGCAGAAGGAGGAAGACAAGAAGAAGAAGAAGCAGGCAGCATGAGAGGAAACTATTTTATGAACTTCATGGAGATGTCCTCAACACAAATTATTGTCATTGTTCTTGTTTTGCAGTTCTGCCTCTAGAACAAAGACTGGCTTTTGTATCCATCCTGATAACACTGTATAAAACTCACTGTGCCCTTTGTTTCTCTGTCACTCTCTGGCAGACTGCTTTAGCACTCTGTCATGGCAGTGACCTCTTTGTAAAGACAATAAAATACATCAAATACAGTCTCAGATAATTTCAGGTTCTGCAGAGAATATTGAAGTTTCTCAAATTTTCCACAACATCTGTTAATTAAAAGATTCTTCCTGAAAATCAAATGCAGACATCACAGTTTGTCTCTGCAAACCTAAACATTCCTGGGTGAAGTAGTGTAACACTGAATGATCAGTAAGACGCCAGCGTAGTACTCAGACATGGGCACAGTACTACAGCATTAGTAGAGGTAAGGGCAGAATTACTGCAGTGCATCAGTAGTTTACTGTGAATATTGGGTTTCACCTTGTGGTTCATCCTCAGTGAAGAAGTGCGTTGCCTCCAGAGCAGACTCGGCCTCCTCAGGACACAGAGCTGAAGCACAAACACACACACACACACACACATAAAAAAACAAAAAAAAACAAAAACACAAATAAACAAAAGTAGATTACAGACAAATAAATAAGCAGATGAGACAAACGGTTTGCATCGGTTACTGAATCAACTCACATAAACAGGTGAGCTGCATACATGTTACCTGGTGGGAGGTGGAGCTTGTACAGTAGTTTCAGTTTTTCGGTCATGTCTCCATGATACATCCCACCTGCAGACACACAACCCAGAAACACACTGAGAGGAAACTAACACATGCACGATGAAAACTAAAGAACCAAAAGGTCAGAATTCAATTCATCTTCTGACATTTAGCAGAGACTGAACTGGACTGGATTTAAGCCTGGACCTGGACCTCTGTTCACAGCAGATTTGGAACTCACTGAGTCCTGTGATGAACTCTTTGAAGTTGACGAGTCCATCCTGGTTCTGGTCCAGGAGTCTGAAGAGGCGGGCTGAAAGTGTGGGGGTGTGGCCTCCACAGGTCCAGGGGGCGAGTGCAGTGAAGAGCTGGATGAACTGGGCTGGGTCGATGCGGTACTGCTCCAGGTACGGAAGGCTGGGGTCATGGCGCTCGGCCGCAGAGCTGCTGGAGCCCCAGTAACAGCTCGTCATGTGTTTAGACTGAACAGGTCAAAAAAAAAAAAAAACAATGGAGGGGGTTAAACTGTGATCAGCTGAAACCAGCGGGCAGAGACCTGTGGGGGGCAGGACTAATGATCGGCTCCACTGGGGTGAGATTTACTGATCTGTGATTTTTATCACCTTTCTGGAAAAAGTGATGATATATCATTACAAATTCTCCATATCTTGATTTTAAATTTAAATATAATTTATCAATTGTATGTGTTTCTATTTATTTACTCAAGGAAGCTGCAGGTCTCTAACAGTGAGATTTGTAGTCCCTAAATGTATCTGAACATTTTAAAAACCCTGTTTGTTCCAACCTTAAAGAGACAGTACAGCTCCTCCAGCTCCTCAATACTGAAGGCCGACTCCGTCATCATCGCCCTCACCTGCAGACACACACACCTGTGAACACTCTGCCTGCGTTAGCATGTTAGCATTAGCTTGAAGTACACTACCACTACCCACCACACTCCTCTTGGCTGTGTCCTCCAGCGACTGGATGACCTTTAACCTCTGTTTGAACCTCATCTGCTCAATGACGTCAGAGCGCAGGCTGCCAAACCTCTGCTCAGAGAAGAGGAAACTGAGATTACTTCAAAAACGTCCAGGAATTAGACAGTGCTACTGTGGGAATCAGACTGAGTCACTGCACATATTCAGGTTTTTAAGGTCCTGGACTGTTCAGATCTTAGTCGCTAAATCTGAAACATCATGACATGTCATTGGTCCAGTCTGACCTCATAGGACGACTTGATGAGGTCAAAGACGTCAATCTCAGGTGGAGGCTCATCTCCACTGGTCAGCAGGGCGTGCAGGTGAGGGATGGGCGGAGTTACTGTCTGTTTGTTCACAACATTATCCAGGTACCTCAACACACAAACACACACACTTATTTCATTTATGCTTTTATTTATTTAATTTAACCTGTCTAATCTTGACTCTTACCTGTCCAGTCTAGACTCCTACCTGTCCAGTCTAGACTCCTACCTGTCCAGTCTAGGCTCATACCTGTCCATTCTAGTGTTACCGGTCCATTCTATAGTGTTACCTGTCCAGTCTAGACTCCTACCCATCTAGTGTGACTCCTACCTGCCTAGAATAGTCATGGCTTCTCCTTCATCGTTGCAGGAGAGCAGGGCATCCATGTTGTCATGGAGGACAGCCAGCGCCACCTGTGAGTACATTTGAAAACAGGTGGCAAAGGTCAGAGACCGGAGGTGAAGCGTGCTGACAACTCACAGATAGGCAATATTTCCATCAGTGTAGGTACAGTCAGTAAAGACCGTAAACATTAAACAGTCAGAAAACAGCTTGTCAGGACCTGGAAGATGACTTTGATCCCTTCGTAAAAGAAACAGTCCACCAGCAGCACGGCGCTGTCAAAGGGCATCACTGACAGGAAGAGAGTGAGGAACCAGGATAAGCTGATGGTGGAGATGACCCCCAGCTCTTGCATGTGTTCATACAGCAGAGGCAGGAAGGCCCGGGTCAGCTCCTCAAACACCCCCTGATCCACCAGAGCTCCTGCAGAGTCAAAACCACATCAGAATGTACAACTCCGACCCTTGACCCTGATCTTGCTGCAGACTCCGGTGTTGTTACTGACCTACAACTCTGGTATTGTAGTAGTCTGGCAGCATCCGCTCACACAGCGCCACCAGCAGCCAGAAGGCTTCTTCTTCTGTGCAGTAGAGCAGCAGGACAGAGGTGACGATGTTCATTGCCTGGAGGACGAAACGATGTTTCAGCTTTCGATCAATACATTTTCAAAGCGAAAGGGGAGCAGTCAAGGTCTGCATGCCCACCACTTTTAGGACAAATTGGTATTTTGAACAGATCAATATCAAATTATACAAATATAATTAATATTTTATTATTATTAATACATTTTTATAATTGCAAATTTACATGATCAGATCCGGGGCTGGGATATATGCTGTTTTACTTCTGTTGTGTTTAACTTTAAATATTAAATATTTGTGTATTTTACCTGACAGTATCCGATGCTGGGGTTGCGGTGGGCATAGGCAGTGAGGACCCGGCGAAGAGCCGCGATGCCCATCTCGTTCTGGAAGGCTCGGTGTTCGGGCATTGAACGGTGGAGGTCACGTTCTATTTCTTCTGTAGCCAATGAGCACAGCCCCATGGCCTGCTCCACCAGGTCGCCATAGTAACCAGAGTGGGTCGCCATCTCGTTCTGTGCTCCTACACGGACAGGTGAACAGGTGAATATTTCAGTAGGACGAATGAATGAATGAATAACTAAATGAATTAATGACTGGACACTGACCAGAAAACAGAAGCCACAGCTCTCCTCTCAGGCGCTCTGGGATCCCGTTTAGGATGAGTTCTCTGGTTCTGGAGGTTCGATACATGCAGACACCTCGACCAAACTCAGAGAAATGGATGTTCCACGCCTCCTCCTTCATCTTCTCCTTCATCTGCAGGAGGAGAGGAGGTCAGTGAGGAGATGAGGGAAGTACAGGAACACTGAGCTTTAGCTTCTTCCTGGACATGAACACCTCAGTGGGGTGCACTATAAAGACACTTCAACAGACACAGGCTTTCTTCTGAAGAACAGTATCAACAAAGACTAAAGCCTCAATCAGAGATAACTGGGACTATAATGGTGATCATCATCTGTCTTCTGCCAAAAAACAAACAAAAAAGAACCAATCACTGCCATATCCCTTAATGAAGCAGACCCAGTAATTATTATGGAGGCTATGAGGAATTTAAAACCAAGCTGGTAATTTGCCTTGTAAAGATCAGCTTGGTTATGTGTAATCCATATCCTCAAATATTGACATTTTTTGGGACTAAGCTTTAGGTTTAGAGAGTTTTCCTGGAAAATATGCATCAGTTCACTTTTTGTAGATGAACCTTGTAGACAGATGTGTCACCAAAGTTTTTTTAGTAGTTCCAAAAGTTTTTGCAAAGAGTCTATGAGGTCACATATGAATAACAGCATGTCATCCACATAAAGTCTGACTCCCCCATGGTAAATACCTGTATTGTTAGCATCTTCCTTTAGAGCAATAGCCATTGGTTCGATTGCCACGGCAAAAAGAAGGAGTGACAACGGACACCACTGTCTCATACCACGCTGAAGTTAAAAGAAGGGTGATAGATGATTATTTGTCCGAAAAGAAAGTAATCTATATTTAAAAAGTTTTATGGACTGGGGAAAAGAAAGAATATTTTCATAATGTAGCGTTTCAGAAAGCTGTGTACAGCGTTTGCAGACATAAATGTGAGTGTTCTGCTGCGGTCGAAAACAAAAAACAAGATAATAATACAGTTGTCTGGCATGACCACAAATTTAGCGCTTGTTTGGTCAACTTTTGAGACTATGTATGTCAGGCTCCCACTGAACGACCACATGAACTGAGAGACAAACATATAAAGCTCCGTCTGCCTTCCAATCAAAACCAGACAGCAGCAGATAAGACAGAAACGAAGACTCCTGACATGAGATATCACCAACATTGTTCCACGGTCAAAAAAGTCGATACACTATGTTCAACCACATTAGAACTCAGCCTCCAACATGACACTCACTTTGTATTATTAGTATTTTATTGAACTCAAAACAAAATAGAATCAGAATCAGAATGAGCTTTCTGATTCTGATGAAATGTTGGGCAACATAATGGATTTCAATAGTTACTGAAACTATCAACAGAACCTGCTCCAGACCAGATTAAGTTTGCAGCATAAATCACCATGGTGACCCAGCCAGGTTAAAACAGAGCCACTCTCAGGTCCTGAGAAACCCTTTAGACTCAACAGACCCTTGCTAACCCACTTAGCTTGCTTTACAGTACACCCCACTGTTTAGATCAATGTCAAACTCTCAATATCTGAACAAAACAATCAGGTTATGCTGGTGTCTAACGGTAGTCCTCTGTATCTATGTTACTGATCTATGTCAGTATCTAAAGGTGTCGGGATATGAACTCACAGCTTTGGGTCCGAGGTCCTCTGGAGCATCTTGGTGGTAGAGCTGCAGCAGACCCTGACTGGCTGTGGGAAGATCGGGGTGGAAATGACGGCCCCTGTGGACGGATTCAGATGCTGCAGACGAGGACGAGGGGATGCTGGAGGATGCCTAAAGACATAAAAAAAATATATATATATACATAACTGATGGTCAGCTGCTGGACTGGACAGATCAGCAAGCAGGTACATCATGTAGCCACATGGGGGCAGTATAGACAGAATACATCATCTGATCTGACCAAAGCGGAATCTTAATCCTGTGTCTCATGAATGCAACAGACCCTTAAGGTGAGTGACGCACCGAGTGCCCAATCAGAGACAGCGGGCTAGTGTCACCATACGAGCTGTCAGGCGTTCGCTGCAGGAAGTCAGAGATCCGTTGAACCAGAAAGTCTCTGTCTTTGAGGTTGGCGAACAGAAAGTTCATCTTATTCTTGGTGCTGATGGAGACAGGACACGGCAGGACGCTACTGCTGTCCGCCTTCTCCACAATGGACACCTGAGGAGCAGAGGATCATGGGTAGAATCCTGTGACCAGAATATGAAACAGCGTCTTTTGAAGATTTTCATGCTGCACAATCAGAGTTTGATTAAATATAAGTGACGAGTTTCTTAATCCTTAGGTTCTTTACAACACACGGATCAACCCATCGTCTCAGTGTCTCCACACACCAACATCTCAGACACCCAGGGCCCCTCAACAATCTAAGTGGTGGTGGTGTTAGATTAACTGGATTCAGTGTTAATGTTTCCTTCAGCTGCCACTGAGTTATATTCAATGACAGCAGCTGTAACTTCCATGGAGTCTGTCTGAGTTTACCTCTCTGAGTGGGATGATTAGCTGACACAGGTCTTCTTCTCTGCTGTTAAAACAGATGTAGTTGTTAGAGATAAACAGCTGTCCAACCACGTGCATCTTAGCGAACGGCGTCCACAGCGTGCAGTCTGTGTGTCCATCCAGACGTTCATCCTGTGTGAGCCTGAACATCGTCCGGTAGCGCTCATTCTTCGCACGGGCGTCCAAATCCCTGCAGCAACAACATCAACAGGAAATAGCATCGCAGTGGACCCAACACAAATATCCATTATTCTCTGTATGTTTATTGATATTTATCAGGTGTCAAAAAACTGTGTTGTATAGGAACCTATATCCACTGGATATTGTGTATTGTTGTATTTTGTTTTGTGTTAACTTGGAGTCACAAAGAGAATGAACATCAGCCCTTTGTTAAACCTTTCCACCTCAGTCTGATCAGGTAAACCCTGTCAGCTTGATATCAGATGCACGGTTACTTCACACAGTGAGACCTCTTGAGTGCAGAGACGTTCTTGAGTGTCTTGCAGGGTTTGGGGAGCGAGCGGTCAGCGGCGAACGCCTCATTGTCGAGCAGCTGGCGCATGGCGATGTTGGCGAGTTGCTCCATCAGCTTGAAGGTGTCATTGATGTTGAGAAACATGGAGAAGAAGTGTTCAGTGGAACGGGTACTGACGCGAATGCTCTCTGGAAACACCAGGGTGGCATTCTTCTCTAGCTGGGTCACCTCTGTCCACTGCACCACCAGGGTCACTGAGGGGAGGTGTAAACAATGAAAAGAAATGGGAAATTATATATGAATATATAATAAATTACGAACTACTTGCATTCTGTGTTAAGAATATGTATCTATCTATGTACAGGAACCTGGTAAGTGTAGATACCCCTTCAGGTAAAGCAAAAGTACTGTGTGGTAAAAACAGAAGTACCCCGTGGTTAAAACAGAAGTACCCTGTGGTAAAAACAGAAGTACCCCTTACTGGTGACTTCAAACAAAACTGCATGTTTAGTTACTTTATTATGAAGATGACAGTTTGTTCTATTTTAAATAAACAAACATAAAAAGCATAAAGTGTTTCCTGTTTTGTGCTGCACAGACTGTATAAAGACATCATTAAAATCTGGCCTGTCATTGGCCGGTCATACCCTCCTTGCCCAGCAGGAAGGAGTAGAAGCACAGATGGTTGACGGACAGGTAGAGCCAGCCCTGTCGTGGGACTCTTCCCTTCCAGTAGCTGCAGGAGTAATAATTCACAAGTTTCTCCTCTTCAGGCATTCCGAACAGTCTCCTCATCTTCAGCTCCGCTTCGCGAAACTTCCCACAATCCTCCTCCTGCTCCTCCCCCTGTTTCCCTCGGTTCTCCTCTGCGATGATGCCCTGCAGGAAGTGACATTATTCACTGACGGGTACACACTGGACGAGAAAGGGTCTGAGTGAGACTAACAGCAAGTGACTTACACAGATCTTCCCTTTGACAAAGGTGGTGATGTCTTCATCATTGTCAAAGATGGAGATGGTCTGCAACAGGTTGGACTCCAGCCAGTCCCAGTGCTCTGTGATCTCCTTCCGGGATGAGCCTGCAAGATACAAACCACAAACATTTTATCAATTCCAGTTCTCCCATTCTAGCCGGTATATCAGGGTTCAATGCAGTCCACTCCAGTACAGTAGCTTCCAGCTAACTCACCACAGGCAATGTTCCAGTAGATCTGAGAGTCTGCAGTCTGCAACAGGATCCTGTATGGAGCCACTCTGGCACTGGAGTCCAGAACCACATCCAGAGTCCCAACCAGGAGACCTGCACACAGAGTGAGTATTGTCAGAGTAAATATCTGACTGTATTAGGGTTCTGATACCCAGTTCCAAGATGGAAAAATATCTGGTCCTGGAGCTGATTCACATTAATATAAAGTTGTAGAGGCGTCTGAGGGTGGGAATGTCGGGTGTAGGAGAGTGTGCGAGTCGATGGCTCAGCTGGGACCAATATGCCCCTGTCAGCTGAGAGGCGGAGTGCTCTGGAGCCAGGTGACTTCTAAAGTTGACCCCAATCACTCACAAGTCTCACATCTGAATAAAATATGAATTAAAGGATTTTACTGAACGCAGACATTAGTCGGCAGGGTTCAGTACTTTACAGCTTGTGTTTAATACAGGAGCCACACAGCAGATCTGGGACCAGGTGTTACAGCGGTGAAGGGTGGGGTCAGCAGGAGCTCAGCACTGCAGTTCAGCCCCAGTGCCCGGACACGTTAATCCAGGCATAAACTGAAGTCTGTGAAAATACATGTGAACTTTCAAACATATGATGTTACAGCTGACTTCCTGTCAGCTGACTGCTGATGACATCACTACCTCATTCATACCAGCTGGTGGTTTCCTGATATTGGACTCTGATGAATCATCATGATCCAGGATCAGCGTCACAGCTGTACAACAACAACAAGATCCATGTTTCGTTACCAAAGATCATCTGTCGCTTCTTACGCACCATTTTGAATCACACCAACAGGTCCAGCCCTGAAGACGGTTAAAACACGTTAAGGTGTTCCACTCGCTGTTTCTGAAGGACCAGGGGACGCTGTTGTTATATCAGAGCAAACTTTAATGTTGTAAAGCCATTTTATCACCTTAAGAGTCCACACTTCACCTGTTCAGACAGTAAACAGGTGTTTTATAACCAGCCAGTCAAGGATCAGACACATTAAACTCCAGTTTCACCAATAATAAAATCCTAAGCTTCTAAACTGAATGTGGGTTTAAAGGTCACAGCTCAGATGCTGGTTTTCTCTCTGGTTGTCTGGTTCAGGACCGTAGCTGACGGCAGACTCTGGCTCAGGGTTCTGGATAATGTTAGGGCCTGAAGCAGAGCTCCCAGCAGTATAATCTAATATGACAGAACAATGTGAGGTTCTGTATGTGTGTCGCGTTCAGCGTCAGCAGAGTCAGAAACTCTCCGTTTCAACAATTTGCTGACAGAGTTTTAGTAATGTTCAGAAATGAATGAAAAATACAATACAGATCAATCTGAGAAACTTAATGTTGCTAATTATTCATCTTTTGGTCAACTAATTGATTCATTGAATTTAGGGTTTTTCTTATGGATAAATCCACTTAAGTCCATTCCTGGACCTGGACCTACTGGTCCCGATAACACAGATGGTAAAGTTTTATCCTAACAAGCCCAAAAAGTAAACAACAATAATCACATAGATCTGATAAAGTTTTCATCCAGTATTTACTGATCAGCTGGCAGATAATGATATATTAATCTGTGATCAGCTGATATATCGGCCCCTCCCCCACAGGACCAGGCTCCAGCAAAAACCACATGCATGTAAACCCTGATCAAAGGACTGACCTCTGACACAATCAAACCGAGTCCATTAACTTCCTCTTGTGCCTTCAGTTGCATCACACGGTCCTCATCACTGCACGCAGCTAAAAGCCCATTTTGGGCCCCTGAGAGTCTGGGTGGTGTTCCCGCTCCGCTGCAGCACCGCGGGGCCTTACGGATGCCTTCATTGTATTTTCCATAGCGGAATGACGCGAACCGGTCCTCACTCACCGACTAACGGTACTCACCGGAGAGCCCCCCTCCGCGGCCGTGTCCTCTTCTCCTCTGCAGGATGAAGAACGGGTTGGCCCGCTCGGAGACCCACAGAGCTCCGGCCAGCAGCACCTCCTCCGGATGGATCCACATCTCTGCCCGCTGCTGCACACCCTCCGCCGGGTAACGCCGGGACAAAGGTCGGGGTATGGGCGGACGGCTCCGTCTGATTCAGACAAACACCGAGCTGATGTTGTTGTTTTCACTCGTCTGCTGACTGCACATCACTTCCGGACCTGACGTCAGTGGACACGCCCTCTGCGAGCCCAGCGCCGTGACGTCACATTCGATTTTTTAACGTAGATGTTAACAATGTGTGTATATTGATATTAAACCTGTTATAATATTTCTAAACTTATTATTAACATTAAGAAACGGTTATATCATGTATGTGTTATTTATAACCCGATTAGTAATGATCCTAACTTTACTTTTAAATACTGTCTGACTTGACTCTTTATATTCAGGTTTATTCATTCAGACACAAACCAGCTATAATTATAAAATATAAATATAATAATAATAAGTTCCGGTGAACAGGAATGATAGACAAGTCCGTATATTAAATACTGACCATGTGTAACATATAGTGCAGTTTATTTCTGTGTACAGTTTGCTCATATGTTTTCTGTTTTTCTCTGTAATTGTGTGTGACTGAAACATAGTAACTTATATACACTTACATGTATTTTTGTGTATAAACTGAATCTGTGCACGGAGGTGAAATAAACAGACACTCATTAAAGGCAATAATGACACTTTAATGACATTTAACGCTGAGGCAGTACAGACAGAATGGACTGAAAGCGTCACGCACCATCACCATCATCATCATCAGTCACATGGGACAGAGGGCACACAGACAGAAGCGGAGCGTCCTGCAGGGCATGTTCAGGTCACTTCAGAGAGAATATTGATCAATCAATCAGGTTATAGATTGTATAATGCTGTTTATATACTGGAGGCCGTCACTAGGGATGATTATTACTCAGAAGCTGTTAAATACACTTTAAAGGAGCAGTCCGTCACTTCAGGAAACCCTCAGAGTCTCTGCTGCTGCAAAACATTAAAGGGGATATGTCAGTTGTCCTGGACCTGTAGGGGTCCAGCTGTAGACCACAGGCCTGATCAGGTCCTCACTAGTTAACACAACATTCCTGGTAACAGCTGATGGACAATCCTGACTCTTAACTGATCACTGTTTCCTGTTACCTCTCAAATTAAATCATAAATGAAATTAAAATGAACTTGAGTGACTTTACAGCAAACTAGAAATCTTGGAACATATAAATTTAGAAAACCTGTAGTGAAGATCTTTATATCAGCTTATGTTTTTCTAGAGTGGTTTAATGGCAACGAATGAAAAATTAGCTCCACCGTTTATGTTTATCAGCTCCAATTCATACACCAAGCAGGAGGGGAAGGAGGAACAAGACTTACGTTACCTTTAATTTGACCATTTTAAGTTAAATTGTGTGTAACATAGTTGAAAACCTGGCTACTGACTGTTCACTACTGTTTGATACCATAATAAAATCTCACAGACTTGGAGTTGTTGTAGTTTACTATTATATTCTGTTAAAATAGATTAGCCATATCCAGGATCTGTCTCTGATGATACTGAAGTCCATCCTTTTAACTGGATCAGGAGATGAGAACAAGGTCATAATAAAAGGTAAATAATTCATTTACACCTTAAGAAGCTCAGAGGACCCAGGAAGGTTCCCAGAGGAACTCCACAAGAACATAGGAGGTTTGCTGAAATACTGGACTGCTCCTTTAATTATAAGGTCTTTGTTCTACAGAGACGCATGTTTTTTTGCTAAAGGGTAATTAACACTGTTCGAGTTCCCATGATTGTTTCCTCCAGAGGATCAAAGTCCAGGTGCAGGTCTTCCTCTGGTTCTTGTTACAGTCTGGTGATAAGCAGGAAAAACCAGCTGGATCAGTATTTACATGTGAGGAATTCTGAGCCAGGTCCAGGTCTACAGATACAGCCCGGACTTTGACTGAAGTCCAGAAAAGGTTGTCTGTTGGGCTCCAACTGTGTTTGATTTGGGTTCAGCGACTCAGAACACAGAACATCATGAGACACTGAAAGGAACTGTTTCAAGGTTCAGCTTCTTTGGGTCTTCTCCAACTCTGGTTCGGATGCTGTTAGGTAGGTTTAGATTTAGGTAAGACAGTCAAGGTGCAGAAACCCTTTAAAACCTCAAGATCCTTTGTATAAACCAGGATGTTTTTTAGACCCCAGGACCTGTTTTATGACCTCAGCAATGGCTCCCAAAGATTTTTAAGGGCTCAGAAACATTTCCAGGAACCCACAAAACCTTTTAGGAGATAGAAGTAGAAATGCTTAGCAATTCAAGAACCTTTCTAGGAAACTTTTGAGGCACTCCGGAACTTTTGTGGGAACATTTTTCTGAATTTTTAAGACCTAAGAAAGGTTTCCTGAACGTTTTTTGGAGCTCAGAAATATTTCCACAAATCCCAGAACTTTTTAAGGAGTTAAAGGACAGGAACCTTTCCACAAACCCTCAAATGAACCAAAGAACATTTTCTAGGGCTAAGAAATGTTTCAAGGAAGCTTTTTACAAAATCAGAAACTGAAACATAACCCAGGAACATTTTTAGGCACTCAGGACCTTTGCCGGCAACATATTAGTCACTCAAAAAGTTTTCTATGAACCTAAGAGCCCTTGTAAGATCTAATGAACATTTTCAGCAGCTTCACAGGAAACTTAAGAATTCCAAGAATATCATAACCAGGAAACCAAGCAAGTTTTTTGGTGTCTGGAAATTTTCCAGGAACCTGTGAACTTTAAAAAAAGATTAGAAACAACCTCTTTAGGCACTCAAGAGCATTTCCAGAACCACAGAACCTCTTCGGGAATCCAGCAATCTTTTGGAGGAGCCTTTTAGGAGCCTGAGAACCTTGTTAGAAACTCAGGAACAGTTTCATCAACCTTTTAAGGAGCCCATCAACATTTCCAGGAACCTATAACGATTTAAGGGATTCAGACGGTTTTCCAAGGACTTGAGTACTTTTGCAGTTCCCTAGAAACCTTTAGAGGAAATTTTTTAGAAACTGTGGAATCTCAGAATCCTTTTGAAAAGAGTTTTCCAGGAACTCTTCAAGCTTTCTAGGAGCCCAAAAACATTACTTCAAGTCCCCCCTAGTTCAGGTTGTGGTTCCTGGACTGAAGGAAGTTCTAAAGTCTACTTCTCTGGATTACTTGTTTAATAATCTCTGTAATAATTTCAGCTCTGGTTCCTTCAGTTTTTCATCTTCTGGGGGGAAATAATAACATCAGAGTGTCAAGCTAAGTAGTCTACACTGAGACCAGGACCCAGACCAGTTCTTGATCAGCTTAAAGAAAGTCTGATGAAATAAAAGATTAAAGATCAGTCCAGGATGTCTTCAACAGACTCAACATGAAACCCTATGAAGACTTCCTGCATCCATAAAAGTCAGTCATAGTTTCAGCGTCACAACCACGACAGGCCTCAGGACTTGTCGTCGTAGAGGTCGAGTGAGGCCTGGATGTCTGGCAGCTCCATCTCACAGACGACGCTACGAGAAGACACTGAGTTCCTGTTGAAGAAGTGACCACTGCCTGACAAGACAGAACAACAAAAACTTTAATTTCTTATGTAAATAAAAAATTAGTCAAAATACATTCTTTAATTAAAAACATAAGTGTCCAGTTTGGTCTGTATCTGGACTCGGCAGCTCTAGTGTGAATTTACTCCACAATGGTGTAAAATTGTTCTATGTGAAAGTTGCTCTAAGATGCTGCTCTGCAACTGTATATAGTTGCTTTTGCTGTAGTTGCTGTATTAATGATTCATCTATAACAATGTTGCCTGCAGTGTGGAGCTGCAGTTACAGTAAAAGTGTTGACATCGGCTTCAGAGAATGGTCTAGAGTTTATCAGTCATGTTGTTATATTGTGCTGCATTCTTACTGGTCACAGCAATAGTGATGTCAGCAGGTGTTCGGGGCGTAGCCTCTGGGTGGGGCGGGCTGAGAGGTTCCAGGCTGATGGACGGCTGGATGCTGTCGCCCAGTGGCGCCCTTTGGCTGCTGGATGCCTGACTGATGCCCAGACGTTCCACGTCCAGCACAACGCTGTCCACACAGGGAAGACTGGTCTGAGGACAGAGATGGTCATTAACAGGTGGAATCCAACACTCGGTCTGTCGCTGGTTACATCAGCGGGGACTCACCATGATGCCGAGAGCTTTAAGGATGTTGAGTTTACACATTGGACAGGTGCAGTGTTCGTTCAGCCAGGGGTCCACACACACCTTGTGGAAGACATGTCTGCAGAATCACACATATGAGATTTTAGTAAAAATGAAATGTTTAGTGTACTATACCAGTGAAAAACTGGAACCAGCTTATCAGGTGTTTTCACACTCACTTGCATGGCAGAATTCGAACCACGTCATTCAGCTGGTACGCTTCAATACACACTGCACAGTGGTTAAAGTCCGGATCAGTTTCCTACAACACACACACACAATAAACATGAGAATGTGTTAAAGTGATGCCTGAGCAGGAAACTGCTCGACAGCTGTATCCTACAAAAATGGTGGTTTTATGGTGGTTTTCAGTCTCCTACAGGTCTGAACAGATAAGCTGTTATGGATCTTGTTAAAATTCCTCTCAGCTGAGTCGTCAGATCTGATTTATATTTTCATCTTCCTGCCATCATTCTGTGACCTCTGATCTTTGAGTCACTGAATGCCCATCACTGTCTCAGCTGGAGGCTCAAGGTCAACAAACAAACAACTAACACCTCTGGGTCCTACTTCCTGCCAGATATGAGACCTGCAGTCCAGCACTCCAGTGCCGGCTAGCTGAAATGTGTGACTGAACCCTGTGTAATGTCGGTGTGCACAGTGTCTGTGGCAGCTGGAGCTAAAATTGTCTGTACGCTGATGCTCTCAGAGCTGATTCACTGAAGATGCTGAAGATGAATTCGGTGTTTACCTTGTCCCCTTTCTTCACCGTCCTCGTCGTCAGCTTCCCAATGGCTTTCTTTGCTGCGTCGCCAAGACGGCGCTGAGAGACAGGAGGATAGAGGTTTAAATGTCCAAAAGTATGTGGACAGTCAGTGAAAAGTGTCAAAATCTGTTCCTCATATTGTGATAAAGTCTGAGTGGATGCACGTTGTACACATTTTTAAACCACAATTACAAACATCATAAACCTCAGACAGTAAATATAACCTATGACGCTTCTCTGGTTCAAACGTAAAGTAATTGACAGCAAATCTTTAATAAACTTTTCTCATTTTGTCCTGTCATGTGAGGCTATTTCATGTGTACTATAGCAATCAATAAGCCACCTGGGCTATGTCTTTGGGAAAATAAACAGTGTTAAAAAAGGACGAAGTCCCCGAGGACTCGCTCGGTCTGAGACCGATAATTCAGACCACATCCAAATTCATTTTAAGACCATGGTTATGTGAAAACAACAGTTGAAAATGAAAAATGAAAATGAAAGAATGTGTCAAAATTCGAGGTATCGTGACGCAAAAACACCCCAGAATCTGGGGCTTAGTCCTGTACTGTTCCATATTTTATACTGCAGGGGGCACAATCACCTTTCATTTACTAAAGTCCTCAGACCTATGCTCTGTAGGTCCCAGATGTGAGGAAACGCTCCCCCTGCAGTGAAGTCAGTGCTTCAGCTTTGCTGTCAAACATGACACAGACTGTAAATTGTACAAGACGATAACTCACACGAACATGAGCTCTCGTCTTCACTGCAACTGACCTGATGCAATTTTCTGTGGTCGAAAGCTTCAATTCAATTCAGTTCAGTTTATCTGCATAGCTCCAAATCACAATCAAATAATCTCAAGGCACTTCACAGAGGAAGAAGCTTTTCACAGAGCACCTAATCATAGCTCTTTTCTGGTGTCACAGCAAATCTCTGCAGACAAACTGAAGACGTGATGCAGGAAGCCAAGACCTGCTCTCTATCGCAGCTCACTTCATGAGGAGGGACTGGAACCTTAAACTGGGACCTGGACCACAACTAGAACCACATTTGAAATATAGACACTGACCAATGCAAGAAAACGTAAGGAAAGAAAGAGGAGGAGGGAGTCAGAGTCCGGAGAGGACGAAAGATGTCTCTTTGGGGGGAGGAGGTGACCATTTTCTCCTCCATTAAATCAGCAGATCAACCTCATTAAATATTAATGATTCATCTGAACAGCAGAAGGACAGGAAGAGGAGGAGGAGGAGGAGGAGGAGGAGGAAGCCTGTTCATGAGCCTGTCAGTTTATTGGCATGTTAGCAGTGTTTACATGTTAGCCTGTTACCTAGCCTGTATTTGTATGTCAACATGTTAGTGGTCTGCTAGCCTGTTACCTGGCTGCGGTCTCTAGCGCTGGTGTAGCGGATCTTCTGGATGAAGTAGAAAATGAGCCAGGCCGACGAGATGATCATCAGGACAATGAAGGAGATGGAGACGAAGACCAGCGAGCCTCGGTTGATGTTTTTTGCGGGACCACGTTGACTCACTACCGAGACCAGGACTGTCAGGTTCCTCTCCAGATGAGACAGAATCTCTTTACCGTATGCCTCTGTGATCATCACTGCCACGGTGTCCCCAGTACCTGCACAGAGGACTAGAATCAGAACCAGCACCAGACCCAGGACCAGGAACCAGAATCAGGATGAGGTCCAGGACCAGTTTTTTTAGACCTCTAAAGACTAGTTTAGCTTAATGGATCTGAATCACCTGTTTATCTGAGCCGGAATTAATTGGCATGCAACCAGTGTGATTAGTAAGTAATTAGTAATCCGATTAACCAATAAGTGATCAGATTACTAGTGAACTCGTTGAAGTTTCCTCATTTAAATGGATACTTCCTGTTAACTTCGCACTCACTAGATACCAGATTTACTCTCTGACTCGTCTTCCACCTATTCTTTTAAAGTCACCAGACCAGAGGATGATCATGGACTCTGATGATGCCCCTTTTCCACCAAGGCAGTTCTAGAGCTGGTTTGGAGCTAGTGCCTAATCCTGAATCAGTTCTTTGCGTTTGAACAGCCAAAGACCTGGTTCTGGGCCAGGAAAACAGCTTCTAACTTGGCACCAAGTCTCTGCTGGTCTGGAAGTAACTGCTTACATCAGGAGCTAGGGCCAGGATTATGGCAACCAACAAGAGGCAGCAAAGCAGATATGATGGGTTTTAATGAATATTTATTTCCAACGAATGTTATTAAATGGGTTTGTTTTCTGGAAGAAGAACAGCTGGTCTGTGAGAGTGGTGTGTTTGTGTTCTGGGTGGGGTGCTGGAAGACGAGAGGGAAGGAACAACAGAGACTGTAAATGTAACGTGAGGTAAAACTGAGTACACTGCTGAGATTCTTTTGTTGTGGTCAGGTTATTTTTCTGTCCACCTGAAGATGCAGCAGAGCATTTGACTGAGACTCATACAGTGACGTGGTTATGTGGGTCTGTGGTGGCCCATGAAAAACAGAACAAGATCTTATAAGTTAAACCAGCTCTGCTCACTCTGCTAATTTAGTTTGTGTTGGTGGAAAAGATGGTAGATAAACTATTCATCCGGGAAGGGAGACTCGGGAAGAAAAAAAACATGAAACAGCTGGACTGTGAGTGTGGTGTTAATTACTACAATGATTCTGTGATGTTCCAGTATGACTAACAGCTCCTCGCTTGTGTGAATTTACATTGCACTTGAAAAAACGACCACGTTGGCACCTTCAAAGTTTGACAGAATTACTGCAGCAGGATGGAAATGATAAACTTCAGCAAGAAGCCTCCTCTGGTGCTCTGGACTGACGTGGATGTGACTCTGGTTGTGAAGACGACCGATAAAAGTTTAGTAAACAGGGACTGGAACACTGGACGTGTTCAGAGCTCACCTGGATATCTGTCATATGACCTAGCTCTGACACACATTCCAGTCTTCCCCTCAGGGCTCAGGTAAACAGGGTGAGGCCAGGTGAGTCAGATGGAGTTCAAACATGTTCACACAGGACAGATGTTTCTGACTGTGCTCATCTGTTCTTCCCTGACCTGACATGCATTTATATCTTTCATTCTTTCTATCTCAGTCAAACTCAGAAACAGATCCCACCAGAGATTTCAGTTGTGTTGTGTGTTGCTGTGTGCATGCTGCCTGTTTTTACCCCCCACTACTCCCTGAACCACCACAATGACGGTTCTGGTCTCTGCTCAGACAGTGAAACATGTTTCTGACCTTCATGCCCCATCTTGACCGTCTTGTCGGTGGAGTTGTTGTAGATGAGAACGGCGGTGGCGTTGTAGGCGGCCGCCTTCAGGATCTTTTCCTTAAAGGTGCAGTTTCCTCTTTGCAGCAGCGCCACCCAGTGGACGCTGCGAGGGGGGACCAGGAAGCGAGTGCTGGGGTCGCAGCCCTGCCGGTCCACCACTGAGGAGACACACATTACGAGGTTCCAGCATTAATTACCATACCATTACAAAAACATTAGTCAATCAAATAAGCGATTGATAAGTGATCTGAATATTTCACTTGTCATAAAACAAAAGATTGATTTATCAGAAGAAAAATGACCAATTACTGATTAGAAATGGAGCCAAAACAGTCAAGTAATCAATAAGTCAACTGACTTTAACAATGAAATAACATTTGAATCATTTTTGTAAGAGTTTCTTGTTTTAAGGAGATGCTGTTCCTCGCTAGTTTATAAATCATCAGCGTACTAATGTCTCTATGTTCTTTTATTCATGCAAATCCACTTTTAACACAGTAGTGTGCAGGGACAGGGGCCAGACCCAGACCACATCCTGTATAGGGTCTCTGTGGTTGTGTACAATAGCTGACTTCACCCCCACCACAGCAAATCAGGAGACAAAAACGTTTACTGTTGACCATCTACTGGAATCTGTTCTCAGCAGATCCAGGATCAGTCCAACAGTACACTGATACCCGTCTAAGAGACAGAAGCAGATCCAGGATCAGTGCAGTGTCTCTCTGTAGACATCATCACCATCCCAGCATGCTTTGCTCTTACCGTGTGCACTCGGTAAGTCTGAGTGTAATTAGATTTAGAGCTGCAGCTACATATTATTTTCATTATTGATTAAACAATTGATCAAAGTCTTGATTAATTTCTTAGTCTGTCATTAAATATTTCATTTAGTGCTAAAATATTTCATGAGACAAGTGGAGAAGATGCTGAGATGCTTGTCCTTCATGTAGTTCCATCTCTTCCTTCTCTGCAGTCTCCTCCCTGACTGACACCTGATTCCAGGAAGAGTCCTGCTGGTTCCAGACTTCTTCCATTTCCCAGGACTTACTCCACTGTGCTCCTGGGGACACTCAAAGCTTCTGACCTGGATCTATCCCATGGTCCTGATTTAGATCTCAGCACAGTCTGTTCACAGAGTCTACAGTGAGTTCCTGGACTTCAGGTCCTGGTATCTGTCCTGACCTGCAGTGTGAACTGTGGGACCTTATATACACAGGTGTGCCTCTTTCTGAACTCTGTCCAATCAGATCAGTCTGTCCCAGGTGGACTCCAGTCAGGGTCTAGACACATCTTAGGAGAATGAAAGCAAACTGGAAGCAGCTGAGCCCAGTTTGGATCCACGGGGAAGGATCTGAACACGACCGTAGAGTTTTAAAACCTAATTTCACTTTCTCATTATGGGTTACTGGGTGTAACCTGATGTTATTTCTCTAAGATGAAGTGTATAGCACAGTAAAGCCAATGTACTGAACTAAAGCTCACAGCTCAGTCGGTCCATGTTTCACTGCTGCAGACAGTTGGAGCTGCGTCCAGCAGCTGCAGTGTCCTTGGACCGACTGACTGTAATCTGACACTTCGAGGCAGAGACGCTCTGACCTCCAACAGCCTGAAAACCTCTGCAGTGTCTCAACACAACACATCCTTAAAAACAACATCCACCACATCATGATACACAGATACAGGACCCAGAGAGGGAGACGACCAAAACGAGACTCAAAACCACCACAAAGCTGCAATGAATGAGACAACAAAGAGTCAGAAACACTATAAAACAACGCAGTGACTCAAAACCAACACAAAAATGAGTAAGAGACTCAAAGCTGCCAGGAGCTGATCGATGGAGGTGATGAAACAGTTTTTAATGGTTCCGACTGACTGACTTACTGACTGATTTACTGACTGATTTCATTGTGTGTAAACAAAGTTTTGCTTTTCATCAGAGGGTGCGTGTTCAAACGAGGTGAAGGGTAATAACGTTACAACTGTCTTCCTGCTCCTTTTCATCCAGCTACAGATTTCAGTTTATTTGTTGGGAGCAGTGAAGCTACTGTAGAAACAGATGACAGACATCATTAAAGCTTTGATATCAATCACTCTTCTGAGGATTTCTCTTTATTCACTGATCAATCGTTTGCTCATTGAAATGAATAGTCTTTATTGAAGCAGAGCTCTAAAGGAATCTCAGTTCACTGTGGCAGCAGAAACAAACATATTCACATTGAGAAACAGATATTTTACTGAAAAACAAAATCTTAACTGATTAATCAATGAAGTGACTCTTCACAGTATTTGACAGATGGTTTGGCGACTCCATATCTGTATTGATTTATTATTGTTACGATATTGATACTTGGATGCTCCTTCTCTGTTCTGCTAACAGGATGAAACTCCTCTCGTTCAGAAACTAAAGTCTATTTTATCCAATTACTCAAGAAATCGCTGAAATATTCAGTAGAAAACTCGATTCCAAAAATGATCGATAGCTGCAGCTCTAATCACTACAAAGATCAAACCTGCAGGTTGATTAAATCACCACAGGGGTCTGACCTCAGGTGTGTGTGGTGCGACCTCAGTTGTGTGTGGTGCGACCTCAGTTGTGTGTGGTGTGACTTCAGGTGTGTGTTTTGTGATCTCAGATGTGTGTGTGTTGTGACCTCAGAAGTGTGTGTTTTGTGACCTCAGATGTGTGTGTTTTGTGACCTCAGGTGCGTGTGGTGCGACCTCAAATGTGTGTTTTGTGACCTGAGATGTGTGTGTTGTGACCTCAAATGTGTGTTTTGTGACCTGAGATGTGTGTGTTGTGACCTGAGATGTGTGTGTTGTGACCTCAGGTGTGTGATGCAACCTCAGGTGCGTGTGGTGCGACCTCAGATGTGTGTGTTTTGTGACCTCAGATGTGTGTGTTGTGACCTGAGATGTGTGTGTTGTGACCTCAGATGTGTGTGTTGTGACCTCAGATGTGTGTGTGTTGTGACCTCAGATGTGTGTGTTTTGTGACCTCAGGTGCGTGTGGTGCGACCTCAGAAGTGTGTGTTTTGTGACCTCAGATGTGTGTGTGTTTAGTGACCTCAGATGTGTGTGTTTAGTGACCTCAGATGCGTGTGTTTTGTGACCTCAGATGCGTGTGTTTTGTGACCTCAGGTGCGTGTGTTTTGTGACCTCAGGTGCGTGTGTTTTGTGACCTCAGGTGCGTGTGGTGCGACCTCAGGTGCGTGTGGTGCGACCTCAGATGTGTGTGTTGTGACCTCAGATGTGTGTGTGTTGTGACCTCAGATGTGTGTGTTTTGTGACCTCAGGTGCGTGTGTTTTGTGACCTCAGGTGCGTGTGGTGCGACCTCAGAAGTGTGTGTTTCGTGACCTCAGAAGTGTGTGTGTTTAGTGACCTCAGGTGCGTGTGTTTTGTGACGTCAGGTGCGTGTGGTGCGACCTCAGATGTGTGTGTTTTGTGACCTCAGGTGCGTGTGTTTTGTGACCTCAGGTGTGTGGTGCGACCTCAGGTGCGTGTGTTTTGTGACCTCAGGTGCGTGTGGTGCGACCTCAGGTGCGTGTGTTTTGTGACCTCAGATGTGTGTGTTTTGTGACCTCAGGTGTGTTTTGCGACCTCAGGTGCGTGTGGTGCGACCTCAGAAGTGTGTGTTTTGTGACCTCAGGTGCGTGTGTTTTGTGACCTCAGGTGTGTGGTGCGACCTCAGGTGCGTGTGTTTTGTGACCTCAGGTGCGTGTGTTTTGTGACCTCAGGTGTGTGGTGCGACCTCAGGTGCGTGTGTTTTGTGACCTCAGCTGCGTGTGTTGTGACCTGAGATGTGTGTTTTGTGACCTCAGATGTGTGTGTTTTGTGACCTCAGATGTGTGTGTTTTGTGACCTCAGGTGCGTGTGTTTTGTGACCTCAGGTGTGTGGTGCGACCTCAGGTGCGTGTGTTTTGTGACCTCAGCTGCGTGTGTTGTGACCTGAGATGTGTGTTTTGTGACCTCAGATGTGTGTGTTTTGTGACCTCAGATGTGTGTTATGACCTCAGGTGTGTGATGCAACTTCAGGTGCATGTGGTGCGACCTCAGATGTGTGTGTTTTGTGACCTGAGATGTGTGTGTTGTGACCTCAGGTGTGTGTGGTGCGACCTCAGAAGTGTGTGTTTTGTGACCTCAGGTGTGTTTTGCAACCTCAGGTGCGTGTGGTGCGACCTCAGAAGTGTGTGTTTTGTGACCTCAGGTGCGTGTGTTTTGTGACCTCAGGTGTGTTTTGCGACCTCAGGTGCGTGTGGTGCGACCTCAGAAGTGTGTGTTTTGTGACCTCAGGTGTGTGTGGTGCGACCTCAGGTGCGTGTGGTGCGACCTCAGAAGTGTGTGTTTTGTGACCTCAGGTGTGTGATGCGACCTCAGGTGCGTGTGGTGCGACCTCAGATGTGTGTGTTTTGTGACCTGAGATGTGTGTGTTGTGACCTGAGATGTGTGTGTTGTGACCTCAGATGTGTGTGTTTTGTGACCTGAGATGTGTGTGTTTTGTGACCTGAGATGTGTGTGTTGTGACCTGAGATGTGTGTGTTGTGACCTCAGATGTGTGTGTTTTGTGACCTGAGATGTGTGTGTTTTGTGACCTGACATGTGTGTGTTGTGACCTTAGATGTGTGTGTTTTGTGACCTCAGATAAGTGTGTGGTGCGACCTCAGATGTGTGTGTTTTGTGACCTCAGATAAGTGTGTGGTGCGACCTCAGATGTGTGTGTTTTGTGACCTCAGATAAGTGTGTGGTGCGACCTCAGATGTGTGTGTTTTGTGACCTCAGATAAGTGTGTGGTGCGACCTCAGATGTGTGTGTTTTGTGACCTCAGATAAGTGTGTGGTGCGACCTCAGATGTGTGTGTTTTGTGACCTCAGGTGTGTTTTGTGACCTCAGGTGTGTGGTGCGACCTCAGGTGCGTGTGTTGTGACCTCAGGTGTGTGTGGTGCGACCTGAGATGTGTGTTTTGTGACCTCAGCTGTGTGTGTTGTGACCTGAGATGTGTGTTTTGTGACCTCAGCTGTGTGTGTTGTGACCTGAGATGTGTGTTTTGTGACCTCAGGTGCGTGTGGTGCGACCTCAGATGTGTGTGTTTTGTGACCTGAGATGTGTGTGTTGTGACCTGACATGTGTGTGTTGTGACCTGACATGTGTGTGTTGTGACCTCAGATGTGTGTGTTTTGTGACCTCAGATAAGTGTGTGGTGCGACCTCAGATGTGTGTGTTTTGTGACCTCAGATGTGTGTGTTTTGTGACCTCAGGTGTGTTTTGTGACCTCAGGTGTGTGGTGCGACCTCAGGTGTGTGGTGCGACCTCAGGTGTGTGGTGCGACCTCAGGTGCGTGTGTTGTGACCTCAGGTGTGTGTGGTGCGACCTCAGATGTGTGTGTTTTGTGACCTCAGCTGTGTGTGTTTTGTGACCTCAGGTGTGTTTTGCGACCTCAGGTGCGTGTGGTGCGACCTCAGATGTGTGTGTTTTGTGACCTCAGCTGTGTGTGTTTTGTGACCTCAGGTGTGTTTTGTGACCTCAGATGTGTGTGTTTTGTGACCTCAGGTGCGTGTGGTGCGACCTCAGATGTGTGTGTTTTGTGACCTGAGATGTGTGTGTTGTGACCTGACATGTGTGTGTTGTGACCTGACATGTGTGTGTTGTGACCTCAGATGTGTGTGTTTTGTGACCTCAGATGTGTGTGTTTTGTGACCTCAGGTGTGTTTTGTGACCTCAGGTGTGTGGTGCGACCTCAGGTGTGTGGTGCGACCTCAGATGTGTCTGTTTTGTGACCTCAGCTGTGTGTGTTTTGTAACCTCAGGTGTGTTTTGTGACCTCAGATGTGTGTGTTGTGACCTCAGGTGCGTGTGGTGCGACCTCAGAAGTGTGTGTTTTGTGACCTCAGGTGTGTTTTGCAACCTCAGGTGCGTGTGGTGCGACCTCAGAAGTGTGTGTTTTGTGACCTCAGGTGCGTGTGTTTTGTGACCTCAGGTGCGTGTGTTTTGTGACCTCAGGTGTGTTTTGCGACCTCAGGTGCGTGTGGTGCGACCTCAGAAGTGTGTGTTTTGTGACCTCACGTGTGTGTTTTGCGACCTCAGGTGCGTGTGGTGCGACCTCAGAAGTGTGTGTTTTGTGACCTCAGGTGCGTGTGGTGCGACCTCAGATGTGTGTGTTTTGTGACCTCAGCTGTGTGTGTTTTGTGACCTCAGGTGTGTTTTGTGACCTCAGATGTGTGTGTTGTGACCTCAGGTGCGTGTGGTGCGACCTCAGAAGTGTGTGTTTTGTGACCTCAGGTGTGTTTTGCAACCTCAGGTGCGTGTGGTGCGACCTCAGAAGTGTGTGTTTTGTGACCTCAGGTGCGTGTGTTTTGTGACCTCAGGTGTGTGTGTTTTGTGACCTCAGGTGTGTTTTGTGACCTCAGATGTGTGTGTTGTGACCTGAGATGTGTGTTTTGTGACCTCAGGTGTGTGTGTTTTGTGACCTCAGGTGTGTGTGTTTTGTGACCTCAGATGTGTGTGTTTTGTGACCTGAGATGTGTGTGTTGTGACCTCAGATGTGTGTGTTGTGACCTGAGATGTGTGTGTTGTGACCTCAGATGTGTGTGTGTTGTGACCTCAGATGTGTGTGTGTTGTGACCTCAGATGTGTGTGTTTTGTGACCTCAGATAAGTGTGTGGTGCGACCTCAGATGTGTGTGTTTTGTGACCTCAGATGTGTGTTGTGACCTCAGGTGTGTGTGGTGCGACCTCAGATGTGTGTGTTTTGTGACCTCAGGTGCGTGTGGTGCGACCTCAGATGTGTGTGTTTTGTGACCTCAGCTGTGTGTGTTTTGTGACCTCAGCTGTGTGTGTTTTGTGACCTCAGCTGTGTGTGTTTTGTGACCTCAGCTGTGTTTTGCGACCTCAGGTGCGTGTGGTGCGACCTCAGAAGTGTGTGTTTTGTGACCTCAGGTGCGTGTGGTGCGACCTCAGATGTGTGTGTTTTGTGACCTCAGCTGTGTGTGTTTTGTGACCTCAGGTGTGTTTTGTGACCTCAGATGTGTGTGTTGTGACCTGAGATGTGTGTGTTGTGACCTCAGGTGTGTTTTGTGACCTCAGATGTGTGTGTTGTGACCTGAGATGTGTGTTTTGTGACCTCAGGTGTGTGTGTTTTGTGACCTCAGGTGTGTGTGTTTTGTGAGCTCAGATGTGTGTGTTTTGTGACCTGAGATGTGTGTGTTGTGACCTCAGATGTGTGTGTTGTGACCTGAGATGTGTGTGTTGTGACCTCAGATGTGTGTGTGTTGTGACCTCAGATGTGTGTGTGTTGTGATCTCAGATGTGTGTGTTGTGACCTGAGATGTGTGTGTTGTGACTTCAGATGTGTGTGTGTTGTGACCTCAGGTGCGTGTTTTGTGACCTCAGATGTGTGTGTTGTGACCTGAGATGTGTGTGTTGTGACCTGAGATGTGTGTGTTGTGACCTCAGATGTGTGTGTGTTGTGACCTCAGGTGCGTGTTTTGTGACCTCAGATGTGTGTGTTTTGTGACCTCAGGTGTGTTTTGTGACCTCAGATGTGTGTGTTGTGACCTGAGATGTGTGTTTTGTGACCTCAGGTGTGTGTGTTTTGTGACCTCAGGTGTGTGTGTTTTGTGACCTCAGATGTGTGTGTTTTGTGACCTGAGATGTGTGTGTTGTGACCTCAGATGTGTGTGTTGTGACCTGAGATGTGTGTGTTGTGACCTCAGATGTGTGTGTGTTGTGACCTCAGATGTGTGTGTGTTGTGACCTCAGATGTGTGTGTTGTGACCTGAGATGTGTGTGTTTTGTGACCTCAGGTGTGTGGTGCGACCTCAGGTGCGTGTTTTGTGACCTCAGGTGTGTGTGTTTTGTGACCTCAGGTGTGTGGTGCGACCTCAGGTGCGTGTTTTGTGACCTCAGGTGTGTGTGTTTTGTGACCTCAGGTGTGTGTGGTGCCACCTCAAGTGTGTTCCTCACCTCCATTGTGTGGAGCAGGTGCGATGACGATGCCCCTGGTGTCCACCTTTGGCGAGTTCTGTCCATACGTGCCATCGTCGCTGCTCATCATGTGGACGATGTTTCCTCGTCCGTTCAGGACCGTAGCGTTCACCGTGGCGTTCACTGTGGCACCCATGTACTCCTCTGGCAGTACATTCCTGTCTGAGCGCGCCGCAGACACAGTGCTGGTCAGAATAAGAACCAGGACTGATGGGACAGGGAGACAGGTCCACCTCAGGGGCGTCATGTTGTCGTCTCAGTCCTCGTTACATCCAAACTACCAAGACACAAACGAAACCTCTTCAGACCAAAACCGCAGCCAGTCCTCCACACGTCTCTTTGTTACCACACAGCTGTATTTAATAGAAGAACATCTTGGTCTTAACATCACACACTGAAATTTTTTCTTTGTCTTTCAGATTTTAAAAAACTCATTGTTGTTTCCAAGGTCCTCAAATGTCTCTGTATGTCCTTTAAACTCTCCTGTAAATCTCTGAATAATCTAAATTCTGTTTTTTCAGTGGGCTGTTACCTTTGAAACACCTTTGTCTCTTTTTGTGTCGTTGTTTGTGGCGTCCACTAATGTAATTCTTCTTTAAGTTTTACAATCTGTTTTGTTTTTCTTTAGGTTGACGTTTGTCTTTTCAATATGAGTTCACATTACTAAAGTCAGTTCATGTCCTTACAGCAGGTGTTTTATTGTCTCACCTCAAAATGCTCTTTTGTCACCAAATGTCTTCTGTATCTCCTCCAGATGTTTTCCTTACGTCTCTGTACGTCATCCAGATGTTTTATTTGCCTTTTCGTGCTCCGGGTGTTTGATTTATCTCTATCTTACGTTGTCCAGATGTTTCACGTCCCAGAATGCGTCTCCTGTTGTCCTTCCAGCTGGTTAAACCCTGGGTTCAGACTGTCAGGGGCAGGACGGGGCTGTCTGTGAGAACATGGAGCATCATCACCAGGCCAACATCTGGACCTTTGCACCGCCCTCAGACCGCAACCCTGTTCGGTAAGACGGACTTTACACGCACAGCTCCGTCTGATAACAGGTCGTCTGAAGCCGCAGCAGAGACTCCAGCACTTCGACTATGACGCCGTTTGAAAGCGGCGCTGGCAGCCGCTCACCGAGCTTTGTCTTACCGTTTGCAGCGGACGGACGGGCAGGCTCCCGGTCCACCGACCCCCGCCTGCCTCGGTTCTGATCCTGCACTCTCTCCCCGTTATCTCCTCGAGTGCCCGGGAGTGCACGGGGGATTCTCGGTGGTCGGATCCTGCTGATGTTCAGTCTTTTATTTCCGTTTAGTTCTCGGAGGTTGATGCTCGGTGCGGAGGCTCGAGCCCCGTCTCTCCTTTCGGGGCTCACTGCGCAGGCGCAAGGCCACGGCACACAGAGGGCGCTTGTGACACCTTCACGTTTAGGTACTCAATATTTTGATCAGTTATCACGATACCTCCCGAGACCCTGTCTGTTTGTCATCAGTTCTCAACATTTATTATTTAGCGCTTTATTTATTAGTTACTGACTTGTCTAAATACTGTTGATCGACATTTGTTGGGATTTATAAAATTAAAAAACTACAAAGAAGTAAAATAAATTTCATAAACAACCCTGGAACCTTAGTCGATGTTCTGAAGCTTTTCATCAGAACAAATTCAGAATAAATGTGAATTTTTCAGGCCTGAGTCCATTTATTTTAATGTGTAAAATCTTTAGTGCAGTCACCTTCAACAAAAACCCTATTCTGCAGTCATATGTCCCAGTCTTTGTCCTGATAAAAGCTGCAAGGACAGAAGGGACCGTCAGTCCAAGGATGCAGCAGCACACAGTACTGAATGATGCAGACCTGAGCGTCTCGGATACGTAATGACGAGGAGGCCCTGATGGGGCAGGGCTGACATCTAGTGGAGTCGCTGAGTAAATGCAGCCGGAGGCTCAGTCTGTTTTCTGATTCAGCAGCTGGTGATTGTTTCTTCACTGGAGTCACAGTAACTCAAAAACATCCTTTTAAGCCCAGAGATGGGATACACGTTTGTTCAGACAAGGACCCTCGGGGTAAGAGAGCGACAGACAATTACAAGTTAAAACTGCTGCTGACTTTATGACAGGCCTCATGACCGAGGTTTTACTTTCTTATACAACTATATTTACTTGTACTTGACTGTTTATTTACAGTAAACACTATTTTACTTGAGATAAAGCATTCGAGTATTCATTCCATCCTTAATAACATAACCCAATGCAGTAAAAAATATATATCTATATATAGTATTTCTATTAAAAATATATGTAAAAATATTTCACCCTAAAATGCAGTTGCACTAAAAAGTGGCATAAAAGGAAGTACTTGAACGGTTTTCTTAAATAAATACAGGGCTAGAAAACTCAGGATGACAAATCACAGCTGTCATCGACAGAAACATTTTATTTTAAAAAGCTACAAGCAAAAGCTGTTTTATACAAGCTCTTACTTTGAAAGGCGGAAGTCATCGCGATGTTTCGTTGCCGTGTTGAGCAGAAAGCGGTGTGACCGGCTGAAGGGAAGGAGCAGGAAGAGAGGAGAGACTGAGAGACTGGTTTACGAAAAGACACAAAAGAGCGAAGAAGAAAACAACAATAACAACGACAACAACAAAAAGAAAACAACAACAAGAAGGAGACAAACAGCTGCTGCAGCTGCCAATCAAACAGAATCAGACTCAGCCAGGTGGGTTCAGGTCACGCCCCTTCAGGTAACTTGTCTGTTGTGTTTCTAAACAAGTGTCATGTACTTTTACTGCTTTCCATTTATTTGACAGCTCCAGTTACTTCACAGAGTATTTATACAAATATCAGTGTGGTCTATTACTACAGTCAAAGTACTAAAAAAGTACTTGTCTGTACTTCAATAAAAGTACAAAACACTGTGAAAGTCCTGTAAATGAAGTACACAAGTATCTTCAGCTTTTTGTAGTTAAAGTACCAGCAGAGAAAGTACACAGTGTAATACTTTTGTACTGAGCTGAAGTAATATTTTAAATGCAAGGCTTTTACACATAATAATGCAGTATTTTTACTTTTACTGTGTATGTGTGTACATGTCTTTATGTGTTTGACAGATTTTAGTTTAAAACTATCACTGTGAGGACATGTCATCTAGTCCTTAGCCCTTCAAAGACCTGTCTGAGGGTTCAGACCTGGTTTTAGGAGTATGTGTGAGTGAGTGTAGGCAGCTTTTCTAAAACAATGTGTTTCCTCACTTCCTGTCAGTTCTGGTGTGATGCTGCCATCTGTGACATTACTGTAATCAGGGCTGGACTCTAGGCGGACTCTGGGACAAAATGTTTGTCAAACAGGACTTTTGTTTTTATCAGCGTCTTCACTGTTTCACTGCGGACGGACTCAGTCCAGCCCACAGATAGAAAACCAATTATATGTTGTAGTGTAATGTGTGTTTTCTGTTCTTCTGTCTCTGTGAGGGCCAGTTAGAGATCTAGACCTAAGGAGCAGGGAGTGGCAAAGCCAGGCTGGGGGGTGCCGGATCTAAACCACTTCCTGTCATTATGCGTCATTATAGTGGGGTTGAATCGTCATAGTTTGTGTTTTGGCAGCAGCAGAAGAGTTCAGGTCCTACACAGCAGCGTTTACAGCTCATGTCTTTTTTCTAAGGTGTTTGGGCTGCAGACCTCATCAGAAAAACCTAAGGGGCAGTTTACACCAAGCAGGTGTTAAAAACGCATACCAGGATTTTCTCTGTGTACCAAATATGATTATTTTTAGGAAAAAAGACATGAACAAATAATTAAAACAGTATTTTGTCCCACCAGACACAGAATAAGACATAATATTATGTATCATGTAGAGAAATTCTTCCTCAATCAGTTTGAAAATAGTTTTTAAAATTACTTAAATTTACTAAGACAGTAAATAAACAGGTGCTGCTGTGTTTTGAATGAGATGTTGACATTGGATCAAATGAGAAGGATTTGTACTTGTGCTATATGAAAACTAATCACAAATTCTTGTGACAAGTTGAATAGTGAAAAATTTAGTCTTTTACCGAACCGTTTGGAGTCTTCAAGTGAAAGCCACAGTCTGAGGTTTTGCGGCTGAAATGTTTCCTCACAAACATCCCTACAGATTTTTCTCTCTTCTATTTTTAGAAGCATGGATGGAAGGGGCTCAGCAGGAAGTCCCAGTGCTGCCTTGTCTCACTCATGTCCTGCCCACACTGATGAAGATCAACAGAGCAGGGAATCAGTCAGTCTGTCTGAGTTTCAGAAACATCTGAGCCCAGGAGAGAAATATCAGAGTCTGTCAGAGCAACATCAGATATCGAAAAAGCAGGTTTCTCCAGAGAAACAGCTGAGTCCACTGAAGAAAAAGTTAAATCCAACAAAGACACAGCCGAGTCCACCGGAGAAACAGCCGAGTCCACCGGAGAAACAGTTAAGTCCACCAGAGAAAAAGTCAAATCCAACAGAGAAACAGCCGAGTCCAACGGAGAAAAACTCAAATCCAACAGAGAAACAGCCAAGTCCACCGGAGAAACAGCCGAGTCGAGCAGAGAAACAGCCGAGTCCACCAGAGCAACAGCCGAGTCCAGCAGAGCAACAGCCGAGTCCAGCGGAGAAACAGTTAAGTCGAGCAGAGAAACAGCCGAGTCCAGCAGAGAAACAGCCGAGTCCACCAGAGCAACAGCCGAGTCCAGCGGAGAAAAAATCAAATCCACCAGAGAAACAACCGAGTCCAGCGGAGAAAAAATCAAATCCACCAGAGAAACAGCCGAGTCCACCGGAGAAACAGTCAAGTCCACCAGACAAACAGTTAAGTCCACCAGAGAAAAAGACAAATCCAACAGAGAAACAGCAGAGTCCAGCGGAGAAAAAATCAAATCTACCAGAGAAACAGCCAAGTCCACCAGAGAAACAGCCAAGTCCACCAGAGAAACAGCCAAGTCCACCAGAGAAACAGCCGAGTCCACTGGAAACAGAACAGCTGGCACTAACGAAATACACAAATCACTGTGATCCACAAACAGAAAAACAAAAACGAGAAATTTCTCCTGGTCCAAAACCAGATAAATCATCTGCAACCAAAGAGGATCGACTAAAACCAGATTCTCTTCCCACAGATCCACAAAAACTGGGAAATTCTCCTGAACAGAAAACAAAAGACTCTCATGGGTCACATCAATTAAAACCAGATTTAACTTCTTCAATTCCAAGAAAATCTTCTCCAGCTAAAACAGACCAAAGAAAACTAGACCATCTTTCCACAGAGCAGCAAAAAGCAGGAGAACCTTCTCCAAAAGATCTACCAAAATTAGAGCAACCTTCTCCAACCAAACCAGACCCCCTAGACCCAGAACTGCTTTGTACACATCAAAACAAACCAAAATGCAAACAAAAACCAGATAATTCTCATGAAGACCACACCAAGTGCCTTTGTCTTACAAACCAGAAAACTGAGGATTTAACTCTCATTAGATCAAAATTCAATAAGCAAAACCAGAAGGACACCGAGTTCGATATTTCAGAGTCCAAAAACCTCCAGAACGATGTGGATCCACTCTCAGAGAAACTGACTTTAACCACACCTGAGATGGATCAGTGCATCCAAGACCCTCTTCCTCCTCACCTGAACATCCAGGAGACTCCTTCTCTAGACCAGAAGAACCACCAGTCTTCTCCTCAGCATCTGTCTTCAGTTGTCCACCCGACCACAGCGATGACCCTGGATCAGCCAGCTGCACCCCTCACCATTGAGGCATTTTGTGAGCAGGTGTGGCCCTGCCCTCCAGCTTCTTCTTCAGGTGAGCCCAAACTGTGCGGCTTCCTGCAGAAGCAGGGGGGACCCCTGAGGGCTTGGAAACAGCGCTGGTTTACCTATGAGGAGAAGAAGAACCAACTGTTCTATTACCGCACGCCGCAGGATGTGATGCCGCTGGGCCGGGTGGAGCTTAGTGGCGCTACCTTCACCTACCCACTGAAGGCTGAGAAGGGCACGTTCCACATCAAAACACCTGAGCGCACCTTCATACTCAAGGTAGGTTCCCCTTGTAAAGCTGTGTGCTGGACTTTAACTGAGGTGAATTCACCTGATATACATTTACCAAACCGGCAAGTTACTTTTCATCACTGAAATCTTTTCTCCTGTAAAACCCACTAATTCTGTTCGGACATGGTTCTGACCTGCTGAATGTGCCGTTCCCTGTGTCAGGCTGTGACCCAGGAGCTGATGCTCTATTGGCTGCAGCAGCTGCAGATGAAGCGCTGGCAGCACCGACACACATCCACCTGTCCAAACCTGGCAAACAACAACGCTGCAGGTGAGAATCAAACAACCAAAGGCAGCTACATCGCCCAGGGGCTGTTTTTAGATCAGTACCTTGAGGGCAGCAGACTGGACTTCAGGAGTCCTGAGGTCATGAGTCTGAACATCTGCATGTTTATTGTACGTGAAGGTAACTTCTCATCTCTTTACCCTCTGAAGTCACCTCCATTGTAGAAATACTGTACTTTTACTGGTGTGAGGGTTTAACTGGTCTCATGATGGTTTTACTGGTCTTATTATAGCTTACCTGGTCTCGTGATGGTTTAACTGGTCTGATGAGAGTTTTACTGGTGTGATGATGGTTTAACTGGTCTCATGATGGTTTTACTGGTCTCATGATGGTTTTACTTGTCTCATGATGATTTTACTTGTCTGACGATGGTTTAACTGGTCTCATGATGGTTTTACTTGTTTGATGATGGTTTTACTTGTCTGATGATGGTTTAACTGGTCTCATGATGGTTTTACTTGTTTGATGATGGTTTTACTTGTCTGACGATGGTTTTACTTGTTTGATGATGGTTTTACTTGTCTGACGATGGTTTAACTGGTCTCACGATGGTTTACTTGTATGACAATGGTTTAACTGGTCTCATGATGGTTTTACTTGTCTGACGATGGTTTAACTAGTCTCATGATGGTTTTACTTGTTTGATGATGGTTTTACTTGTCTGACGATGGTTTAACTGGTCTCATGATGGTTTTACTTGTCTGACAATGGTTTAACTGGTCTCATGATGGTTTTACTTGTTTGATGATGGTTTTACTTGTCTCATGATGGTTTTACTTGGCTGATGATGGTTTAACTGGTCTCATGATGGTTTAACTTGTCATGATGGTTTAACTGGGTACTTGCTGAGTTAAATTAATATTTTCAATCACCTCCCCTTACTGGCTTTACTCTGTGTGTGTGTGTGTGAAGTGTTTTATCTGATTTTCCTCTTTAATTAGTTTCAGACTTGCCCAGCTGTGTCACCTCCTCTTGGTGGTGCTTCTTTTTGTTTGTTTGGCTTTTGCCTGATCATGCCTAGGAAATGTGCAAGTCCTGTGATGACCCTTTCCCTTATTCTCCTCCCAAAGAGAGTTGGGAAATCCATCCTTCAGGCGAGGGAGTGGCTCAGGATGATAAACTACTCACAGACTGACTCACTCTTCTCTGAAACACTGTAAAATAGACTGAAATCAGTGGAATTTTCCTTTTCCTCCAGTGGAAGTTTTGTTTCACTTGTGTCAGAAAAAGCCTGTGTGGCTGTGCAGGGCCTTTGATTTGCAATACACTGTACATCATAATTCACAGCTTGGTCACATGTTTTTCCACATGCTGTCAGCTGATAAAAACAGAGCAGCTTGGAGGTTTTTGGATGGAAACAAACTGTTTTTTCCTCTGGATATTTGATGTGTTTGTATTGCACTGTCCTTCCTCCACCTGCCTCTCAGAAACCAGCTCCCAGTGTTAACCTGGTGCCAGTGTTCAGACTTACTGCTGAAACTGGTGATAGAAAACCTGTTCAGGTTTAGATGTCAGTCTCTGACAGAGAAGCAGGAAACTACTGAAATGCTTCTTTAATGTGTGTACTTGTGTTTAATGGGGAGGGCAAGGAAGCAGGGAACTGGATTTGATACGCTTCACATGCCGAGGTCCTTCATACCTTAAAGACCTCGTAGTACCAACTCTGTCAGTTCACTGCAATTCAGACATACAGTATTCTTCGTGTTCTTTGGGATCAGTCGCCTGTTGGCCTCAGTTTAGAACTGCAGTCGAAGCAGCTCACCTGGTTCTCAGGTATTTAGGTCATGTGCTGACTTGTTCAGTAGCTCCAGGTCTCAGCAGAAAAAGTCTTTGAACACGACACCACTGACTTATTCTCATTTGTATTGTTTCATTTCCACTACATATTAAGAGCCATAATATTAAGTGTGACAGTGCCCCCTACAGACTGCACTTACCACTATGAAAAAAGTAAAGTTTGTCCTAAATAAAACATAAATTATGTTTGTAACATAAAACGTTTAACTAAATCCAAAGCTAATGCCTGACATTCTTGTTTTATTAACTGAATTCTATTTCCTGTTTGTGCAGACACATTCCTGCCATTGTTGAAGAGTCCTTTGGGTCTGGTGGGGGAGGAAGCGGCCAACATACCATCACCACGAGCACCGCTCGCCAATGTGTCAATCAAACATCCTCTGATTGAGTTGCAGTGAGTGGCTGAGCTGCTGATCAGTGACAATTGACGGTTGCTGAGTGTGACCCGGTTTACATGTGACCCCCTCAGACATCTGTTTAATACCAGGACTGTCAGGAGAAATAAAGACCTGGGGCCTCATTTATTAAACTGTGCATAGGATCCTAACTAAAGTTTTCACAGAAAACACAAAAGTTCAGATGGTTTCCTAATGTGCACACCCACATAAGATCAGGTTGTGGTTTTTGTCTCGTGTGTCACCAGTTTCCTTCATATCCTAAACGTCTGTAGCCACTGGTCAGAGTTTATTTATGCTCTTTGTTTTTAAATCCTGACTTTCACATGGCGGTGGTGTACCCACATTTTATTGTGGGTGTATGTATTATGGTTATAATTGAGGCCCCAGATCAGGAACAGTCACACTACATTTCCCATCAGCCCCTTTGCTTCATGGCAGTGGTGTTTACATGAAAGTTGAAGCTGTTTGTGCTTTGCAGGAACTCAGTCCACTGTCTGCGTAAGAGGTCGTCTCATGAATGGAGTCAGAGTGTGTTTCATGTGGAGGCTCCACGGTGGATTCCTCCAAACCCAGCAGACACCAGCACCACAACCAGTACGTACAATACTGCAATACTCCTGCAGCACTCCTACCGCCGGACTGGGATCTTTTTTTCAACCTTATAGTTCCACATTCATAACTTAACCCCTCCTGTCCCACGTGGTCCCTCCAGACTCCAGCACCCCTGTTGAGTCCCCGATCCCCCCCACTCCATGGGAGGGCAGAGAGTCTCCGACGCTGTTCGATGGTCGGCGGAGGAAGACGAAGACTCGCACCTCGCTCTCTACACCGGTCCTCCGTGAAGAGACTCTGTCCTCAGACCGGACATCACGGCTGCAGCAGGAGAAACAGATATTGATGGAGGAGGTCAAAGCTCAGAAGGTGATCATTAATATTGTAGTTGTATTGATTGTATGTATAGATCAAACACATTTATCAGTTATTGTTGGTTATCTTAGTGAATGTAAGTAATTTTTTTTTAAAAACTGTTGTGAACCTTCAAACATGTTGGAGAAAAATATCACTTTTGTGTTGTTAACTGGAAAAAACATTGATTTGATATCTTTAAATGGCGATGATGATGATGATGATGGTGGTGGGTCTTATCCAGGAGCTGGTGTGGATCCTCCACAAAGCATTGGAGGCAGCTCAGCTGGAAAAGCGAACCTGTGCTGAGTTTTTGGCAGAGAAGGGCGAGCAGGAGCGTCTGGAGTTGCTACGACACCGCGAACGACAGGCGGCCGACCTGCGGCGCCGGCTGGAGGTGGCGGAGACCGAGGTGGAGGCCATGAGAAGGATTGTGGCTCAGAAAGACGCACAGCTGGATGAGCTGCAGGACAACATCAGGATGCTGAAGGAGAAGAACAACGCTAAGCAGCAGGTGAGGTCACACCTGAAGTGATACGACAGGTGAAGCACAGACACCTGCTGCTTTAACGTTCTGCTGCTGAGGGTCTCACGTGGAACCAATCATGCTGTTTCAGTCTGTTGAAGGGTTCTCTTCTCATGGCGTTTTGATGGTTTTATTAGTAACAGTTACCTCAGCAGTCACAGTGTTTAGAGGTCAAGTGAACACAGAACAGACTGAGCCACAAAGAAGCAGCTGTGGAAAAAAAGAGACATGAGTGAATGAAGCTGCAGAAATATCAACATCAGTGAGACAGCACCGCAACTCAATCACAAATTTCTGTTTAATAACTATTATTACACTGATAATTTCCATGAGCAGATTCAGGGCGGACTCGAGGGGTCTTGTCTGCAGCAGAGGAGGTTGATTCTGACAATAAAAACACTATGGACCAATGAAAAACTTAGTTTTCCCGTTAACAACTAATGTGACTTGTGTTGTTTCCTGTCAGGTGATCATTAAGCTTTCTGATCAGGTGACCGCTTGCCTATCTGACCCGCGGCGGTCCGGCTCGTCCTCTGGTGAATGTCTGGACTCTCAGACCTTCAGACAGCTTCAGCAAGAGATGGAGAACCTGAAGGTGATGGACACTGAAACTAGATGAAGCATAGATGAGAAAATATGCAGCACGTGAGCACAGTCAGCCATCAAAGCGTGTACTTTTTACATTTGTGGTTCTCTGGTAAAATAGCAGCAGTTAAATGTCCCTGACTGGGTTTCTTCATCTCCCTCAGGACGACATCGAGGCCTACAAGACCCAGAACAGGTTTCTGAACTCTGAGATCCACCAGCTGACCAGTCTGTGGAGGAACAGCTCGGAGCAGGAGAGAAGTCTGATGGCGAAGGTGGGTCCAACTGGGATGTTTGAACTATTTTCTGAGAGGGTGTACTGGACTTTTCTTGGGGGTGGGAGGTTTGAACACACTGTTAGTAGAGTCAGTTTGGGCAGACACCTGCCTCGACCGGTTGGGGTGAGTGGATAGACGAGAGAGAAAAGAACAGCAACAATAAACAACAAATAGACACTGCAGGTTGGTGGGACCAGTAACTGCACATCAGCAATATACAGGTCCAGGACCAGGGACACCTTCAGAAGGTACAGAGAGAGAGAGAGAGAAAGGACAGAGAGAGAGAGGACAGAGAGAGAGAGGACAGAAGAATCAGCTTTACTGGGCTTCTACTGTGTCCATCTGTGGCCTCCCTCCTGAGGAATAATATACAATGAAAATACAGACTTAAAAATAAAAATACAGGATTGAAAAGACTTTAGAAGACTACATCTTCTTTTGTGGTGAAAAGCGCTCTCTAACTCCGTTTCCTGCTCTCTGATTGGTTGCAGTGTGCTTACCTGGAGGCCAGTAACTGTCAGGTGGAGAGCCGTTACCTGGGCGTCCTACGGAAGCTGCAGGAGGCCAAATCTCTGGATCCAGTTCAGCGTGAGGCTGTCCAGAACATAATCGAGGACGCTCTGAAGGGAGAGCTGAAGTCCACCATCAAGCTCAACACAGCCAGGTACAAACAGGTGGACACAAAAACAGGAACAGCTGACGGTCTTTCATTGAGGTCAGAGATCATGGATGGATGGAAGGACACGTCTGTTGTCTAGAGTGATAAATATTTATATTTGTATTATTTGTCCTGTCACGTCCTCAGTGCTCACGATGAGTACGGCTTTAAAATCATCCCGGACTATGAGGCGGAGGACATGAAGCTGCTGGCGAAGATCCAGGCTCTGGAGATCCGATCCCACAACCTGCTGCACGAGGTCTTGATTTAATGTTGACTGTTTCAGATGGTTCTTCTGACAGAAACCTGCTCCTCTTAAAGTCCAGAGTTAGTGAAGCTGCACAAACAGCTTCACTTTAATTAATAATAATAATAATAATATAATAAAAATGATTAGATGAATATACATTTATTAAAACTAACATCCATCACTTGGATCTCAAAATACTAAAAATAAAGAAAATAAATAGTTTGAAGAGATTTATTCAGATTCTTCAGATTTAATTAATTTTATTTAATGAATAAACATGAAGATCTGGGGTTACACTATTGATTATTTTCATTCTTGGTCTCTAAAACAATAAATTTTACAATAAATGTTGTGTCAGTTTAAAACCTGAAGATGCTGGAGACCGAAGACAGAAACAGCAGAACCTGAAATCTGTTCGTTCACCATCAGTTCCGTGGTTTCTTTGCAGGAGCGGGTCGAGCGCCCCCTACTGGGTCGCTGGGCTCAGTACCTTGCCGGCAGGGCGGAAGATAACCTCTGTGCTTCTCCAGAGCTCAAAGCTCTGCTGCGAGTTGGCGTCCCTCAGGAGTACCGGCAGAGAGTGTGGCGTTGGGTGGTCCGAGCCAGAACCAGGACCACCAGAGAGTGCCACCCACAGCGCTACCAGCAGGTAGAACTACAGACAACACCTGATCTACACCTGTTCACATTACTGATACCAAAAGAACGAGGAACGCGTCATTAACCACGCACTAATCCAGATGCTATGTTTCCAGCTGTGTGAGAAGAGCCGCACGTCTCCTCATCCGGCCTCCAGGCAGATCCAGCTGGACCTGCACCGTACCCTGACAACCAATCAGCACTTCTCCTCACCCTCTAGCCCCGCCCTCCAGCAGCTCCATCGTGTCCTGTTGGCCTTCTCCTGGCAGAACCCTGCCATTGGCTACTGCCAGGGACTCAACAGGTAGTCGCATGTACCATAGTAGTACAGTAGTAGTACAGTATTACTACATTAATACTACCATAGTACAGTTTTTGTTTACTTTTGCAGTCGATCAAGCTGCAGCTATTGGCAGTAAAAGCTGAGCAGACCTGGTTTCACTGCACTACACTGATGCACTATCTGTTGGTCATGTCACATGATCACGTTATATGCTATATGATCCACCTGTATGTCTCAGGTTGGCCGCCATCGCTTTGCTGGTCCTCCAGAGTGAAGAAGACGCTTTCTGGTGCCTGGTGGCTGTGGTAGAAGGCATCATGCCTCAGGACTACTACACCAAAAACCTGGTGGCGTCTCAGGTCAGAAAATGCTTACCTGTTCACCTGTTTGGTCTGGTCACCTGTGCTTTCATACATTATATCTTTTAGCATCTGGTGGCACAGCAGCACCTCCTTAGGCTCTGGATAGGTTTGTGTTACTGGTCTGGACTGTGAAATCTGGTGTTAATTCCAGAGAAACAAACACACACAGACGTTTTTAGTTGGCGTGGAAAAGTACATTTTTATTGATCGGTGGCGATCACTGGCGGATATTTCCTGTGTCAGGCGGACCAGCGGGTGCTGAAGGACTTCCTGGCTGAGAAGCTCCCCCGGCTGGCGGCTCACTTTGAGGATCACAGCATCGACGTGTCTTTGGTCACCTTCAACTGGTTCCTGGTGGTTTTTGTGGAAAGTCTGCCAAGCGACATCCTGCTGCCGCTGTGGGACGCCTTCCTGTACGAGGGCACCAAGGTACCACCTCAAAACTCTGCATTAAAATCTGTAAAAACAGACAACAAAACTGAACATAATAATAGTGATAATAATAATTTGCTCGACGCTGGATGATCTGTCTGTTCCAGAGTCCAGGAGAGAAATCCTTCATAATAATCTATAATAGCTGCTTACCCTCAGCGGTCTCACTTTAATTTAATCATTAGATTCCAGTGATTTGTGTTTTATGTTCTTTTATATTTAGTTTTGCTTCTCTGAGTTAAATGATCTTGTAGAAATAAAGTCATCATCATCACAATGACAGTATTCAAAGTAAAAGTACACAGTATTCAGTTTCAGGTGGTACTATTCTTTTATGTATAACTGATGAATGAATTGTTCAACACTCACAATTTAAACATTCATTCAGAATATTTGAGGAAAACAATGATTTTATACATTCAGTGTGTGTCAGCACTCACCTGTGCGCTCTGTGCTGCAGGTGATCTTCAGGTACGCTCTGGCTCTTTTCAAATACAAAGAGGACGACTTCCTGAAGATCCACGACAGCGTGGAGATCTACCAGTACCTGCGCTTCTTCACCAAGACCATCTCTGACAGCAGGTAGGACTCACCTGATCTGAGCTGTGTCAGCAGGTGTAACCCACTGTGTGTAATGCAAGGCCAAAATGCAACTGATGTGCCTCTAAAATGTTGCTCATCCTGCAGGAGGCTGACCAACATCGCCTTCAGCGACATGAACCCCTTCCCCCGCCGCCTGCTGAGGAACCGGAGAGTGCTTCACCTGGAGCGCCTGCAGGGGGAACTGCGAGAGCTGGAGGAGCAGCAGAGGGAGTTTGTGACGGAGAGCACCCAACACAAAGACAGAGATCTGGACACCATGGTCAGCGAGGACGACGACGAACTCTGATCTCACCAGCTGAAAATACCAGAAATACCTGAGGTTTGGTACCGTCTGAATGTAAGTTTCATCAGAAGCTCACTGGGTTTGTTGGACAGTACACTCACAAATAAAATGTGGAGTTGTATAATAATAAAAATGTATTTATTTTATTGACGTTATAGTTTAAATTCATATTTATTAAGTTTATTATTAGTACATTTAATTTCATTTCCAAGCACTAGTGGAGTGGTGACCATGATAATTCCCAGCTTCAGTGAACGCAGCATAAACTACTGATAATCTGATAAAAACAATAATATAAATAAAACAAAGTTATTGACATAAATATGACTTGTGACAGGAAATTCCCTCTGTCTATAAATAGTCTCTTCACCTGCTCACAAAGGTGTACTTTTTAACTGAAATGCACTTCATGGACTGTACCTAAGTACAGTGGGAACTACTGAACACAAGCTTTTCCTCTTTAAGTAACGTTACACTACAGTTATTTTATAAGTTTTGCAAAAACACATTTTAAATGCTAATATATTGTCCTAATTTATTGTCTACACAAAGTAAAATGAAATTCACCTTTTGCAGCTGCAACATTAATGAGATGAACATGCGACTGTATTGATACAGATCATTTATAATATTTATCATTGATTATTCTCCAAGAGGCCATTTTGCAGAATGACTACTTTTATTTGTTTACTTTTGATGCTGATACTTTTGTACTTTTACTGCAGTAACATTCTGAATTTGTTATTGTTAAAGTATGTGTATTTCTACACTGTAGTATTACTAGTTTTACTAAAGTAAAAACTCCACAACAGTTTGATTTAAAGTTTGAACCACTTTCAGGTAATGATGGTGAAACGTTTTTAAACTAACTTTCAACTGGTCTGACCTTCAACACATCATTCCTACTTTTCTTTGGGTTGTGTTTTCTGTTTTTGGCACATGAAGATAACGAACTGTTGACAGTCTGAACACTCCCAACTAATCTGACTGATCTGTATAAGTCACGGGTTTATTTTCATGATAGACACTTTGTGGAACTGTGGCTCGATGTGGTTTTGTAACAGAAATCTCTTGTCTCTTAACACTCCAAATAAAAACACCTGTTTCCATTCAGAAAAACGTGAAGAAGTTTAACTGCTAATAGAGTTTCACATGGATTTTTGTTCTGAAGGCACTACTGCTTCTTATTTTGTGGTCTTGTTTTTTTTCCTGTTGTTCTTCTGATTTTGTCCGTAACAGGTCAAATGATCCTGATCAACCCAGATATTAAACATTATTAATACATGACCTTCAGAAAATAAGCACAGATTCACATTTTACATTTTATTGTTTCTTAAAAAAACAAATATACATAAGAAATGATAAATATAAAAAAACAACAAAAATTTCTTCAGTGTTACAAACAACGTCTTACTGCAGAGAAAGCCTAAACACTAGTGTTACACCTGACAGTTAAACTCGTGTGTCGGCCTAAACTTCTACTTTTTGCTTCGTCTCTCGTGTGAAGACAAGTTTGAGTCACATCTGAAAGAACCCAAGGCGTCTATCAGAGTTTTTAGTCCTGTGAATCTAACAGCAGGTTATTCACACCGTACGAAGATGACACGCTGTGATACAGAGCTGAAAACATGGACATGCAACTGGTTCTGGATCAGTTGGATCAGTCTGCTCTGATCAGGGCTGGGGGAAGCTGCAAAACAGTCTCCATATTAAAGTGGACTCATTTAAAATGACGACAGAAACTCCAGTAAAAATATTGACACGTGAATGCAGAATTAAGGACACTCCAGTCAGTCAGCACTGGTTCATATTTTTGTCAGAGACAGGAAGCAGATAAACACTCTGAGACATCAGGTTTAAACTAATGAACCAGTTAGAACGTGTGTTTAAGGAGCCGCCTTGTAAATGTGGGGAAACGTTTACGTCACACAGACGCTCACGATGGGACAGAAACTATTTTTCTAAATGAGCCGTTAAAAGATTGTTTTTTATCACCACAAGAACTATCAGCCATGATGTCATCGCCTTTACACACCTGAACCAGGTGAGTGGCTCAGAACAAGTTTAACCACCTGCTGTGTGAGACAGATTTATCCCGTTTGATCTGATCAGTGATCAGATCAGTTGATTATGACATCATCAGATCAATAAGGTTCTGATTGGAGTGTCCTGAACCCACAGCTCACCTGTCCAGCTTACACCTTCAGCGCTGCGTGCTGATTGGCTGGATTTTTAAATGATTGGAGGAGCTGAAAAGTTTCATCCCAACAGTCTGAAAACAGACTTTTCTTTTGAAGACAAATCAGGTTTGAGTTTTAAATTAAACTTAGCGGCTGCTTGAGCTTCCTCACTTTGTATTTATGTTTTAAAAAGATCAAAAGTTGTTGAAATTCTTCCCAAGTCTAAAGCTAACGTTAGCTTTAAGAGTTTAGCTGAGCGATAAAGTCTAAAGCTAACGTTAGCTTTAACGCTAAGGGTTTAGCTGAGCGATAAAGCCTAAAGCTAATGTTAGCTTAAACTCTTAAAGCTAACGTTAGCTTTAAGAGTTTAAGCTAATGTTAGCTTTAAGAGTTTAAGCTAATGTTAGCTTTAAGAGTTTAGCTGAGGGCTAAAAGACCATTAAATAGTTAGACATTTTGTCTGCCTGACTGCATTTTATTGTTTTTCCTTTAGCATCACTCTCATTTTTATTCTGTTATTGTTTTCTAGATTATTTGAATATTTAATGTTTGTTTTGATCAGCACCTGTCCAGTCACAAGGTGCCACACTCTTTCTTATGATGATAAACTGATTGTATTAGGACAAATCAAGACATGTGAAGATGGACTCATAAGCTGAGACAAACATAAAAATATGAAACAATAACTAAAAGTAATTATAATTTCTGATTGGTCACATGTATGTTGGGATGTAACTCCTCAGTTCCTGCAGCCAGCAGGTTAATCCGCCTAGCGACAGCGGTCACATGATCCAAACTAAATGTGTATGAATGAGCCATAGGAACAGATTTGAGTATTTGCATTAGGCCTTTTCTTTTCAGGATGTCTGAATATGAATACATGTGTCTGTGTTAATATCTGAGCTACAAACAGTTCATCTAAAATACTTTACAGCTACGTTAAACTCAACTCCATCTTTAGTGCAATTAGTTCACATGCTCGGAGCGTCGAGTCCTGTGACCATTTTCTGCATCAACAGCTTTATAACATACATGCTCTTTATATTTCAAGGCTAAATCTCAGTGAGGTCAGGAGTTTCTGCACACAACAACACGAGAGATTCTCTGTGGTTCTGAACAGATGTTAGGCCAGATGCTTGGAGAAGCTCTTCACTTTGTGCGGCTGAAACTCTGACTGCTTTGCCTTTTGAAGTGAAGGTGTTTGGCTGAGGTGGATGATGGGAACAGTCACAGCCTGGAGACCATCACACAATCATCTGCAGCCAGACATCTCAGGAAAGAAAAATACAATTTTGCGACTGTGGACAGAACGGCGTTTATGTCAGCAGGTCGGTGTTTTAACACGACAAAAACAAACACAGCTCCTTAAACCATCATCAGACCATCAGACTGATGCTGAATCCAAACCTCCAGACCCCACGACATGGAGGACTGACCAAACTGTGCCAGGACCAGACTTGGACATGGATTTTATACTACTACAAGGTTCTATTTTCCTACACAAATGGAAAACCATGAGGATGGAAACACTTCCAGGCCCGGAGTAGAGCAAATTGACCCAAATTATTCAGCCTATGACCCCCACTAATCAACTCATATCAACATTGCAACAGTCCTCAACAGTTAATGTTGGACATTATTGACTCATATTACAGGCAATGTCCTGACTGCAGGCATCCTGGACACTGGCAGTCCCCTTGAGGTGAGGTCAACAAGGCAACGTGTTGGGCAACCAGGAGGACCATAGGTCGCCTCAGAAACACCGTTGCCCTCATGGTGAACAGGATTTGCTGATGGTGTTGCCATGACAGAGCAACTCAAAGGTCCACTTACTAGCTTTTCCAAGAGCTTTCACCTGCAACTTGTGGTGGGCACAAACTGATCCCACAGCTGGGACAACCCTTCTCGCTCTGGTTGCCCAATCCGTGGCCTTGCTGGGTGATTGGACAGTGAGAGAAGCTGAACGTTCAACCTCAGATGATCGATCTGGAACATGTTGAGTGAACAAAAGCAGGAAGACTTGTTGTTGTTGTTGATGTGGTCACATGATACAGTTTGTGTTATTGCTGACTGCCTGAACTCAGCTGTCACCTCTGCAGGAAGATCCGCCCAACTTCTTCTTCTCTGGATTTTAATGAAACAACTTTGATCCAGTTTTGTGGAGGCAAAAACAACCTGTCAGTCGTCTCCTTCACAGACCACATTTTGATCCGGCCAATCATGTCGTTCAGCACCTGACTCTGCTGCCCCCGTGTGGACGAGAGGTCAATGACCTTTGAGGTCACACTGCGAGCAACACGTCAGCTCAGTCCTTACCGTTTGTGTACAGTTGTATGTCCTAATGACTGCAGATCTGAAATCTAACTTTTTTAGGGGGGAAAGTTTCACCCTAACCCCTCACTGGGGAACATCAGCATGGGAAACTTACATTTCGTTTTTTAAGAAATGGCTGAATAGAGAAACAGGTTTAAAATAAACATCAAATACTGAATATGTTGATTCACTACCAAAAAGGAATTTTAATGTAGGTGTTCAGTGTGTAGTTACTTTACATAGGAATATGATCATTACTTAGTTATTGTATAATTATGGAATAGGATTAAGAATTTAATCCCACTTAAGAGAATTTATTTACTACTTTCAGAATTTATTTAGGACTGTGTTTCGTATGATAAACTAAATAAGAACATTTATAATTCACTGCTTCAGTGAATCAGTTTGATGGATCTTGTTTTTGTTGTAGTGGCCAATCAGGTCTCTCTTTTGGAATAAAGTACGTCAGGCTCGTCCTGAGATGGAGAGAGAGTACTCAGTTACTGTACTGTACTGCAGTTTTCAGGTACTTTATTTGAGTATCTCTAGTTTGTGCTACTTTATACTTCATTACAGCTCACAGGTACCTTTACTACCATACATTTATCTGGCAAATGTTTGAACATAAAGAACAAATAAAGTGTTGTGCATTATTTCCTACACCAGCTGCAGCATTAAACTAATGAACACATGAACGAATGAAACTAAAATACATGATGTGTATTACTCAATGGGTCATTCTGTACTTTTATACTTTAAATTTAGTTTGATGCTAATGTGTTTGTACTTTTACTTAAGTACACTTTAACAATAAAGTATTTCTACACTGTACTACTTTAATGTTTACTATAAACACTCAGGCTGTGAAGTAACAAGAGCTGACAAAGTTTTAAACCAGATCTGATGGACATTGTATTATAAATCACTAATCAATCAGATGTATTGATCGATGTGCTCGCAGTGTGTCCTGTCAGTCTTTCACGTCTATATTAAACCTGACCAGCTGACCAACAGAAGACAATCAGACGTGGAGCTTTATGGCTGCTGTTCCACCTGCCCACAGACTCCACCCCTCTGATGACATCACAGCGCTCCTGATGCCACATGGAGTCCAGGTGAGGAGTTTGTGTCAGGTCTGCTCAGGTCATCTCAGGAAAGGAAACGTTGATTTAAAAAAAAAAAAAAAAAAAAAGTGGCTTGGATGTAAAGAACTGACGTTAGCACTGAAGTGAGAGCAGACGCTTTAGTTTTATAAAAAAGACATCACTACGAAAAAAATGCATCAGCCGGTTTAAAATCTGCAGCGCTTCGATATAAAGTGCTTCATTACATTGTTACGTTTTTACAGTTTCTTATTAAAATATTGTTTTCCCTGGAGTGAAACCATAGTAAACATGTTACACGTTGGTAAAAATAAACATTTGGAATGTCTCTTTTTTTTAAGTCCCATTGGCTGATTTTGGTCAAGCTGAACTCGTCCCCGGAGCCTGAAACAGGAAACGAGTCCACATGGTTAAAAATCCCACACTTCAGGATAATCAAACAAATGGGATGGAAGCAGACAGGTAGTTATGACGAAGGTGAGAGCAGAGCATCATGGGTAATCAGGTGGCTGCACATCAGTTACAGGGAGCAGAGCTGGACCCTGAGGTCATGAGTCCAGCACCACATCAAACTTTACATATTTACCCAGTAACGTACAATACCCCGGGACTGAGACACACAAAACTATAGATTCTTTGTGGTTTGGGTCTTTGTAGTTGTTTGTGTTGCTTTGTAGTGGGGTTCTCTCTTTGTAGTTGTGAAACCAGGAAGCTGATGGATGAGGATTTTGGATTATGGAGGATCTGGGAGCAAACCCTTTTAACCTCCTCAGAAAATATGGAGGTGTTTTTCATTTTGTCATTTTTACCAGTTTAGTCATTTAAACTTATTTCTAACTTATTTCTGTACATCAGTGGTTTCAAACCTGGGGGTTGAAAGATAAATGTGTTTCATTGATTTTACAGAAACATGCTGTTTATTCACTTGGCTGTTTTTACCACGTTTGCAGAGAAAATACTGAAACCTTTATTTGCTCATTTCTCGGGCTGGAAATTGGAAGTCAAACATGTTGGGTCTAAAAATACTGACCATATGCAAAATGTGGAGGTATTTGATTTCAGGCTGTTCAAATTTTCCAGGACATGACCTCGAGTCTGGAATTGATTTAAAACTTAATTCTGCAGGACCCAGCAGTCAGCATCAAGTCTGGGAACAAGATCCTTATGTCAGACTTCTGATTACAACAGCAGCAGGTAGGGCTGCCACCTTTTCAGTCACGTTTCAGCTGAATTACATGTTAGATCAGCACAGAAACGAGTCGCAATCCATAATCAGCTTCATCCTTCAACATCGACAGGTGAAAAACAAGCAGCACTTCCACACCTGCTTCTCAGGTCCTGATTATCAGCTTGGCTTTGATCATTTTATATAGATTAGTTTACTGATGAGGGCTGATTTTTAAGAGCACCCTCTCATGCTGGGCTGAGATGATGGACTGAAGTGACAGCCCCAACAGGTTTTATCCATGTAAACACCAGAGGAAGAGAAAACCTGGGAAACTTTCTGCTGAGTCCTGCGCCTTAAAGCACAGCGGTGACGTTAAGGCCAAACAAAAACAAACTGCAACACAACTTTTACAAATATAGAAAAGACTTCAATATGAAAATACAAAAATAGAAGACAGGAAGCAGCTCTGACGATAATGATGATGATGATAAGGGGAGTGACTCAGGTTAGCATGCATCAGTGTTCATCCAATCAGCATGCACAGCACTGTATCAGTTAGCATGTGTTTGTTAGCACATATTGGTTAGCACGTGGCGGTGACGACGGTTGATTTGGTGGCGTTGCAAAAGGGGGTGGGGCTTGGCGTGTGCAGCAAACTGACAAACAGGAAGAGGGTGGAGGTGGGCAGGTAGATACAGAGGAAGAGGACGATGTCCTCACTGAGACAGAGGACAAAGTCACTCTGCTCCGTCAGCACCCAGTCCACCAGCACCCCCACCAGCAGGTAGTACACCTGGAACTCCTGTAGCTCCTCCCACTCCCCCCCTGCCCTCTCCAGATCTGCCCTGTCACTCTCCAATGAGTTCTTCTGCCTGGCCACGCCCCCTTCACTGCTGTCACTCACCATGGGCTTCATCTCTGCGCCCTCTGACACGGCCTCCTTCACCCGGCTCCGCCCGCGTTCCACCACCCGCTCGAACCGCCGGCTGCTCTCAACAAACTCCTGCAGGGGTGGGGCCACATATAGAAGGGCGGGGACATAGGAAGAGGGGCAGGACAAATTGCAAAGGACCGATTAGGTCAGAGACATGCATGAAGAAAGCTGGAGTTGGAAAAAAAGTTGACTAGATCAGCCTTAACAACTTGACCTTCTCACCATCAGAGCTTTGTCCATGAAAAACTCCTTCCCAGGAGTTCCGTCATTGTACTTGGTGTCCACGGCGAAGCAGAGGAAGAGGACGTCCACCACGATCTCGAAGATGGACAGGAAGCAGTGAGCCACCAAGAAGGAAAAGAGACACACGATGATGAGAGGCAGCAGCCACTCGGCGTAGTCCCGCTGGTAGTTCAGGAGGAGGACGCCGGCAAACGCCGTCGACGTCACAATCAGGATCTGAAGAAAAGCAGAGGCACAGTGGGCACAAACAGGCTTGAGAGATAAACATTTATCTCCTGACTCCACTTTGTCCATATCAGAGCAGTAACTGAAGCTGATTAACCTCATTGTTCCGAATGAGGGCCTTCAACGTTTGGGCAAACTAGTTTGTGAGAAACACGTGTGTCAGATTAAGCAGCTTAAACTGTTTCAGTGTGTCAGGTAGATATTTAATCAGCATTCAAGTTAATAAAAGGGTCAGAGCAGACAAACAGATGCTTGTCAAAGGTGAATGCTCCTCACCTTCCCCAGGAAGAGCACGAAGTCTCCAACGGCGTTGATTGTGGCAACGCGCAAAGCGTTTTCCACCAGGATCACAAAGGCGTCGCGTGCAGACGTGCAGAAACCGGTGCTATTGATGGCTGTGGCTGCATATGCATTCTGGGAAACAAAAACACAGGTGAGAACAAAATACTTCGGAGAAGACGACTGAATGCAGACCAGCGGGCTGTTGGGTACCTGATTGAGATAGTTGAGGCACTTCTCCAAACACCACAGGCAGCAGATGCAGGTTTTGAGCAGACAGCGAGCGCACGCATTCTCCTGAACATGAAGATCAAACCAGCAGAATCAGAGTCGGACTGAAGGAAGGGTGTACGTCTTTTCTGACTAAACATTTACTTTTATTGGCTTCACAAACTATTAACCAGCTGTTCCACTGAAGCCGTGAGTCGTATTAGACGTGTCTGTTTATTACCTTTATCAGCCTCCTGCTCTCTAACACGCTGACTGTGTCACAGCTGCAGGTGTGAATAAAGTTTTCCACTCAGCAAATTAGCAGCGTGGCTGAAAATAAGGATTTGTACCTTTCCTTTCAGCTGGTTGTGGATGTACATGAGGATGAGTCGGGGGATTTTGACAAGCGTGATGATGAAGGATCCTTTAGCGACAGTGCCCAGGTGATACCGGACCAGCCTCAGGACTGACGACAGGATCGGGGTCACTGGGAGTCGGTTCTTGTCCCTGAAACACAAAGTCCTTGTGAATCTGGTTTGTTAGCATATAAACTGTGTTTGGAATTTTGTGCATTTAGTTTCATGCTTGTGTGTGTGCTCACAGATGTTTACAGGTGTACTTTGTGGTCAGGTGTGTGAGGAAACCCTTGCTGAGAACTGGATCTTCAGACTGATCCCAGAGCAGTGAATATGAATCTAGTTTAGCATGGAAAAAGGATCCACCAGGTGCGACAGTTGTAAAGACTCAGGAACAGGTGTGTACAGGTGTGGAGGACTCACCTGGTGAAGTAGTATGTGACCACGGCTCCAGCTACAGTCATCTGTTGACAGGCCAGGATGAACTCACTGATCCAGACTAGACCCACAGCGTGGTACCAGGTCAGGTACTGGAGAGGACCCGTCAGTCTGAACTCCGTCAGCCCTGTCTCCTCATTCTGGACTGGGTTCCCTGCAGAACCACGCAGGACAGGACCCAGAGACAACACAGAGACACAGCAGAGCATCAGAGACAATTACAAAGATTTAATGAATTGATTTGTTGGATCATTTGTGGTTTCTGAGGGTTCGGACTGACCGGTGGTTCCCAGGAAAAGCAGCACCAGGATCCAGTAGATCCAGAAGAGCAGGAGAGCAAGGAAAGTGATGAAGGGCTGCAGGGTAAGGAGGGGGAGGTGGATAAAGACTTTTCCCGCCACGTGAAACAGAGCGATGGTCAGAGCCACACGTTTCCTCATGAACAGCATCAGCAGCAGCAGGATGATCTGAATTAGACAGAAAGATCCAGAGCTTACAGTCTGCAAGAAACCAGGTTCTGAACTGAAACCGCCACAGAGTAAAGAATCCAGGGATGAAAAAAACATGTCCAAGGGTCATTTTCGTAGTTTCCAGACCTATAAAGAGAATTTTAAAAAGACTGAGGTAAAGATTCAGAGCTGGGGGAGGTTTTCAGGGCTGTGGTCCTGCAGTGACCTGCAGCGTACCAGACCCTCAAATAGTTTTCAGTCCACTTTTTCAAATTTTACCGGGGCGCCTCACCAAAGGTCTTCAGTGAAGAAGGAAAAGTGTCAACTCATCAATATCAACTTTCTAACAGCAGATTTACGTACAGTGAAGACGGTGGCAGCGACGGCATAGACAAGCAGCGCTTGTCCGCTGTCTCTGCTGACCTCCAGCCCCTCCTTCATGTCCTCCTTCACGTCGTCCTTCACGTCCTTCGTTACTTTGGGGGTGGTGTCATTCCCGTAGAGTCTGTGGTCGATGTAGAGCCACCAGAGTACGCTGGTCCCCGCTGAGCAGCCCACAGCAGAAAGGGTTAGAGGCAGAGTTACTGGTTTTGCAACATTACAAGTTTGTTTTTTTCAGAAATATCCAATGTTTGTATGGGATCACTTCCTGCCTAAGAATCCTTGACCTGTTCACCCCTGCTCTTTAAGAAAAAATGTCAGTGATTTTCTAACACTGACCCTTAGATGTTGTCACTGTTTTCTAAAATACAGTGAATCCATTAATCCAGACCTAGGACATTAACCAATAAATAAATAATAAAAAAGACCATAAACTCTACGCTGACGTCCGAGCTCTGCATCAGAAAACTCCTAATGAACATTTAGGACCAATGTTAATAAGAACATTAAATCAAGCTTTTGCAGATTGTCCCTGTCTGCTCTGTGTTTTGCTGGTACTTTCTGGATGTTTCTCATTCCTCATCCAGTTTCCAGGTGTCTCCAGATTTTCCCTCTCCCCTGCACACTTGGCTCTCATTCCTTTGTTGCCCAGTCCTCCTTGCACACCTGTTTCCTGTCCCTGATCAGCTCAGCTTTGTGTCCTTGTTAGACTCCCTACTGTGCTGAGACCTTTGGATTGTTTCGCTGCTGTTGTTTTTTTTCTGTCCCTGCTGGACTGTAAGCCCTGTATTTCTCCCTGATTGTTTAATAAATCTGTTTGGTTCTTGTTTTTCTTTGTTTTCTAACAAATGTGGCAGTTTGTGAGGCCAAAGATTTCAGTGTATTAGCATTACAATAATCGATTTGCATGAAAAAACACTGAGACTGACATTAATTCTGTCATTTCACTTAAAATATATGACATAATGAACAAATATAACAAAATTCTATTGAAAAAATAGAAAATTATTATTGTTCAAATAACTTTTACCAAATAAAATGAATCTAAATTAATTCAGATACAATGAGTTTTATACTAACCACATTTTAATAAAGCTAATTAAAACATATTTTGGTTCACAGGAAGTGACCTCACCGAGGGATCCGAGGACGACCAGCGAGGTGAGGATCCAGACGAGGACAGCGGAGATGTAGCGAATGATCACCATGAGTATCATTGAGAGGACTGGAAGAAACCAGAGGTCAGAGGTCAGTCACAAAAATATCACATCACAGGAGAAGATCAGTTCACTATAGCACCTGTTCACAGGTGAACTTATTACTGCATAGCCTAGCCAATCATCAATTTCTGTTCCAGCTGCATGTATTATTTACTTATCCTGTACTGCAGTAAAAGTCCAAAAGTACCATCATCCAATTGTACTTGAAGTATCCAAAGTAAAAGTAGTCATTGTGCAGAATGGCCCATTTCACATGAATGTATCTGATATTATTGGATTCTAATTATTGATGGATTATTGTGTTGATCACTTTGTTGGAGACGTGTTCACAACAAACCTCATATTTACACAAATAATGTTATTATAAAATTAATGATTCATCTTACTAAAATCTAGAGGACATGAAATATTAAAAAACAAGATATACACCACGATCTATTAGAAATTTAGAATCTAATCAAAGGGTTCAGAACACCTGGGGCTTGAAGCACACTGGTTCAACTGGTTAAACTGGTTAAATTGTCTAGGGTACATATGGATAATGGCCCATGTTTCTCTTTCTCACCCAGAGCGAGCACGCACAGTCCGATGATGATCTCTTTGCTGGCGGCGACGCCAGCGATCAGTCGGTGCAGGACGCTGTTGTCACCAACGAACGTCACCACAGCCTCTGCAAACTTGGCATAGCAGGAAATGTCCACTGGCGTGCAGCGGTTAAACACCGGCAGCGGTTTACTGCAGGATGGAGAGGGGTCAGAGTTCAGAGGCGAAGAAGAAAGTGACTCAGGTGTCCCAGGTAAAACTGAACATACCTGGATGGAACAGGAAGTTTGGGACATTTGGAGAACCTCTCGGGTAGATTGGGATATTTATGAGCCGCTAACTCATAGGAACACAGCTCAGAACCTGGAACAGAAAAAACATCTTGTGGTGTGTGTTTCCTGATCATCACCCATTACGTCTTTTATTTATGCCCAGTGTTAAAGTTCATGTGTTTTACTTGCACTAAGTCAGAGAAGAGCTACGGTTCTTTAAAACACTAAACACCTAAAGTCATAAAGTGAGTGAAAACTGGTCCTCGTGCTCAGCGTCATAACTGAGACCCCTTCACAATAAACCTCCACTTAGAGGGAACAGACGCTGCAGAGCTTCATTCAGAATCCTGCAGTTTTTAGGCTTCCATCAGTATCACAGTAATCCAGTGACAGCAGTCTGTACATCCATGTGTTCACTGCAAACAGCAGCTGATCAGTCAGTTCTGCTGCTGGTGATGAGACACTTGGAATGGAAATAAACACAAAATAAAAAAAGATCTGAAAAGAGAACAACAGAACCTGCTGACTCCCCTCATGGTGTAATTTTTTCCTGGTTCCCGAACAGGCCTTCATGTTTGTGTTAGTATAGTATCTGTCAGATCACTAGAAACATTTCTGACTTCTTCCATTTTAGACTCTGAGCTGTGCAGTAGAATTAAATACTCAGATCCACTTTAAGATCTGAGTCTTGGCTCTGGATGGGGATTAAATAAATCTACTGGTGATGGTTAAGGCCCAGGGCTAGGGGATGCATTGTGTCAGAGTGTCCTCACAGCTAGAGAAAGACCAGCGTTTGTGTTTCAGTCAGTTATAAAGGAAGCAGTGAGGTCAGCAGCTGGCGGACGCACTCGTCACGTCACGGTGATGAGTGCATGTCTGCAGACTCCCCTGGGTACAGTACCGTCCTCACAGAAACAAAGCCAGCATTAACGCTGCTGTATCACTGGTGCCACTTTGCTCCGTTGGTTTCTGACTCTGGTCACTGTTTGTTGGACACTAACATGGTGAAAACGTAACACCACATTTGGTCAGGTGACCTCACAGCTCCCATGGCAGCCATGTTGTTTATGAAAAGAGCCAGTGTCACAGATTCACACAGAAGCTGCTTTATCTGTGACACTCCAGCAGCACGATATGATCTGCACTTACAGTGTTTCTGATATTTTGTCCACCCTCACTTATTTAGTCTTTAGACCTGTTGACACCTGGCACTGGATTACTGTGAGACTGAGGAGAACCTAAAAACAGCAGGATTATGAATGAAGTTCTACAGCCTCTGGTTTCTACATGGATTTATGGAGCTTTATTGTGGAGGAGCATCAGAGATAATGAGATCATCAGGATCCTTTTCCACCAAGGCAGTTCCAGAGCTGGTTTAGAGCTAGTGCCCAATCTTGAATCAGATCCTTGAACAGCCAAAGACCTGGTTCTGGCCCAGGAAAACTGGCTCTAACTTGGCACCAAGTCTCTGCTGGTCTAGAAGTAACCGCTTACATGAGGAGCTAGGACCAGGATTATGGCAACCAACAAGAGGCAGCAAAGCAGATATGATGGGTTTAAATGAATATTTATTTTTAAACAAACATTGTTAAATGGGTTTGTTTTCTGGAAGAGCCATGAAAATATAGAGACTGACAGACTGAAAATATAACGTGAGGTGAAACTGAGTACGCCGCTGTGACACTGTTTCATTGTGGTCAGGTTATTTTTTCATTAACTGGTTTGCTGAAGCAGTTTATTATAACACTGTCTTTTGTTTTCCAGCAGTCCCAGTCAAAGAGCCAGCAGAGCTAGCAGAGCTTTGACTAGGACGTGATTACGTGATGTCATTACGTGACGTCATTCAGTGGCTCGAACAGCATTAGAGAAAAAGGGACCCGATTTCACGGAGGTCAGCTTCAGGTGTGTTCTGAGTCATGTGACAGAATTATGCTCTCACCATTGAGCATGGCGAACCTCTTCAGGTCCTGATGGGTCTTCAGCTCCTCAGTGGGACACAGAGACACACACAGAGCCATGGACTTGATTTTCCTCTGAATGATGTCGATGTTGCAGGGATCCAGGAAGAAGACAAACCTGCAGGGGACAGAAAGCACAGAGAGTCAATAAGGTTCGGTCACACAGGGAAACACCTGGACAGAGTGGTCTGTGGAGCCAGCCAGTTGTTTTTAATCAGCCCTGCAAAGTGAGTGCATGCAGGAATTTTAGAAATACGTGTCTCAGACATACCAGGGGTACTACTGGGTACTTGTACTGTAACCTTGAGAAGGTAAAGGTGAATACATGTGCCGTAGCTAAACCTCTACTACCAGTCCTCAAGGTCCACTGTCCTGCTTATAGTTGGACAGCTGGAAAGCAAGCAGGACAGTGGACCTCGAGGACTGGAACTGCAGACCCCTGCTCTACTGTTTGTCTGTTTGGATCCACAAGGTTAACTGGTCTCCTCTTTGCTTTGTGAGAGCGACATGGATAAGCTCTGCCCTCGGACACGACAGCATCAGTCAGGGCACAGGACAGTGACGTGCAGGTAAGACGCCTTTCTTTTTGTGTTATCTGCCAAAGAATGGGTCGGGTAAACAATGGATCTAGTTTCACTTGGTAACAAAACGCAACACACGTAGCAGATAACATGACACTTATTCAACCACAGGAGACAGGAGCCTTGACCTGGAGTTGCAACCTCTTATCTAAAGTGATCATAGATTTCTGAGCTGCAACAGTCCAGATCTGCAGTGAACCCAGTGAGCGTTCTGGGTCTCACGGAATGAAGACGTGGGAGAGAAACGTGTGACTGAAGCAACAAAGAGCGTCCACACTGTTTCTGTCCTACAGCGTCAGGAATCTGTGTCCAGTCCCCCTCAGCATGTTCCCTCAGTCCACACAGGTTAACTCTGCGCTCTGCCAGGCACTTCACCTGCATCAGGGAAGAAACCTGGCCAAGCTTCAGCTGAGCTCATGTGTTTAACCTCATGGAATTAAATATACAGAAACCGATGTATTGATTAGAACAGTAGAGCTGTTCGTTCTGAACCACACCAACACACAATAAAACAACACAGTCTTAAATTCTGTTTTTAATGAGATGGATGAAACACTATGTCAGTGAGTGTTTTAGCTGCTCAGACCGAACACTTCAGGTACTGTCTAGATAAACTCATCAATAATCAAACATATCTGTTGTCTGCCATGAGCTAAAGCAGGTCTGACTATCAGCTCCTTGGTTTCTATCCAACTGCTCCTGTTCCTGCAGGAAAAATAGGCGTGTGTGCGTGTTCATTGTATATGTGTCTTCATTGTGTGTGTGTGTGTGTGTGTGTGTGTTCATTGTGTGTGTGCATGTTCACTGCATATGTGTGTGTGTGTGTGTGGCAGCAGGTTTGCTGATGAGTCAGTCAGCTTCATCAGTACTGCAAACTCCCACAGGACCTTGAAAGCAGCATGTGCCAAGTGCCAGGCTGAGCAAGTCAAACTGTACTACAATAATACTGCAAATACTATAGCAGTATAGTCCAATAACACAGATATTGGAGTACATGTTAACATAGGACCACTACAGCATTACTACTACACAGTAAAAGTACCACTGTACTACACTAAATGTACCACAGTACTACACAGTACAGTGGACAGACTGCATGGGAACCTGGTACAGACCCACACTTACTTCCTGTCGGTGTGGTCGAGGCCGCTGAGCCTGACGCCTTCAATCTGCTCGTTGCGTTGCCCACAGGTGTTGCCGTAGCTGTCATATCCAAAGATGAGTCGACCGGCACCGCCGGTGACAACAGTGAAGCCGCAGATGGCGCCCTGCAGGACAGAAACCACAAACAAGATGATCAGAAACAACACTGGTGTTTTCATTTTCTTTTAAAAACTCTGAGCTGCAACTGACAACTATCTTCATTATTGAGTAATATGCTGATTATTGAAGTACAACCGGTAATACCCATGTACTTTTATTTCAGTAGCCTAAAGGATCTGAGTACTTCCTCTGGTTCTGCTGTGATCACAGAACAGTTTCAGTGTAATAATACGTAACTCATAGTATTACAGGTGTATTATAGTAGCATTATCGCAGTATTTTTTAGGTATTATGTTAGCATTATGTTAATATTAATGTAGTATTATTGCACTATTACGGTGTGAGCTTATCCCAATGATAATGTAGGATTTATAGTAGTATTATGGTTGTATTATTTGAGTATTATTATACTATTATGGTACTATAATTTCAGTGTTAGAGCAACATAAAGGCAGCATTGAGCTATTGTTATTGCAGTATGATGGGAGTATTATTGCCATAGTATTATTGTAGTATCACAGTGTGAGGCCAGCTCAGTGATGATGGTAGTATTCTGGCAGCATTACTGTAGTGTTATTATAGTATAATGATAGTATTACTGTAGTATTACTACAGTATCATCCCAGTAATGATGGCAGTATTCTAACAGTATTCTTAGTATTATTGCAAACATTATAGGATTATTATGGTAATGTTACAGTAGTATTACTGCAGTATTGTGGTGTGAGATCAGGTCAGTGATGATGGCAGTATTACTGTAGTATTCTCGCAGTACTGTGATGGCGGCTGTACGTCGTTACCATGCCGACGCAGAAGACGGTGAAGAGCAGGAACCAGGGCAGGTCTGTGCAGCTCCGGTCCTCCAGCGGTCTCCATTCTCTCTTTGTCCTCTGAAACACACACACAACACGGTCACACTGCGACCAGAGCCGGGCCAGCAGGACCGGGCCGAGCCGGTCTACAACGCCTCCCCACAGACACTCCGCCTGCCCCGGTGTGATGGTTCGGCTCGGCCCAGTTTCAGCACTAATCTCACAACTAGTTAGAGGATGAGCTCCGGGCCGGTTGTTTACAGGCAGCGAAGACACGACGGTGCCGTTACCGGGCCCCTGTCCCGGGAGCAGCTAATTGGATTACAGCTCCTGGCTCTAATCCCAGCTCGGCCCTCTCCGCTCCCGAGACCGGTTTCCCTTTCACGGTGAAAAAAAACACGCACCGATGCTCCGCTGAAGGGCACCGGGGGTGGACGACACCGGGCCGATGCAGGCCGTGCTTACCTCCGTGCTACCACAGCATCCCATTGCAGTCAGGGGGGACGTGCCCGGAGCCTCACTGAGCCTCACGGAGCTTCACGGAGCTTCAGCAGCGGGGTCTGCAGCCCGACAGGCGGGGGGAGGACACGCACAGCCCCGCGCGCTCTGCCCGCATGCACTCACTGCGCAGCGGCGCGATCCCGGAGGCCGAGCCCGGAGCGGAGACGGTCCCGACGGTCAGACTGAGCGCTCGGGCCCGCTGAGCATGCTACTGTCGGTGCCTCCTCTGGTTACCGTACCGAGCGGGGATTAACGGCCGAGGATTTGTCCACCACACTTCCTGGTGGGCCGTCAGGTGCAGCGGCCATCCATCACATTACGCATGCGCAATTACTGTCGGTACCGGAGTAGCGGCTGGAGAACCAACCGGAGTAGGTGCAGTACCAGCTGTGACCGCTGAGTGGAGACTAACGGCGGGGTGGCGCTGTTTCCTCTCCTCGAAAGCTTTATTTTGAAAAAAAGCACCTAACCTTTTTTATTCTGGTCTTATTTCTTCTTTCTTGTTATAATTTCTGTTTTTTCAATGAAACACCTGACAAAATGTGACGTGTTTATACGCATACGGTCTACTTCATTCACTAAACTTTACACATTGTGTTAAAAACTTCTGCACAATAACTTTCTGCACTTTCTGATCACACAACCTCAGGGCCCCTACACTGGGCTGTCTGTTGATTTTGCAGTTGTCCTATTTTGACAGATAATGCTTCTAATTTTTATAGTTAATAGTTTTACTGCTTTTTCTTTTATAGATAAACATAGATCCTCTGCTGCTACTCCAATACACAGATTTTTTTCCTGTAATTTCTGTTTCCTGCTTTTATTTAAAATGTATTTGGATAACCAATTATTAACCAAACTAGGTTTATTCATATTTAAACCATGTAATTTCTATTTTTACTTTTCAAACCCAGAGTCAGACAGATATGAGCCTCTCTAACGCTGTTTGGACGGTGCAGTCTGTTGTTTTCGCTTATTTCATCTATTTCATGATGTTATTTATTGGTTCTCTGCTCAGCATCTTGGTGCCGGTGATGCTGAGCACAGTGTGTGACTGTAAGTCTGTCGGATTAATGAAGCATTGAAGAAGTCAGTCTGACCTTTGACCCTAATGGGGCCGAGCGGTGGTGACTGTCACACACTCTGGCCTGTTTAATGTAAAACAATAAGTCACTATCTAGAAACTCAACATTTGTCTGCAAAGTAAGTGCAGCTGTCAGTAAATGTTGTGCTGTAAAAGTACACAAAGTCATTCTCAAATACTGCAGTATGAGTGTAATGAGGCAGGAAATGAAAATACTGAAGTAGTGAGTACGGTCCAAAGACTAAACAGCAAAATCACTAAAACCAGTATCAACTAACAGCTTTTACCTTTTTCCTGAGCCGGACCTGCTGCTGAGAGCTCGAGGAGAGACGCTTAGGGTCCATGTTCTGAATCCAGGAGATTCCGGGAGTGTCCTGAAGAATCCAGCAAGGTCCTGGATAATTCTAGTGGGTCCTGGAAAGTCCTGAAGAATCCTGGAAGGTCCTGGAGAGTTCTTGAGGGTGTTAAGGAATCCAGGAAGGATGGGAGAGTTCTCGTGAGTCCTGGTGGGTACCAGAGGTTCTTGGAAATTCCCGAAAGGTCCTGGGGTCTCCTGGATGGTTCTGGTGTTCCTGTCAGACTGAGGGCAGCAGTGATGTGGGTCTGACCAGGCTGCAGAGAAAACAGAGAGCTTTTGTCTTATTGTTTACTGTTGTACCAGGCCCAGAGTGTGCGTGAGTACGTGTGTGTCTGTGTGTGTGTGTATGTGTGTGTGTGTGTGTGTGTGTGTGTGTGCATGTTATGTTTTTATGTTATGATCTACTTTAAGGAAGAAAACATTTATATTCAAACTCGATAGAAGACTGATGTTTTTGTCTCCTCAGTCCAATAAAACTCAATAAAACATATTTTAATACAAAATAGAAATAAAAGAAAGAATAATAAAAAAAAAATCACTAAAGTATAAATTTTCTTCAGATGCAGATGTTTTTGTTTTGTGCGTAAGAAACTATCCGTAAAGTACACCTTCCTCTGCATTAGTAGTATAAAGTAACTTTAAAAAAAAACTGAGAAAATAGTAATAATGATAAGAGTAATAGCAACAGGACAGAACAGTTTTGTGCATTGAGTACTTTTACTACTTACTACTTTTACTTTGCATACTTCTGATCATATGTGTGTACTTTCTCTTACTGTACATTTACCTTTGAATGCAGAGCTCAGTTATTTACTGAGAGCAGGATCTAATGTAGTTTTATTTTCGTCCACAGGAGGACACTCTAACACATGCTGCTGTATCCACTATTGATTACTGATCACATCTCGTATATGTATATGTGTGTGTGTATATATATATATATATATATATATGTGTGTGTGTGTAAATGTTGTAGTATTGACCTGCAGTGTTTATTTCACTGAATGTTCCCGCTTCGGCTGAATCACTGTGGAAAGTCTGTTATTGTGACACATTAGATGTTTAGGCTTTTATTATAAAAGTTGGCACGTCTGCTCAGTGACCGACAATAACCCCGCAGGTGGTACTTCCGCTCAGTGCGACCGGAAGTACGACCAGAGATTACCTTACAAAATAAAAGCCAGGTTAGCTGGTTTACAGTTTTGTTCAAAAAAGAGAAACCTCTGGTCAGACCTGTATTTGTAGTGTAGGGGCCTTGGACATGATCTGATGAATTTAATCTCTAACAGTGAAATACATGCAGTGCTCACCCTGTTATGACTGAGATGCAGTGAGATACTAGCTCCTTCCCACTGTTAATGAGATACTATCCTCTTTATTTACTAAATCTTGTTCCCACCACTTTTAGTTTTATACCTGATTTTTGTTCTCATTTTTGCTCCATTATTTCATTTTTTATTTGATATGATTTTGATATTTCAGCATAATAAGTCTCCACCTGTCTTTACAGATGTTGTGGCAGCTGGTTCTGCTCATTTTTGAATTAATCATGTTTTTGTTTTTTGTTTTTTGGCCTAATTTGTAGCTGAATCACTGAAACGTCACACATCAGCAGAATTTTTGTTAGGGGGTTTGTATTTATCCACACTGAGAGTAAAATAAATCCATCCATCCATTTTCTATACCCGCTTTGTCCTGAACCAGGATCACGGGGATCTGCTGGAGCCTATCCCAGCTCTCTCTCGGGTGGAAGGCAGGGGTACACCCTGGACAGGTCACCAGTCCATCGCAGTAAAGTAAATCAAGAAGTCAAATAAATAACACAAACACAGGGAATGTTTAATCAAATAGAGGAGATAAAATGTGCAGAACAAACTAAATGGAGCCTTGTTGGTTCTGAAAGTTTCGGTTGAATAACCTTTAAATTTAAGATTTGACCTTCTGTAAGTTATTATGGAGAATAAAAAAAAAACATTTGATAATGCCACATTGATAAATTATTCGCGATTAGTTCTGTTTTATTTTGAAGTGACGCGGCGGAAGCAGCGTGATTGATTGATTATTGAGTATTGACTGCGGTGAGTTCAGTTTTGTCCGCGGCCGCCGCTCGGGAGCAGCAGATGTAGCTGAACGAAGGCGGAGGAAACACTGAAAAACGGTATTTAAAGCTTCGCTCCTTTTTCTCTTTTCTCTCTTACTCTGTTGAATCCGGAGCAGCTGGAAACCCGGAGCCGGATTCGGGTTGAGTTTGGGCAGAGGAGGTAACATCCAGAGTTTTTCTTGTCGGGATCAAAGTTGTTAAAACTTGTGATTAACTAGAAAGACAGGAAGGAAAAAACACCTGAAAGATCTGGATTTTCTGTTCAGACTTTGTTCAGAAATCAATTCGGATTAAAAGTCAGAAACACGAAACTGTTTTTCCACAGAGCTGCGGCTTAAAATATCAGGTAGACTTTGTCCTGTTCGACCAATGAGACCAGATTGTCTTTTTAAAACCAAAGTCTGAAACAGAAAAGACAAAAAAAAAGTGGGTTGACTGAGCCGGACCGAGCTTTATTGGGTTCATTCAAAGTGTGAACAGCAGCTCTGGATCTTATTTAGAGTTTGTTCAAACCAACCAAGGTTTGATCAAGGTTTAAAATTTGGACATGAGCTAAAATTTCAAATGATATAAATAAAAATGTTAAAAAATAAAATATAAACTAAAGTTATATAATATTGAATAATGTTAAATAATATTAAGTATCTGGCTCTTATGATTAAAGAAGAATTGAATATTAAAGTTATGAAAACATGAATCATGTTGAGTTCAGCCCAGAGCTGCCATGATTGATCAATTCATCGATTATCTGATCGTCAGAAAATTAATCAGCAACTGTTTAATTAGTCAGTGATTGGTTCAGTCATGGTGTCAGCTGCAGTGTGAGGGCTCGTTTACAGTTTGATCAAAAAGCTCAATTATCCATCATCATCATCATCATCACTAACACCCCCCCGACTGTACTGATCTGTATTGATCAGGGACAGACTGATGTAGGGAAGAAAACAGCTCAAACAAAGTCGATTTAAGATAAAACAGCTCAGTCAGTCCAGCACAGAAACGATTTCTTACCGTGATAAAGAACCAGATAGAAAAGTGAAATGTTTTTATTTACAGACGAAGCAGCGTTTGATTTGATGGACGGTAAAGTCCGGATGAGTCTGTGTCAGTGGAATTATCCCTGAACATTTTCATTCTTAGAAAAGTGACTGGATAAGATGAAGTTTTGTTTCATTATGAGGACTTTTATTTATCAGAAGCAGCCTTTAGTTTCTCTAACATGTGGAAACACATTCGTGGTTAAAACAACTTGTTCTGGAAATTCTGATGCAGCTTTACCCAGTGCCCACTTTATTAGGGACACCTGTTCACTGGGATCCAGCCGTTTGTCTGGATTTAATCATCTGTGGTTTGACTGTGTGAAACTGTAGGTTCAGTTTGAACTCGAGGGAAGACCTTTGACCCTTCGTGCTGCGTGCTGGCTGAACCTCGACCCCTTAGTCTGCTGAGCCCAGAGCGAACAGCGGCTGGAAGTCATCGGCCCCGGCCCAGACATGTCAGTCTCTACGCAGCTGAGCCTGCTGCTGTGGAAGAACTTCACCTACAGACGCCGACAGACGGTCAGTCAGACACCAGCTGGGTGATCGATATGAGCTCTGATCGATGCATCGTCATATATCACTAGTTTCCAACTCTTTATATTCAAACAGCAAAACGGTCACACATGGTTATTGATTTGTGCATTGATGAACATATTGATAAGTTCAGCCTATTCCTGTGATCAGTCGCTTGATCAATAAATCTCCATTAATTAGGAATTAGATATCGTAATTATTAAGACATGAAGCCACTGTCTGTGTGTGTGTACGTGTCTCTTTGTGCGTGTGTGTGTGTGTGTGTGTGTGTGTGTGTGTGTGTGTGTGTGTGTGTGTGTGTGTCACTGTGTGTGTGTGACCGTCCACAGGTCCAGCTCCTGGTCGAGATCGTCTGGCCACTCTTCATCTTCTTCATCCTCATCGCCGTGCGGCTCAGCTACCCTCCATATGAGCAACATGAGTGTGAGTTTAAAAAACTTTATTTAAACCTTCTGTTGACACAGGTTCAGGGGCTGGTTCTCACTTCCTCTCTCACCTTCATCCTGGGATACGATAAGGATCAATAAATCGATCAATAGGTGATCAGTAGTCATTGGGCTGCTGCTGTGCACAGACCTTTGGGGAACAGATGATGTCACAGCCTCAGGTGCTGCAGCCAGTGCATGCTGGGAGCGTTTATCAGCAGCGCTCAGACCCTTGCTCCTTTAAGGTCGTCTTGTATCAGGTGTCAGTTTGACACAGAGGGCCCCAATGACTCCTGATAATCGAAGGTTATTGATTATCCCTAATGGAGGAAGTGCAGAGCTGGCTTGTTCCAGGATTTCAAATTAAAGGCCTGTGCGCTGAATGAAGCTGGTTTAAAGTCACAGCAGTTTATGGCTGTTTATCTCGGGGCTGTAATGTCATTATCACCTGTGGTGAAGGTCAGATCCATAAAAACATGTTTCAGAGTTAAACCTGAGTTCAGCTTCTCAGCGTCAGCACAAACCTGCCGGAGAAAATCAGCTGAAGATTAATCAGAGGAGATTAATTCGATCAGATTAATGAGTGAACGCAGCCTTTTTTTATTTGAAGTGATGATCTGCTGCTTTTGTTCCTCAGTAACAAACTCTGAGTGTAAAGAACATTTTATGGACAGCTGATCGATTAGTGGAAGAAACAAGCAGCGGGTGAATTGATCATGTAAATAATTGCTCTAACGCGTCATGTTAGCGTCTCTGGGTCATCACGCAGCGTTCAAATCTGAGGCAGCAGGTGCTGACATGTTGGTGACACCTGTCAACTGAGGTCAAACATCAGACAGAAACCTGCTCGGTCCTCACGCTGCTGGCGTCACTCCAGCTAAATCTCCCAGCAGCCTCGGCTTCTGAGCTGACACCTGAACAGGAGGCGGCCCCTCATTGATCAGTGGGACCTGTTCAGGCCGACAGGTGGAGGGCTGAGGTCAGCCATATTTAAAAAGTGGCCTGTGAGCCCTGATTGGCCTGAGGAACACGAGCATGAACCTCGTTGGTGACATCAGGCTCCAGGCTTTATGCTAAGCCAAACACAGAAAAGATCAATGGGTCTTGCTCTAAAGAAGCCAGTTTCCAAACATGTTGACTGATCCATTTCAAAGAGATTATTACCAATAAGCTTCAAACAATGAATGAAATGACACCAGACCAGACTGACCCAAAACATTTCTGTCAAAATGCTAAAACAACAAAAGACTTTGGTCAAAAATCTGTTAAAGAAAATGATAAAACCTCCTGTGCTCCAGTGTTAATGTGTTCAACACAGTACTGTACTGTACTGTACATTTTGAATACAGGGCTTTTACTTGGAACAGGGGATTTTTACTCTGTAATACTACAACTGTTACTGCAGTAAAGGATCCGTGTAGTTTTGGCAGCAGGACTGAAAAAAGGCGCCTGAGGGCACGTTATTCACTGACTCAGTGCAAATCCTGGGAAACACTTCAGCTCCTCATTCATTGCGTTTGTCTGCAAAAATGTGGAGACTGGAGCGAAGGTGGACTGAGCTCAGGAATAAGGGATGAGTATTGAAGTCAGTAAACATCAGGAAGCTGGGTGTCGTCCTGTTTCCATCTGAAAGCAGAAGCTTGGGGGAACTTGCGGCTCTTGGTTCTGCTGCGGTCGCTGTGTGACGAATATTTCTGCTCTGATTCATGCAGCATGTGAGCGTCCCCAACGTGTTGAAACTTGTCACTCTACAACAGCCGCTCAGGATTCAGAAGAAAGTTCAGGCTCAGTGATGAGCTGCAGATTTTAATCTGATACTTCAACAGCAGATTTACGCAGCAACAGTGTGGCACACATCCAGCTGTTTTGACATCTGGCACAGAGTCAGTCACTGACAACAGCTGCACTTTGACGTCTCCTGCCCACAGTTTCATTGTCATTCAAGGGGTGAACAGGAACAAGTGGTGGAGAACTGATAGATGGGTTTGATGTGGTGACTGACTGACAGCGCCATCTTGAATGAAGTATTCATAGATGAACTAAGTGAATCACTGTATCATTGACTTCATTGATGAATTGATTGAACTACTGGTTTGCTCTCTGCTAATCCACTTATAGATTGACTGACAGTTCCAGGTTCACTGTGTTGTCCTGAACCGGGGCACCTGTGCAGGTGTGGGACCGGTCTTTATCTTATCTGCGTTGATTAGAAAGAGGCCAGCTGGCAGTCCTAAAGGTTCCTGATAGCTTCTTCAACATAAAGCTGATGGGGGCTGGAGGGGGCTGGGGTAAAGGTCGCAACGCTGCCTCAGTCCTGCAGCAGAGGCTGCTGATGCTCCACAGCTGGAGATAATAAACCAATCACAGGTTATCTACCTGTCCAGGTGAACGTATGGACAGTTTGTTCCAACGCAGCAGGAAGATAAAGAAGAAACATCCTGTTTCAGATTTAATCTGTTTCTGATTCATCTGAGCTGCTAAAACACACGTGTTGCCCTGGATCACGTTTGTTTGTCAGAAACACAGTAAAACTCCTCTGTTAGAAGTAGAAGTCTTGTCAGGTGACCTAAACTCTGCGCCAGACTCTGCTCTGCCAGCTGTTTAGTCTAAAGAGAAACTACTGTGCTGCAATAAAACACTGGAATAATATTCCAGTACTTCCATGTCCCAGTGTCAGAGTTACAGATGTGTCCTTTGACTTTGACTGGAGACCCCAGTATTGGCTGTGCTCAGCCAGTCCTCTATCAGTTACTTCTACATGTCCAGGAGCCTGAGCTGCAGAGGAGCAGTCAGAGCCTGATGGGAGTTGTAGTTTAGGAACAATCAGGTGGACGATGTTTGTGTTGTTATTTGTTACTTAGCTCCATCCTGGTTTTTAGGTCATTTTCCCAACAAGGCGATGCCTTCGGCTGGAACGCTGCCCTGGATTCAGGGAATCCTCTGCAATGCCAATAACCCCTGCTTCAGAAACCCGACGCCAGGCGAGTCTCCGGGCGTTGTCGGAAACTTCAATGACTCCATGTAAGTTGCCAAACGCTCAAGTTGCTGCCATTTTACTGTTTATCCCCCTGAAATAACTGTTTAGACAACTTTTCCAAATAAACCTGTATTTTTCTGTCACAGAATCATTTAAGACGTTACCTCGGCCACTTTATTCCACCCTGTTCTCCACCACCCAGAGTTTCTGTGCTGTTTAACAGAAACTCTTGCTGCTTCTGTGTCTTCGCAGAATTTCTCGTCTGTTTTCAGACGCCAAGAAGATTCTTCTGTACAGTCAGAACGACAAAAACCTGGATGGCTTCAAGGAGCTGGCCCAGGCCCTGCAGGGGCTGCAGAACAGCGGGTCAGGTAGGAAACAGCCAGCTAGGGTTTGGGTCTGTGTGTTGGTTTTGATTCTTGGTGCTGGTTTTGGGTCTATATGTTAGTTTTGGGTCTGTGTGCTTGGTTTTGGTTCTCTGTGCTGGTTTTGGGTCTGTGTGCTGGTTTTGGGTCTCTGTGCTGGTCTAACTGAGACAGACTGATAATGAAGGTTTCATATCCGATCCTGATCCAGGATCGGATATGAAACCTGATACTGACGGTTTCACATGAACATCATCATTAGTGGGACCTTGTACGACACAGACAGGTTCCATCTTGGCAGTTTTTGAAGCTGAACAGTTTTCATTGTCCCCCCTCTGGTTGGGCTTTTCAGGCTCATTAAACCAAAAGAATTTTGCTCCTTTGTGTGTTAATTTGCAGTTTAATCTCACTGTGGGGGGCGTTCCTTCTCTCTACCTGCTGAGACCTGCCTCCCTCACATGGAGCTGCTTATTCCCTCAGATCACCTCTGATCTCACAAACCGAAGCCTTTTCCTTCGTGAGAAGGAGCAGTATGGTGCGAGCGGGGGCGGGGGGACGAGTCGCGGCAGGTTTACCTGTTCTCAGGTAATTTCATCTCTCTGGTCAGAGTGCAGAGCAGCCCCCAGGCTGTAGGAGAGAGTGACTCACAGCAAATGTCAGGTCTGATCAGTTCAGACCAGAATCTGGGACCTCAGCCTCAGCAAGAGTGACCAGGGATCACTGAGCACAGATCCAGAGACAGGGGCACGTTTGTAATGCTGCTGGGAAAATCTGTGGTGTGTTGTTACACCGTTCAGTATTGCAGTGACAGTATGACTATAAATATTTGTGTATTTCACCTACTGAGGCAGGTCATGTGACCAGGTCAGTTGGTCCTGTAGTCTGTTCAACAGGACTGATGGATGAGGATTTTTCTTGTTCATCGTGTTTGAGATGTGTTGACTATGCAGGTTCATATACAGTTTATCAGTCAGCAACACATGGAATATGCCTCCACCCCCACCAGGACCCCTGGACTGAGTCTCTGTGCTGGTATTTGGTCTCTGTGCTCGTTATTTGGTCCCTGTGCTGGTTATTTGGTCTCTGTGTTCGTTATTTGGTCCCTGTGCTAGTTTTTGAGTCTCTTAGATGTTGTTTAAATGTTCACTGAGGTTCTGACATTAACAAGCCAAATATCAAAACCCCCTCTCTCTGGACGGGGGGGGGGCAATTAGACCGCAGGGGTGCCTGAGTGTCCCATTTGGCCCCGCCCCCACAGGTGAAGGTCAGCGTGTCACCTCTCTGTTTGAATCGTCCTGTCACGTAGAGTTTTCTGCACAGTGACACGCTGAGTGTCGTTGAGTTCAGACACTGCAGCTGTACAAACACAAGGACCGCCCCCTGCCCCCCATGAGGTCTGAGACCAGATCTGAACCTGGACCAGTTCACTCCAGGTTCTTTAAGGAGAAGGCATCAGGTCTCACAGCTGACTTTTCTTTTCACTATTGATTTATCAGCAGACATTAAAATGTTGACATGATGTGACAAAGAATCAGAACAGTTGCAGATTAATCGATCAGTACATTGATCAGTACAGCTCTGTGGTCAGTTTCTCTTTGTCCCTGTCAGTCGGGTCGCTGCAGGTTTTTTACACAAACAGGATTTATTTGTTCCCGTTCAGTATTTTTAGTTGTTCCACTGTTGTTTTATTTTTATTATTGATCAGAAATCAAACCTGTCAGGAGCCTGTGTTTCCTGTGTTGGTGTTGATGATTTAACTGTGGACAGACCTCCTGCCTTCATACATGCATCAGGAGGCTTCCCTGTACCAACATGGCGGCTCAGGGGGAGCTGCAGGTTTCAATCTGTGACGGGGGGTCAGGGGAGACAGGGAGCTGACATCATTGGACGATGCCCTGTGGGTTTCAGGCTGCATCACACGATGTTTGCTGATGTGATGAAGGTGAGACCTCGGTTTGATATCTGCTGTGATGAAGTTATTAAGAATTAATATTTGAACACTGAGGCTGAAGAAACACACAGATGGTTTTACTGTGATTTAGTGAAGAAGCTGTTTGGTGTTTAACTGATTCCTGAGAGATCTTTGATGCATGTCTGAGTCCATTTCCTGTGAGAGCAGCAGCTCTGATTTAATCCCTGATCTACTGAAATTAAACACTTTATTGCAGTAACAGTGTGTAACAAAGTGTTACTGCAGTGAAAGTCCAAAAGTACCATCATCCAAATGTACTAAAAGTATTCAAAGTAAAACTATTCATTGTGCAGAATGGCCTATTTCACATGAATGGATCTGATATTATTGGATTCTAATTATTGATGATTATTGTGTTGATCACTTTAATGTTGGAGCTGGTAAAGGTGGAGCTGACGTGAACTATCTTATATACTTCTAAATTGAAGTACTTTATATACCGCTGGGTAGCTGACGTTAACTACCTTATATACTTCTAATTTGAAGTATTTTATATACTGCTGGGTAGCTGACGTTAACTACCTTATATACTTCTAATTTGAAGTACTTTATATACTGCTGGGTAGCTGATGTTAACTACCTTATATACTTCTAATTTGAAGTACTTTATATACCGCTGGGTAGCTGACGTTAACTACCTATATACTTCTAATTTAAGTACTTTATATGCTGGGTAGCTGACCTTAACTACCTTATATACTTCTAATTTGAAGTACTTTCCATACTGCTGGGTAGCTGACGTTAACTACCTTATATACTTCTAATTTGAAGTACTTTATATACTGCTGGGTAGCTGACGTTAACTACCTTATATACTTCTAATTTGAAGTACTTTATATACCGCTGGGTAGCTGACGTTAACTACCTTATATACTTCTAATTTGAAGTACTCTATACACTGCTGGGTAGTTGACGTTCACTACCTTATATACTTCTAATTTCAAGTACTCTATATACCGCTGGGTAGCTGACGTTAACTACCTTATATACTTCTAATTTCAAGTACTTTATATACCGCTGGGTAGCTGACGTTAACTACCTTATATACTTCTAATTTGAAGTACTTTATATACCGCTGGGTAGCTGACGTTAACTACCTTATATACTTCTAATTTGAAGTACTTTATATACCGCTGGGTAGCTGACGTTAACTACCTTATATACTTCTAATTTCAAGTACTTTATATACCGCTGGGTAGCTGACGTTAACTACCTTATATACTTCTAATTTGAAGTACTTTCCATACTGCTGGGTAGCTGACCTTAACTACCTTATATACTTCTAATTTGAAGTACTTTCCATACTGCTGGGTAGCTGACCTTAACTACCTTATATACTTCTAATTTGAAGTACTTTCCATACTGCTGGGTAGCTGACCTTAACTACCTTATATACTTCTAATTTGAAGTACTTTCCATACTGCTGGGTAGCTGACCTTAACTACCTTATATACTTCTAATTTGAAGTACTTTATATACTGCTGGGTATCTTGGGAATTTCCCCCCAGGGATCAATAAAGTTTGATGATCAGTCTGTATTTTGTTGAATCCATCTGATTCTGAAAAGGAACTGAAGTTATCAGATAAATGTAGAGCAGGAAAAAGTACAAGGTTTGAAGTGCAGTGCTGGAGTAATTTTACTGAGCCCTGAAGGTGCTTGTGTCTGTGTTTGTGCTGGAGAGTTCGGATGATTAGGACGATCAACAAACCTCAGTGAAGGTTCTGATCAGATCTGCTGATTGAACAGTAACAGTAACAACCCTGCTCTTAAAACAGTGGAATCATCCTTTAATGGGGTTCGATCAGGTTGATTACCTGTTTGAGGTGAGTGTGTTGTGTTTCTGTGGCGTGTGGAAGCTGCTCTCTGTCACCGCTGCCTGTCCAGGCCTGCAGAGGAACAAAGGACTGGAGGGGCCGTGTGTGCGGGGGCTCTGTCCACATTAAATGTAAATATGTGGGCTGGTGCTTGTTTCCTTCAGGCCCCACCTGAGTGGAAGTTTTGTCCTCGAGGCGTGTGACAGCTTGCCGCTGAGACAAAGGTCTGAAGGAACAAGTGTGCAGGTCTCAACAGGAACATGCTGGAAACAAACAGTTCACACATCTCAGCGGCGTTACACCAAACATGGTCAGCACTTCCTGCTGAGCCTCAGGTGTCTGTCTCACCTGTTCGGGTGGTCTAAACTGAAGGCAAAACTAATGATTGACCAGGAGAAGTAGGCATCAAGTCACCTGACTGATGAGCAGCCCATTGATTGGACAGCTGTTGTGATGTCATCCTTTATCATTGCCAGGTAGAGACTTGAGACTGTGACATGATTCAGATCATGATTTTTAACTGGATCGGGCTGTGGACATGTTGACGGTACGGAGGCTTCACTCTTCCACAGTTTACGAGTCTTGGCTGAGATCCAGAACTGACACAGACCAGTCCACAGTCCTGGAGCTTAGCACAGCTTTGCTGATGACAGTTCAGTAAAATCAGAACTTACACTATTTACCAGGAGAACGTGCTGAGACTTTTCCTGCCTGCGTGGCGTGCACAGCACCTCGTGACGTCATGTGTGGGCTAACCTGCGGCAGCCTCAGAAACCCAATGCCAGTTCTCATTCAGTAGCTCTTTGTGAACAAACAAAGCGTGTTCTTCAGGGTTTCTGTTCATGGTCGGAGACAAGTCTTCACCCGCCACAGCACTGCCTGTTAGAAGCTGAACTTCATCCATTTAGTACACTTATTCAAAGTTAATTTTTTGATTCATGTTAAGAAGCTACATCTCCCATAATGCAGTTATTTATGTCACTCAAACGTTTGGTCCATATGTAGAAAACTCGCCAACGCTCTCCTCTGCACTGTTTCAGGATTCTGGTTGTGGTCTGTGGTGAGATGTCATCCTGTCGAGCTGTGATGTTTAGCCTGATAACAGCTAGGGCTCGTGGGAAATGATGTTTGTTAGATGCCAATAAAAACAACAATATTAGGTTGTTATAAGAAAAGAGAGTAAACATGATAATGAGAGTTATTGTGTTAATTAATTTCATGTTCAGCCTGCAGCAGCCAGAGCAGGAGAGTCTGTGCAGCCTGAGAGACAGAACCCAGGGCAATAAAAGTCCCCTGCTAAATTTACAGCTTTTGTCAGATCTGCTGAGAAACCACACTGGGACCTAAAACTGGGGCAACAGTGGCATCGCCCCCTCCATGTGTCATTGACTTTACAGGTGGGGAAGGCGTTGGGTTTCTTTGAGGAAACATAGTCTCTGACCTCCTGTCTCTGGTTTTCTCCCACAGGTTTTAAGTTGAAGCATTTCCTACGAGACAACGAGACTCTGTCGAGCTTTCTGCTCAGAAACGCCTCCTTCCCCAAACACGCCGTGCACCAGATCCGAGAGGCTGAAGTCAACCTGGAGAAGGTGAGGATCTGCTCTGCACATGCTCAGTCTGAATCCATCTGAATCTGAATTGCAAAGCTTCTTATTGGGAATGTGGAATAAAAGTTAAACATCTTAAATGATTCTGTGAGAATATGAAAGAACATCTGAAAAAATGAGAGAGCAGAATAATTTACATGTGGAACAGAAGTCAGAGAAAGTGGAATAGAAGTCACAGACTGTTTGAGTTCTCTGGACCTGATGTGACACCTGTGGTCCGGTTTATGTCTCAGGTCCTCCTTCAAGGTTTTGGGGTCCACCTGAGGGACATGTGTCCCAGGAAGGGGGGCAAGCAGAGCCTGGAGGACTTTGTGATCATCTCGGACCGACAGGTGTCGACGCTCGTACAGGAAGCCATCTGTGAGGAGCCTCAGTCCTGGCTGAACCACGCTGAGCAGCACTTCCTCAACAACCTGGACTTCCTGAAACCCATCCAGGTAAAACACGCCTGCTGAGGGGTCCAAAAGTCCTGCAGCATTTATCATGGCATCACTTTAAATCTGTCTCACATTCAGAGTTTGTCACTGAGAATGTTTTCCTCCACCAAGAAACATTTCTTACGATAATTTCCTACAAAAATATTGTATATGCACATTTGTTTCCATCCATTTTCACATAGTTCGGTCTGTGCTGCAGCTGCTCACACCTGCAGCCAGTCTGACACACTGTGCAGCTCCTCCCACTGTGTACTCAGCATGTACTTAACATGTACTCAGTGCGTACTCAGTGTGTACTCTCGGCCCATCGCTGCTCCTTGCAGCCTCAGTGCTCGCAGCCTGGAGACGGCTGTAAAGCCTTCAGGGCTGAAAGCGAGCTGTGTGTCAGAGAGGCCTCGGCTTCTTTTGTCTGCAGGAATCTACGAGCTGCTGAGCGACTGTGTGAACCTGAAACTAACAGGCTGTTTGTGTGTGAACGTCACGTTTCCACAGCAGCACAGACACAAATCTCCACCTCAGTCAGAGAGAAAGTCCAAACAGCAGAACAGTGATTCTCTTCAGAGGCTGTTCAGTAACACAGGTACCAGGTGACGCTGACAGTATTGAGCTCAAATGAATTAGTGCACAAACAGGAGAAAACATGTTGAGTGTTGGCAGTGATGAAACAACAGCTTCAGTGTTCACGGTTCAGAAAAGTCAGCAGCATTTTCTGGAAGAATTTGCATTAAACTAATGAACCTGCTCTTCTTGCTAAAAAGCTGTAAGTGTGTGTTGGTCTGCAGTTTGTGGCCTGTCCCAGAAAAATGTGCAGAAGAAACAGATGAGGGATATTAAGAGGGTGCAAATGAATCAGTTCAAAAGAAAACAAAGAGACTGTCAGTATTTTATTGATCCTCTGCAGAGCTGAGACTACCAGGTGAATGAAGAGTCAATGTGTAACGTGGGGTCTGAGCTGCTTTGTCCTTTCACTACACTTGTTCTGTGTGTCCAAAGTCTGAACTGAAGCTGGAAATTAAACAGATTTTGTCTCCTGGTTTCTCAGAGGGACGTGGAGTCAGAGCCTGAGGCTGTCAGACTGGTTTCCAGGGCGACCAGCAACCTCCTGGACAGTCTGGGTTCACTGGCCGTCGAGGTGAGAAACACACCTGAGCACCTGACAGGCCTGTGTCATGTTTGAATGTTTCTGCTGAGCAAGTGTAAAGAGTTAAAACGTGAAAGCTAAAAAACATGGACCACGCTGTGAAACTGTGGGGAAACGTCTGACAATGAAAAGAACCAAACATTTCTGTTGTTTTTTCCTCTGACCAGACAAAAACTACATGAAGCTAATCTTTGAAAACAAAAACGAGGATGAATTGAGTGATAAGTCTCATCAGTAACATGACAAATGAACAAATTAGTGTTTTAAATCCACCTGTGGAAACACACAGCTCCTCACTGGGCAAACGCCTTTGTCACATTAATTCTAGAAACCCTGCTCCACATGAGACCTCTCTGTCAGGAGTCGAGCTACAGATACTCCAGAGTTTATCTGACAGACCTGTCCCCCTGTGGAGTCGGAGTCCTGCATTTGAAGCAGTCTGAGGCCACTGGGTTTACTTGGCAGGTCTGAGTGTCTCTGCCCAGATAAAAGCTTTTTCCCGCAGACACGAACAAACTCGCAGCTGAACAAAGACTCAGCGTCTCAGCAGGTTTTCATGTTTATGTGAATCCAAACAAACACGGCCTCAGTGTCCAAGTCCATCCTGCTGAGATGCCACAGACTGCAGCTGTTAGCGAGGAGCCATGTTGTCAGTGATCTCACTGCAGCACTGGACTGGAGTGAGATCCAACATGGTTGCACTGCCAAGGGAACATTAGATACAGGGGCCCAGTATGGTGCAGGGGCCCATTATAGTGAAGTGGCCCAGAGTGGTGCAGGGGCACAGTATGGTGCAGAGGCCCATTATAGTGCAGTGGCCTAGTATGGTGCAGTGGTCCAGTATGGTGTAGTGGCCCAATATAGTGCAGGGGCCCAGTATAGAATGATACTAAAACTTATAAAAACTGGGGACATACTGGGAGCTGACTGAGTGTAAACATGCAGCAGTACTGCGACAGACTGGGACATACTGGGAGCTGACTGAGTGTAAACATGCAGCAGTACTGGGACAGACTGGGACATACTGGGAGCTGACTGAGTGTAAACATGCAGCAGTACTGGGACAGACTGGGACATACTGGGAGCAGACTGAGTGTAAACATGCAGCAGTACTGGGACAGACTGGGACATACTGGGAGCAGACTGAGTGTAAACATGCAGCAGTACTGGGACAGACTGGGACATACTGGGAGCAGACTGAGTGTAAACATGCAGCAGTACTGGGACAGACTGGGACATACTGGGAGCTGACTGAGTGTAAACATGCAGCAGTACTGGGACAGACTGGGACATACTGGGAGCTGACTGAGTGTAAACATGCAGCAGTACTGGGACAGACTGGGACATACTGGGAGCTGACTGAGTGTAAACATGCAGCAGTACTGGGACAGACTGGGACATACTGGGAGCAGACTGAGTGTAAACATGCAGCAGTACTGGGACAGACTGGGACATACTGGGAGCAGACTGAGTGTAAACATGCAGCAGTACTGGGACAGACTGGGACATACTGGGAGCAGACTGAGTGTAAACATGCAGCAGTACTGGGACAGACTGGGACATACTGGGAGCTGACTGAGTGTAAACATGCAGCAGTACTGGGACAGACTGGGACATACTGGGAGCTGACTGAGTGTAAACATGCAGCAGTACTGGGACAGACTGGGACATACTGGGAGCTGACTGAGTGTAAACATGCAGCAGTACTGGGACAGACTGGGACATACTGGGAGCTGACTGAGTGTAAACATGCAGCAGTACTGGGACAGACTGGGACATACTGGGAGCAGACTGAGTGTAAACATGCAGCAGTACTGGGACAGACTGGGACATACTGGGAGCTGACTGAGTGTAAACATGCAGCAGTACTGGGACAGACTGGGACATACTGGGAGCTGACTGAGTGTAAACATGCAGCAGTACTGGGACAGACTGGGACATACTGGGAGCTGACTGAGTGTAAACATGCAGCAGTACTGGGACAGACTGGGACATACTGGGAGCTGACTGAGTGTAAACATGCAGCAGTACTGCGACAGACTGGGACATACTGGGAGCTGACTGAGTGTAAACATGCAGCAGTACTGGGACAGACTGGGACATACTGGGAGCTGACTGAGTGTAAACATGCAGCAGTACTGCGACAGACTGGGACATACTGGGAGCTGACTGAGTGTAAACATGCAGCAGTACTGCGACAGACTGGGACAGACTGGGAGCTGACTGAGTGTAAACATGCAGCAGTACTGGGACAGACTGGGACAGACTGGGAGCAGACTGAGTGTAAACATGCAGCAGTACTGGGACAGACTGGGACATACTGGGAGCTGACTGAGTGTAAACATGCAGCAGTACTGGGACAGACTGGGACATACTGGGAGCTGACTGAGTGTAAACATGCAGCAGTACTGGGACAGACTGGGACATACTGGGAGCTGACTGAGTGTAAACATGCAGCAGTACTGGGACAGACTGGGACATACTGGGAGCTGACTGAGTGTAAACATGCAGCAGTACTGGGACATACTGGGAGCTGACTGAGTCCCACACGTCAGCTGTTCTTGCTGAGGACGGTCTGATAATCAGAGTAAAGTTCAGTCAGACTGACCCAGTTTGTTGTTTTCACCCTGAGGTTATCGCACACTTTGACACACACTGCTGTTCCTGACTCAGCAGCACATAAACCAAACACAACACAGCAGTCACATGTTTTCACCCAGAGTGTGTGCGCTACAAAAACTCCTCTGTTATATAAATAAAGTCAATACTCCAGTAATTCCCTCAGGAAGAGTAAAACATACCTGATTGATCCTTTAAGCACATTTAATCCAAATAGTTTGTTCTTTGGATTGTGAGATTTAATTTGAAAGGTTCAGTAAAAGGGAAGTGTCTGCATGGTTTTTTTTTTTCCAGTGTTTCATCAGAAACAAGCAGAAGTCACATGAATGTCGCTTTTTGTTTCTGTCGTGAACTCACAGTTAAAAACAAAGCTTTTTTTTTAAACCTGTCCCCTTGTGTCCCGGTGACCTGAGGATATCAACCTGTGGATGGTCCTAAGACTGCTGACCTACTTTAATCCCGCAGCGTCAGGGTCACCAGTGAAATGCAGGTTTCTACTTTAAAACAGCCACACACAGCAGAGGTGTTATTGGGCTGCAGGTGTTTTATTAGTTATTCCTGGTTAGTCTGTTTAGTCTAAACTGTTTTGTGTTTAATGATAGCAGAGATGTGAGTCTATATAAAGGTTCCAGGAAAAAAGACTGGTCTAAATAAAACCCCTTTCCCTCAGATCGACTTATGACTGTTTTACTTCTGCTGAAGTTTCAGTAAAGCGTTGACCTGTAGTAACCTCCAGCTCCTCCCCTCTGAGCCTCCTGCAGAAACAACTAAAACCAGCTGAACCTTTTTCTTTTCATTTTCCTCTTCCTGCACCACAAACTGGGTGTTTCATTCCCAGTCCACATTCAGATAAAACTGCTGCTGCTGCTGCTTCAGGTTTTGTAAGAGCTCAATGTTTTTCTTCCTGGCCAGAGAGCTGATAGCAAGCAACCTGAAACTAAACTAGACTCTTCTTCTTTGGATCCGAGCACGTAGTCGATGCTGGTCATCACTGGCGGAAATGAAATTAGTCAAAGCTTCATGACAGACTTTGTTTCACAGCCAGTGATGGTTTTTCAGACTAAAGGTCAAATCTGATCTAATCTGATTATTCATGTTGAGGTCAGATCACATCTGAAACTGAACCAGGTCTCGTGTATTTTTACTAATACCAGTGTATGAACCGACAGTGTGAAGTCCAGGTATATGTTGATCAGCTGAACCTGGTTCTGGTTCCCTGTCACTGCTCTCATAGGGGTTCTGGGCCTCAGTGTTTCAGCAGCTGTTTCCAGAGCTGCAGCTGTAAAAAGCCACTGTCCACTACCTGCTCAGCAGCAAACAGCCGACAGACACAGTCAGGGACCAGCTGGTGAATATAGTGGAGCCAGAGATTTCCCTCAGGAGGGGGTGGAGACCAAACCCAGAGCTAAAACTGAGGGAAAACTGGGCTGAGGTTCAGCTCCACATGGATCAGCAGGTTAGTCTGCAGCTGCTACAGCTGGAGACAAACTGGTCACTGATCTGTCGTAGTTGTGTTCACTTCCTGGCTCTGCTGAAAACAGGTGGACACAACCAGCAGTTAGTGCAGGTGTGAATTGAAATACAAAAGAATGTGTACTCCCTCACCAGCTGTTTATATGGAAGCAGCAGCATAAAGTGTACAACTGAAAGCATTTCTAGGTCTTTCAATAACACCTGGCCTGATGTTTACTGTAAGTACATAACAGGTAGTGCCTCTGGCCAGTCTGACAGTCCTGTTTATGTCTCCAGTTGGCTGGTATGAAGAGCTGGATTGACCTGAGGAACGAGATCATCTTCCTGACACAGAATGCCACATCGTCGCCCAGCACCATGTACCAGGCGGTCTCCAGGATTGTGTGCGGTCACCCTGAAGGTGGCGGCCTACAGATCAAATCCCTCAACTGGTATGAAGACAGCAACTACAAGGCTCTGTTCGGAAACTACAACAGCAGCGAGGACGAGCCCACATCACTCTACGACAATTCCTCCAGTGAGTCCACTTGGTTCATGCTCATTTATAATTTCTATGGAGGAGGGAGTGGGGTGATACCTGCCACCCAGTGTCCCAGCAGCACCTGTTTGATAGACCTTGTTAGGACAGATCTCCCTGAGGTTTGGAGAGACAAGAAATATTTCTAGGTTGTCAGAAAACCGCATGATCGGAGATAAAAAGCGGAATAATAATTTCAGCAACTGTAGACCTCATTTTTGAATTGATTCAGTTTGTCCCTGCAACAACAAATCCAGATATTTACTTAGTACCAGAGGAACCATGACCACTGTTAAGCAATCAGCAACATGAAATCTGTAAATGTTTTAATCTATCCAGAGACCAAAAGAAAACAAATGAAATGTAGATGTTAGCGATTTCACCAGACATGCGGTTAAACAAAGATTTGTATAGTCTGCCACCCAATTTTTGGGATATTTAGTGTTTGTTGTTTGTGTTCCCAGCTCCATACTGTAACAGCCTGGTGAAGAACATGGACTCAAACCCAATGTCCCGGATGATCTGGCAGGCTCTGAAGCCCCTGCTGATGGGGAAGATCCTGTATACCCCCCACACCCCTGCCACCGAGAGGGTCATCCATGAGGTATGACGTCAATTCTTGACTCATCACTTCCTCTAGGAGGAGGAGGAGGTGTCTGTCTCAATTGTACCTGCATCTGTGCTGTGTTCAGGTGAACCGGACCTTCCAGGAACTTGGTGTGTTCAGGGACCTGGGCGGGATGTGGGAGGAGATGAGACCGAAAGTCTGGAACTTCATGGAGAACAGTCAGCACATGGACCTGATTAGGGTAAACTTTGGACTTGACTTTCTGCCAAACTGAGATTCTCATGTCTTCAGTAAGGTCCTCACTCCTGTCTGTCGTCCAGACTCTGCTGCAGAACAACATCACCGCCAGTTTCTTCCACACTCAGCTGTCCAACACCGACTGGACCGTGGCAGACGTCTCCAACTTCCTGTCCAAGCAAGCGGATGACCCACGGCCACCGGGCAGAGCCCTCACCTGGAGGGATGTGTTCAATGAGACTGACCAGGCCATAATGAGCATCTCCCGCTTCATGGAGGTTGGAGAGCAGGAAAATCAGCACATTGATATGAATATATTGTTGGGACTGCAGAATTCTGAATGTACCTGCTGAATTGTTGCATATGAAAATCCAGTTCCAGTAGAGTTCCAGGTGCAGCGACTGCACATGTCCAGAAAAAGGTTTTATTGTTAGAAGCATTTTAATATAATTAACTCCACTGTTTAATGAGCCAGTGCTTTATTGTCTGTGATGTGACGTTTTTGTTTTACTGAACCGACCAAACATAAACATGGTGATACCAGCTGTGATTGGTGGCTGAGCATCACATGACCCGACCTTCCGGTGTGTGTGTGTCTACAGTGTGTGAATCTGGACAAGCTGGAGCCGGTCTCCAGTGAGGAGAGCCTGGTTAACCAGTCCATGGTGCTGCTGGAGGACAGGAAGTTCTGGGCGGGGATCGTGTTCCCAGACATCCCCCACAACGCCACCAAGCTGCCGGCCAAACTCAACTACAAGATCCGCATGGACATTGACAATGTGGAGCGGACCAATAAGATCAAAGACGCGTACGGGCACACACACACACACACACACACACACAGGTGAAAGTGTTCTTGTTCCTGATTGGTGGGACTGACCTCAGTGACCCTGACATCAGTCGAATAAAAACTCCTCTAAACCAGAATTGTTCCAGTTAAAGGAACAGCTCAGCTTTTAGTGGAGGAGTCACATGTGCAGTTTGACCTCACTCTCACATCTGTGCAATAAATATGAAGCTACAGCCACAGCTGGTTAGAGACTAGAAGCAGCTAGTGTGGCTCGTTGCTAGTTGTGGCCTCAGCAGGTGGAAAATCTTTGATGTTTGAGAGCACATTTAGCTTAGCTTAGCATAAAGACTGAAACCTTTTAAGGGTTAGTTTTCTGAAGCAGAGATGAACCTCCTTAACCTTCAGCAGCTACTCATCACACCTGTGCTGTTCAAACTAACAGGACTCTCCTCCTCAGGTACTGGGACCCGGGTCCTCGTGCTGACCCTTTTGAGGACATGCGGTACATCTGGGGTGGGTTCACCTACCTGCAGGACGTTATTGAGCACGGCATCATCAGAGCAATGACGGGCACAAAGGAAAAGATGGGAGTGTACATCCAACAGATGCCATACCCCTGCTACGTAGACGACATGTATGAACGTTTGCAACCTTACCTTGCTCTGCTTCTGGTTTAGGGTCCTCACTATTTAAAACTTGTCTTCACATCCTCTGTCTCAGTTTCCTGCGGGTGATGAGCCGCTCCATGCCTCTCTTCATGACACTGGCATGGATGTACTCGGTGGCGATCATCCTGAAAGGTGTAGTCTACGAGAAGGAGGCTCGGCTGAAGGAGACCATGAGGATTATGGGACTGGATAACGGAATCCTGTGGTTCAGCTGGTTCATCAGCAGCCTGATTCCTCTGCTGATCAGTGCTGGACTACTGGTGCTGCTGCTCAAGGTGACGGAGAAGTTGGTCAATAATAAAATAATACAAGCTAGAAAAACACAAATCATATTTAAATATATGCAAGATTATGTTTTTAAATATATTTCTACCTTAAACACAGAAAAACACAAGTCAGATTTTTCCTTATGGTTTTAAAAGTGTGTTTAAAAGACCTGCTGGTCCACAGAGACTGAGCTTTGCCCTACACATCTGGTTTTGAAGTATTGTGACTGGTCTCAATGTGTCCTGTGCAGAAGGGGAACCTGCTGCCCTATAGTGACCCTGGTGTGGTTTTCCTCTTCCTGGGATCCTTCGCCGTGGTGACCATCATGCAGTGCTTCCTCATCAGCACAGCATTTGCCCGAGCGAACCTTGCCGCCGCCTGTGGAGGCATCATCTACTTTACTCTCTACCTGCCCTATGTGCTCTGTGTCGCCTGGCAGGACTACATCGGTTTTGGAGCCAAAGTCTTTGCTGTACGCTCACTGTTGTGTGTTAGGTTTGTTTTTATGATGTTGTGTTGTGATTGGACAGTGAGTCACATGACCTCCTCCCCCACAGAGCCTCCTGTCACCTGTGGCATTCGGCTTTGGCTGCGAGTACTTTGCTCTGTTTGAGGAGCAGGGAGTCGGTATCCAGTGGCAGAATCTGGTTTCTAGTCCTCTGAAGGAGGACGATTTCAGCCTCCGCACCACCATCATCATCATGTACTTCGACTCCTTCCTGTACGGAGTCCTCACATGGTACATCGAGGCCGTGTTTCCAGGTGAGGGCTGGAGTGCATGAGCTCAAAAATGTAAACTTTGGTTTTCATCAAATCCACGATGACGGCGACAGTAATGACAACGTCGCAGGCACATCTGGTTTTTGTCGCACCAGAAACACTGTCCTCAGCTTCAGTTGTTCAAACTGTAGATGACAGTAGGTCTGGTGTGAGAATAAAAAACTTGTCATTTTATTCCAAGGTTAAAGGAAAGACATGGAAGTATCAATTCTTTTTTCTTCATCATCATTTCCCATTAGTCTGAGCTTGATTTATTGGTTTGATTTATTTCGCTGGGTTTCAGGTCAGTACGGGATCCCTCGACCATGGTATTTTCCCTTCACCAAGTCCTACTGGTTTGGAGAGAAAGACGGAACGTCCAGTAAAGTCCCTCTGAACCGGAAAGGAAACCCAGGAGGTAACCACATGATGGCAGTGAAGAGCTGAATGCTCAGAAATCACCTGTAACCATAAAAAGACTTTTAATCTGAAAGGAGACTTCCTGAACAGTACGGTAAGGTGTGTTCCCTGTTTCCAGCGGTGTGTATAGAGGAGGAACCAGCTCACCTGCAGCCTGGAGTCTACATCGAGAACCTGGTGAAGGTTTATCGTCACGGGAAGAAGCTGGCGGTGGATGGACTGACACTCGGCTTCTATGAGGGACAAATCACCTCTTTCCTGGGACATAATGGAGCTGGAAAAACCACAACCATGTGAGTCAAGACAAGACCAGTACGATACAGATGCAAACAAGAGTTCTGATTCAGAAGACATAGGCAGTGATACAGGTACAGAAACAAGTATGAGTAGAAAAAGGAGTAGATACAGATATTTACAAGTACAGGGAGTGAAAATGAGTCCAGACATAAAATCAGATCCAAGAACAAAAACCAAACAAGAGAGATTAGGACTGGCACAGGTACACATGCAGGCAGATGCACAGGTCCACAGGTCCAGGTGTAGGAACTCTGACTAAGACAAGAACAGTCACAAAAAGAGATACTGAAACTGAAAGCTGTGTAGGCAGGTGAGGCAGGTACAGACACAGACTGAGTTTGTTCATCTAACTCTCATCTGAGCAGGTCCATCCTGACCGGTCTGTTCCCTCCCACCTCTGGCACCGCCTACATCCTGGGCAGAGACATCCGCACGGAGCTGAGCACCATCAGACAGAGTCTGGGCGTCTGTCCACAGCACAACGTCCTCTTCAGCATGTGAGTGGTCTGACATTTAAAGCGCACCAAGAGGGAAATTTCACTTTCTGTCAGTTTTGAAAGGTTTCCACTGAAAGTCCTGATCCAGTTTGTCACGTGTGTTGTCTGTGCTGTGTGAAGGCTAACGGTGGAGGAGCACATCTGGTTCTATGCTCGACTCAAAGGCCTGTCAGAGCAGCAGGTGAAAGGTGAGATCGAGCAGATCCTGCAGGACACTGGGCTGCCGCACAAACGCACGTCTAGGACCAGCACTCTGTCTGGGGGAATGCAGAGGAAACTGTCTGTGGCTCTGGCCTTTGTTGGGGGGTCAAAGGTTGTGATCCTGGATGAACCCACGGCCGGAGTCGACCCCTACGCACGCAGAGGAATCTGGGATCTTCTGCTGCAGTACCGACAGGGTGAGTCTTCCGATTGATTGGTTTAATCAGCTGCTTTGTGGTTTTTTTTATTCCCAGCTGCATTTAACTGAACTTCCTGTCTCCTGTCAGGTCGGACCATTATCCTGTCCACCCACCACATGGATGAGGCAGACATCCTGGGCGATCGGATCGCCATCATCTCCCACGGGAAGCTGTGCTGCGTGGGCTCATCCCTTTACCTAAAGAACCAACTGGGGACTGGCTACTACCTGACGCTGGTGAAGAAAGACCCGGAGCCTTCACTGAGCTCCTGCAGGAACTCGTCCAGCACCGTGTCCTTCACCAAGAAGGTCTCAGATACACAAATCCAGTTATTATCACTGCACATAGTGTAAATTATATTATTTTTCATCAGGTCTTTTGTTCACCTGTTACATGGTAACGTGTCACCAGAGTGTCTGTGAAGGCAGCATGTTTAGACTGAAGGTAAAAATCACCCTCTGTCTGATCAGACCACGTCTCACCATAAAGAACCACCGATTCAGCAACATCCACACATCTCTAAGATCCAAACAGGGACCTTGTTGAGTCTTTGCCACTCGTGCTTTGAGCACAGTGAAGTGCAGATTTAATGCACATTGCTTCTTGTAAAGTGTCACCAGCTGCTTTCACACTGTCATTTTTAGGTGTTTTTACACCTGCAGCTCAGTCTTGTTGTGCACCGGTCAGACAGTCCTGATGCAAATGTCCTCGGTGTTTCAGGAGGAGGAGAGCGCCTCTGTCAGCAGCAGTGACGCAGGACTCGGCAGCGAACATGAAAGTGAGGCTGCTACCATCGGTGAGCTTTCTGTTCTTGTAGAGCGTGTCATTCCTTCACCTCCAGGTGGATCTGATCTGTGTCTCCTTCCTCAGAGAACGGGCCCGTAGCGTCCATCTGTGATGTGTCCCTGATATCGGGTCTGATCCTGCGCCACGTTCCTGCTGCCCGGCTGGTGGAGGACCTGGGACACGAGCTCACCTACGTCCTGCCGTACACTGCCGCCAAGGATGGAGCCTTTGTGGAGCTCTTCAAAGACCTGGACCAGAAGCTGCCTGAGCTCGGCATCTCCAGTTACGGAGTGTCCGACACCACGCTGGAGGAGGTGGGACATGGGGATTTAGGCTCTGAGGTTTAACAGGGTTTGGTCCGAGAGAAAGACAGTTCATGCTTCTTACAGTGATTTTCTTTATCACGTCATAAAACTTAATTGTGTTCATGATCATGTTCTCCAGCATTAGAATAGAAAACTTTATTTTTATTGAGATTTTCAAAGTAAGAGTTTATGCTGATGCTGACAAGTCAAAATTGATGTCAAATCAAACAAAATAACGTTGGTTGTTTTGGCAGATTTTCCTGAAAGTAGCTGAAGATAACGGAGTCGACACTGAAGTTCCCTCAGGTGAGAGAACAGGTGGCCTCTGACCACTGTCTGTGTAGCTCCTTCAAAATAAGAGTCTCAAATTTAGTCAACACATCAGTATTCACCACGGTATATATAATGTGTGTGTGTGTGTGTGTGTGTGTGTGTGTGTTTAGACGGTACTCTTCCTGTCCAGAGGAGGAGGAGGACTCACGCCTTCGGCGGAGGAGACCCTCAGAGCTGCCTGAGACCTTTAACCGAGGATGACAACCACGACTGCAACGACTCTGACGGAGATCCCGGTACACGCCGATACACATAATAATACACATTTTAATAGACAACAATACACATTGTAGTACATGCCGACACACACAGTAATGATACTCAAATTTAATAATAAACACTTCATAAATATTACATCTGCACTGTGTAGTGTTAATAGGTTCACAGTGGTCAGGCTGAACCAGTCTATGTTCTGACGTTTTGTCATGTGACCCATGTTTGCCATGTGACCTGTCAGAGTGCAGGGAGACGGACTGGTTGAACTGTACTGACGGTAAAGGGTCATATCAGGTGAAGGGCTGGAGCCTGATGCGGCAGCAGTTTGTGGCTCTGATGTGGAAACGCTTCCTATATGCTCGGCGCTCCAGGAAAGGCTTCTTCGCTCAGGTATGCTCTCATCTTTTACACTGTTCTCAGTGAACTGCAGCTGTTTATTCTGGGGTTTCTGCAGATTTGTTTCTTTTTAACATGGTTTCAATCAAATGTTTCAGATTGTTCTTCCTGCTGTGTTCGTCTGCATCGCTCTGGTCTTCAGCCTCATCGTCCCCCCGTTCGGAAAGTACCCAAGTCTGGAACTGCAGCCCTGGATGTATGAGGACCAGGTCACCTTCATCAGGTACACAGCTGCCCTAAACCGCCACACCCTCTGTACACACAGCATAGTTGTAGTAAACCAGGTTTCTGTCTTTGTCTCCTGCCAGTGATGATGCTCCTGCAGACGTCAATATGCAGAAGCTGCTAAACGCTTTGCTGGACGATCCAGGCTTCGGGACTCGCTGCATGGACGGCCATCCCATCCCGTAAGAAACTTAAATATGTAGTATGGATATTGATCAGATGTTTGACTGCAGTCTGTAACGGTCTCTGTCCTCCTGGTCTGACAGAGAGGCTCCCTGCACGATGGGCGATGACAACTGGCACATCCCCAATGTCCCCGAAAGCGTCCAGCAGCTGTTCAGCTCTGGAAACTGGACCATGGAGGATCCGTCCCCGGCCTGTGTCTGCAGCTGCGATGGCAAGAAGAAGATGCTGCCGGACTGTCCTGCTGGAGCTGGAGGCCTGCCCCCCCCCTGAGGTCAGACCCTGCAACAGATAATACGCCAGATGAACCACCTGTAAAGATGTTGTTCAGCCTTTCCGACAAGCGCACTTTGCTGCCTTAGATTCTGAGATGGAGATGATCTGTGAATGTTGAGAGACATGTAACTGAAAAATCAACTGATTCATGTCTCTGGTTAAAGAGTCTCAAGAATCTTTTGTCACAAACTAACAAATGAAAACATGGAAACAGCATTTGATTAAAGAGCCTCACTTGAAGAACAGTTTAGTAGCTTTTCTAGAGTTTTCAGCTGTTTCACAGGATCCTCATCAGTTGTAGATGTTATTGAAGTTGTTCCAGGTGAAAAAGAAGCAGAAAGTTTCTACTTTACGTTGGTGAACAAACTTCCTGTAAAGTGTCGTGCAGATGTTTACATGTGATGTTGCTGTTCAGATGAAGCTGAGCGCCACCGACACACTGCAGAACCTGACAGGAAGAAACATCTCCGACTACCTGGTGAAAACATATGCCCAGATCATCGGCAAGAGGTGAGTTCACAACACACCTGCTAAAAAAATACACCTGAAAATGCATAAACTAAACCTTTGTGCCTGATGTTTGTTTCCAGTCTGAAGAACAAAGTCTGGGTGAATGAGTTCAGGTCAGTCTAATTTTATTTTGAAATCACAGTTTCTGTCGGTCAGCAGCTGGTTCCAGATGTTCATGTTTTCCCCTCTCCAGGTATGGGGGATTCTCATTGGGCGCCAGGAGCACTCAGGTCCTGCCACCGGCCAATGAGATTGACGACGCCATTGAGAGAGTCAGAAAGATCTTTGAGATACAGAAGGTCAGTTTGAAAAGGCTGAAACTTTTCTCCCTCTGGTCAGTGATCATCTGTGAAAACACTGTCAGCACCAGGTTTATTAAAATACATGACTTCAGTCAGTGAGCTTCACCACACATCAAACTTTATATTTGACTCAGCAGCAAAAAACAGAGTCAGGACATCAACTATAAAATCATCAAACATAAAAAACTCTTCAATAAGACAATGAATCCAACTAGAAAAACACAGGTCAGACTTTCTGACTGTCCGGTGTCTGATGAGATGACTGACATATCGGAGAAAACCTGGTGTGAAAATATTAAACGTGAGGTGTTTTCTGCAGGAAACCGCTGCAGATCGATTCCTGGACAACCTGTCAGGGTTCATTAATGGCCTGGACACAAAGAACAATGTGAAGGTGAGAAAATAAACACATGTAGTATGGAACAGGTGCGGAGCATGGTTGTGTGATCACACAGAAAATGATCTCTGAAAATAATGTGTTTTACACATAGTTCTCAGGTAAGTGGAGCAATTAGATGAATAATGAATCTGTGATGATTAAACTGTCATTTCCCCAGATCTGGTTTAATAACAAAGGCTGGCACAGTATTGGAGCTTTCATCAACGTGATGAACAACGGCATCCTGAGAGCACACCTGCCTGCAGGGGCCGAGCCCAGCAGGTACGGCATCAGTGCCTTCAACCATCCTCTGAACCTGACCAAGGAGCAGCTGTCTCAGGTTGCTCTGTGAGTACACACACCTGTACAGCTGCACACCTGTATTACACTCACCTCTACAGCTGCCCACCTGTACTACAATCACCTCTACAGCTGCACACCTGTACTACACACACCTCTACAGCTGCACACCTGTACAGCTGCACACCTGTACTACACTCACCTCTACAGCTGCCCACCTGTACTACAATCACCTCTACAGCTGCACACCTGTACAGCTGCACACCTGTACAGCTGCACACCTGTATTACACACACCTCTACAGCTGCACACCTGTACAGCTGCACACCTGTATTACACACACCTCTACAGCTGCACACCTGTACAGCTGCACACCTCTACAGCTGCATACCTGTATTACACACACCTCTACAGCTGCACACCTGTACAGCTGCACACCTGTATTACACACACCTCTACAGCTGCACACCTGGATTACACACACCTGTACAACATACACCTGTACTGTTGCACACCTGATCTACCGCAGACAGGAAATGCAGAAGCTGATACAGACCAGGTGTAGACCCCTACATACCTAACTCTTCCTCCTCTTGTTTATTTCCAGGGTGACGACTTCTGTGGACGTCCTGGTGTCAATCTGTGTCATCTTCGCCATGTCCTTCGTTCCAGCGAGCTTTGTGGTCTTCCTCATCCAGGAGCGTGTCTGTAAAGCTAAGCACATGCAGTTCATCAGTGGGGTGCAGCCACTGCTCTACTGGGTGGCCAACTTCATCTGGGACATGGTGAGACACGAAACAAGCGCTCATCAGTCAGAGCGTGTGTGTGTGTGTGTGTTTGTGTGTGTGTGTGTGTTTGTGTGTTCTGAGTTGTTGATGTTTGTGTGTGTCTGCAGTGTAACTACATCGTCCCGGCAACACTGGTCATCCTCATCTTCATCAGTTTCCAACAAAAGGCGTACGTCTCCTCCACCAACCTGCCCGTCCTTGCCCTCCTGCTCCTGCTCTATGGGTCAGATACTGCACCACACTACACTGTACTACACATTAGTGCACTGTATTACACTGTACCACACTGTGCTACAACACTATTCACACTACAGAACACCACCTAACTCCTAACCTGCCAGTTGCTCTGAACCCAAAGGTTGAGCAGAGTAACAGAATATTTACACTGTGTATAAGTGATGAGTGTAAATTCCTCTGCAGCAGTTTGTTTTCTGACTCTGTTTCTCTTTGGTTTAGCTGGTCGATCACACCGCTCATGTACCCAGCCTCCTTCTTCTTCAAGATCCCCAGCACGGCGTACGTTGTCCTCACCAGCGTCAACATCCTCATCGGCATCAACGGCAGCATCTCCACCTTCGTCATGGAACTGTTTGGAAACAACGTGAGTGCATGGATGGACAGACTACAGCTTCAGAACAAAAACTGTAGCTTCAGAGTAAACAAACTGAAGCTTCAGAACAAACAAACTGAAGCCGCAGAATAAACAAACTACATACTGCAACAGCTTTAAAACAACCCTCAATAACAAACTGTGGTTTGAAATAAACCTCAGACTAAACTTAAATTAAATAAACTTAAATAAAGTAAAATAAACTAAAATAACATAAACACAGACAATTACATAAACTTAAATTTAAATGAGCTGTGTCTTAATTTTCGATCCCTTTGCAGGAAATTGGAGGAATCAATGACATCCTGAAGAACGTCCTCCTCATCTTCCCTCACTTCTGCCTCGGTCGAGGACTCATCGACATGGTGAAGAACCAGGCGATGGCCGACGCCCTCGAGAGATTTGGTAACACACACAAACACACTGTGACAGTTTGTGACAGGTGTGGATATAAACTGTGTATCTCTATGAAACACTGCAGACACTATGCGTATTGATGTAAACATGCAACAGCCAAAACATAAATATTTAATTAAAACCATTCCTCATCAAGCACTTACAATTATTTGTTTAAAAGAGTCAGAAAATTCATGCTCATGAAAATAGCTGCACAGTTAATGAGAAGTATATTTGTGACAGTTGTGTGAATGTTGTGTTTCAGGTGAGAACCGGTTCCGTTCTCCTCTGGAGTGGGACATGGTGGGAAAAAACCTGTTTGCCATGGCTGTGGAGGGGGCGGTGTTCTTCATCATCACCGTCCTCATCCAGTACAGATTCTGCATCAAACCCAGGTATTTCTACACACCTGTTCTGCGTCTCTGAGCTCTTTCTGTGGGCACTGCATCACACACACTAACTCAGTCCTGTTGAAACTGTAACGTATTCAAGTCGCTGCACTTCTTCTCTTTGTGCACTTGGCGGCAGCAGGCAAATTGTAAATAGTGCAGGTTAACAAAAAGTGACGTCATCCTGCAGAAACGTTTTCTCTGTGTGAAAAGAGCCAGGATTGTTGGATGGATTGTGGTTTAAAGAGCAGGTGAGTCAGGTTGCGGCTGTGTGACTTCAGTCTGTGTGTGTGCACACAGGTCGGTCAGTAAACTCACCAAACTGGGAGCTCTGGGTGAGGAGGATGAGGACGTTGCCCGGGAGAGACAGAGGATCGTCCACGGACTGGGTCACGGAGACATCCTGGAGCTCCGACAGCTCACCAAGGTACACACAGTATACACGCAAATACGCACAACTTCACATCTTTCATCACACAACACAGCAACATGCTCTCCTGAAATGGCAGCAGCTGAGGGGCATAGATATACTGAGTGAAAACTGGAAGGAAACAGAGGCTGCAGAACTTCATTCAGAATCCTGCAGTTTTTAGGTTCTCCTCAGTGTCACAGTAATCCAGTGAGATTTGTCCGTACATCCATGAGTTCTCTGCAAACAGCAGCTGATCACTGTCAGTTCAGCTGCTAGTGATTAGACACTTTGTCTAAATGGAAACAAATACAGAATAAAGACCTTCCTGTAAGTGACATTTACATGGAACATGATGAGTTTCTGAAACAGCAGAACATTGATGTTGTGGCTCTGAGCTGAACATGCTGAGGTGCAGATTAAATTGATTCTTACATCTTAAAAATGTCACTTGTCCTGCAGGTGTTTAAGAGGAAAGAGAAGCCGGCAGTGAATCGACTGTGTGTTGGGATTCCTCCTGGAGAGGTGAGAGTAAACGCACCACTCAGCTGAGATTCTAAACTCTGTGCAACCCTGAAAACACCAACATGACCTCTGTTTGTGTGTGTGTCAGTGTTTCGGCCTGCTTGGTGTAAACGGAGCTGGAAAGACCACCACCTTTAAGATGCTGACAGGAGACACTGTGGTGACCAGTGGAGAAGCCTTCCTGGCTGGGAAGAGGTGAGGTTATAATCTGACCTCAGTTTGAAGCAGAGAGCTGCTGCGTTCAGGACCTGAGGGGAACCTGAAGTCCCAGCACTTGGTTTATTGTTGTTGTTGTTGTTGTTGTGTTTCTGGACTCGGGGATTGACCTGCTTCCTGGGGATTAACACTTTGAGTTCAGAAGAGAAAAACTCGAGTAAAGTAACTTCAATCTTCATCTGCAGCTGCAGATCTGAGTTTTTCTTGGGCAGCTCACCAGCTGTTGCTCAGATCATCTTTCAGCAGCTTAAACTCAGAATCAGAACAAAACTCAGTGAAGCTGTTTTTATCTTTCAATCTTCAGGAGTTAAAGCTCAGTTTTTCTGCCTCGTCTTTTGTTTTGTAATTTCCCACATTTCACAAGAGCAGCTGGATGTTTTCAGGTTATTAAGCAGCCAAACGTTTCAGCTATGTGTCACTAATATTTGTGTTATTATACTGAATTAATCCCAGAAATGTGTGTATGTAAAGATTTTAAATGATGCTGCCATGACTTGTTACTTCTGAGCTGGTACATGGTGTACTACAGAAAACTGTAGTTCACTTAATACCCAGAGAAAATATTTAAAGTGTATCAGCAGGAAAACGTTTGAAATAAACAGAAACACCCAGTCTTTTATCTTCTGACTGATGACAAGAAGAAGAATGAGAGCTGGACGCATCAAGCTGACAGTGTGTGTGTGTCTGCAGCATCCTGAGGGAGATTGACGAGGTCCATCAGAACATGGGATACTGTCCCCAGTTCGACGCCATCAATGAGCTGCTGACAGGACGAGAACATCTGGAGCTGTACGCCATCCTCAGAGGGGTCCCCGAGAAGGAAGTCTGTGACGTGAGTCTGACAGTAACCGCTGCACAGGGCAGTTGTGGTGTACACTGCAGTCACTGTCCACACTGTCCACACTGCAGTCACTGTCCACACTGTCTATACTGCAGTCACTGTCCACACTGTCTACACTGCAGTCACTGTCCACACTGCAGTCACTGTCCACACTGTCCACACTGCAGTCACTGTCCACACTGTCCACACTGCAGGCACTGTCCACACTGTCCACACTGCAGGCACTGTCCACACTGCAGTCACTGTCCACACTGTCTACACTACAGTCACTGTCCACACTGTCTACACTGCAGTCACTGTCCACACTGTCCACACTGCAGTCACTGTCCACACTGTCCACACTGCAGTCACTGTCCACACTGTCCACACTGCAATCACACTCCACACTGTCTACACTGCAGTCACTGTCCACACTGTCCACACTGCAATCACTCTCCACACTGTCCACACTGCAGTCACTGTCCACACTGCAATCACTCTCCACACTGTCCACACTGCAATCACTCTCCACACTGTCCACACTGCAGTCACTGTCCACACTGCAGTCACTGTCCACACTGTCCACACTGCAGTCACTGTCCACACTGTCCACACTGCAGTCACTGTCCACACTGTCCACACTGCAGTCACTGTGCACACTGCAGTCACTCTCCACACTGTCCACACTGCAATCACTCTCCACACTGTCCACACTGCAGTCACTGTCTACACTGCAGTCACTGTCCACACTGCAGTCACTGTCCACACTGCAGTCACTGTCCACACTGTCCACACTGCAGTCACTGTCCACACTGTCCACACTGCAGTCACTGTCCACACTGTCCACACTGCAGTCACTGTGCACACTGCAGTCAATGTCCACACTGTCCACACAGCAGTCACTGTCCACACTGTCCACACAGCAGTCACTGTCCACACTGTCCACACTGCAGTCACTGTCCACACTGTCTACACTGCAGTCACTGTCCACACTGCAATCACTGTCCACACTGCAGTCACTGTCCACACTGTCTACACTGCAATCACTGTCCACACTGTCTACACTGCAATCACTCTCCACACTGTCCACACTGCAGTCACTGTCCACACTGCAATCACTGTCCACACTGCAATCACTGTCCACACTGTCCTCACTGCAATCACTGTCCACACTGCAATAACTGTCCACACTGCAGTCACTGTCCACACTGTCCACACTGCAGTCACTGTGCACACTGCAGTCAATGTCCACACTGTCCACACAGCAGTCACTGTCCACACTGTCCACACTGCAGTCACTGTCCACACTGTCTACACTGCAGTCACTGTCCACACTGCAATCACTGTCCACACTGCAGTCACTGTCCACACTGTCTACACTGCAATCACTGTCCACACTGTCTACACTGCAATCACTCTCCACACTGTCCACACTGCAGTCACTGTCCACACTGCAATCACTGTCCACACTGCAATAACTGTCCACACTGCAGTCACTATCCACACTGTCCACACTGTCTACACTGCAATCACTGTCCACACTGTCCACACTGCAATCACACTCCACACTGTCTACACTGCAGTCACTGTCCACACTGTCCACACTGCAATCACTCTCCACACTGTCCACACTGCAATCACTCTCCACACTGTCCACACTGCAGTCACTGTCCACACTGCAATCACTGCCCACACTGCAGTCACTGTCCACACTGTCTACACTGCAATCACTCTCCACACTGTCCACACTGCAGTCACTGTCCACACTGTCTACACTGCAATCACTGTCCACACTGTCCACACTGCAGTCACAGTCCACACTGTGTACACTGCAATCACTGTCCACACTGCAGTCACTGTCCACACTGTCTACACTGCAATCACTCTCTACACTGTCCACACTGCAGTCACTGTCCACACTGTCTACACTGCAATCACTGTCCACACTGTCCACACTGACTCTGATGGTGTCTGACTGACAGGTGGCAGAGTGGGGGATCAGGAAGTTGGGTCTGGTGAAATACGCTGACAAAGCAGCAGGAAGTTATAGCGGAGGAAACATGAGGAAACTGTCTACAGCTATGGCTCTGATTGGAGCTCCACCTGTCGTCTTCCTGGTAATGCCCAACTATTTCTTCTTCTTCTATAATCTCTGCAGACATGTCTATCTGCAGTGGAATAGTTTAGGTGTCACAATAAAGTTCGGACAAAATATTTCAGCACAAACTTTTGTTTCTGAGGCTTTCAGCCACATCTTGTGGTCTTCCTCAGCAGGTTGAGTTTCTCAACGAGATGATTTAGTTTTCATCACATAATTCCACAATAAGAGCATGTGATAAAAACTAAAGTATCCCCATGAAACCTGAGCAGCTGAGTCCTCACAGGAAGACCACAGGACGTGTGTGAAAGTTCTGGAGAAAAATTAATAATTTTCTGCAAAGTGAGATGTGAGTTTTTACAGTGCAGCTGTGAATTACAGCACCACCACAGAGCAAGGTTACACAACAGCACCTGAGCCCTCTCGGCCAATCATAGAGCAGCTCCATCGGATTTTGGGGGAGGGGGTTGTGTGGGGGGTTGTATAAGAGACGAGGCATTAAAAGGAGCTGCTTTCACTGAGGAGAGAAGAGGAGGTATTTGTTAGCTCATGAGATGCCGCTCCTCCTCCTCCTCCTCCTCACCTTCACCCTGGGCTTCCTGCTCCACTTGTGGGCCAGCCTCAACCTGGCTGTCCTCCTCGTTACAGGACGAACCCACAACTGGCATGGACCCCAAAGCTCGACGAGCGCTCTGGAACTGCATCCACAGCGTCATCAAGGAGGGACGCTCCATCGTCCTCACCTCACACAGGTAGGAGACACCGTGTCCTCACCTCACACAGGTAGGAGGCACCGTGTCCTCACCTCACACAGGTAGGAGGCACCGTGTCCTCACCTCACACAGGTAGGAGGCACCGTGTCCTCACCTCACACAGGTAGGAGGCACCGTGTCCTCACCTCACACAGGTAGCACCGTGTATTTGACTGTGTGTGTGTTGTGTTTCAGCATGGAGGAGTGTGAGAATCTGTGTACCAGGATGGCCATCATGGTGAACGGCAGGTTCAGATGTCTCGGCAGTGTTCAGCACCTGAAGAACAGGTAACACAAACAACAGGTGCCTGCCAGTAGCAGATTGTTACAGTCTTTCTTAGCTCTGGCAACGACACCATCGTCCTGCAGCTGGTTTGTTGTTAGTTGCTGTTTGTTGGAATTGCTGATTTTGTCCCCAGGTTTGGTGACGGGTACACCATCATCCTGCGGGTGGCGGGGCCCGACCCCGACCTGCTGCCCGTCATGAAGTTCATAGAGAGCGAGCTGAGCGGCAGCACGCTGAAGGAGAAACACAGGAACATGCTGCAGTACCAGCTGCCTTCCTCTCTCACGTCACTCGCTCACATCTTCTCCATCCTGGCCAAAAATAAAGAGACGCTCAGGATCGAAGACTATTCCGTTACTCAGACCACACTGGATCAGGTAAAGATGCAAAACACACACGTGACCAGGTGCGCTCTAAGGGAGCCAATCAGAGAGACACTGGGGAAGCAGGTTCTGTAAATATCTGTGTTACTGAGCACCTTTTACTCTGACTGGGTAGTTGACAAAAACAAACAACAAACGAGAACTACAGCTGGGTTGACTCTTTTTGACAGTGACAGCCAGTGGAAACCATGAGTGACTGAGGAGCAGCTCCACCTGAGCACATTGTGTTTGTCATTTCAGGTGTTCGTGAACTTTGCGAAGGATCAGAGTGACGACTATCACTCCAAAGACAACTCTGTGAGAAGGAAAGACGTCTCCATCGATATTCCAAAACTGAGCTCGAACCAAGGAGCCACTGGGGGGGCGAGTGGACTGAGGGAGAGTGTCATGTGACCGCCTGACCATGTGGTCATATGACATTAGGAAGCTGGAGCTCCAGCCTAGACTTGACCCTGCAGCAGAGAGGACGGCCCCTCGTCACCTGTCACCTGCTGCCTCGAGCCAGTCAATGCAAATGATTTCCTGTGGAGGCTGCTCAGCGGGCGCCGCCCGTTTCCAGATGACTTTCAAAGCAAACATCAAACTTTGTGCGGCTTCATGTCGCTACTGAGACATTTTTCTTTCTGTTCTCTGATCGAAGCGGTGCCTCTAATGAACACGTCTCTTATTTTCCTGAACTAACGATGAAGAATCCGAATCATTTCAAACGGCCGAGGGCTCGACTGCAAAAATTGATTTTTAAAAACCTTTTGATTCCATTTTTATTGTCAAACTTTTATTTATATGTGTAGCTGATCTGTAATTTGTTGTTTTATTTTGGCAGCGTAAGTGGCATTACCGTTTCCTGTAGTGTTTAACAGAGCGCTCGATACAAGAAGAGTTGATTGATTTTATAGTTAATTTTTTTAAGATGATAAAAGGAGCAGATTTGTTAGTTTGGATGTAAAACAGTAAAATACCTCATCAGCTCCTCACAGCACACTACAGTATTGAACAGGAAACAGCTGATCGATCACTGATCAATCATGGTTTCTCCTTTGTTTCATGTTGTCAGGAGGCTACACTGGAACAGCTGCGCAGACTGAAACAGCTGCTTTGACTGAAACGGCTGATAAAACAGCTGCTCAGACTGAAACAGCTTCACATCTGAAGCACTTTAGGTGTTAATTGATCTTTTTGTCTTTGCACTGAACCCCAGAAGATGAAACCTGTTTTTATTCTCTGATCATCAACAGGAAATGTTTAATGTGACACCATTTGCGGATGGGAACTGTTACTGGCCCAGAACCACATTAAAATAAAACAGATCCTGTGTTTCCACTCGGCTCTTTTAGCGCGTCTTTAATTCACGCGTACAACCGTTTGACCTCTGACCTTCATTAGCTTCCTTTTCACTGTGAGGTCCAGTGTTACAGACGTTTTCAGGATTAATGTCTGATTTCTGGCCTAGAATATGAAAACCCCATTATCTATTCATTATGTTACGTTTCTGTGTGTGCATCTTTTAAACTTTTTATTTTTCAGGTCAATTTGACGTCTTGTGTTAAACAGGAGACCAGAACACACGTCCAGACTTTGAACTAAAATAATGTTAGCTTCCATGCAAACCTTAAAATGTCCCATTATTCATATCTGCATCAGGTTTGTGCATGTAGCGTACAGCTGAGCTACTGTAAATAAAACATGATCAGTGATCAATCGATGATCTATTACAACACAGCACACAAACAGTGTGTCAGGTCATGTCTCGGTTTATTTTTCAGGTGTTTTCACATGCAGCAGAAATAAACCAGCTTTGCTAACATCAGTCAGCAGCAGAGCTCAGTTTAAAGGCACAGTCTGTCATTTTTCCACCACAGGTCTGGACGCTGCAGCTGTCACTCACACGTCCTATGACACAATGTGTTTTCAGGACCATTTGTACTGCAGAGGTCCACGGAGGACAAAGCTCAGGTGTTCATAGTGTTTGTTTCTGTTGCCATGGAGATGCAGGTGAGACAGGAAGTTAGTTCAACGGTGAGAAAGGACATGGAAACAGGAGTTTGTTCTGCTGAAAGTCGAGATGGGCGACGCTGTTCCTGACTGAGAGAGGGAGAGGTCTGTTAGCGACGCCATTGATTATTGATTGAAATCATTAATAAGTAAACCTTTTACATTGTTATATAAATAAATGATGTGTCGTTATAGATGAAGCTAATTCACCTGCTGCACCACTGGTGCTTGGCCTATAAACAAGTACCTTTAATGCATTCCCCTTTTAATACTACGTTAATGAAGTCATCACTGTCATGTGGGCGGGGTCTCACCTGCAGCAACTACCCGAGCATCAGTATGAGCTTTCTGTCGAAGTTCAGCTCGCTGGTCGGCGCTCTCGAACCACCGGAGGGCGTGAACTGAGCCGGAAAGAGAGAGACGACGTTAATCACGGACACAGTGGCAGCAGACTGGACATTAGGCAGCAGACACTGTCACAGGACACTAACATTAACAGGACAGTGGACTTGGACTGCCCAGGTGGTTCTGTGAGGAACCATCAGGGTCTTCGTGGGTCATGTCCTTGACAGCGTACCTCTGTTCATTTGGCCGAACTCATTGTGGAATGCTCCCACCAGCTTGCTGTACCCTGGTGCATCATGGGAGGTGGCTGCAGCCTGGAAAGCACTGCCCCAAACCGCCGGACCACCTGGACGCATCTGGAAGGAAACCAGCTCGTACACACCTGAAACACACACCTGGTGTTATAACGTAGATGTGGTGTCATTTGATTTTACACTGTGGGGGCGGGGCTTACCACCTTCCTTTGGTGGCTTCTTCAGGTTGCTCCAGGGAACCAGATAGGTGACCTCATTGTCCTGAGACGTCAGCATCGGCATTGCCTTGGAGATGTACTCTGACATCCAGGAGGGGTCCTGAGCCAGGGCTGCCCGGACAGCTGCCCGGTGAGAGTAACTATCTGGGAGGGGGGTGTCAGGCACAGGTTAAGACCTCATGAATAACAACATTGACACAGATGAAGGATGTCTTACCATATTTCCATATATGGAAGACCTGGTTCAGGCCGCCATACTCAACGCTCCAGTAGCCAACCAGCTCAGAGTGGGCGGTCCGCAGGTGGATCTTCTCATTGGTCAGTTTGAGGAAGGCGGCGTTCTGGTCTGGACGGATGCAGTAGGTGCGGAACTCGTAGAAAGTACTGTGTTTCTGCTGGGGACCAGTGGAGAGGTGCACACAAGGCTGCGGAGAGGAAGAAAGAGAACAGAGGTCTCACTCTGGTGGTAAAGCAGATTGAAGTCTGGACTACAGAGTGACCTAGACCAGGAACACAGAGACCTTTTATATTTTTATACTATGTCTATTTCCCTGTGCACGTTTGTTTGTTTGTTTGTCTTGATTTCTAACTGAAAATGGTGATTTTCACCCTCACAGTGAACATTTAGTGCTTTTTAAAATTGAAGTTCAAGAAAATGTTAAACTCAAGGTCAAACTCAAAAATCAAACAGAAACTTTTAAGCCCAGTAATTTATTCATTTCATTTCTACACATTCACTGACACGACATTTGAAATGTGATGTTTGTCCTGCACTTTATAAACAAACACACAGGAACCTTGTAAGTACTGACGGCGCTAATGAGGCTGGTGTGGAGATGCTGCCGCCTGGTGAGCAGCTGAAATCATTACAGCTGAGAGACGTGACCGTGGACATGTTTGAAACACGAACTGTCCTTTAATCTGCTGCTGTTAGAAAACTGAGCCTGGCGGGATTATTACATGACTCACTTGTGATCTTCAGCTCACAGGCTGAAATACAGTTTGTTTGTTTTGCTGTTTGTCTGCAGTTGCCCTTCACCTGCTGGTCAATGTTCCACTTTTCACTGACATCAGTCCAAAGATCGATAACAACCTACAAACTTCCAATATGAAGCTGATCCTCCAGCTGTCTCTGATCAGAAACATAAACAGGAGATTCTGACCTGGTTCATACCTGAACATGCTCTGAGCTGCAGGAAACTGGATCAGACCTGAGCACTGTTCAAACTGCAGCTCAGGGTCAGGGTTAGGTCTGGTCCTGGTCTGGTTCTGGTCTATTAGAGCTGAACTCACCTGAGCAGCAGGTGTGATCAGGGCAGCAGCTGATCTCAGTGAGCAACTTCTCAATCTCCACATGTTGAAACGAGAGAAAAACAAACTGACGCGCAGCAGAAAAGGCCCAGTCGGGAAGTTACCAGAGATCCTCTCTGCACCAGAGGTCTCACTGTAGAGAGAGGAGGTGGGTGGGGGGGTGGAGCCCCATGTTTTTGAGGATGATTTTCCCACCTTGACCCTTCAGAGACTCCGTAGGTACAACACCCGGACCCCAATTCCCCCGCCCCCAATCTCGCTGTGACCTTTTATTTGTATTTTTGATTGGCTCCTGAAGTTGCTGCGGAGTGAACCCTCCTGTCTGAGGTAAGTTGTGACGACATGATGTTTAAGTCTTTTCATTTTCACTTATTGATTAAATATTGATTTCTTATTATTAGCAGATCCTGTAACAGTTTTAATTATGAAAATAAAATAATTATTATAGGCATGTTTTTTTACGGAGCAGAGACGAGCGACGAGTTTGACGTCACATCCGTTCAGGAAGTGTCAGCAGCAGCATGTGTTTGGGCTCCAAGGTGAGCTCGGGGTGTTCAGGGTTCAGGGTTCAGGTGTATCGGGATTAGTTCAACATGTTCCAGGTGTTCCGGCTCAGTGTGCGGAGGGCTGCCTGTCTCCCTGTCCGCCGCCCCCTCGCTGCGACCTCCAGACTGGGACTAGGACCAGGTCCGGGACGGAGCCGGCAGCTCTGCAGCGGGCACGGCAGGAGAATCCGGAGCTGCACCGTAGACCCGAGCCTAGAGGAACAATTCGTGTTTGTAGATTGCACAGGTACTGCACAAGTACTAAACAAGTACTACATACGTATGATACAGGTGATACATAAATACGTCACCGCAGTTAGGGAGCGGGAATACTACAGAGGTAGAAATACTACAAATACTGAGAAACGGCAAAGTACTATAGGCCCATGTCAAACTGAAAAGTGGCCTCATGATAAAAAACGAGTCAACAGCAGAAAACAGACAATGTTCAAGCTTTTAAGACAAACATATTCACAGTTCACCATGATCTGGACTCATCGTGTTCCTCACTGATCAATACTGATCAATGCTGATCAATACTGTGCAGTAGTTGGGTTTCAGTGTCAGTTAACATGATGCTGCGTCTGCACAGGCTGGTGCAGTTCATGTGTAACATATTGGCTTTGTGGTCTCAGTGACTTCATGAATCAAAACAGATCAAAGAGAGGCCAGAGCCGAGATCCAGCTCTACAAACAGCAGAGATAGAGGAACACAAATTGACAGTATATCACATGATGTGTTACCATGACAACCCACTTCACCATCACTTGATTCTTTTTTATTTTTTACTTAGATTTATTATTTTTCTGTTTTTATTCTTTTCTCTTTTGTGTATTAACTGTTATGACAAAGCATGTTGTGAGCCGCTCTACCAGTCAAGTTACTTGAATGTGCAAATATACCTGACAGTAAACGTGATTCTGTCTCCTGGTACAGACCCTGACGAAGACCTCCATCAGGAGAAGGATCTCCTCGACCAGCTGAGCCTCAGCTCCCCCCCTGCTCGCCCTGACAACCAGCAAACCCTTCCTCAGAAACACCTGAGGTCTCTAGAGCGCCAGCTGCAGGTATTGAGGGGCGGGGCTAAGCAGGAGACCAACCCTGATGCCCTCATCCAGTTCCATGATGTCGACTTTCCGCTGGATGAAACTATTGTGGCTGCAACGACCAAGAAGAGGAAGAAGATGGCAGGTAAAGGTGACCACAAGATTTTTGGAACTCCAGACCAATGTGAGCCAGTGAGTGACACCTGCTGCTTGGGCTGTGGTGCTGTCCTGCACTGCACCGCCATCGATGTCCCGGGGTACCTGCCAAGTGAGAAGTACAAGACCCTGCTGAAGGAGGGCGGTCTGAGCGGGGCCACCTGTCAGCGCTGCCACCTGCTCACCCACCACCACAAGGCCCTGAACCTGCAGATGTCCAGAGACCAATACCGGGCCGTGGTGCAGCAGATCCGCCCCCATCAGGCCCTAGTGCTGCTCATCGTGGACTTATTGGACCTCCCCAACTCCATCGTGCCCGACCTGCCCGAGCTCGTGGGGACCAACAAACACATCATCGTCCTCGGCAACAAGATCGACCTGCTTCCTAGAGATGCTCCCAACTACCTGCAGCGGATCAAGCGGCAGCTCTCCCAGTACTGCCAGGACGCCGGATTCGGAGGGCAGGTGACTGACATCCACCTGATCAGCGCCAAGACTGGGTATGGCATCGAGACTCTCATCACCAGCCTTCAGAGGTCCTGGAAATACAAAGGTGACGTGTACCTGGTGGGGTGTACCAATGCGGGGAAGTCAACCCTCTTTAACACTCTGCTGGAGTCCGACTACTGCAAGTCCAAAGCCTCAGAGCTCATCCACAAGGCCACCATATCACCATGGCCCGGTCAGTCAGCACCAGACTCCATTCACATTTGTCTCAATTTAATGTCCAGTAGTTCATTGTCAGACTGCTCTGAATTAATTGTCCCTTAAAAAACCAATAACTGTCATTGATCATTCTGTCCCTTTATTTATGTTTATGGTTTTTTGTGGTGCGTTCAGGGACGACTCTGAACCTGTTGAAGTTTCCCATCATTAACCCGACGCCATACAGGATGTTCAGACGGCAGGAGCGACTGAATGAAGCGTCACGACAGATGGAGAGCGATCTGCTGCCGGATGAGCTAAAGAGGCTGAGGAAGTTCAGCAGTCAGGGCTACCTCGTGGGTAAGGCAGTGGAGTCAGGATAGAACGGCGAGACCTGTCCCTCTATCACCCATTGCCTTGTTTACCTGTTCACACGTTCCCCCATCTGTGTTTAGGTCGTGTTGGCAGGACGTTCCGCTTTGACGTTGCATCCAGACCAGATGAGATCCAGTTTGATCCTGACAGTTTGGCTTTTGGAGAAAATGAAGACGGAGACATGACGGCGACAGGTGAGGCCACTCGGAGACACGTGACTGGACGGCAGGTGTTTGTTTTAGGTGATAATTCCTGATTATGTGCTGCTTCACTGTGAGTGACTCACCTGTCACCTGTGTGACCCGACATTCAGCCATCCGTGGCTCGACTGAGGCGTTCACGCACAACGAGCTGAAAGACGCTCACTGGCTGTTTGACACTCCGGGGATCATGAAGGATCATGACGTGAGTTTCACTTTGTTGTTTACAACTATCAACAACTGTACTACAACCTTCCAGCTACTCATGTCAGCAGTCAGATAAAGTACAACTGTCTCAGAGTTCAGTACTTCAGTAAAAAAGTGCAGTACTTTCTTGTTATCAGTCTCTCTCTTTCTCTCTCTCTCTCTCTCTCTCCATGTCTGAATGTCTCTCGCTCAGATCCTTGGCCTGTTGAACGAACAGGAAGTGAGGTTGGTGGTTCCTACTCACGCTGTCGTCCCCCGAACGTTTGTTCTGAAGCCCGGAATGAGTCTGTTCGTGGGCGCACTGGCCAGGATCGACTTTCTGCAGGTCTGACTTCCTGTTCTGTTACTGGAACCTGGCACTGATCAATTAGTTATTAATTATTGACCAGTGATTCGAGTCAGTTTGTGATCAGGGCCAAGCCCCAGTAAACATCAGAGCCAGTGCAGCCAGTGAGCGTCATCTGTTATTGATTGATGATCAGTTATTTATTGATGAGCCATCCTCTACAGGGAGAGAAGTCCTGCTGGTTTTCCGTTGTGGCCTCCAGTCAGGTCCCAATTCACGTCACCAGTCTGGACAAAGCCGATGGAGTTTATGAGAAACATGCTGGGAACGTTCTGCTGGGGGTGAGTCAGGTGATCTGTGGTCACATGATCAGTCAGCTGGTCAGACACACTGCAGGTGCTAAGTGAGGATGTGTGTGATGTGTTCAGGTGCCTGTGGGGGGGTCGGAGCGAATGAAGGAGTTCCCTGCACTGGTTCCTGAGGAGTTCAGGTTGAAGGGTCAAGGTTACCTGAAGGCTGCAGCTGACATCACACTGTCGTCTGCAGGTAATCAATCAATCAATAATCAAGACAGGAGGCCCCATAGGTCCTCATCCAGTCTGCCTGACCAAACCTCTGCTGCCTCCACCCATACACACTCTGAACCCTCTGCTGCCTCAGCCTACAGTGTGTGATTTGAAGTGTGTTGGATGCCCAGGTGACCCTTCAGTCTTTGTTCGCAGGTTGGGTGGCTGTGACGGCGGTGGAAGGCGATCAGTTGCTCCTAAAGGTTCACAGTCCGGAAGTGGCAGGTTTCAGCCTGAGGACACCGCCACTGCTGCCACACATCGTCTCTGTAAAGGGGGAACGCATCCGGAATACTCCTGCCTACAAAACTAAGAAACCAGAGGGACTGGTGGACAGCGGACTGTCGGCCACAGGAGCCAGGAGGCTGCAGGTGAAGAAAAAGAAGAAGAAGTGAATCTGCACACCTGCAGACAGGGGGCCATACACAGGGACAGGTAGGAAGAGTTTATTCCACTGCTGAGGACACTTTGCTGTCAGGGAAAGCTGTTCACTGCAGACAGATGTGGACAGACGAGGCCCGAATGATCCCAGACGACGACGTCTGCAGTCCTATCTTCCTGCAACAGGCTGGGACGCCTCTGAACTCTGAGCACCATGTGTTTGTGGGAACTACATTAAAAACCGTTTTCTGCTGCAGGAACACGTCGCAAAACAACGTTATTCCATGGACTGACAGAAAATAATGTTTGGACATCCTGGTTTATGTTTCTGCAGAGTATGAAACATCTGTGCTCCGACCAACACGTTTTAAATGTTCCACCTGTATCACTCATCACAGACCAGACAAACAAACAACCATATTTTTGAAAAATCTTTATTTAAAAACCGAAGACAGAGTTTGATACACTGAGCTCAGCGTGTTAGTGGGTGATGCTGAGGTGAGGAGATCATAACAGGTTATCTGGAAACTTGTTGATTTAATTGTTTCTATCACTGATGTCAGGAACAAATCAGATGTTAATAAACTGCTGCCGGAAACGTTACACTCAGTCCACTTACTGATCCTGCAGAGCTTCTTCCCCTTTCGTGATAATTCCATGATTTTCTTTTTATCTACTAATGTCAATCACAATTAATTTCGCCTGATTCCTCCAGTGTCCGATTCTCTGACATCACAGCAAACTCAATGTGTCATATAGAAACATTATGGTAACCATACTTGGTTTTAGTCCCTTCAGGGAATAATATTTTATACAACTGTAAAATAATATTGCATTAACCTTTTTATGTCACTGCAGTGTAATTATAGGTACGTATAAACAAACAGTATATATCAGACAACAAAAGCCAGAGTATACAAGCAGGAAACAGTGGAAGGCATCAGCAGGGAATGAAATACAGTTTCATCTTTCCTCACGTTTGTCCAATGTTTCTCTGCAGAAACAGAGCAGAGGTGAAGAAAAGGTTCTGTACAAGCAGAAGAAAACACGGCGCACGCGGGACTTGAGTTTACTTTGGCTTCTCCACTAAAGGAATATTGCACAGGAATATTCAGAGACAAGCTGCAGCTACACCCAGAAGGGGTTCTTTATGCTAAACACAGATGTCTAAACTCCAGCTGCTAATCCATCAGTCTTTATTTTATTTTGCTCAAGACCAACATGGTTGGAAATGAGGGACTGTTCCAACACTCTACTTGATTTTTAAGTGCCACCCTTTAACAAAACGCCTGACTGATGGAGCTCAAAGCTGACAAATGTTCACACTGGACGAGTCTGAGGGGAAACCAGCTGATAAAAACCAGTTTCCGTCACAGAGACCAAACATATTTTTAGAGACAAACGTGCAGTTTGTGCTGCAGGATGTTAAGTGTCAACTAAAAAACACAGAAATATTAGTGCAGTTATGATGAAGACCGTTAGAAAAGCTAAAAAGTGATTGTCAGAGGCACTGGATGAAAATATGTGTTAACCTCCCCTATATTACAACAGCAGCCGTTTGTAGCAGAATGAAATGTTTAGCTGAGCGGAAACCTCGACTGTTCTTCTGTCTCGGACTAGATTTGGCAGACCGCACGTCAGCCTTTTCTGAAGTGACATGAAATCTGTCCACGTTCTGGTGTTGTAAGAAATGTCTGACTTCCAAAATGGTCCTTTTGAAATTCACTTGCAGAAATTATGCAAACATTAGCAACAGTCAGACTTGTCTGATAACGCAGCTGGTGTCAGGACTCATCAGGACAATTACATGGAATCAGCGACGCACGATCTAACGTTTGATCGTCGTCAGTGAAACATGACGAGTTCTTTGGGAGTCCAGACTGTTCTTAACATGTGAGGAATTCCTGACAGGTGTATAGGACACACATCATAGCACGTACCAAAAACAAAGCCAGACCTGCAGGAAGGTCCAAGCCCCCAACGTAACCATGAACCAAAGATCCAGGTCCTTCTCTGAGCTTGTTCTACGACAGAGCACCAGGTGGCAACTCAACACCACAGAAAGCAATGTCAATCAATTTATCAACTTTTCAACGATTTCAATTTGACGATACTGGAGACCACTTTAGATCCAGACTTGGTGACGTATATAATGCACTGGTGAGTAAATACAGAATTTACTGTCAGATTTGCACCAAACTGAAACGAGTCATTTGATATTCAGGGTGTGACAGCGCCCATCTGTGGCTGGAACTGAACCAGATCTGGACTAGAGGATCTGGCACTTTATATTTGGTGTCATCTTGAAATGTGTTTTAAGATACAAAGTTTCTGAAAATGACAGCTTGAAAAGAGACCAAGCTCATGTAGTTGCTAACAAACATATTCAATCCTCAAAATAATACAAAAAAAACAAAAAAAAAAAACATTTTAAAACCAGAAGCTTTAGCGTACTTCATGAAATGGCTCTAGTGCCAGTGCTCGGACACGTCAGACCAGAAGCACTTGAACCGTTTGGTGGGTTTTCTGTGAACTGCTTTGGGCAGAACAGCTTCGAACAAGATGTCCAAACCAAAACTCTGCTTCTGTGATAACAGATCCTCATTTCTGTCCAGTGGCGCCGTTGTCCATGTAGTAGACGTTGACAAGGTGGCGGTTCAGGTGCCGACGGTACTCAGCCTCCAAAGGGAATGTACGATCGCAGAAGATGCACATGTGACTCTTCAGCTCTGTTGGTGTTGGGATCTCCTCAGTAGGCGTTTCGGGGTCGTTGGCCAGCTTACCCGACCCGGCCCCATTTCCATTGAGGCCAGAGTCGTCACTGCCCTCAGAGGCGCTGTCACTGATGTCACTTCCCCCTTCGTGGCTGCTGTGGATGCCCTCATCATCCTCTGGGTCAGTGGGCTTGACTCGTTGGCCTGGAAGCACCAGGGAAGGTGGTGATGTGGGTTTAAGGAAGGTTGGAGCAGGGCAGTGTTTAGCTGGAGATGATATGTCTGCACCTGAGCTGCAGGTGGGTGAAACCTCCATCTCTTCTGATGGTCTGTTCGAAGTTTGTTCTGGAACTGGTGGGTCTATTTCATCTGTCGGGGGATTCTGGTGCAGCCCAGAGCTGGTGGTTTGCGTTGGGTTGTTGAGCTGAGACGATGCTTTTGGAGCTTCAACTGATGGACTGCTGACAGAAGTTCTCGCATCCACAGTTTGTTGAAGCCCTGTAGCTTTCTTGCTGGAGCTCCTGGTCTTCTTTTGTCTCACAGGTGTTGTCCCACTGGACTTGTGTGGCGCTGTAGTGGAATCATTTTTCTTCTTAGTGTCTTCTGAAGCAGGTTTCAGCTGCAGCTTCTCAGCAGCTGTGGTTTTCTGCCGTTTGCCCTTGGATGGATTGTGAGATGAAGACTTTTTGGAAAGATCTAAAGCCTCCACAGCTTTCCTCTTAACTGCCTTTTCCTTGACCACCTTTTCCACAGGACTTTTCTCAACACTGTCAGTTTTCTGCTGAGCTTCTTTGACATTTTCTGTAATTTTCTCTGACTTCTTTGATCCAGACTTCCTGGGCTTGTTAAGGCTTTTGTTTTCTTTACCACTGATATTCTTCTGCGGTTCCTTGTCTTTTTCAGGCCTTGACTTGTCTTCGTTTTTCTCCACTTTCTGCCTCACAACTCCAACCTCCACTGGTCTTTGTTGGTCAGTTTTATCTGTATTTGTTTGGTCTTTTTGAGATTCAGAAACTTCTTGGTTCTGGACAGTAGTTTTCTCAGCTTGCAGCTTTCTCGCACGTCTCTTCCCCTTATTGTCTGTATTTACAGCAGCTGCTGTAACCTCAGTCTGGCTTTCTTTAACGCACACATTCTCTATGGGATTCTCATTGATCTTTTCCATCTTCTTCTGCCTAGTTGTGACTTTTTTCTCTGGTTCCACCTTTTCCTTCACCTTTGGTAGCTTCTCTTTCTCAGCAACAACGTTACATTTCTTTTGAGCCTTGTCTGGGGTTTCACTTTGCCCCGGTTGGGTGATGCTGGGCCTGCTGCTCTTTCCGAGTGACAGGTTGATGGGGCTTGAGTCCACACTTTCATCATCGTCTCTGTCGTCCATGTCAAAGTCCTCCTCGATGCTGGACGAATTGTTGAACTTGCTTGCTCTGGAATCTGAGTTTTCCTCTGCACCTTCAGGACTAGGTTTCTTGACACGCAGTTTGACTTTTGAGATGTCCATGGCCACATTGCAGCCCGAGTGCCTGGACTTGATGTGGTACTGCAGGTTGCATTTCTTGGAGGCAGCGTACTTGCAGAGTGGGCAGAGGAACTGGCGAGGGTTGAGGTGGAGCTCAACGTGCTTCTTGAAATTGCTGCGGTCAGCGGTCTTATAGTCGCAGTAGGGGCAGGAAAGAGGTTTGGGGCCGTTGTGGACCTGCCGGGCGTGGCGTGTCACCTCGTGTTGGTTGGCTGCCAGGTAGTTACAGCTCTCACACTTGAAAGGACGCTCACCTGGACGCAGAAAAGTGATAGGATGTTAAAGTGAGAAGTGGGCAGTGTCACAGTGTAAACCTTTTCTAAAGACCTTCATGCAACATGTCAGTTCTCTCTGAAACAAGACAGTTCATGCAGGAGGAATCACATCCACAGCAGAGCAGAAAAACCTGAAAACACTGCTTCTGTCTCAGACCGTTCTCTACAAGCACCGGCCTGTTTATCTCATGAGGGTATGGATGTCGGGTGTGTGATCAGCTTGATCTGCTTTGGTGTGAACACAGCAACACAACACAGGAGGTCACAACAGGTAGTTGTACTGTAAATCACTTTACCATGTTAATCCAACACCGACTGCTTCAGTGAGAGCAACACAAACAAAAATGATTAGATTAGTATCCACAGCAAAACAATTAGATTATACTGCTCTTGGAAAACTTACACTGCTTATATCTTACTACTCTCACCACCACCACTACTACTACTACTACTACTACAGTACTAGTTTTACTGTGTACATGTCTGACTACTAATTTATTGTATATTTAAATTTTTTCAATGTTTGCCTGCTGTTAGACGTATGACAAAGATGCTGTTTACAAATCAAATAAATCTCAGGTCTTAGATTTAAACCTTAAGTTTGGACATGTAAAGACCAAGTCCAGTCCCAAGCGAAGACATGCAAGTTCTACTTTTTCTATTTTGAGACTCGAAGTCTGTTCAATGAATCTATTTATCAACAATCATTTACTCATCCTGAAGGATCCCTAGTCTAGTTCTGATCATGTAGAGCTATGGAACCAGAACCAGAGGGCATCTAGTTCAGTCAGTTTTCCAGCACAGCGGTGTTAACCTTCAGCTGTTTCTGTGCTCTGACATCTTGTGTGGAGTTTAATTCAGTTTAATGAAATTTTATTTGTATAGCGCCAAATTACAGTAACACCATCTCAAGGCACTTTACATAGTGTGGAGGACTGACCAGAATGAGTCCTCATGTGTCGGGTCAGGTGGGTTTTCTGTGAACTGGAATAGTCGCAGTACGGACACTGGAAGGGACGCACACCTGTAGAATACAGAAAACACAACACATACACATCTTTGTCACTCATGGCACATAAAGGAGTCTGAACTGACCAATCAGATTTTGTAATCTTAAAAAACAGATTCAGACCCTTGCAGTCATCCTACCTGTGTGAGTCCGGATGTGCTGGATGTAATTGCTCTTGCGGTCAGAGAAGTAGGAGCACTGGCTGCATGTGTGCAGTTTGCTGGGGAAGTGATTCCTCAGGTGCTTCCTCCAGTGGTACTGACTGACGGTGGTGTAGGGGCACAGAGTGCACTTAAACACCCTGCAGAGACACAGCACGCACACTCAGGTCTGGATCATAATGCACAATTTAATGTGTGAAGAGCTGCTGGGCATCAAACCAGTGGTCAAAACCAGTTTCCTGTTCGTGTTACCTGTGGTCTTCTCCCTCCTTGCTGTGGTGTTTCAGGTGGGCGATGTAATGGTCGTATCTGTTGGTGTTGTATCCGCAGCGTTCACACCTGATCAGCCCTTTGACATCACCTGTCACTGTATCCCCACCGTTCTCCGCCTCCTCGCCTGAAGGAGCCTGGGACTCAGGTGTTTCCGCCTCCTTGGTCTTGGTCTTGCTGCGTCCCTCCACCCGGTTCACCACCATCATCTTACTGATGCTGTGGGTGCTGAGGTGTTCCACAAACTCCTGCTCACTCTGAGCCTGGAAGTGACACGGTTTGCAGTGGAAAGGTTTCTTCTTCTTCAGGCTCTCCGGTGCGACGGCAGGGTTGTCTTTCCGCTTGGTGACTTGAGGAGCTGTTTTGGTGTTGCTAGAGGGACGGTGCTCAGCGTGACGGGACAGGTCTTCAGCTTTGTCCCCATCCTCTTCCACATCTTTACCTGTGACTACAGTGTCAACAGCCGGCCCTGGGGATTCTGGGTACTCGATGATACAAACCTCTCTGTGGTTCTGGTTGTCATAGCTGTACCTGAAGAGACACGCATGTGAGTTTCAATTTGAGTCCTGACTAGTGAATTCTCACATCTGATACAGGATTTAATGAGGATACATTTGATAACTGCAGGTGCACGACATAAGAGAGATAAGACTGGACAGATTTTTAAGGATGCATCTGATCATTATCTCAGCTGTCAATTTTTACTGTCTCTGAAGGAAAAAAGAGTCAACTGGTCACTGATCTGTTTCCACTGCTCCACCAGCTTCTCTCTGCTCACAGATACATCTGGAGCTGGTTTCTGGAAAAAGACGGGCCTCCCATTGTTGGTGAGGAAGAACCATGTGAGCCAGGTCAGCGGTGTGGCTCCCTGCTGTGTTTTTAATAGTTTTAAGACAACAATGGAGGTCTACGGCACAGACCGATAAGCTGAACCAGGTTCTAGATCCACACACATTACACTGAGGACACCACATTCATTGTTGCTGTCGGACTCTGGATGGGATATGGACTCAGTGACCCACACAGACAGAATCCACAGCCTGATGATTTATGCTACAGCACGAGGAAACTAACTTCTGACCTGATGATGCTCTCATCTTCGCTGTCTGAGTAACTGCATCCCACTGTCTTCAGCTCCATCATCTCCTTCTCATCAGCCACGCTGCCATCACAGGCGCCACCCTCCGGCGCGGTCACTGCCGCCACGTTGGCCAGCATTACCAGCTGAGGGGCAGGCAGTGTATTCCTGGGCAGGCTGTGAGCGTCCTCTATCAGTGGAACACCCACTGGAAACATCTCCGCCGAGAATACATGAGTGGCCATGCTGAGCTAAAAGACGACATGAAAAGGCGACAACATGGAGGATCAGACAACTGGGTAATTACAGACATGACAACAAAAAAGTGAAAATAAAACTTAACATGTATCTCTGCATCATCCTGAGAGCATTCTGTATTACAGTAAAGAGGAAGGCACTTAAAAACAGACATTACAGTGAAGTAGAAATACAGATTTGTAGTTGGTTTTTTTTGTGTGATAAAAGGAGAACAGACCCAAACACAACGTATTTACCAATCAGTAAGGCAGCAGGCAGAAAACTGACTTCATCAGAACATAAACAGATACAATTTTAAACTAGCCGATGAATCGATTAACGGGTTAAACCACATGGTCAGTTACATTAGCTCCACCTGCAGAAGCTGGAACAAAGTGATGAACACAATATTAATATTCCAGTGGTAAAATGTATCTGTATGTGGTTCAGAATTGGGCCAATCTGCCTAATAAATGACTTTATTTACTTTTGGCATTTAAATATATTTTAAATTCTTCTGTACTTTTACTTGAGTGGGTAAACAGGACATTTAATGACACTTTTATTAGTTTACTGAAGTTTTATAGACCAAATGAGAATATGCCACATATATTACTAAACACAAAAGTATTTATTAATAAATTCATAGTTTTGAAAACATGTCTAAATGTGTCGGGGCTCAGTCTGATTTAGACTCATAAGTGAAAGCTTTAAAGTTTAATTTTCCTGCAGTGAATTTAAAGTTAAATGTTATAAAGTCTTCACCACCGTCCACAAACCTCCTACAGTAAACACCATGAAATAAAAAGTGAGGGTTTGACCACGAAAACCAAGACAGGAAGCCATGAAGCGTTCAGGCTGTGCAGTAACTCTCCACAGGCTTATTGTTGTCACTTTCTGACATGACACTGTGCTGCAGGCTGGAAAGTCGCCATTTTGAAACAGCACCACAGCTCAGTCGACAGCGCCACAGACGGAAACACGTTCAGAACTCCGCCTGAAAAACAGCCAATTTAAGCCTGTATCTCACAGCGAGGAGGCCTCCGGAGAATAAACAGCCCCACAGACATTCAACGCTAATCTAAATGTACTTTACGTGTCTACGTTACTGAAAGGAAGTAACTGACCACATAACAACACACTAACCCACAAATAATTGAATGTTATGAGTTTTCTCAGCTGATAATAAAGTTGCTTTAGAGCAGCTTACGCAGAAAATCACCTTTAGATGGGAATTAAAACATTGAAGAACGAAAAACATATTTGCTGACATGTGTTTTGAGCTGTTGTTTTAAGATTTCAGAGAGTCAAAGTTGTAGCAGCGACCATTTCGCGAAACTTCACTGCGGAAGCGCAGAAGTCAAAGAGCGACATTTTGATTTTGGGCACCCAAAGTGAGGGTGAGGGGGAAGTAAAGTGAGTTTTCCTGCACTTTGTGCCGGAGAAGTGAAGCTGCAGTGGGGTAAATGTGAGCAAAGTGCGGCCCGGTGGTGTCGGAGTGTTAGCCATGGTCCTGATCAGCCCCGGACAGCGCCTTCTTCTCCACCTCACAGCCTCCATTTTCCTCCAACTGCCAACAACTTTACAGCCCAAAAAACGCTCCCGCAGCTTCACTTTCTCTCCGACGTTTCGCACCGGGCAGCGACGAAACTTACCGAGTCTTCAGATCCAAACTTTGCTCAACTTTTGCTCCGCTTTTTCCCCCCAGTTTTGTGACTTTTTGTCTTCGACGACCAGCGCGCAGAGAAAAGTGAAGACGGAGAAGTTTCCGCACATTCCTCCACAGCCGCCGACGTACGGTCGTGACGTCAGCACGTCGGCCCGCGGTGAGCGAACTGTTTACAAAAAACAATTGTTTACTTTTTTCTGTTAAATAAACATTTCTGCGCTTAAATAAATAATTTGGTGTTGCGGTTGAAAATTATATCGAATCTGTTAACTGTCAGTTTATTTACTGACACTGATCAACAGCTTTTTCTACTTTCACGTTTCTATTGTAAACTGTTTTCTACTTGTTGAAGTCAGTTTAATGTCGAATATAATAAATATACATATTTATATCTCACCAGTGCATTTATCTGTCATTTTATTTTTGTTAAGGACTATAACTATGTTTTAAAGCTGCTATAGATATAAAGTTCATTATTATCTGTATTATTATGATTATTATTGTTGTTATTAATAGTACTAGTACTATAGCAGTAGTAGTAGTAGTAGTGGCAGTGTCATTACAGCGTGGCAGGTGTTTGAGTATAGTTATGTCACCTAAAATAAAATTGAAATTAAGTGTTAAAAAGTATCTATATAAGTGTAATGTGAATAATGGAATAACACTGTACTACCCCCTCTGTACACTGTCACTGTTATGTTCTGAAAGCCTTCAGGTGTGTTATGTCACTTTCACTGTAGAAGTGAGTAAAACTTGTGCTGCTTGCAGTGGTTGAAAATAATGAAGTTACTAAAATACTACAAGTTTGAAGTATTTATATTTTACTTGAGTATTTCATTTTGTGATACATCATCCTCGGACTTCATGTCAGAGTCAAACCTTGTACTTTTTCCTGCTCTACATTTATCTGATAACTTTAGTTCCTTTTCAGAATCAGATGGATCCAACAAAATACAGACTGATCATCAAACTTTATTGATCCCTGGTGGGAAACTCCCAAGATACCCAGCAGTATGGAAAGTACTTCAAATTAAAAGTATATAAGGTAGTTAACATCAGCTACCCAGCGGTATATAAAGTACTTCGAATTAGAAGTATATAAGGTAGTTAACATCAGCTACCCAGCGGTATATAAAGTACTTCGAATTAGAAGTATATAAGGTAGTTAACATCAGCTACCCAGCGGTATATAAAGTACTTCGAATTAGAAGTATATAAGGTAGTTAACCTCAGCTACCCAGCGGTATATAAAGTACTTCGAATTAGAAGTATATAAGGTAGTTAACATCAGCTACCCAGCGGTATATAAAGTACTTCAAATTAGAAGTATATAAGGTAGTTAACATCAGCTACCCAGCGGTATATAAAGTACTTCGAATTAGAAGTATATAAGGTAGTTAACATCAGCTACCCAGCGGTATATAAAGTACTTCGAATTAGAAGTATATAAGGTAGTTAACCTCAGCTACCCAGCGGTATATAAAGTACTTCGAATTAGAAGTATATAAGGTAGTTAACATCAGCTACCCAGCAGTATATAAAGTACTTCGAATTAGAAGTAAATAAGGTAGTTAACGTCAGCTACCAGCAGTATATAAAGTACTTCGAATTAGAAGTAAATAAGGTAGTTAACGTCAGCTACCAGCAGTATATAAAGTACTTCGAATTAGAAGTATATAAGGTAGTTAACGTCAGCTACCCAGCAGTATATAAAGTACTTCGAATTAGAAGTATATAAGGTAGTTAACATCAGCTACCCAGCAGTATATAAAGTACTTCGAATTAGAAGTATATAAGGTAGTTAACATCAGCTACCCAGCAGTATATAAAGTACTTCGAATTAGAAGTATATAAGGTAGTTAACATCAGCTACCCAGCAGTATATAAAGTACTTCGAATTAGAAGTATATAAGGTAGTTAACATCAGCTACCCAGCAGTATATAAAGTACTTCGAATTAAAAGTATATAAGGTAGTTAACATCAGCTACCCAGCAGTATATAAAGTACTTCAAATTAGAAGTAAGTACGACTTATGTAAGACATGAACACGTGTAAAAGCAGACGAATAAATAAAAACACAGTTGTATATAACTGTGGTTGTAATACCAACAACAAACAAACTAGAAAGGTTAAACTCTATAATAAATGGTGAATAATAAAAACAATATTTCAAAGAAAATAAAAAAATAAAATACTAAAAAAATATTAAAACCATGAAAATTTGTATTTGTAAAAATTGTATTTAAACAATTTCACCCCTTGGGGACGCTCCTGCTTCACTTTCACTATATGTCAAACTTCAGTATGACATGTATGTAATAACAAACCCCTCAGCAGTGATCTATAAACACTCTCATCGGTGACCAATGATAAGTGATTCACTCATAAATCGATCACTTTTCCGTGTGGGCGGAAAAGTGAAGCCACAGGTTGATACACGCAGCAGCCACGCCCCTTCCCGAATCTACCCCAAACCGCTTCTAACCACATGGAAACACCCCGAAAGTTTAATGCGCCTGCCTTCAGAATAAAAGCACCATGTGGCGTTGCAGGGAGATGTATGGCGTGGTGTAAATAAAAACAACATATTTTATGCATTGTACTACTACTACTACAATAACAATAAATTGACTACAGTAACAACAAAGAGACAAGGAAAAAGTTAAGAAATAAAACTAATGCTACATATGCACAGAATCACAGTTTGACTTGTTTTCCTACAAAAGAAAAAGATCCATTTCATTCTACTGTATTTGTGTGGATAAACAATGAAAAATTAAGTGCTGGTTTTTACATAAACAGGAGAATCTAAGAAGAAATATTTTCTATACTATGTACTACTTCTATAATTGAAGGCTTCCACGGTGCTTAAGTTTAAAAACTGAAAATAAATATTCTTAAATGGTATAATAATAAATATAGAGATTAATTTAATTGATATTTAAACCGACCTGTCCAGGGTGTACCCCTGCCTGTCACCCAAAGAGAGCTGGGATAGGCTCCAGCAGATCCCCGACCCTGGGTAGGAATAAGTGTGTATAGATAATGGATAGATGGCTGGACATGCAAACCTTTCATTGTATGGATTCAACACTTATTACAATACAATATTATCTATTTTCTCTTTTCCCTCTTTCTCGTTTCTTCTCTGTAAAACACAGAGCTAAAAATAGTAAAAAGTTAACAGAGTTAGCCACTTGCTATTATTTTATCACTGTGTTGATCAAAATAATGTATGCATAAAATAAAAAGGAGAGACTTTAATGAAACTGATACCACATTAAAGACCTTCACCAACACAGACTCGATTTGTGTTTAACATCGCTGACATGATTGAATAGAAACTGTAAATAAATGTAATGTGAAATAGAGCATTGTAAATAAAGTATTGAATTTAAAAAAATGTAATTAAATTGTAAGCTTTTAAGTTTAGTTTTTAATTTAATTAAATAATTAACCTCAAGCACAGTAAAAAAAATCTTTTTGGTGGTTGACTATACACTGCCCATTCAATTCAATGTAAGCGAGCACATTTTATTTTGAAATCATAAAGCGGAAGTGTGACGGATTATTTCGTCACCTTGACAGTTTGGACTCCTCAGCGGCGACCGAGTAGAAGTTTGTCGAGTTTTCTTCTTTCTCTTTAGAAACACCAGTTTTTGTTAGGAGTTTTGTAAAGTTGTATGTTGGGTTTTTCTCTAAGTGCCGCTGTGAGCTGCGGGGAGAGTCTGTGGTCCTTTCTCAGGCGGTTTTAAGGGACAGAGCTGGGGGGGACGCGGAGGTCCTGAGCGGCTAATTCTCTGTAGCGGTTAGCTAACTTTCCTAATTAGCTTAACTTCGCCAACTGTTACCAGACTGTGGCAGCGCCGACTCTTTTTTTGGTGTTTTACATTAAAACGTTAAAATGAACTTCACCGAAGATGGAGCTCGGAAGTAGCAGCTAACAGACGGGTATCCGGGAGCAGGGACGGCGACGCAGTGAAGTTTCAGAGGTCTTAGAAAGTCCCCGGTGGACTGGAACCAGCACTACTGTCGGTTTTTAATTAATCTCTCGAGTCAGCCAGGATGCCCGGAGACCCCGTCAACTTTACCGTCCTCCATCGGACCTGTAAGCTGGTGGTGCTGCTCTGCCTGCTGCACATCTCCGTCACTGTCGTCTTTTACGTCCGCTCTCTGGACATCCAGTTCGCCTTCGCCCAGAACCAGCAGTCCCACAACGTCATACAGAAAAACGGGGTCCGACACACCGGGTCCACCTCCGGATTCGAGGTGAAGGCGGCCGAGGTCAAGAAGGAGGTGTCCGCGGAGGAGCAGCCCGTGGAGCCGCAGCCCGTGGAGCCGGTGAAGAAGCTGGAGAAATGCCCTGAAACGTCGCCTCTGCTGGGTAAGACCACTATGCTCCTGCCTGGGGCTCATGGCTCTGGTTGAAGGACTAAAATGTGCTTTCTGCTCTGCCTTAGAGACTTTGAGACTGGAAGCGTTAAGATGTTATGAGGTCTGGTCCAAAACCGAGACTGGGTTTGGTTTAGTTCAGTCCTGACCTGAGTTTCAGTGCCAATAAATCCATGAACATGTTTCAGCAGCTCTCAAGCCTTAGGGGGTTAGAGAAACCACTTTACTGCTTCAAATAGACTCAGGAGGGTTTTCTCTTTGTCTTTGATCAATCATAAAGACAACACCAGTGTGAGTATTTGACACTGACATATTCAGCTGAAATTATTATTTTTATTCTTGATTAATGTTCTGATTATATTGTCAGTGTGTGAATTGTTAAATAAGGAGTGAAAAAAAACATCACGGCCTCCCAGAGCTCAGGAAGGTCTAAGCAGCACATCCTCACATACCAGGACCAGAGGATATTTGGAGTGTGTAATCAGTCATGATTAGGGATGGGTGTCATTAGGATTTTACTGACGCTGATACTCGTGTTGGTACCACTCTCCGTTGGTGAAATACTGGATTCTGACCCCTGTGGTGCTGTTGGTTCCGTCAGTGTCAGGGGCTTGAAGCTGCTTTTTTTTCCAGTCCTGGTTTTGCTGGTTTTGTTAAGTAAATGAGTAGTTAAAGCAGCTCTGCATCAGCCTGAGTTTTCACTGATGTGAAACCAGCAGTGGACCTGCCCACATTATTACTGCCAGCCAAAGAAACCACAAATGAATTCAGTTTTTAATTGCACTATTTGTTTCAGTTTTGGTTCATGTGGTGTATTTTGAATCCTGATCATTGTTAAGTCATTTCATTGTCTTGTAGCAGGAGTAGAGGCTGGTGGAACCAGGCCAGACCTGCTCTGCAGGTTCACACAGCTGGTAGAGACTAGGACCTGTGTCTGTCTGTTAGGACTGATATCCTGCTGAGGACACGCTGCAGCCATTTCACATGGTTCATTAATATTAATCAGGAAACTATAGAACCAACACACACCCACAAACAAACTGAGGCACAGCGAGTTCAGGTGTGCAGCAGACAGACCTACCTGTCCTAATAAAGTGTCTACTGAGTTTAACACAGTGAAGGTTTCTGAATGTCCCAGGAGAAGGAACAAGCCAAGCTGAAAGGTTTTAGTCCTGTTAGACATTAAAATTGCTGCATGCCGCTGTAAAACCTGCACATTCCATTTGATTTCCTCAGGCTGCAGTCTGAGCAAAGGGAAGGAACAACGCAGAGGTGAATTACAGACGTCTGTGGGCAGGAAGGCAGTCGAGCTTTTTTATTTCTTTGCACACAAAAAACTCAAATGGGCTTGGACTGTTAAATTATGGTAAAGGTAACGTAAAAGTCAGGACAGGCCTGTTAGGTCTGCACCACGTTAACATCCAACTCTCTTTTGTTTGTGCTTTTGTACAACAGAAGCAACATCTGTGCTTCAAATGTGTAACACTAGAATCTGAGAATAAGTGACTGAATTTTACCTACACAAAGAATCAGACTGGCCTCATTTTAAACAGCGACACACCTAAAGTGAACTGGTCCTGGTCAAACTGTATTTGATTCTTCAGAGGAATCTGAGACGGGCAGGCTGGTGGTGACCGTGGACAGGCTGTCGTCAGTAAAACAAGGCAGTGATACAAACCAGTTGGTGTTTGCTAACGTTTAAGTGCATGAAAAACCAGACCTTTAATGATTCTGTTGTTTGAAACGGTTTGAACACAAATACATGTCTGCACCAACAGCTGCTAACAAACGCCTGAAGTCCTGTAGGTCCTGTTTTTGTCTTCTGTGTGGTCATGATAGAAACGCTGCAGGCCATCTGATGATGATGATGATGATAAACTCACTGAACCTAGGGACAGAAACAAACGGCACACTGCTATTGGAGGACAAGACTTTGCTGATTGTTACTGCACAACTTTAAGGCCAGTTATTTCTGCTTGTTCTGTGCAGCAGCTGTGTGTTAGTGACCTGTGGATAAGTCCTGAGGTTGGAAACAAGCTCTGCTTCTGTTTTTTTAGTGTTTGGGGAAGTCGAACGTTCATCAGGCTGAAAAACATCGTGAACGTGATGATGATCAGAGAAACACAGCTGTCATTGATTTGTCTGCAGTAAACCTGCAACGAGCAGTCGGTTAATCAAACGAGTCCGAGCGGATCAGACTGTGGTTACAGACTTGAGGTCAGCAAGCTGCTCTCTGCTCAGTCCTCTGATTCAGACCTGAAGCACCCAGCCTTAGAAGGAGCTCCTCCTTCTTCTCCTTGCAAATTCCTAGGCTGTTTGTGTGACTGTTGAACCAGCCAGTAACAGCTCAGACTGTTGGCTGTGTGTGAGGGGTTAATGCTGCAGCCAGTAACAGCTGCTGACAGTGTTACGAGTCTTGTGGGAGCAGTCGGGGGGGGAAAAGCAGATGTTTCCCGCGGAGGCTGCAGCAGGTCCTCTCTGCAGCGTTTGTAACAATCACCCATTTCTTCACAACGTGTCTCTGTAGTTTACGGTCAGAGCCCCAGACCGATGATGATCCATGCTGTCCTGAGTTTTTGGTACATACATGAGGACACACAGTCTGAAGAGAATCCACATCAGTTTTAGGGTTTTTCCCACTTCCTCCTGCGAAAAAAAACACACAAGCTCAGTCCCTGTGGATCCGCAGCTGATCGACAGTCGATCGGTTCATAAAGATTCATTTACTGCTTCTCCCAACTTATGAGGTCAGTGCAGCTCAAACTAGTCAGAGTAGTTGTGTATTAAATCGGAGGTTGAGTCGGGAATTGCAGTGGACACTAGGGGCAGAGCTGTGCAGGTTTCATGTGGTTTCTGGAGCTCTTGTGAACAGGGTGTTACGCAGCTGTGCTTCCTGATCTCAGGTTTCAAGTTTCATTTCTAAAGTTCAGTAGTAAAAATGAATGGTTTTCAAACGTAAGTGGAGAATGGATATAAACTAACCTAAGAACCTGAGCCGAGCCCCTGAGGAAAACATGTTGAACGTTTTTTAATGAGGGAGGGGCTGGGGCAAGAAATGACAGTTTAATATGTGGAGGATTGTGAATCAGATCAGTCTGTGGACCCTGTCATTTCTGTCTGACAGTGGGGAAGCAACATATCAGATTTCACTCTGATGACCTTTGGACCCATCCAGTGTCTGTGAGGTCTGACTGCATAAGGGATGACCGACCGTCTGCACAGATTTAAGGTGTCTGTGTGGGTTTATAGAGCAGCTGTACTTTAGTTTTCCTCCCGTCAGTCCAGCAGGAGTTCACGCTGAGAGACAGAAGAAATATTTTCTAATTAAACTAATGAAAAGAGGGAGGTTGTTGAGCTCAGTTCCTAACGTTCCTCCAAAGTCTTTTGGAGAGGATGGAAAACTACCAGTTTGTCTGTGTGTTAATGAGCAGTTTGGACAGAAAGCACATATTTGTGTGATTACAGACTGAAAAGCTGCTGAAGTTTGGAAAATAATGTGCCTCATGAAAAGGATTCCTTCTGTTTGTGTTCACATCACAGTGGTACGTTTTATGTGTCGTCATGTGAGCGGCACATTATAGCAGATCATTACCATCCTGTGTCTGAATGACACATTTAATTAAACACTAATGTGGTTCAGGAAGTGGTTGGTAGAATGAACCCATCACTGTTCTTGTGTTAAACCCTGCCAGTCTTTGCTTCTGCCTTCTGAAAGACAGCAAGAACCCTCCACACTTAAATGAATCTGGTTTTGTAATTAATTAGACATCTACATTTTCTGAAATAAAACGGCCCACCTTGTTTTCACATGAGAACTGTGTTAAACTTTCCACAGATTAAGGTAGATTTGCTATGGTTTGATGTGCTTTGTCCTCAGTGGGCCCCCTGCGGGTGGAGTTCAACACGCCAGTAAACCTCAAGCAGGTAAAACAGGACAACCCCAACGTGCAGCTGGGCGGACGCTTCAAACCCAAAGACTGCGAGGCGCTGCAGAAAGTCGCCATCATCATTCCCTTCCGCAAACGGGACGAACACCTCAAGTACTGGCTGTACTACCTGCACCCCATCCTGCAGAGGCAGCAGCTGGATTATGGAGTCTACGTCATCAACCAGGTAAGTGCAAGGTCATAGTGATGTCATCAGACAGTCCCGTCTGTCCACAGTGAAGGTGGAGGTCTGAAAGTTCTGATGTCGTAATAAAACTGTAAGAGACTGGTGACGCATAATGAAATATTTATCAGTAGGGCTCATATCAGCAGGATTAGTGATGATGTCATTTCACCTTTTCAAACTAAAAGCCTGTTTCCTGTCAGTGAGATATGGTGGTAGTGATGAATGACAGTGGAGGTCTGCATGGCTGCCCCTTCAAATCAGTTGAAGACTGACAAATGTGATGATAGTGAAATGATAAATATATTGGCTGAGGGTGTAGGATCGAAACGGTCCTGGTAACATCCTGGAAAAGGTTTTAAGAACCGATATGTAGTGGGTGAAGTGTGTGTGAGCTGCTGACAGCTTTGTCTTATCAGACCACAACACAAACATAGTAAAAAATGTGTCACACTGGAAACCAGTTCAGTCTGTGTGCTTCTGTTTGATCACGTGTTGCAGTGCCAAGAGAAATTAACTGGTTTGATTTGTCATGAAGCGTGATCTGATAATCAAAAAGTGACAACAAACATAGTGTGTTTATGCAGGAAATGTAAACAATACTAATTTGTGTCATGTCTTTATTGAACACACCCACTGAACATTCAGAGTGATGGAGGCAAAAGCTAATCAGTGTCAGTAGTTTACATACATGGATGCAGTTAATAAGATTAGTTTGGGGGTGTGGCTTAGAGCTGCTTCTATTGATAAAACATTTTTATAAGAATCTGCTGATGTGAACCATGCCTCGCAAAAAGATACACAACCAGGAGTAGTTGATCTGCACGAGGCTGGAAAAGGATGCCGAGTCATCTCGAAGTGTTTAGGCATCATCAGTTGACAGTTAAACTATCTATAATCATCCCGACTGTAGTCCAGTCCTTTTACCCGGACAATGGACTGAGACGGTGTACTAAACAAGTACGCCAAAACAAGTATGAAGTAGTGAAGTCCAGACAGGTACAGGTCATGACAACATGGCAAACTCTGGCCCAACAAACAGCGGATGGGGGAGCGAGGCCAGGGAAGGTACAGTGTGCGTCCAGTGAAGGCCACAGCTCCTTCAGGCCCAATTGTCTGGGCTTTCCTCGCCACCTGCTGCACAGTGTAGGGGGGCTTGGAGCAGAAGCTTCTGCTGGGCTTCCTGACTTTGGTCTGGAGGCTGAACAAGATTCACAAAAAAAAAAAAAAAATGAGTGGCTTAAAAAGAATTTCCATTCACTGATTAACTTTAACAGCAACAGATGAATTTTGTGTGACTCCTTTAGAGTAAAGTTGAATAGTGTTAATGGCACAAACAGCCAGGCCTCCTGATAATTAAACTAGGAGCTAAACATGAAAACCATGATACCAGAAAGACCCAACCAACTGTAAGATGACAGGTTTCAAACAGGGAAACGAGATTCTGTGTGTGACGCCCAGCCTGGGGGTGGTGATGTGAACAAATAGTTGTTCTGACTACATCTGAGCTCAGAGATCTGGAAACCTGAGAGTGTTTTCCTGAATCACTCTGCTAACACGAAGTCCTGTCCCACCTTGCTTGGTATCTCTGAGATCTGCAACAGGTCAGATTACAACTGTCAGCAAGAACACACCTGTTCACTGAATCTGTTACATAGAAAGAGAATTAATCAGCTGGGCAGAGGGTTTGTAAAGGAGACTCTGTTCCACCTTCCCCCCATCTGAGGACTCGGTTTTCTGTGACAGATCTGTTCTAAGACGACACTGTTGTCTACCATGTCCAACAGAAAAGAAACTGCAGACAATCAGATGTACGGGTGTGTGACAGTTTGAAATTCAGCCCTTGTCGACGAGGATTCACCTGCAACAGAGTCAGACTAAAGTAGAGGAAGTAATAGAAGAATGCGAGACTGTTCAATGACATTTACTGCCTGTTTTATTAGTCTGGGTTGAGCTGCATCGTGTGTTTGCTTTTAGGGTGTTTGTCAAACTCTGACGTGGGAGGAAATAACATGAAGAAATCAACGTTAGATCAAACAAATACATCAGGTACAACAGGAAAGAAAAGGAATAAAAATTTTGGACATCTGTTTCATTTTCACCATGTTTGAGAGTGGCCTGTCTGCTGTTGTTTGTTACCCTGCACTGAATGAGTTTCCCTCTGAGGATTAATTAGCTTATCTAATCAACTCCAGGTCAGCTTCTTTTCTATAGATACGCTTTGTTTTTTATAAACACCCCAGCCCCCTTTGCTTCATCTTATCTGTTTAACAGGGCCTCATTTGTTGTTGTAGCACATGTAGATAAGTTAATTATCATCTGCAGTCCCTGGGTCAGATTAAAGGGAATGACCTGTGATTTTTCTCTGGTGTTTTCCAATGAATGTGGTTTCGGCACACTCACAGGGGTTTGTATCTGTACAGAGTTGACTCAGATTGTTCCATTGTTTATCTGTACTGCTTTAACAAGGTCGCTGAGCAGCAGGTCATAAATCACCACACGCAATAGTGGAAGTTTTGTTTAATTGTTTCTGTGATTAAAGATGATTAAGTGCCGGCTGTCTTTTGTCTGTAGGTGTTCTGTAAACTGTGTGTGTGTGTGTGTGTGTGTGCGTGTGTGCATGCATGTGTTGCTCAGGAACACTGATATACACAGAGGGTGAAGGAACAGGTTGTGCAGACAGCACAGTGATAATTAGATGCTGCAGCTGTACTGATTCTGTGTCTGTGTGAGGGTCATTTGTGCGAGTGAGTTAGACACAGAGCTCAGCAGCGTTTTATTGACTCTGACACCAGTTTTTAAATCTTTGTTAGTTGGATGGGAATGAAGACGTATGTTAGTTAATGAACTCGTCCTGTTTTCTGTCCCTCAGACGCTGAGCTGAGCTGAAGGGTTTTCTCATGTCCCGTTCGTTCAGTCAGTGTCAGCTCAGTCAGCTCTGGTCCTTCCCAGCTGAGCAACATCTGCTCATGGGACTCGTTGCTGACCCGCCCTGTATCAGTGTATTTTACACTTGGGAAGGTTTAAATGAAGGTGGCTGACCATAGTGAGTCTCCCTAATAGATGTCTGTAGTGTGGTAGTGATTCTGCAGAGCTTCAAGACTCTGGCTGTTCACAGAAGGAGCCAGATCCAAACTGGACTTCAGGAAATGGGCACCTGTTTCTAACTGCATGGAGCCATGAGATTTCTAACACAGCAGAGCTCTGCTATACACATCATAGTGTTGAGGATTTAACACCACTCTGGATTTTTGTCTGTTCCAACTAACCAGCAGTAGGTGGGGCAGGGATAGTTGGACAACTAGCAGGGCAGTCAGTCCTCAAAGACCAGGGTTGGTCACCCCATCAGTTAAGTAGAGCTGCTGACGACTCTGTCAGATTTACAGATTTGGATGAGAACATGCAGGTCACTGGGGAGTCTTTATGAGCTGTTGATGCAGTTATCAGAAATGAATGTTCACATTTACACATGATGCTTACAAGATAAAGGTTTGTGCAGTACTTACGGATCAGATCTGTGATACTGTGACCAAACAGAGGCAGAACGTTTAGTGTGACTTTAAAATAGGAGCTTGTGATTTGGACAGTTCCACCACAGTGTGAACACTGGACACATCCAGTGTAGGAACATGGATAACACAAAGATAGCATGGTGTCCCAGGGCATGCTGGGAGGTTTGCCAACACACCTGCCTCATGTACCTGCAGTGACATGATCAGCACGCAGCCCATTATGTCAACTTTATTTAAACAAACACTGTTTTCTGAAGCCTGATTCTCAGCTTGTTAGTCTAGACTAGTTAAACCCAGCATTAAAAGATCAGGACTTTGGTTCTATTGTTCAGAGACTCTTTAAGGTAAAACCTCCAGGAGCATCTTCAGCTCAACTCATTTTCTATTTCTTCATCTGATTCTTCCTTGTCTGCCTCCTCCTCACAGCTCTCGGTTTGTTACTCACAGTTGTTCTTCTCTCTCCTGTCTTGTGTCCTCGCCCTCCTTCTCCTGCTCCTCTTCCTTCTTTTGGTTTCTCTGCTTCTCACACCGCCTCCCCCTCCCTCTGCATGTCAGGCATTTCTGACCAATGGCTGTGGTCACTGGAGACGCCAAGACCCGCCCCCTGCTTGTTCTCGGCCAATTGCAGCTGGTGTTGGCTGACAGGGTCGCACTGGTAATATGGGTTTTTCTTCTCTTTCTCCTACTTGCTTCTGCTGTTTTCTGTGTTTCTACCTACAGCTCACATTTGACTGGTTGTAATTAAAGCAAGTTTTTATTTTCTAGAGACAGAAATGTGTGTTTGGTTTTTTTTTTTTTTTTTTTTTAATGAAACTGTTTATAAACCCTTAACCCATGTGTGTTTTTTCATGTCCACAGCCACAGGTAGACACAAATGCATGAAGAAACACCTTTAATCACCTGTTTGAATACAAAAACCTGCTTTGCGTGAAAAGAATAGTTGTTGTTTGTCAGTCATAAGACTGTGCTGGTCATGATTTACTCTTCTGCATGTTAGCTCTGAGACATCCGTAACTGAGCTGTGGCTCTGCTGATTGGACATCGAAAGGAGAAAACATTTATAGACATGAAGTTAAAATGAGTCTGTCAGTGACATATGTAATATGTGTGTTTCATCCAGTATTTTACATATGGATCAGTTTGTAGGTTGAAGGTTTATTTATCCTGAGCCGAGAGTTTATTTGGGATTATCTTACTCAAGGTAGACTCCTGTCCCAGACATGTTGTTTGCACCACAGGCCTCCAGCTCCTACTCTGTCACTGTTACAACCTGTCTGAGTCACAAAATATGCCACATATCAGTCCAGGCATCTTCACGGCTCCAGGTCTGTTTGACACAGACTGTGGATGAACTTATGGACCAGGTTGAGTTCACTGTCCTCTGTTTGTTTAATCTTCCTACTAAGTTAGTTTATGGTCTGCAGATATCTGAAAAAATCTGTCCTGACCTGAGAAATGTGACCGGTGTTTAAAAGCCTCATTACCACCTGCACATATTCCACACTGCTGTTTAATTTGATCCAAACCACCTGCTGACTCACAGATTAGACCCAAAGTGTTTGCTTCATGTCAGTATGTGACACCCACATATGGAAAGTATCTGTTTGCTGAGGTCTGTGGTACGAGGAGTGTGGGTGGGGGAAATGGTGTCTGAGTTGATTTACACAGCAGCTTTTACTGCAGCTCTGATAATCTGTCTGTCTCCTAAAGTCCAGAACCCATTTTCACATGAAATTTATCTTCATCTAAAGATTCATCTCTCAGTGGCTGCCCCTGTCAGCCCCACAGTTGGTAAACAACACCACACACCTGAGGACTCGCTGCAGCTGTTGCCTAACAACCTGAGGTGTGTTTACCTCTGCGTGGACTCAAATACCTGAGGAGGATTATTGTCAGTCAGGCGGCAGGAAGAAATTGTCCCGGCATTTCCTCAGAGACTCAGTCTGAAAACAGGAAGGGCCTTAAATCGTACGGTGACGGAGCGAGTGTGCACCTGATCAGGTGGGACTGTGGACTCTTTCTGTCGTCATGAGACAAAGATGTTCAGATCTGACTCTAAGCTGTGAGGCGTTCAGGGACTCTGCAAACTCTACTCTAAAACCAAATTTATGAACAGTTGTTTGCTCACCAGCGGCACTTCAGGTGTGTTGCCACGGTAACGCTGCTGTAAAATAAATATATGATAAAATAATACATGCTGAATTATTCCACTGTAATCACTGGCATTTACTTTTGGTGTCGACTTTAACTTCATTGAGCTTTAACACTGATTTGCCGACTGGTGAGTGGACCTGGAGCCGGAGGAAGCTGCTGTGTGTTTGTCCAGTTTTACTGAAGCTACACATTTTGTTCCCACCAAAATGTTCTGGTGTGGCGGACTCCCATGAGTCAGGGCTGCAGTCTGCTGTTTAAATATGAAGAGGTCAGAATTCAGGATTACTATTTCTCGTATAGAAAATGTGTTTCACTGTTCTTAGCTGTTTTCCCCCATCACACCAATGAAAAAGTGATAGGGTTAGGGTCTGTGACAGGCAGTACTGAAGGATGTGTTCTTCAGTCATATGTGTCAAAACACATGACCTACACTATTTGTGTGTTATGTGCTGACAATAGACTATACAGGCATTTTGACCCTCTGTGTGTGTGTCTGCATCAGGACGGGGACGAGATCTTTAACCGGGCTAAGCTGCTGAATGTGGGCTACATGGAGGCTCTGAAGGAGTACGACTACGGGTGTTTCGTCTTCAGCGACGTCGACCTGATCCCCATGGACGACCGCAACACCTACAAGTGTTTCAGCCAGCCTCGTCACCTGTCTGTGTCCATGGACAAGTTCGGCTTCAGGTGAGGTGACACCTGTCCTGCTGGTCACGGATGGTAATGTAATGACCACAGTACTGACAGAACATCAACCCCACTTGCATCAAAGCAAGATGATACTAACCAAAAATGGGAAAAATGAAGTGTGCTGAGGTTGATCATGCAGCTGCTCCTCTGTTGGTGAGGGTGAGGGTGAGACTTCCGTTCTGGATGGATCCACTGGTGCTTCAGGTTTACTTCCTGTCATGTGTTCAGGAAGTGCTTATAATGATACCAGGCTCTGCACTTCCTGTTTCCTGTACACACACACACACACACGCGCGTTTTCCTCTGAGGGTCGAGTGACAGTTCACTTGTTGCCATAGATCACAGTAACACTGAGTCATAGCAGCGACATTATCAGTCCTGCAGCTTTTCCATCACACCATGTTAACAAACATTCCCTCTCCAGCCGCACGGCAGGAATCGTCTGTGTTTTCCAGCTCGTCTCTTGAAAGACTTCCTGGACTTCCTTCCTATTCCAGAAACTGAGCTGGTTTTCAGAAAAAAAATGTGTGCAGTAACGGACCTGGACAAAGTGTAGTGATAACTGTATTTGTGTTGTGAACTGGGACAATCTCCCAGTTCAGCAGTTCACTAAAACAATTGTTCAAAGAAGAGGTTGATGTCCATCAGCATCAAGTCTTAAATTTACCACAGGAAACAAACACACACACACACAGTTGAATCTGAAGTGTCTCCCTCTGAGTCTGATAAACGTGAGGCTGTTGCTACATGTAATGAAAATGTGTCTCTTGTCCTGTAGGTTACCTTATAATCAGTATTTTGGAGGCGTCTCCTCGATGAGTAAAGAACAGTACCTGAAGATCAATGGCTTCCCCAACAACTACTGGGGCTGGGGGGGAGAGGACGACGACATCTTCAATAGGTACAAACCTCACACTGACATCGTGATGCACCAGCAACTCAGATTCTTCTTCTCTCTCCACCTGAACCTTTAGAGCCTCCTGCTCTCCGACATCACACAGGCCTGCTTCACAGATGCTCAGTGCAGACGCCGGTGGTGCATCCTCGCTAAAACCGTTTGTGTCCTCTCCTATTTTATTTTGCTGATGTGATACTACTGTGGGGACAGTGTTGTTTTGTTGTGATCTGTATATAGCACTGAAACTGTTTACACTAACGTTACATTTGGCAGCTTTTGCACTTAGGAATGATTGGGGTGATTTGTTTACTTTGTCTCCCATTAGCCTGACAGGTTACATTTCTGGTCTAAAAATACAAAATACAAAAAAACCCAACATGGTATCAAGAGATTTGTTTACTGTGACAGAAACCAGAGAAAAACTGATGGCTGGGACTTTGGGAGTCTGTTTTTGAAGAACAGTTTAATCAAATATGAGAATAGCTGCATCAGGTTTTTGGGATTGTTTTATAAGCAGTCAGCAGGAAATCAGTTTTATTTGGTTTGATGCTGAGTCACCCTGAGGCTTTAAAGCTGTTTCTGCTCTGCATCTTAATAACAACAGGAAACACATGGTACTAACCCGACCCGCCTGCCGACCTGGTTTGCATGTCATCCTCCTGTCTGCCATTGAACCATGTTTTCTGTGATAAATGAAGTGACCTTGGCTCACAAAATAGCAGTGCATGCTGGGAAATGCTGTCCAGTCCTGATAAAGGGGATGAGAAAGTTGAGCGAGGTCCGAGTTTTGTTTCCGATAGAGAGCTCTGTTCTGCCTCCTCCTCATTGCTGCTGCTCGGCTTCAGTGCACAGTTGCAGCCGTTGGTCGGTCACTCAGATGTTTGATAATGAAGTAGTAAATGAAATGTTTCTGAGACAGAAACAGACGTTTGATCTGTGGAGGGAAGAAAGTCTGTCAAAACACACTACAAACATTTTGCTGTCTGCGTGTGTCTGTTAGTGTAAGTGCAACAATGTGGTTTTACTCTCAGCAGAAACACATGATGGTCTGTGACATTCAGCAGAAACATGAGGAAATCAGTTTCACTTCTTGTTTAATACAATGAGTAACTCATTCAGTGCGTTTCCTGATCAGTCACACATTAAACCACATGCTGCTCATTTTGTTTTTTTGTGATTCTGCATTTTCTGCAGTAAAAACTGATGCTGCTGTTTGCAGGTTGTCGTCTAAAGGCATGTCCATATCCAGACCGAATGGTGAGGTGGGAAAATGTCGGATGATCCGACACGAGAGAGACCAACAGAACGAGCCAAACCCCCAGAGGTAATAACAATGATTACAATAATAATCGTAGTAAGTTTTATTTCAAAGCTGTACAATATCAAACCATACAGGATTTTGATGGTTGCTGAGGAAAACTGCTAGATAGTGATTAGAAACGTGCCTCATGGCTGACAGAATGTGTCTCACCTGAACACAGAACCGACGGTGAAACACAAACACTTTGTCCTCGCATTAGTGCAGTGATGACTGAAGGCTGTGTAAACACTGTCATTGTCAAAAACCCGTCTGTTCTTCTTCTAGGTTTGACCGGATTGCTCACACCAGAGAGACCATGAACAAAGACGGGATCAACTCTCTGTCCTATAAAGTGGTGAAAATGGAAAAGTTTGACCTGTTCACGAAGATCACAGTGGACGTGGGGAAACCGTGACGAGGAGCCGTGGAGTCGGCCGACCGGAGACTGATGCCGTAGAGCCGAGTGCTGCCTCTGACACTTGAATCTTCTGGTCTGGAAGATCAGACCTGCTGGACTCGAACTTCAGCTGTTTCTGCTGTTTCTTTGATTCTTCTTGTTTTTGCACAAACACACAGACTGAAGGTTTGTGTTGCTGTTTCCTCTGCGGGGACTCACCTCTGATTGGATGCTGAGTCCAATACCTGACTGCTAGAACACAACACATCCTGAACGAGCCTTTTATTTTGGAAATCTGTCAGACAATCAGAGTAGGACCCGTAGGGGCTTCTAGGTCACATGGTCTAGGTTTTACTGGTGGGGGATTATGAGTAATAAGGTGGGTTTAGGTCTGGTCTGATCTGGATCTTGGTTCTGTGGATCCAGTTTTTAATAAGTTCTGGTTCTGATTCTAACCAAAAAGTCCACACAGTGATGTTAATTTAGAGATCACTCAGTGGTGTTTTTCAGAGCTTTCAGCTGCCTCTCATGGCCTTCTTCAGAGATCTCCTTCATATCTCCATGACAACCGAGTAAACTCGGCTCAGTGATGAAGACTATGAGAGGAGGCTAAAAGCCCTGGGAACTAGTAAGTGGACCTTGAGTTGGAAGTCTTTATTCTGTTTAATGTTTCTGTTCTTGGCATTTAAATTTAATTTATTAAAGAATGAAAACCAAAATGTTTGAGGATCAAAGTTTACCAAATCATATTCACCTCATCATCCTTATATTAGCCTCTTCTGGAGCTTTTGACCATATCTCATGGTTTTCTTCAGTGGATGGAACTAAACATTCCTCCATAAGTTTTTATCCTGTTTTGTTTCAGTGGTAACAAAATCTCATGTCCTGGTGAAAACTGAGGGTTGGGATCAAAAACTAGTCAGTGGACTTTGAGTTGAGATTATTCTGGTTCTTATTGAATCCCGATACTGGTCTGAATTATTTAAACAACAATGCAAACTAAATCTAGCAAGTGGACTTTGAGTCTTGAGTCTTCGTGGACTTTTGTAGATCAGATCTCATCCTCACTTTACAAATGTCTCCAGTTTAGAGACGGGTTTGGTTTGAGAGGTGGTGCCATGAAGACCAGTGGAAACACAGGAGACCAGTTTAATCTGGGTCAATACTGGGTTGGAGCAGATTAGCGAGGTTTGGACTGGGTTAAACTGGTTTAAACCGGGTTAACTGGCCATTACCTGAGTCACTGGAAAAGTGGAGCTATGAGAAACGAACGATGGTTGTTTGTGGTAAATTAGCAGTGGTGTTGCAGTGAAGCTGGTATCAATTGACCCGATCAATAAACCTCCGGCAGGTCCAGAACCAGGTCTGTGGAACCAGTTTCACTTCAGAACCAGGTCTACACACCCAGCCTGATGTGTGTGATTTTTCTTCTCAGGTGACAAAGTGGACTCTGAGAATTATTGATAAACAGGTTGTGACCAATGATCAATATTTCTCTGCTCAATAACCCAAAGTTCAGATTATTTTTACAATGAATCCAGATCAGGTTTTAACTAAAATATGATCAAAACACTTGGAGCTGCACCTGATTGTTTTCATTATTGATCATGTTTTCAGTTGATGTATTAACTGAATATCAACATGTGTATCAATATCTTAATTGATTCTTTTTTTTAGCCATTGCAGCTCCAAGTCAGTTTTGACTCAGTGTATCTAAGTGTCCTTATGAGAACTTTGTACCAAAGACTTTATGTAAGCTGTGTGTGATCACCTGATCCCTAATCGATTGATTGATTATTGATCCAATGTTTCCCAGCGTGTGTGTGTGTCATTACAATTCTGGGTTTTTGTTTTTTTTTCTGTTGTGAGTATTTTGAGGTAAGTTTGTTTATTTGTTGACAGGTTTGTTTGTTTCTCTGCAGACCAAAAAATGTGTATCGTTTTGTTTCAGTGAGTGAATCACCTGTAAATGTGCCTTAAAATCAATGCAGTGTAACTGGTTAAACTGGTTAAAATGGTGGAGGGAACCAGTGTGTGTAAATGTACAAGGATGAAAAATAGAAGTGAACAGATGAAGAACTGAAGCGTCTCTGTTTTCATTTACACGACAAAGTCTCCAAATGGTTTTTATCCACAGGTGCAGGTGGAGTCGGCGTTTCTTTAGTCTCTTAACTGGTTTTTATGGCCACAGGTGCAGGTGGAGACAAAGACTGAAAGAGGAGCAGAGAGGGAGGGAGACGAGACTAAGGAGCTCAGGCAGTCTAGGCCTATAGTAGTATAACTAAGGGATAGTTCAGGGTCACCTGAGCCAGCCCTAACTATAAGCTTTGTCAAAAAGGAAGGTTTTAAGTCTAGCCTTAAGTACAGAGGGTGTCTGCCTCCTGAACCCAGACCAGGAGCTGGTTCCACAGGAGAGGAGCTTGATAGCTAAAGGCTCTGCCTCCCATTCTACTTTTGTAAACTCTGGGAACCACAAGTAGACCTGCACCCTGAGACCAAAGTGCCCTGTTGGGATAATATGGTTCTATGAGGTCTTTAAGGTATGAAGGAGCTGGATCATGAAGGAATTTGTATGTGAGGAGAAGGATTTTACAGGAAGCCAATGAAGAGAAGCTAATATCGGAGAAATATGGTCTGATGTGAAGTTTTCACAGCCCTGAGCTGTTCCTGCAGGTCAGACGTCAGGGGTTATTCAGGAACAGCAGAGAGATGCCTTCAGCAGCAGGAAGTTGTGGTTGAAACCAGGATTTGAAATTTGAATGTTGTTTTTTTTCTGCTTTGGTGCAGACAAGCTGAGCATTGTTGTGAATTGACTCTAAATCTTTCTCTCCAGCTGCTCGCTGTTTATTTTTTCTGCAGAACCTGAAAAACCAGTTCCAGTTTTTGCTCTTTTCTCTGCAGGATCTGAGGTCAGGGTCAGAGCCCATCTGTGGGATTGGCGGCAGTCTGAGCCTCTGGCAGCAGGAACTCTCCAGTCCTGACATAGTGAAGGTCAGTGAAGGTCATACACAGACTGAGGCAACAGTGCCACCTGCTGGACGAGGACTCAAGTCGAAGGTATCAGTCTGCATCATGTGATCCTGGTTCCTACAGAATCCGGGATGACGTGTCTCATTGGACTCAGGTTGTAGTTCCGGTGCCATTTGTCCACATTGTCCAAAGTGAACCAGGAGTCAGAATTGCCAGAGTCGGTCTCTGATTGGGATCTAATTTCACACCGAATCCATCTCATTAACAGTGTTAGAAAGTAGTTAGGGTTTGGGTTAGTACTGTCTCTGAGCAAAAAACAAACAAAAAAAACAGCAGTGCTTCCGCCCCACAAATGTGGACTCTGCAGCCCTCCCACACAATGGACAGAACCAGGACCCAAGTTTCACCCGTGGGTTTTTCTCTGGATGGTCTTAAGGTAAATTCTTAAAAAAGCGACACCACTAAATTTCAGGTTACAGGCTTTGTTGTAATGGAGTAACTGAGAATGTAACAGGTTTGATATTACCAAAATACTATTAGTACTGTTATATTACTGCATTATGGCAAAAAGTGAAGTATTACTGTAATGACGTTGCCTTTGTAATGTGTTACTCAAGTTTTATTCATGTTTTTAGTTTTGCTTGATTTTAAGCTGATTGTTATTTATTGTGAGACTGAGCTGTAAAACCAAACTGATGCCTTTAACTGTTATTGATCAGCTTCAAGTCTCAGCTCCTCCTGATTTATGACATGAAGTTAAAAATCATGAACCTTTCTGCTGATTGTCAGACAAAAAAACTGTTCCACTGCTTTAAACACAAACCTGAGAGAACAGTGTCCGAGTTGGAATAAACAGGAAACTCTAGGGACAAGTCTGAGTCGGTGTTTTATTCCAAACAACATTCGTCATTTTCATTGTCAATAATCTTTAAATCAAAGGAGAAAAGTGTTTTTACAGGTTTTTATTTTTTAACCAAACAGGATAAAAAAGGTCACAAAGTCCTGAACCACAAACCAGAACCTGTACTCAGAGCAGCCAGAGGACACTTGTCAAACGTCTTATTTCTGCTGCTTGACAAGGGCCAACGAGTTCCATCAACACATGGTCAGTTTATTAGGAACCCGTCTGTGGCGTGGAGCCTGTCAAACAGCTGCAGCCGAACGTGTTCTTACAGAAACTGTGGGAATGCCAGATGTGTTAGGGGTTCCTAATAAAGTGACCACAGGGGGTATGGAGAATATTTGGAGTTTGAGGAGTCCACTCTAACAGCTGTCCCTGTTTCCAGACTTTTACATGAAACTCAGCAGCTTCAGAAGTTTTCCTTTAATGTCAGACCTTCCACCCGTTTCACCTGCAGCCACCTGTGATCTCACCTGAGCACGCAACCTGGTGAAGGTCAGCAGAGATGAGAACCACGAACACGAATCCAACAGTCAGTAAAACATTATGACAAACCTTTAGTCCAAGCAGGAGTAGGTCTGATGAGGTCTACAGTGTTCCCCCCATTGCTTGTGCCTTATGAGGTTTACAACCCCCTTTTGGAATGTCTCTGTGGTCTGATGAGGTCTACAGTGCCCCCTGTTTGACCCTCCTGAACAGCTCCTGTCTCTGAGGGGCTGTCATGGTGTCACAGCTCTGCAGCAGGTTTGCGATGATCAGGGTCTGCTGGATGCTAGAGGACCGGACCCACAGGCGACCGTTCATCCCCACCACCAGCTCACAGGGGAACAGCTTCTCCAGGTCAGACCGGACCTCACTGTGGGGGGCTAGGAGTCTGGGGGGGGCGGGATAAATATGAAGTATACTTATAAATATATGTCTATAATGTGTGTTGTTACTTCAGTCCACGACAAACATGAACCAGGTGAGTTACCTTCTGACAAGGCCGAGAGAGACCCTGAAGAGCAGACCTCCTCCACCCAGAACCCCCATCCCATTGGCTCGTCCTGAGCTGTCGATACACACCAGCTCCGGCTCCATGTCCTTATTGGCTATGAGGAACTGAGCGAAAACCAGGTCCCCCACCTGTACAGGTAACACACACACACAGGGAGGGGTTACACTGGGGTTCCTAATAAACCGATTGGATCCGACACAGGGGTCCATAATAAACCAATTGGGTCCAACACAGGGGTTCCTGATAAACTTTATAAACTTGAACATTTCAGGTCATTCAACAAATCCCTAAGAAAACAGAAAAAACCCTCCAGTCTTCACCTGGTCCCCCTGATCACACCTGGACCCACCTCGTGTCCTCACCTGCACATTGGGTCGGTTCCTCTTGGTGGCCCCCTCAAACGCCAGGTAGGACAGTGACGCCTGCTCACTTCCTCCAAAGTCCACCTTGAACACGTCCCCGGACTTGACGGTTACGATCCCGATGACGCTCTCACCTTTGGTGGGAACGTACTGAGAACAGAGAAAGGGGGGCAGAGAGATCTGGTTCTCAGGGCGGCACTTTGTTATTAAATCATGGTATTTATTTATCAGAGCCAACGTGAAGTCTCACCCTCCTCTGCTGGGAATCGACCCAGAACATGTTGGGCTGTTTGTGCCTCAGGACGCCGCTTTTACACACCAGTACCCGGTCCCCGCTCCGCCTCAGGCCCGGACCACACACCACCTTCTCCGCTTTAACGTGGCCCGTTAGGGAGATGGTGTTCTCGGCCTCAAACAAGAACTCGTCTCCCGGTAACAGAACCTGCCCGACTTTCTCCTTGAGACTGGAAAACATCGCGGCTTTCACACGTGTTGTTGACGATTAGCGGAGGGAAATAAATGTGACACACAGGAAGCGGAACCCTCAGCCTGCTGGTATTTGTTTCCGCTGTGATGAGGCCGCGTGTGCAGCAGGTGGCGCTCTGACCTCCAATACCTGGTTTTATTACTCTGTAGGAAGGGTTCTGGTTTTAGAGAGTCGGAAGAAAGTCTTAATTTGTGGCTGCTCAAATCATCTTCATCATCATCATCATCATCATCATGTACTGAAGCGCACATTTAAAGTACTTGTTCCCTTTGAGTAACTTCTTAAATGCAGTACTTTTACTGGCTGCAGTTACTTTGCAATGATCTTACTGAACTTAATTGGTGACTGGACCTGATCAGATTGATTAATTAGTTTAACAGAGGAAATTGATTAGTACCAATCCTGATGAATTGACTAACTGCATCCATCGATCCATTATCTAGACCCACTTAGTCCTCTTTAAGGATCACAGGGATCTGCTAGAGTCTATCCCAGCTCTCTCTGGTTGATGTGGGACTGTGGGAGGAAACCAGAGGACCTGGAGAAAACCCACACAAGCACAGGGAGAACATGCAGACTCCACACAGAAAGGTCTCTGATGGGTTTCAAACCAGGAACCTTCTTGATGTGAAGCAACAGTGCTAACCACTAAACCACTGTGCTGCCCTGGAGGAGTAACTTTTCATGAAAAATATCTTCACGCCTTCATCTTCTTAAACGTGATGATTTGACTCATTCGAATGTACTGGTCTGACATCGGAGCTGTTGGCTCCTGGAAGATGCTGTTGGCTCCTGGAAGAAGCTGTCAGGCGTCGCAGCAGCTGTCCTGTGTTACCTGCTGCTGTCACTCATGTGAACAGAAGGCGCAGCCCAACGTGTTCTGCATTAACTGGAGGCACAAAGTGCTGCAGGAGAGCAAAGTGAAACCAGCTTCGGCCTCCCCGTAGATGCTGCAGACTGACAGGAATCAGAGTCTGTGGTACTAACAAAATAAAACTGAGGTGATTCAATAAAAAGTCATAGAAGTAAATGAAGATGAAGACATGAAGCTCAGATTTCTGCTGCAAAGTGGAAACGTTCAGTCAAAGAAATAACATCAGTGAAGAATTATTTTCATTCACTGTGAATGTTTTGTTTGTGTCTCGTCACTTTTCTTTTTTTCTCCTGATGTCTCCTCACAGCAGCAGGTTGTGGGTCTGAACCCAGGTGGACCCGGGGCCTTTCTGTGTGGAGTCTGCATGTTGTCCCTGTGTCTGTGTGGGTTTTCTCCTCCCACAGTCCAAACACATGCAGGTCAGGATTAGGGTCTGAACCCAGGTGGACCCGGGGCCTTTCTGTGTGGAGTCTGCATGTTGTCCCTGTGTCTGTGTGGGTTTTCTCCTCCCACAGTCCAAACACATGCAAGTCAGGATTAGGGTCTGAACCCAGGTGGACCCGGGGCCTTTCTGTGTGGAGTCTGCATGTTGTCCCTGTGTCTGTGTGGGTTTTCTCCTCCCACAGTCCAAACACATGCAGGTCAGGATTAGGGTCTGAACCCAGGTGGACCCGGGGCCTTTCTGTGTGGAGTCTGCATGTTGTCCCTGTGTCTGTGTGGGTTTTCTCCTCCCACAGTCCAAACACATGCAGGTCAGGATTAGGGTCTGAACCCAGGTGGACCCGGGGCCTTTCTGTGTGGAGTCTGCATGTTGTCCCTGTGTCTGTGTGGGTTTTCTCCTCCCACAGTCCAAACACATGCAGGTTAGGTTGGTTGGTATCAGCCCTGTGACGTCCACACAGGTTCATCTTTGAAACTCAGATTAATGTCGAGAAGGAAAAGTAGAAAGTGGCAGAAAATGAAAATCCATCCATCATCTAGACCCCCTTATCCCTAACCAGGGTCCCAGGGATCTGCTGGAGCCTATCCCAGCTCTCTTTGGGTGAAAGGCAGGGGTCCACCCTGGACAGGTCCCCAGTCCATCACAGGGCCACATAGAGACAAACAACCTCACACACTCACACTCACTCCTATGGGCAATTTAGAGTCACCAATCAACCTGACATACATGTTTTTGGACTGTGGGAGGAAACCAGAGTACCTGGAGAAAACCCACACAAGGACAGGGAGAACATGCAAACTCCACACAGAAAGGCCCCTGATGGGTTTCAAACCAGGAACCTTCTTGATGTGAGGCAGCAGTGCTAACCAATCTGAACTAGTCTGAATTTTCAAAGTGAGTGGTGATGATGTTGAACTGTAGGTTTAGTTTCTGTTGGTCATATCAAAAAAAAACTGTTTTTGGTTTTAATTAGGATGAGGAAGTTCATGTTGTTTTATTTAAAAACCAGAAAATACTGAAGTTTGTGTGTGTGTGTGCGCGCACAGTGTGTCACTCTCCCAGTGAGGCATTTACTGCTTCACATTAAACCCTGTAAAAAGGAGCTGTGTTTCAGTTGGACGCAGCTGCTGTTGACCTTACCTGGACTACATTAATCTTTCCTAGCGCTCATCCTCCCTCAGGGGCAGCGAGCGTGCACCGAGGAAGCGTGCGCAGACTGCAGATGATTTAAGTCGGCGTGACGGCTGTGACGCGTCGACGCTCCGCAGCCTTTTTACAGAGCTGAGGCTTTTATTCACAAAGAAGCACAGACCCAGCTCCACGTGTGTTTTCAGAGCTCACTTCAGCTTTATTTTACAAAAACACGAAGACAAAAGCTCCAGACAAGTCCAGGTCAGCACTTGTTGGAGCTGCAGGACACACAGAGCAGAAAAACACTTTACAAAAGTTTTAAACTTCAAACTTCAGAATGTGACATTTGGCCAAAACACGTTTCTTTTTACAGTACACAGAAAACAAAACACTTGTTTGGTCAAAAAAAATATAGAAGTAATAAAAAACATTTTCACAAACAGTATTTCTTCTTCTTCTGCTCACAAAAAATCCCCCTCAGACCCTCTCACACTGTTTTTTCTGTTTTTTTGTAAATCTGCCTTCAGCAAGTGGTTTTGACATTTCCCACAATGCCTGTGTGTACACAAACAGACAGGTGTGACAAGCTTCATGTTGACTATAAGACCCAGGAGTTTTCCTGCCGTTCGTGGACTCATTGTGTGATGGTGGATTTGGAGGCTGAACCTTAATTTTTTATTTTTTAACCTCAACAGCAGCAGTGTTCAAGATTTCAGGGGGATTTTTCCTTTAATATTTTGGCTCTCTGGAAACTTGTTCTGTTCTCCAGATGTTCTGGGGACTTCAGAGTCTGTTTCCTGTCCTCTGGTTTTACTGACTTTGGTTCATGGTCCTGCTGGAGCGACTCCGGATCACCTTCTGAAAAAGTTCGTCTGAAAAGACAGAAAAACCAGAGTGAGTTCACTGGAACCAGTCAGATCTCTGAGAGTTCATGGTTCAGACCCACTCACCGTTCCTGAAGCTCCTGGAATCTCCCTGTGAGGCACAAACAAGAACCCATAAAAACAAAAAGTCAGTCTTCAGATTCCTGCACCGTGAAGGTTTAATTACAGTTCTCACCACATTATGTCCCCTGGACGTGTCCCTATCACATCTCTGTCCTCAGACACATGTCCAGTTGTGTGATTTACCAGTGTCTAGAGGTGTCATGCATGGATGATGGGATTAAAAACCTGTTGGTCTTAAATGGCCACACAGGTTTTTTTCTTATATGAACAGAAATTATGTGTTTGCTGTTAAACCTCTTTAACAAATCAGAACCTGTTGCAGCAGGTAAAAAGACGTGTGGGACGCGGACACGTCCAGAGGACTAAGGGCTTCTTTGAGCAACCGGGGTTCAGTGTCTCACCCTTGAGGACGAGGCCGACCGGAGAGGAGCTGCAGGTCCGTCCGCCTGTTCTCTGTCCACCTTGGGAGCTGCACACAAACGAAGAACAGAGAGCAAAGCTTTAACCAGGTGTTACTGAAAGACCAATGTATGAACGGACTCTGACTAATAAACTGGGACTGTGAACATTTCAAAGCTGCACAAGGGGGAAGTGCAGTCACATCAAACCCCCAGAGTCCAGACAGTGTCCTTTTCTTTAAAGGGGACGGGACTCACGCAGTGGTTTGATGATGCTGTGGACTGCGTGGACGACTCCGTTCGTTGCCATCAGGTCTGTGGCGGCCACTGGGACCTTGTTGACGTAAACCGTGTAGTTCCGCTGAGACACAGGAGGGACAGCTGTCGTCAGTATGCTCAGTGTTTAAATAAAGTTATTCAAAATGAGGGAGGAGTGAGGACTGACCAGGCCGAGCTCCAGCTTGTCCCCTTGCAGACATTTGAGTCTGGTGTGGGATCCAAGTCCTCCGCTGACCAGCAGTCCTTCACCCAGGTGATACCTGAGCACATCTGTCAGCTCCTGACGGTTACCTGAGACACAGCACAGGGAAACATCATGTTGCTCACAGCTGTCTGCACACCTGGACGTAACCCGACACCTTGGTCTGCCTGCTCTGTCTCACACACATCGTCCCCTCAGTCAGAAACAGTCACTCAACATAAAGAACAGCTGTGTTACTGACTTGTCTTTGCCATAAACCTGGGAGGATATTTGTCTGATCCGAGGTCAGTTTGGTATTGTTCCTCCAGGCTTCAGTCCCTGCAGTGGTTTTACTCCACAACGTGAACACACCTTTAGGCTAATTCCAGGTTTTTCTCTTGACCAGCAGCCAATATGTTAATATCAGGCCTCACAGTCCAGCTTTATGAACCAGCTTCTGTTCAGACTCTCAGCTCAGAGAAACATTTAACCTCCAACCTCCACAGTTTGTGTCTGTCACGTCAGCGTTACCTGTTTCAGTATTTCCTTCCTTATAAAACATCTGCACAGCATTTTTTGTTTATCAGCTTATAGTCTTCATCTGTGCTGGAGCCTTTCTTGGTGTGTCTAAACCATGAACAAAAGAGCCCCCCCACCAATAAGCAGCTCCACGGTGCTCCTACAGGGGCCCTGTACCATGGTTGTTTTTGACAGGAGCCTGAGTCTGTCCTCATGTCTTTATTAGGCTGAAGCTGTTTGGATGTGCAGGGACTTTATATAAACCAGATTAACCAGACTGGTCCAGCAGGGTAAAGGATTTGGCTGACTCACATAAACACTTCTGAATGTTAAGCCCAAACAAGGAGCAGAAAGTCCCGAAGCTGAAGCCTACAGTAGCAGAGATAGATCAGGCTGCTGTGGTTCCATGTATTCTAAATCTGATTCTGACTGTGAACCTGAGTTCCTTTCCCTCCGCTGACCATCACCAGTTCAACACTGGGCTGTCAGCTGCTAAACAAAACCAACCAGCCACTTCTGCTCTTTGTAGCTCCTCGTCTAAATAACACAGATGTAAAACTGATGTTTCCCTCCAATAACTCTGCAGCACCGTCTCTGCAGAAGGAATGTTTTGGTCTACAAGTTCCTCTACTTGAGTCTCTGCGTTTCCTCCTCTACACTTGTGTGACAGCAGGAGTTACTGTGGACGTTCCTGTTTTCCATCCAGCAGGCGATGACTGTAGCTGCTGTCAGGACCAAACCATGTCACATTAACATGAAGCTCCATCCCTGTAATCAGCAGCACCTTTAAATCCTTTGTTTAAATACTTTGTTCTGATTTTACACAGATGGTTTTGACTCACGCATCAGTTTGTTGAGCTCGGCCTTCGGCAGGGCGTTGAAGGCGTCGTTGGTGGGAGCGAAGAAGGTGAGCGCCCCCTGCTGGTTCAATAGCTCTGTCATCCCTGCTGTCTGGATGGCACCAACCAGGAGGCTGAGGAGACAGGAAGTCTGTTTATGTCTTACACCTTTGCTGCATGGAGGGGTGGGAGCTTTTTTTTTGTGTTAATCAGAATGAACAGCAAACATGAGCCATGTGTGAACACAGAGAGCTCTGCAGGATTCACAGGTTTACCCAGGACTTGATGCAGTAAAGGGACAAGTGATCTGCACTAGAAAATATCCACATGTATCAAGGTCTGAGAAATCTAATATAAGCAAATGGCGAGACCAGTGAACTGATCCAAAAACTGCAGCTGCGGTCAATTATTTCATTAAAGGTCCATAAACAAAAACACTGAAGCTGATTTTCTTCAGTGTCATGAACCTCAGCCCAGTGTTCCCTCAGTTTGAGCTCTGGGTTTGGTCTCCACCACCTCCTGAGGGAAATCTCTGGCTCTTTAGCTGCTAAATGCGCCACTATGTTCACCAGCTGGTCTCTGACTGAGTCTGTCTGCTGTTTGCTGCTGAGCAGGTAGCGGACAGTGGCTTTTTACAGCTGCAGCTCTGGAAACAGCTGCTGAAACACCGAGTCATGGCTGCACCTTCCTGTCTCATGGAAACAACCTGCATGTTCTGTGCATCATTTGATGCATGTTGGCTGCTGTGCTGTAAAGAGCTTTAATTATGTTGTAAACTAATTCATCCCCCACTAACAAAGTGCCAGCAAGAGTTTGGTGGTTTACACTTTGGTTCGTGAATGCTGCTGCTTTAATGGATTAAGAAATTTAGAGCTCCTCAGGGAGAAGAGCCAGCCTGACTTCCTCCATAATTCTATAGCTGAAAGATTAAATAACAGCTGGGATTTTCATTTTCTGACTGATGGTTAGTGAACTCCCTGTTGGGGATTTCAGAGCCTAAGAAAACACAGATGAGGAGCTGAAGGAGTCTGGATCAGTTCTCCCTGCCTGGTTAAACCATTGCAGGATTTTATTCAAACTGCTCGACACTCAGCCTCAGAACAAACTGTTCCTGGAAGGACCCAGACAGGGACAAAACCTTCTTTCTTTTGTTCAGATGGCTGCAGTTTGATCTGCCACAGAGGTTTGGAGGAACATAATCTTCCTTCCTGATGAGATCTGGAACCTGTTAGTTTCTATCAGGTGGAACATGATATCATATCATATAAATAAAAGTATGTTCTCACCTGAAGCGGTCGTCTGCCTTCAGGACATCCATGATGGTTCCCATCGGTGGTGTGAGGACACTGTCCACAGTGAACATGGAGCCGAAACGTCCGGTCTTGTCGTGGGCAGCGATGCAGGCGTTCTCAATGCAGAGGTTCTACAGTCATACAGAAATAAAATCATGAGGGGATGCAGAGTCCAAGACAAGTGTTGCTGGAACACCTTGCAACAAAAAGACAAAAAGGCCTTGTTGGACTGACTAAATCCACCTCCAGTTACCAGGAAGAGTTCTGAGTGGTTCAGATCCAACATGTAGTTGATTATTTATTCATTATATACATTATATACATAAACACTATATACTGTCCCACTCTAATGTGCATTTTTATGCTGAGGACACTATTTTATACATCACAGCATCTTTAGCTGGTCACTGTAAATCTATGATCCACTTCTGATACTAAGCAGTTTTTGATTCTGCATACAAAATCACAAATATGGAATCAAACATCCTGTTTCTTTTCCAACCTTTTCTTGAAACCTGATGGAAAGTATCATGAGGTCATGGGCGAATCAAGACCTTTTTATATTTCTGCTTACAAGAACTTGACAGTCAGTCTCTGGACTCGACATCAGGTCCTGGATGGCAACCATTTTGTCAAACACACACAGCAGCCTGGCGTCTGGAAAGATTTAGCAGCCGTGGGAAGCAGGAAACTTCTTGTGGTCTGCAAAGTTCATTACTGTGGAGAAATGTGAGCCACCCACGAGTCCTGGACCTGAACCATGTGGAGGCACTGAGCAGCCCACCAGAGACAGCCTATCAGCCAGAGATGGCTGATCAGTACATGATCAATAACATGTCTCCTGGTCACACACGTGAAAAGATTTCACTTCGTTTGTTTACTGAACTTTAAAAGGGTTAATGATTGATTTTAAAGTACCAGAAATCATTTGGGAAACAGAGAATTATTGAGAGTCCAACAAACCAACACCAGTTTGAGAAAAGCTGCAGACGCTAACAAACCTGTGAATGTGGAAAGAAGCAGATGGATTCACCTTAAATGTTCTGACGACCCCAAACCTCATTCACAGCTGGTAAAAATAAAAGAACCAGGGCTGCAGTGAACTTTCAGTCATGATTTATGTCTCAATCTTTCCCATGATACATTGCTCATTCTTCCAGAAACAGGGAAAAATCTCCAATCTGCTGTTCGGTTTACTGTGATAGAAAAAGAAATAAATGTAGCACAGTGGAGAAGCCGACAGCAGCTTGGATAATCTCTGGCTGTATAAATGTCCACAGAGTGGCTCTGATGTTCAACTGTCCAATAAAAACACAGAACCTCACTCTGACTTCACACTTACTCAATATCAGGTTTCTGCCTGACTCTGCTGGGCCAACTCTACTGAGACAGCGGGGCAACCATGAGCTCTGGCTGAAAGCTCCTCTCCAAAGTTGGGCTGGTAGCTGCTGAGTTGACCACATGCGGCTCACGTCTAAAGATAAACTATGTGCTAGAAAGCTAAACTGTTACCTGAAAAACTATGTAAACTTAAAAAGGTGACAGGATGACCGGCCTGGGATGTGAGTCAGCTCCTAAAGTGTCCTGATAAAACAGGAGGAGTGAGACCTCTCCCTTAGGACTGAATGTGATCCATGGTCAGACTGTGGCTGATGATGAGAGCGCAGTCTGAGAAAGGCCCATCATCATCTTCTTCCTCCTTGTTAAAGCCTGGTGCCTACATTTCCCAAAATGCAGATGGACCTCTGACAGTTGGATGGGAGGTTGGGTGTGCTGATGCTGGTAAAGTGTCCTGTTTTCTAACTTTACACCCTCAGATACTTTCCATTCTCAAAACGTTCAGCACATCATGTTTCCACATCTGGAGTTGGCCTCCCTAACATCTGGAGTCTCCCACTGAGGGGAAAATCACTGGAGTTCCACTTAACCTGGACCCTCCATCTTTAATGTGAGCTCGTATTGTAGAAAAATGAATGTTCTCTGTGTCTCTAATAAACGGAGGTAGGTTCATCCTGTGATCTGTCACATGACCTCATCCAGTAACATCTGTATGAAGCTGCAGCATCAGCCTCAGCAGTGACAGTAATGATGCTGCAGTGCGGGACGTGCACGATAAAGTGTAATGTTTCCTCTCAGACGCATCATTAACTTAAAATATATAAACTTCACAGAGGAATCCAAAGATCCTGTCTGCCCTTCACACTCTGCACATACTCAGACAGAGAAGGAGCATTTGATGTGTGTTATTAATGAAAAGCAGAAACAAACTCAGTGACCTAACAAACTGAAGATGAAGAGGCAGAGACAACATTTATAGCCAATGATGACAGATGATCTGCCTGATCCGCCCGGCAACAGACGGCTCAAACTGGCTTCAAAATATTAAACTAAATAACGTCACTTTATTTCATGAGATCCAGCAGCAACATGTGGATCTACAGTCGATTCCTTCTGTCCTCGGCTCCAAACAGCGTCACAGCAAGAAAGAAGCCAACAATAAATCAGCCTCTAATAATGTGGAAAAAGTCTGAGTTCACTGGGGGAGAGGTTTCATGAATACAGTCAATAAAGAATTGATGATTTCCAGGAAAAATGAAACCCAGTGTGTCATTACAGACATGAGAGTGGTTTTCTTTCCCATGTCAGGAACAAATTAACAAGCGGCTCCATCAGAGGCAGCTGCTTCTTCTGACACACAGAATGAAACCACAGCAGTGTGGTGAGACCCAGCTGCTCCCAGCAGCATCATCCAGCATGTTCACCTGCAGCAGCCATGTGTTGGTTTATGCCACTCTATATTTCAACTCCGCTGCCATTTAAAGTAAAATAAACAAAGCTGACACATTATTGCATCAATATTAATGATCTAATCAGCGAGTCATTACTCATCTATATCATCTAACCCAGACTTTACCATCAGAACAGCTTTTCTGCAGAGAAGTACTATTCCTTTAGATACTGTAGGTACAATTCTCTGATAATACTTTTGTACTTGTAGCTCAGCAGGATTGTGAATGCAGGACTTTTATTTTACTCTTTTTACTCCATAGTTTTTGTTGTGCTGGTATTTTTCGTTGAGTAAATGATCTGAGTACTTCCTCCCCCTCTGAACCCAGCAGTCGTTGAGATATTTCAGTCTGGACCAACAGGTCAATAGAACCATCTGGACTTTAGTACTAAATCCTGCAGGAAACGCTACTCACACATCTACAATCTGAAACCTACAGGAGAGCCAGGGAACCAGAGTTCTTACATTTCTGTAGACAAACACTCTGAGTTTGAGGCCTCCCACTGTCTCCAGCTCTTGACCGTGATACAGAGACTTTGAGGACATCTGCTCCTTCAGGATGTGGTTGGCCATCAGCTTCTTCATATCAGGAGTCATTGTCAGACTACCTGTGGGACACACAGACAGGTAAGACATTAGAAACAGTCTGTAAACACATGGAGAGGTAAATACATTATAAAAACTTTATTCTCCCTGTTTTATTTAAGCCATAAACTAAACTAACCCTGATAGATGCTAATGGTGGTGTCAGACCTGATCCCTGGAGGCCAAAGGTCAAGCGTGTGTTACCTCTAAAGGCGTCGTCCAGAGGTGCCAGCATTGTCAAAGCCTCAGAGCCTGTTAGGTGAGGGCTCAGACCGGCTTCAACAAACAGCCTGGTAGCAGTGGCGACAGACGAACCTTCGGCCAGCTCCAGGAGCGTTTTAGCTGGAAAACACAGGAGAGCAACATGAGATCATCGATTCTCCACATTCAGACTGTGTTTACTTTAGTTCTTAAACATCTCTAGTACCTGAGTCAGGGATGAGCAGCTCGTTGATGTAGTGGACAACCCCATTGGTTCCCAGCTGGTCCTTCTTGGTGATGATGGCCTTCCCGTTCAGAGTCATCTGGTCTCCGTCACAGCCGACCTCAAGCGTGGTGCCCTGCAGAGTCTCCATTGGGGTCCCTGACACGATCGACTCTGCACACTGCATCTGCTTCAGGATGTGGTAGTTCAGCAAGTCTGGGGGGCAGAAGAGCATTTACTTCACACTTCATCCAGTTTGTCTCTGGACTAACGTTAAACAGACGGTAATGAGCTGTACAGGTAACACAGTGATGACCAGGTCACCTCTCAGAGCTACAGGGTCTGCCAGGATCCTATTCAGGGTCTCTGGAGGGATCTTCTCGAAGGCCTCGTTGGTGGGAGCAAAGATGGTGTACTGACCCTCGTTCTCTAGCATGGTGGTCAGACCTGCGGCAGCAATGGCCGTCTGAAGCACAGAGAGGAAGTCAGTGCCTGAAAAACAGAAATCAGATCCTCTTGATTGAACTATTGATGTACTCACCCGCAGCGTCTCCAGGTCGTCCTCAACATCGATGAGCGTTTGCACATTGTTGGAGATGGCAGTGATGACACGGTCAACCACGTGCACGATGCCGTTGGTGGCGTGTTGGTCGGGTTTGATCAGACGACCGCAGTTCACCGTCACAACCTGAGGAGACGAGGAAGAGGAAGAGTCTGTGAATGTCCAGAGTTACTGATCAGATCAATGGAGCCTCACTGGAACTTCACTAGAGCCTCACTAGATCCTCACTAGAGCCGCACTGGACCCCTTACTGGAGCCTCACTGGAGCTTAATTTTGCTGACCCCTCTGCCGTAATGGTGGATATAATGTGTGTTACAGTGTATGTTACAGTGTATTATGGTGTGTGTCAGTGTGTGTCACTGACCCCGTTGCTGTAGTGGTGGATGTGGACGTGGAAGCCCTGGTACATGGAGGCGAAGGACGATCCGTGTCTCAGCTCCTCGGAGGTCAGTCGCCGGTTCACCATGTGGTAGTGCAAAGCGTTCAACAGCTCGATGTTCACGTTGCTCACTAGAGCGTCCAGGATTTCCTGCAACACAACAAGCCACAGTGAGTCAGTGTCATCACCACCAAATCTGTGAAATGTTCACTTTTCATACATAACGCCTTAAAATGTAAGTAAAGTATGTCACTGCAGGCAAAGAGACAAAAGTGTGTCCTGATTTGTTGATTGTTCCAGTTAATGTTAAAAAGAGTCTGTCGCTGTAGGAAATGCTACATTTGTTAGGAACTATTTTCAGTAGTGGATTAAGCCACACTGGGTGCAGCAGTGAGGATTTCTTGTAGTATTTTGTGGGACTGACTGTGGGCAGGGCGGCCCAGGCCTTGTCGCTGGGAGCAAAAAAGGTGAAGCTTCCTGGCCCTTCAATCTCGTCCCTCAGTTTGGCGCGATCAGAGTACAACTGAGTGGTGGTGGCTCCGACTCCGCCCAGAGTGTTGTAGATGTTCATCAGAGGCAGCGCTGCAATGACACACAGACACACTGAACAAACTCCAAACCGATAACTTGTCAGCAACAACTAAATTAACAGACTAACTAACTATGTTCCTGATTAGCTCTGATGTGATGTAATTCATGTGCAGCAAGTGGATTCATTTACATTATTAATTTTCATTTTGCTGTAAAATAAAATGTAATAAAAAGTCAGTCCTGCTGTTTATGCTGTGCAGGTGCTGTGTTGTGTGTCAGGGGGGTCAGAGGTTGTACCGGCAGGACAGCCCTTCTCTCCAGGAATCCTCTCATAACCTGGACAGCACTCATAGGTGGTCATCCTGCAGCAAAACAAGACACAGGAGGACACGTGAAGAGGTTTTTCTTCTTCTCCTCTTCTATCTACCCGACCTCAGAGACCCTCCACTTCCTGTCTGCTTTCTGTGCTGTGCCATGCAGAAGCCAACAGCCTCAGGTGGAAATACCAAGCATCTTTCTGTGAAACTCAGAACCTCATAACGTCTGTGATGTTTCTGCTTCAGGGGACACATAAATTCCTGTCTGAGTAAAGTGGTGCTAATAAAGTTATACGCACAATAACAGACAGTGAGAAACGACATGTCGCCCAGACTGTTTCCATGACCTCAGACTCACACACCTTCTCTGTTTACATGCCACTAAACACTGTGATCCAGAGGAAAAGGTCCCGAGAGCTCAAGTCCATACTTAGGACTCTGCTAAACTGAACGTGGATTGTAATATCAGTCACGGAGATCCATCCAGGAGCAGGTATCCGATGTGTCACAGTGAAATGTGACAATGACAGGAGGCACGAACGTTACACTGCCCACAACTTTGGTTAGACTGTGGAACAAAGACCCTCAGAGAGTAGAGCCGACTGTAAACTCACACTGGGTTCATTTAGAACGCCTGCACACACAGGACGGACTGACTGTAACCTCAAACCAATCAAATCCTGATCACGCTCCTACAGCTGGACCACAGCTGGATTAAATGCCTGCTAACACATGTCGTGCTGCTGCTTCGTGCTGCTAGCAGCCACGCTGGCCTGTGTCCTGCCGTCTCTGATAACAGAATGCACTGAACAAACATGGTTTTTGTGCAGGCTGCACAGGAAGTGCTCATCAAACTTGCAGTGCTGTAGTTTTTCTGACTGACGTCTTTATTAAAGCAGCTGTGTCTGTGCTGACACCGAAGATTTTTCATGTCCCACTACAGAAATAAACATTTCACATGGTTTATGAGGATTTGTCTGCGACCATATGAAGCCCCAGAGCTCCGTCCAGGTCCAGCACATGTGGGCTGTAATGGAGTGTGTAGGCCGATCGGGGCCCTTCATGACTTCATGTAGAGATTTCCATAATAAATGTGTCCGTCAGCCATCTGGGCTCATTAAGCTCATTTCCTTGGAGAGAAGAAAAATGTGCAACCAGACCAGACGCCTGATAGGGGACCCACAGCCAGAAAAACACTCCATCACCAGGAGCCTCCACAGAGCACCACACTTCCTGTTTACTACAAAATAAAATGACTTTAAGAGATAATCTTTCTCCATTGAGTTTATAATTAACATAAAAACTTCCTCTGCCACCACAAAAAACAGAAAATACAGAAATCATGAGAGGCTGATCTCACACAGAGAGCATTCATCTTGGGACCTGGTTTTCACCCCCAGCCCTGCAGGATGAGGAAGGAAACCACCAAACTATGACCATGAGGCTGAGGAGCCAACCAGCCAGGCTGGGCAGGGCTTGAAGTAAGGATGAACCCAGATCGAGGACTTTACAGTAGAGGAGCTCCTGTTTCTTCTAAAGAGCAGGAAAAAACACAGCGTCCCCATTTCCAGGTCCTGTACCCAGGATACAAGAGACTGCACCTGGGAGAGAGCTGGTGCTTTTGCTTGAATCAGGATTAAACATGTGTTCCATTCTCGTGACAAATTGACAAATGTGGACAATAGCTGCACTTTATTCTACTATATGTAGACAGTAAGGAGATTTTAAGTGTGGTCCAGGTCTGAAGTGTCCCTGTGTCCATTAGCAGCGGCTTCGTTAATAAAACACAATGAAATGAGAGGAGACAGTTAAAGGCAAACTCCTGCAGCTGCTTATCGCAGCAGCGGGAGAATGTAACCAGATCAGCTACTGACTGTGCACACACGGGACTGATTATCAGACCCGATGGAAACTTAACTCCTGTTTGTTACCCACATAAACAAAGATGGCTGCCGTGGATCTCTGACAAAACAAAGAGAGGGAGGTTGCAGTAATTCAGCCACTGGAAGAAAACCTTCCAAAAACACCCAGCAGAGAAGAACTCTGCCTCACTGCCTAACTGGAGCCTGGATGCTGCAGCAGAGCATCGTCCCTTACATTCATTAGGTTTCCTGGTTCAGTCAAGCATGAGGTTGCCCCAAACCAAGCCCTGAGAGAAGCTGGACAACAGTGAAAAAACTTTTCCTGAGATGCTGAGTAAGAAGTTGTTCAGAGACAAATAAGTCCACGCTGACGACAGAGAAGAGCTTTGGTTTGAAAGATCCAGCAGTCTGCGACCACACAGGTCTTCCTGGGGACCACAATTCAAATCAAGTCAATATAAACTGTTATACAAGAATACACTAAAAACGCTATAATAATAAAATGTCAAAATAAACATCTAGAAACTCATCAAGAGTTCATGAACCAAAAAACGGCATCACAGTGATACAGGTACATGATCAGAGGAGAAGTGTACCCTCAGTTAAATGCCTCCTAAACTGTTTCTTAAAATAAAAAATACTTTTCTGTTGTTTTATGTAGGTAAATTATTCAGAACCTTAAAAGACCTGTAAACTAATGAGCCTTAGTTAGTTAAATTAAGTTGACAGCTATGACAGGTCTGATGCATTTGGGTCAAATATACTAAATCATCACTTAAAAAATGGGGAATTCCCAAAAGTAAAACTTTCCACAAAACAGCTAATATAAAAAAAATCTCCACAAAACCCCTCAACCAGAGGACAAAGGCAGGACTGTACAACCCCCTCCCAAAAAACCCTTCCCCCCCTCGACCATGAGTGTAAATCTAATGAAATGGACAGAGCTGAAGGATTTGTGCCTCATGTCCTCGAACAGCTTCACTTCCTCCAAACATGCACAGAAAGTCTCACTTCCTGTTTTCAGCTTCCTGCCCTGAGCTGAAAGAATCTATGGGAATCGAACTGTGACGAGGTTAAAGCTGCGTTCGCACACACACGTTGTTCTCATTAGACGACTGAGGAACATCTGAACACAACGTGCTGCACAATCAGACACATGCAGAGAAAAGAGAAGAGAAGAGCAGACTCAGGACAGAGAGAACAGGTCGTCAGGACGGAGACAAAAGAAACATGAAGTGATGGGACAAATAAACAGAAAAATGAAGAAGAGAAAATAAGAGAAGTAAGTCGTCTCCATGGTGACGGATGAATCATTTCAACTGAAAATGCTTAAGTGGCCATTTCCATGGAAAATAAAAATACTGAGAGGAGCACTCAGGAAGTTCAGTTACCAATCGTTGAAGCGGACACATGGTTTTTGGATAAAGGAAGAAGCCTGCTCACTGAACTCATCGGTCTGACAATTAAACCACAGCAGGGACACAGGCCAGTTTCACCTGGTGACCTCACCTGTCGACTACACCTGCTGACCACACCTGGTGACCATATCTAATGACTTCACCTGGCGACTACACCTGGTGACCATATCTAATGACTTCACCTGGCGACTACACCTGGTGACCATATCTAATGACTTCACCTGGCGACCATATCTAATGACCTTACCTGCTGACCACACCTGGTGACAGTGTCCCGAACTGGACTGGACTGAGTGTCGAGCGCTGACTGTGTAAATAAACGCAGCGCACTGTGGCTCAACAGTATTTTCCAGAGGACACAGCTCTACAGCTGCTGGCGAGGATCAGACTCCTGTTCATTTCTGAGGGAGGCCTGGTTGTCGTCAGACTGAAGACATTTGGCTTTTGTGTTGTCATCTGTTCGTGTTGTGTCAGAAAGTCGCAGCTCCGACCCTAAGTGGACAGACGGACTCGGCTGCAGCAGCTGATTCTAAAACCCAACGACACTTTGACCCGTGATGGAGCTAAAACCTGGCCCTGTACAAACATGTTTGATCTGTGCAGCAGTTTTACAAACAGCTTCGGTCCTCTCTCTTCATTTCCCTTCATCCTGGCTCTGTCTTGCTCCAAGCTCTGCGGGGACACAGGGAGCTGTGTCTTACTCAAGAATGTGCTTACATAAAGAGCTGTGGAGGATTCAGCTCTGCTGCAGCGAGCACAGACACATTCTTCAGCTCACTGCTCAACACGCCGCGTCAGACTGGGAACGGGCTGGAAGGTTTCAGGTGATTATCACATTTACAAGAGGAACAAACACTTTACTGCTCCGACACACAGCTGGTCCTCTGGCCGCCGCGGCCTCATCAACACAGTGTCTGAGTGGAGGTTCTGTGTTTTCCCACAAACTCAAGGCTGCCAGTGTCACATCCTTCACCTCAGTGTCAAACCAGTGCAGGGAAAGTACACAAGGTTCAGCAGGACAAGGCACAGCCCTGTGAGCTCGGACTCAAACACCCTTTCAAAGCCCAGAGATGAAATATGGTTTGTTTGGTTTCTCAGCACCCCCCATGTTTGGAGACATGAGGTTTTCAGCTGAGACACGTTCAGAAAAGAAAAAGTGACAAATCAGTGATAAACCAGTAAAAAAAAACAGTAGTACACCAGTCAGATAAACACGGGGCTTTAAGCTGATGAGGGTAAATTAAAGTAATTGTAAAGTAATTTTCTGAAGTACTGTACTTAAGTACACATTTGTACTTTACTTGAATATTTCATTTGATACTTGTACTGCAGTACAATGACGTGACAGCCCTGTCTGTCCAGTGAAAACCCGTTTTCTAACTTATCGTTTAAAAACCTCAGACTTTGCTGATGCCTCTAAACTGAAAACACGTCATGACGCTGCAGCTGTTGAGACGAGCCCAGTACTGCAGATTACTGCTGTTTGAACAGTGTGAGCACAGTCTGACACACGGGGCCTGAACAGCAACACTAAAAGTGTTGATGCATCAACAGTGGACACATACAAACACCCTCAGTGTCAGATTAACACTCAACAGTTGGTTTAACACTAAAGTGTTTTTGCTGGGCAGGATAACACAACTTCCACCCCCAGTCCCTGAACACAGCACAGGGTCAGTGGTGCAGTGTGTAGCAAACAGCTGCGCCTGCAGGTTCTGAAAAACTGACTCTCAGGTCCAGGCTGATCCTTCCTTCAGTTCTATAAGAGGTGAGGACATTCCCCCGACCACTAACCACGGACTCCGGACACAAACACAAACTGTGTCTACACATCGTGTCTATACTCTTCAGCAAGATTCCCAAAGCTGATGTTACAGGTTTACAGAGAGTTTCCTCTCCGTCACACTCACGTGGGTTTTCCGCAGATCTTGCGATGGTACCATTGTTTGCAGTTGGTGAAATATTTCTTATCGCTGCCAATAATCTGCTGCATGGCACAAACGTTTGGCCTGAAAGAGAAGAGACACAGAGGGGATTAAACTGCAGGAGCAGACAGACGCTGCCACAGCTGCACAGATGTTACTAGATGTCACCTGAAACACACCTGACTCAGCAATAGAGACAAAGACGGATATAAAGTGCAAACATAGAAATATGTCTTATTTTCACAGCTCAGGCCGTAAATCCGTCTGTGTCGTTGTTTGTGCTTCACTTCCATCTGGTCATGATCACATGCAGCTGTTTTCAGTCTGAACACATGCAGCTGCAAACAGCTGCACAGGTAGGACACATTTCATGACCGCAACAATCTGTTTGAATCTGTTTCCATCAGTCAGTTTTATCAACAATAATAATAAACAGCGATATAATAACAGATTCACCGTCAGCACCATCGAACTCATATTAACCCGGTTCCGAGCGGGACCACTTACCCTTGCTGCCGGCCTCGGATCCGGCTGTGCTGCAGGACCGCCTGATATGGAGACCGGGCCGCGCACACGGCCAGGACCAGGGCCAGGACCAGCGCACACACGTTCATCTTCACGTCTGACCTAAAGAGCGTAAACCCTGCAGCTGCTCAGTCTTTCTGCTTCTGCTTACTGTGTCTCCGCAGCCCGCGGTCCCCCCAGGACCCGGGACCGACCAGATTTATAGACCGGAGCGAGGCGGGGCAGAGGAGGGGCCAGAGACAAGACTCCAGGAAGAAAAACTAGAGGTCTTTGTGAGGAAAATAATAAAAGCAGCAGTAATCCACCACAGGCCAGATATTAGAACAATCCCTGAGAAATAAAAAAGCTAAAGAAACATTATCAACAGCACTTTTCTACACTCAAACAACATCTTCCTGTTGTTTAGTCCCTTCAAACTGGAACTGCTGACAGTTTAATCCTCCAGGTTTTATGTGGTCATCATATGTTTGTCTTGTAAAATACAAACTAAACACAACAGGTCATCAGAAAAATAAAGTTTTACTCAGAGTAGAAGAGGAGAGGAAGCAGTGTTTTGAAGTGGAAATGTTCATGTACCATATTCTGAGACCAGGTCCAGACAAGAGTCCCGGACACCGGCTCAGATCCACAGGAGTTCTTTCTGAACGTCACAAGGACCAAGCGGTCTCAGTCCAGGAGACAGAGTCTGAGTTCAGTGTCTCAATAAAAACCAGACTGTGTCCTCTGACGTCCCCCCACTGAGTCCTGATGGTTTTAGCAGATTTCCTCTGAGCCATGTCTCCTGCTCTACAACGCAGAAGCCAAACAAAGGCTGAGTGTGTACCTCCAGCAGTTGAATCAGATAAATCAGATCAGGGATCCAGTTGAGAAGACGTGGCCCTGACCTCAGACACCAAACAAACTCAGTGAGACAGAACCACTGCAGCGTGAAGTGACTGCAACACGACAGAACACAGGGAGCTGCCTCTGTATTTAAGCTGTACCTGCAGACTGAACTCATCACCACTGATGTTCCAGACACCTTCTCCTGTAGTTTCACATTTTACATGACACATCACACGTCACACGTCCTCGTCATGTGATGTGATAGAAGTGTCCTGGGGGGCACCACGTCCCTGGTTCTACTCCTACTGGGCTAAACGTTCCCTTTGCCGTCCAACAACCACATGACAAACGACGAGCATGTGACCTATCACCTGTTTTCATCTGTGATGTCTCGTCAAAACAGCACGACCCTTCAGTGTTTTCTGTCTCGTGTCCCAACAGAGACATGTGAATAAAGAGTTTGAAATGGGATAAAGTTCTGTGTGAATTAAAAACATGACTCGTGAACGTCTGTGAGCAGTGAAACAGCACAGAGTCAGGGAGAGGAGCTGTTTGCTGTCTTTATTACCTCTGAAATGAGGAACATGCCAACACCGATGGACTAATCGCAAGAAATCATCTCCTTCAGTTCATTTCCTCTCCTCCTCCGATCCGGGTTTGTTCATATGTCACACAGATCCTGATTGGACCTTTGAAAAGGTGATTTGATGCTGGATTTCTGCAGAAAGATGAATTCTTTCTGCCTTCATGTTCTGATGATAAAATCTGACATGGAAAATGAAAAGCAGCTGTTGCACAGAGCTCCATTCAAGAAGAAAATCTCAAAGCTGGAGGTGAAGCGATAAACACAAACATGGAAACTTCCTGAACTACCGCTGCCGCACAACCGCTCAGGTTTACATAAACGTGTGGTCTGTGGAGTCATTTCCACTTTAAATCACAGCTGTCTCGTTCAGTCAGCTCAACCCTGACAGCAGCAGCACAGAGGGAGGAGTGAGTGCAGACTGTTAACACGGTCAGAGGGAAACCTCTTTAGAAATACATTTCAAAATAACAACAAGCAAACCTAACCCCAGCTAGAACCCTTAAACATCTAAACCCCCCAAACCCAGCAGCAGAACTCTCCCCTGCATCCATCACTATTCCCATGTTTATGTGACTGTTCAGCCTGCAGAGCAAAGGTCAGTCTGAATGAGACATGAGTTGTTTTATCTGAGGGCGAACCGAACACACCTCACTCACCGGACGATGATTTCACCAAAAACAACAGGTCAGCAACTTTTTCTGCACATTTTAAGGAAAGTCATCTGGAAAAACTTGTTAAACTCTTATTGTTTCAGAACTTCTGTATTTTTTCTTTCCAGGGTTTTGTTTGTAATACTCAGTGCTTTGTGTTGAGGGATAAATGAATTTACTTCACAGACTTCACCGTGACATAGACGTGGGTGTCGTCAGCATAAAGGAAGAGATGGAAAAAGTCGGCCTTGGCTCACCACAGACAATTTGTGGGCTGGAGAGACATGAGTCCTGGTGAGATGAAGTCATCCCTCTGAGGATGAGACACAAAGAAAGTAAAGTCTCTCAGCTGCTGAGAGTCTGTTCTATGTCTGAGAGAGAAGGTGAATCCTTTTGATACCAAGGGGGTTGATGAGCCCACCCCGAACATCCTACAAGCTGTGTTTGTACAGCATAGACAGGAAACACATGTGAGGGAAACACAACGGGTGCCAGATAATGTTTTTGATAAATGTGATGCTGTTTTATTGTATCTGTGACACTATAACTACTGGGACCTGAGGAACTTCACACGATCAAACTGTAAAATGATGCAGGTCAGATCAGTTGGACTCAACCTGGTCTGGTTTCTGAGGTCTGAACTCTGCTGCAGCTTGATCAGCATTACTTTACCCTCAGCACTGAGATCATCATCAGATGTTAGTGAACACAGCCTGACTTTAAAAGGTACAGAAGCCCCCTGTGAACAGACTCCAGCACTGAGCTGCTGCACAGGAATGCAACGGTTCCAAGTCCCTGTCGGCTCATTTGGGGGGCGGCAGGCAGCAAGAGCCGCCTCCCAGACTTGGTCTGGAGATTCTGTGGTTTCTTTGTATGAGTCTTGTCCGTTTTTGTTCTTGTTATTATTTCCAGCTGAACCCCGGGCACCTCCAGCTCAAACAGGCAGCAAACAGGCAGCAAACGGGCAGCAAACATGTCCATTAACACTTTAGTGAGTGTGAGATTTTTAGTTTAAGGGTAAAACAATTTTTGAATGTTTTTATTTTGTGTTTTAGCACATTCACTTTACATCACAGAGAAGCAGGCTGCAAACCTCATTGCTGTTTTCTTGTACAGTTTGGTAAGAATGTAAAGTGACGCTGGAACGTTTACTCACCCTGACTTCATTTATTCACTTGAACATCCTAAATACCATTTGTCATTATGCATGGAAAGTTTTGTTTGAACCAAAAACACCAAACCTCCCACCCTGACCTAAAAATAAATACCCTGATGAAAGCTGAGGACAGAAACAAGTGAAGATGTGTTCGTACAGCGCTGCAATGCTGAGAACTAAACATCTGGACCCAACAGCTGCTTTGGGAAATAAGAGACAATCATGCCGACTGTGTGAAGCACTTATGTGTTTAAAGGGGCAGCAGTTTGTGAAATGGACGGCACATAAACTGTGACACCATCATGATTTGAATCTAATTATGATCATTAATTAGTTCTGAAAGTTTGCAGGATGAGTACTGTTACTCTTGATACCACAACTGTGTTTTACTGCTAACACTTAAACTCTTGAATGTGGAGTTTATCCTTGTTGAGGCGTATTTTCGATGCTGGGCTGCTTTTCCTTAAGGGAAAGCTCTGAATAGTTCGCTCACAACAGTCACTGAAGGCAGCCAGGTGGATTATTAGAAATGGATTGCTTAGGGGAGGCCTGTGGGCAATGAGGCCTGTGGGCGGGCGATAAGGCCTGTGGGCGATAAGGCCTGTGGGTGATGAGGCCTGTGGGCGGTGAGGCCTGTGGGCGGTGAGGCCTGTGGGCGATGAGGCCTGTGGGCGATGAGGCCTGTGAGTGGGTTTATGTCGGAGGTTGTCTCGACAGCAGCTTCACAAAGGATTCACTCCCCCCACTGTGCTGGGCTGGCAAAAACCAGCGAAAACCATCAGTGCTGCCGTCTGCACATCAGCAGGACAAACGTTACATCTTCCAGACGATGGCACGTCAAAGTCGCAGTCAGCAGGTCTGGGGTCAGTGGTCACATCACACATGGAAAAGATGTTTTCTGATGCTACAGGAAGAAGACCAGAGATCAAACCGGAACCATTTCAAGGTCTCAGTCGACACCACAGCTGCGTCTCTGCGCTCTGATTGGCTGAACATCCACAGCAGCGGTTCGACAACTTATGAGAAAAGCAGAAAGAAAACCTCAGTTCTGGAGGTTTCTCCTCCCAGTCTGACCTCTGCAGCCCAGGACTCAGAGCTACTGCTGTCACTGCTTCTGTTTTTACTTCTAATTCCATCTGCATTTGACTCTGAGCCCTCCTGCTGCTCCACCTCCACCTCTGACCTCCTGCAGCCACAAGGCATGATGGGAATGAGGGTGGACAGGAACCTGAAGAACTAGGTAACCTGAGAGAAACCAGGAAGGAGAAGAGGATCTAGGCAGGTCCCGTGTGTGAGCAGCGTAGATCAGATGCAGCAAAACAGGCAGGATTCTTTATAAAAGTCAAAACCTGATGGCAGCTTCAGAAGAACTGACAGAAAGAAACTGGCCCCTGATAAGAGCTGGAGATTTCCACAGTCTGCATCAAAACCTGTACAGGAGTTTTCACAAATCAGATGTAAATAACAAACTATTCACAATTAATATGAGGTCATAGCATTTAAATATTATTCAGTGTCAGCACCTGAGCAGAACCTGTCTGGGGTTTTGTGTCTCTGAGCTGAAAAACAAAAGATTCGTTGAGTGTGAGAGTGTTGAGTGTCACCAGTGAGGGACTGGTGCAGAACCAGAACCTGTAGACTGGACTGGGCAGATGGTCTGTAACACACAGAGCAGCTTTGTGCTCAGCTGCTCTCACAGGTTAAAGGTCACGAGAGGGGGAAGGAGCAGCTTTCACTCACTGGTGTCGGGTCTTCACCGAGGAGTGTGACCATGAAGTGTTTCCCTCCCTCTGACCCCAAACCAGGCCTCCTCGAGTCCTCTCAGTGCTGGGCAGACCCAGAGAAGCCCTCAGGCCTGGTTTGAGTGTGCACAGCGCCCTCTGCTGGTGACACCAAACAGCGCCTGAACATGATCAATGTCTTAGCTAACAGATAAATAAAGGCAGCTCTGAGTTTATAGCTGTGCTTTATTCAGAGCTCTGTCACCAACTGGCACTGGCCAAAGGGCCCCAGACCCCCAGGGGCCCTCAAAGCTCCAGTTTGGACCTACATCACTGAATCAATCTCAAATCCACTTAGGTGAAACAGCAGCTCTGTCTTTTCTCTGTTTTACTTGAACTCGATCTGTTTCACAGCTGCAGCCAGAGAACTGTTCTGTCTGGAGTCGGCTCCTGCTGGTTCTTTCTGGAAACCCGGTTACAGCGACGGAAACAAGGCGCTGCTGACACCTGATCTGTTGACCATCGCTCTGACTCACCCCCTCCACCCACTGCTCCACCTGAACAACAGGTATCAGGTGCTGGTGCATTCAGGGGTCGTCTGAAACCCCAAAACTCTGTGTTTCTACAGTCAATGTTTACTGGATGAACTGAATCCGCACATGTCAAAACCGCAGTTTTATGTAGAAGATTAAATACACCACATACTGTGCTGGTACTCACAACAGACTGGGGGATATAATATTTACAGGAGGGCCTGAAGGCAGCATTTAGAACCGGCTTGAGGCCAAAGATGGTATAATAAGAAGAGGAATCACTCTGTCGTCACTGAGGCAAAACAACAACAACAACAACAAAAAAAAACCCTGTTTCAGAGATGTGAAGAGATAAACGTGGTTTTGTGAGAACTCGGGTGTTTTGAGATCCACAGGAAGTGTCTGAAACATCACAGCGAGGATCAACAAATGAAAAGCCAAAGTTACAACAAGCCCGCAGGCAGAGGTAATAGAAACTGCAGGAGTGAAATAAACCACAACTCCCAGGGTGCATTTCACTAACAGGCAGTCAATCACAGAGCTTATATTGAATTTAAATGTTAAATGTCCTAAAGCTGGTAGTTATGTTAGATATTCATTAGAGGTGATGGGCATGACCTCAGAAGAAAACCTTCCAGTGGAGACCAGAGCAGCTTATTCTCATGAGCCTGGAGGTGGAGGCGGAGTGAGAGCTCTCTGCTTTCTGTCCCATCTCTGCAGAGAGGCAGGAGGAAGCGGAGGTCTGCAGACACAGGGCTCAGCAGAGCAAATAAAACGTGTTGCTGAGCGCAGTCATCGCTGTACCTTTACTTTCTTGTTGCGGGTTTTACGCAGCGTCAGCGCCGAGCCCAGTTTCTGCAGCAGCTGCGCAGAGCAGGACCCGCTGGCTCTGCTGCCTTCACCCCGACTCACTGCGTGACTTCGTTGGAGATGCCGGTGCAGATCCCGGACGACTCGGACTTCTCGTCGTTCAAAGATCAGTGTCTGACCGATCACGGATGGATCAGCCGCTACAACAAGGGAGGGGTGACGGTGTGGTGCCGGGACGAGGAGAGCAAGACCGTCCAGAAACTCAAGGTGAGGGTCACAGACCGCTTCCTAATGTGGACTGTTCAGGTGAGCTCTGAAAGACCTGTCGGTGTTTGAGCTGCAGACAAAAAGTAAAGTGCAGTAAAAAGTACAAGCTTTGCCTCTGACACGGGGTCGAGTGTAAAGTTGTATAGCCCAAGTACAAATACATGAAGTAAAACTGCACAGTACTTAGTAAAAGTACTGAGTTAGGTTCCACCACTGGGGTGTTCTCAGTAGAACATGAGAACATGTTAAGGTTGAACAGTCAAAATCAGACATGAGAATAATTTATGTTTGTTCTGTTTCTGTTGCAACACAATGAAACTGGGATGTGGATATCTGGAAATGTCCTTAGCAGTTGTCATGGAGACGCTCAGGTGTCATCACGTGATCTGGATATGAAAAGCTGTGTAACTTTCAGTATTAACAGCTGGGGGTTAATTAGGAATCTAATTATTCTAATTAGGGAAAATGCCCAGATCAGGACCCCCCCCCCCAGCCCACACCCCTAAATGGTTCTCCTGGGTCCCTGGGTCCACCTGCACACAGCTAGTTCCAGGTGCTCTGCAGGTCGGTTGTCCTTAGGCTGTCTCAGCGTCTCTGTCTCTTCATGTGGTCTCAGACGGACTCCGTGATGCTGAGATCAGGACCCTGCTGCAGGTCCTGGTTCTGTGTGACGTGGTGCTAACAGAAACAATCACACTGTGATCCTGGATTTATTTCTCAGTCACGGCGGGGCAGTCAGGTGGATTTCCACTATAAGCAGAGCACAGTGATCAGCTTATCCCCCAGTGTGAACAGGCTTCAGGCTTGGTTCAGTTCCTGCTCCGTGAGTCAGTGTAAATATTTAGCTCCACTCTAAGGTCAGACCCGTCTGTGTGGTCGGACCTGTCTGAAGGAAACTAACCTGCAGCTCATTTTACAGTCAGTTAATCACTAAAGTCATTTTGGGGTTGAAACTTCTCTCTGCCCGCTCCGGACATCTGGAGTGAGGAGGAATCGATCAGCTGAGGGAACAAGCTGCAGATCGAGAGCAGAACCTGCTACATGAATACAGTTACCGATTTATTATTTATTTACTGACGGGCTTTTGTTTAGACTGCGCTGCCGGTTTCCCTGGTAACGGCCTGAACAGAAGCAGTGTCAGTGCTGCTGGACAGAAAGCTGTACAGGACGGTGCTGGGTGAGGCTGCCGGGTCAGGCCTCGCTCAGTGTGACGACATGTGGAACAGCTGAGCGTCAGAGTGTTAAAAAATTCAGAGCGGAAAGGAAAACGTAGCAGCTGGAAACCTGAGGCTGGAGGTGGAGTTTAACGGGCAGCAGCCACAGGAACCAGCCCAGTTTAACTTCTCTTACCTTACTGGACCACTTCCAGTTTGGAAGCTGAGCACAAAGCTGCTCAGACACGGCAGACACCAAATGAAGCATCAGCACAGAATGATACTCATTTACCTGCATGAAGAGAAGCAGCTGAACATGCAGAGGCAGAAACCACCTGACACACCTGAGTCACACAAACACTCAGGACTGGCACCAGGTGACCAGGTGACCACCTGAACTAACATGTCCTCTCTGCATGGTGAAACAGTTCAGATGAAGATTGGAATCACGATTATTACGTGTAAATAAATCTAAAACCATGTGGTGTCTCTCACGCTGACTGGGCCTTGGACTGTTAGTTGGACAGAAGAGTTTCAACTTCAATGTGTTTGTGAAGCATCAGATCACAATAAAATCATCTGGAGGCACTTTACAACAAATCCCTTAAGAGCAGGTTGGGCTGAGCGGATAGAGGAGAGAGCAAAGACAACAACAAACAGCAAACAGACATTTGAAGGTGACGGTGTGGACTCAGTGAAGCGACATTTTCAGACTTCATGTTTGACTCAGTTAGTTGAGAGTAAACGTGTAGTGGTTTTGCTGCGGTGGACTAAGTGTGTCATGAGGCTTTGTCCACGGTGGAGGTCTAAGTGTTCAGCCTAAAAACCCTCAGTGGGGAGAAACAAACAAAAGAAAAGCTGAAAACCTGTTACTGTGCTTGAAGGAGACCATCTGTTCGCTGCTCCGGTCTTTTCTAATTCACGTGCGTGCTCTGAGGCTCCTGCAGGGTTTTTACTGCTCAGAGAGCGTTTGACCTGAGGCTGACCACAGGACTCACTGAGCACAGGTGTGTGTAAAAAGCAGAGCTGACGATGATGACGAGAGCGATGATGGCAGCAGTTTTAATAATTCAGGTAGTCTTTTTGAAGCAGCGAGGCGCTTCTTCTCACACATGAATTATTAAAGAGTCCTCTGGGGCCGATGACACCTCTGACTGCACCAATATTCAGTGTGGAGTCCAGCATATTGTTCAGCTGTACCTGTGGACAGGTGCAGCACGGACTGACGTGGGAAACCAGTGTTTCCTGTGAAGTCTCACTTTCAGCCTGAGCTCGGCTAACAGTGTTAGCACCCTGAGCTCAGGCAGAAAGAACTGAAACTACAGAGAAATGTGAGCGACTGAGGAGGAGACAAAGACTTTATGAATGATTAAACCTGCAGCAGGGCCGCGCTGATTGAGTTACACGTAGCATTTTACATTTGTTGTCACTCACAATATCTGATGACTGCAGCTCAGTCGAGCCCAGCGCTCCTGTAAGACGACAGCAGTGGAAAAAAGTCCTACAGTAAGCGGCCGTCTCACATGACGTCCACTGAGCTCTGACAGGCAGGAGGGAAGCTCTGTCTGTTAGCAGGAGCTCTCTAAAAACATGGTTACAAGTTAATTAGAGATGGTAGAATATAAAGAACAATCTGGTTTAAACAGAAATTTCAGATACACGAAGCCACCATCCTCGGTAGTGCAGACCCTGTCAGCTTCACAGGGGCATAGAGGACATATTTAGGAAACAGTTAATGTTGGGAGTAACTTCACATCAGAGAAAGCAGGACTGTACTGGACACTGCCATGTTTCTCCTGGGTCAGACAGGTGGAGCAGGGAGCACATCAAACTGTGATTCACTGACATCCAGCACCTGATTGCAACATTTCCATATTTCCATCATTTTCTCAGCTGGTGTGTGTTTGTATTTAAAAAAAAAATAAAGAAGAAAATAGGTTGAACCACAAAGACAATCATGCACCAACAACAGAGAGGGGGAACGAACCTACAGGCTCATCATGCTGGTTGTCTTGTTGGGACAACCATCCATGCAAACTTGACCCTCGAGTTGCATCTTAAATATAAGAACATACTGACTGTCCACAGGGAGGAATTCATCAACACATTTTGTAACTGGCTCTGGAGAAAAGTTGATAACCTCTGTTAGATGAGGGAAAGAGCAACAGGTGTGCAGGGTCAAGTGACTGTGTGGTATTTTCCCAGTTCCAGGGTCTTAATAGGTGCTTTTGGACCAAACAGTTGTCCTCCCTGATAACTAACAACCCCAGTGGGTCTTTTTTCTGTTTGCACTCACACCACTAGTGTGACACTGATGGAAAATGTGCATTTCTTTAGTTTATTGGCATCAGTAATTAATGCAAACAGGAAACTTTCACAAACTAAAACATAAGCTGAGCTGTGAAGCCTCAGACTGAAGGATGTTTTACATTTTACACAACACGTCCCACACTGGTCCATTTATAACTCAGTCTTTGTTTCCGCAGCACTTTCAGATGTTACTCCTCAGTGAGTCTCTAAAAAACCATCCAGCTGATTTAACGCTCCATAAAACCCATCTGCAGTTCAGCAGCCCACACATTCAATCCCCCTCACACCAACACACTCGTTATCTCTCGTTTTCAGTCAGTGCTGCCGATGTCTGATGTAAAGCCACACCAGCAGCTTGGGAACATTACGGTGATATGTAATATCAGCGGGAACAGGCGATAATTAGCTCTGAGATGATGCAGCTCCAGGTCCCTGATCAATAAACTGTCACACATGTAAAATGTTTGCACACTGTTCTGAACTTTGATGCTCCAGTGGCAGAAATCATCAGAGGACAAAGGCAAAGACAGAGAAAAAGCACCTGACCTGGGCCTTTCTGTTTAAAGTGTAGCCACTGCACAAACACACATCACAGCTCAGTTACTGGTAATCACTAATCTAATCAATACCTGCACACATGGTTAATCCATTGATCTGACAGGACTTTTTCAGGGCACCAGAGCCTCGGTAGGACAGTGACCTCACGCTGATCTGGTCGACATATGAGCAGAGACTAAGACGAAGCAGCAGACGACAGAAAATAGAGATTATTGTAGAAAAAGGCAGGAGCGTTTTTGGGATTCCTGTCTTATACTGACAGATGCCTCATATAAATGGGGTGGACAAAATACCAGAAACAGTGTGTGTTTGTGAAACTGGCTGCATACTGTTTAGCCTGAGGTGAGGACACACCTGTACGCACGGCAGAGAACTGAATCTGAATATCCTGGTTTCTAAAACCAGGATGCAATAGAACCAGGATGCTCCTGAAGACGGGTGGTGTCAGAGGTTTGTTTGCCTCTGACAAACAAACTGATGCAAAACTCTGACCTCACACAGTGGCTCTGTGTGGAGTCTGCAGCAGGATAATCTTGTTATTATTCCCTGAATAATGAGTCGCATTAAAAGGACCTGACAGCTGAATATACACATCTGAGGTGACGCACAGCCTCGTCAGGGCTCCGAGTATCGGATGGATTTAAATGTACCACAGAGAGACAACCTGCAGACCCTGTGTAATCGCATCCGCTTCGTGAATGAGTCTGATCGGCCTCAGGCGTCATCACTGACAGTCCTCTCTCTGCTTGTGTCCCAGATGAGGATAGTGTGTAAAGACGTGACGGCAGAGACGCTGTACGACGTCCTCCATGACACCAGCTACCGCAGGAAGTGGGACACCAACATGATCGACACGTACGACATCGGCAGGCTGACCGTCAACGCAGACGTGGGATATTACTCCTGTGAGTTAAAACATTAGCATCCTGGATTTTTACTTCACTCTGCGTACATTCACATGTTGCATCCCATGATGCTTTGACTGTATTTGGTGTGTGTGTGTGTGTGTGTGTGTGTGTGTGTGTGTGTGTGTCGTTTGAAGGGAAATGTCCGAGCCCTCTGAAGAACCGGGACTTTGTGACGATGAGATCTTGGCTTCCACTGGGCAACGACTACCTGATCATCAACTACTCTGTCAAACACCCGGTGAGAATTTCTGTTCCCAGCCTTCTCTCTCTGTGTCTCAGAATTATTGTCCAGGAAGAAACACACTCACTGTCTTGAGTGAAGTCTCTTCTGTCCTCGGTTCAGTCACACGTCCAGCCACAGTTACCAAAACACTGGGTAACAAACCAGTTTGGTACTGTGAGGTGGTGGGTTCCATTAAGGGTTCTATTAACTATGTTCTCACGTGTTTTCATGTTCCAAACCTCAAAGTCTGAGAAATAACCAGAGACAAAATGAGATGCCGTGACAGCTCACATCCAAACATACAGTCAGGAACATACAGGACCGGCCACAAGCACGCCGACTGAACCAGGACCAGAACCAGACTAATACCTGGAGTCTGACTGAACTGTGTTTGTCTCCACAGCAACATCCTCCTAAGAAGGACTACGTCCGAGCCGTGTCTCTGCTGACCGGATACCTGATCCAGTCTAATGGAGCCAACTGCTCCACTCTGTACTACCTGACCCAGGTGGACCCCAGAGGTGACAACACTAACATTTACACCAGCCCTTAAACGCAGCACACTCACAGCTTAGTCTTCAATAGTTAAACAGATTGACAGGAAGTGGAGCTGAAAGTTCCAATGCTGGCCCAGAGTGAGTCAGTAAATAACCAGTAGATGACCAGTAAACCCAGTATGGCTCCATCCTCACTCACTAAACATGTCTTCAGTTTCAAAAACGTCCTCACTGTGTAAAAATTTCCTCTTTTTACACACAAGTCTTTGTTTCCAAATGTGTAAAAATGTCTTTATTTTCACATCCTCATGCTACTTTTCTAAAAAAGTCTCAACATACCTGTAACCTGGCTGCAGACAAGATGGTGTACGACCGATCTCAGCAGAATCCAGCTTCTGTGCCTCCACTGGTTTTCCCTAGGCTGATGCTGGAGAGGTTTCTGTGCCAGGGAAAATTGAATTCTCACTCAAAAACTGAAGACTTGGGCTTCAGATGACGACCAGGCAATTTCAGTGTTCACTGACGGTGGCAGGAGGGGCAGGCGAAGAAGGGCGGTCCAGAACCAGTAACTGGAACCCCCATTGAAAGAGGACAAGATGAAGACTAGCTCTAACTTTGAGGAGAACCCTGCAGGCAGAGTTTAAAAGTATAAAGGTGTTCTGTAGAGACAGAGCAGGCAGCTCGAGACAGAGGGGAAACACGATGATGACCCAACTCTGCCCGAGGCTGATAGTCCAGAATCTTGGTCCCACTCTTTGTCTGCAGCCCAGTCCCTCTGTTATATTAATGTTGTCACTTTTGTCCAGACCAGGACAGAAGCAGACCACAGTCTCATGGTAATGTCCTGTCTTCTGTGTTTTCAGGGTCTTTGCCCAAGTGGGTGGTGAACAGAGTCTCTCAGCTCGTGGCTCCAAAGGTAAAAGCACCAGTTTCTATGACTTGAACCAGGTTCTGGTCCTGGCAGATCCAGGTCCAGGACCCCTCTCTGTGTCTCACCATGTCTGTGTCCTCTCAGGCGATGAGGAAGATCTACAAAGCCTCCCTGAAGTATCCGGAGTGGAAGAGGAAGCACAACCCGAACCTGAAGCCGTGGATATTCCCGGAGCAGAACACGCTGCCGTGCATGAGCGCGTCGGAGCTGACGCTGCAGCGCGCCGACTCCCTGGAGAACATCGACGAGAGCGGCCTGAACGAGGAGAAGACGCAGAACAGCGACGAGGAAGAGACTTAGATGGCACACGGACTCCGAACACAAACTTTCCCGTTCTCTCATTCGCTTTTTCTTTCTTTGTTTATTGATCCCACACAGGAGGTTCAGACTGATCGGACCCGGACCAGAACCACCTGAACATGATTCTGATCCTTCACTGTCCTCTGCTCTGAATCCACATCAGTGCCCCCATACATGTTCAGTCCAGGAAACCAAATCCACCTGGTTCAGGCTGCAGGTGCTTAAACTGAGTCATGTTCAACAGGAAGTGCAATTAATGATTAGTTTCATTATTGATTATTGGATTACCTGAGTTAAATAGTTTGGTCACAGAGTCCACAGTCGTATCTTCAACAAATCAAAGCCAAAACATATTTAACTGTGTGACAGAAAATCCTCTCACAGCCCATTCACATGATTGATCACATGATTGATCAGAGGGAACAGCCAGTCACATACAGATACACCCTACACCTGCTGTGTGCAGTTAATCCACTGGGATGTTATTCTGAAGGAACATATACACAATCATTTGTTTTATTTCTGGACAACCTTTGAATTAGCATGAATTATTAGCAATATGGCCTAATGTTTTATTAAACATCAACTCAATATTAGATTAACATGAAGTAAAAACTAGATTGTGCTGCTGCTGCTGCTCGATCAGCCGGTAAATGCAGTCAGTCAGATTTATTTGCAGCCTGATTCAATGTTCTGATTGTAAGAAGCCTTTTTTAAGGAAGGTGAAGATGCTGAGTGTGGAGGCTGCAGCGTGAAAACATCACATCTGTGCAGATATTCTCTGATTTAGCATCAAACCAGTTTGTTGTACAAGCTGCAGTTTGTCTGTAGATTCTGCAGGATTCACTCAGTGACTCCAGAGTCATTTCCAGCCGAGTGTCTGTCTGGTCCTGGTCTGATCTGAGCTCAGCCTCCCGTCTGCAGTGAACAGCTGGCTTCTATCTACTGTGGCGATGAACTGACCTGTATCAGGACTGGACAGAGGGAGAAGGAGAGACCGCACTAACACCTGGACAGACTCTGAGGATTTGGCTCAGATGGAAACCTGCTGCTTTCATTCTCCTGTTTTCTTGTCCATGCAGGATTTCTAGGTTTGTCCACAGACTCAAAGTATGTCTCAGTCAGAGGGTGTTGATCTAAAACTAATGAACTCTCTCTTTTCCTTTGAGCTTCTGCTGGAGTCATCCTTCCTCCTCTCGAGAGGAAACATCTCAGGCAGTGTGTTATTCTCTGACCATGATGATTTTCTGTGTGTGAGCTCCGACTGAAGGCTCATCACGTTTTAGTTAAACCTCAAACACCTTCTGACTCTTTGATCCTATTTGAATTTCAGATTCAGGTGTTTGGTGAAATGTTGGCAAAGGTTTTATATCAGCTCATGTTTTCACCTTTGAGTGTGTTTGTTCCGTTGTTTATTGAACAGAGCTGTCAGATGTGTGAGTCTGCAGCGTCCCCCAGTGGACAAACAGTGTTACTGCAGCTTGACCTTTAATGAGAACACAAGTCCTCAGTTCTTCCACATTGAACAAAGAATTTAACTAACCTCCATGTTTCCCATCTGCTCAGTTCTCTGAAGCTCTGCCATAAAAGCTTCCTTTCATGGAGCTTAACGCTGAGCTGCTCCCTGAAGGACACATGATGTCACATCACATCAGTGTGTGGTCTCTTCTGTTGGAAGACAAACCACAGAGACGACAGAGTCAGGCATCTTCCCCTACAAACTATCTTTGTAGTGTCAATCAGAATTTACTTTCATCAATAAAATCAATATTTTCTGTCACTGAGTGTCCCCTTGTTGTCTGAGCTGTGGAACAGCAGCTCTCCTGTCCTGATGTTCAAACAGCTGCAGTCAGCTTGCATGAAAAACCCTTAGCCTGTGTTTCCATTAAACTCCACTAAATTACATGTTGATTCATGAAATACGTGGAAGCTGCAGAGCTTCAGCTACAAGGATCCATCAGGATGAGCAGCTGTTTAAAAGGCTTCATTATGTGCTTAAAGTCCCAACCCCCAGAATGTCCTTCCTGTCAGAGAGTCAGGAGACAGACCACGTTTAAAAACTCATGAACAGGACCTGTGATTTCTGAATAAAATGGTAATCACACGCTGGGTCTCATCAGGCCACATGGTGGCGCTGCAGGGATGCCTTCATGTGTAATAGAGTCATCGTGTCTGACTTTTAGAGAACAGCTCATCTGTGGCTTGTTAGAAGCAGAAGTTTGATGCTGCAGGACAAACTTCCTGCTGAAAATCAAACACAGAAAGAAAATTAACACCAGAGGGGCAACATATATTTACTCAAGTACTGTGTTTAATTCCAGGTCTGAGGTATTTGTACTTTACTGGAGTATTTCTTGAGTGGACTTCACTACATGTCAGAGCCAAACCTTGCACTTTTTCCTGCTCTACATTTATCTGATAACTTCAGTTCCTTTTCAGATGAATCAAACAAAATACAATAGAATTAGTAAAGTACCCGAGTACTTCCAGTACTGCAATCTGTGATGTTTTCTCTGCCAGGCTTCTTCCTGAGGTGTGGTCAGACATTTATTATAAATGAATATGTAAAAATATCAAGATGTGCAGAAATCCTGAGACAGACAGTGAAGACGTCTGCAGGTTGACCCTGGACTCAACAGTTTAACCTGTTTTCCCCGCAGTGATAAGGAAAAGTTTCTGCGTGGCTGCATCCTTACGCAGGGCTGGAAAATGCAGCTGGGCTCCGGATCCTCTCAGTGCTCTATTGTCTCAGGCTCTTCCTGTTTCCTGTCTGCACAGCTCTGATTGTTGTTTGACCAGCGAGGAGGAAACTCCACCGCTGTCCAGCTTCTTACTGCTATCAGAGGACAGGACACAGTGTTCGCTGAGGACTTCCTCCCTGCTGGACTGAAGAGTCCAGGTCCACTGCAGACCAGGCCCTTAACTCAAGTCAAAGTACTAGTACCACAAAATGAAATCCTTCAGTACGAGGATAAGAAAAAGTATAGAAGTATCACAGTAACGTTACTCTGAGGTGAAATGACTCTTCTGATTTATTATCATATACGACCTTTTTAAATTAAAATAAGTATTTTACTCTTGTATCTGCTGCACATTAGTGTATACACAGTTTAGTCCAGCGGTTCCCAATCTAAGGGTCTCACTGTAGGAGACCACCAGCTGAATAATGCACAGATTTCTGTTCTCCCTTCTTCTTTTCTTTGGGACTTTCACAAATGTTGGATTTTTGTTTAAATTTGCAGTACTGACATAAACGCTCCAGCACAGATTTGTCCTCAACTTTTAACTCTGTTAGTTTATAGTTTTAGTCTTTCCTGCTATTAAAACTTCATGAGTACTTAATTCTGTGTAACTGAAACCTGTTGTACACAAAGTGCTTCATTTTCAAAGATAATATCTGGTTATTATCTTATATTTATTGGTTCCACCTAACCCCAAATAGCAAGAAGAAATCTAAACTGCAAGCCAAACCAAAGCTCGAGTCTTAGGAGGTTAACTTTATTATTTATTTTTAATTATTTACTATTTTACTTTGATAAACATGTGGCCTTTCATGCCTCTTACATACAACATTTAAAATATTTATATTATTTTAATATATAGGCCTCTGATATTCCTATTTCATACATTCTTTTGAATCAAGAGTTTATACATTTCATCAATTTTAATTTGTGCTGTTTTATTTGGACTAATACATTTGTTATCCTGTTTTTCTATTTTTAATTTACCTTCAGTAATGGTGTATTATATAATGTTATTTTGTGTTATCATGTTGTATTTAGTTATAGCAGATTTATTTTATTTACGACTGTGAACTTTATTTTGAGAGAAAAGAGGCTAACCGGAAAAGGTGTATTTTAATTTTATTGTGAAATTGGAGCCGGAAGCTGCAGCTGTCGTTATCCGGTGTAACTTGACGTTACGGTGCAGAGCGAAGTTTCTCCTCCCAGAGCTCCCAGTCTGACCGAGAGCTGTTCAGGACTTTACCGGTTCATTTCCCGGGACTCAGTCCTGCAGAGAGGCCGGACCGCATCGGATTGGAGACTGAACCGGATCAAAGGTGAGACGTTTCAAATCTTGTGGTTTCTGATTAGATCTGGTTTGAGTCTCGCTGAATCCTGCAGAAAGCGGCTCGTCCCGCTGCTTGTCCGCCTGAGTCTTTACACGGTCTCTGGATCCTGATCTGGACTCTGGCTCAGCGGGGATGACACATGTTTGATGTGACTCAGAGTCCAAGTGACTGAAACATGAGGCAGGACACAGAAACCAGAATTAAAAACACTTTACTGGGTCCACAAAGAACCAGTGCTGGTTCTGGTTTTTAGAGAATGTGGTGGTCTGTGCAGGTTCTGGATTTAGAGAATGTTGTGGTTCTGGTTTTCAGAGTTCCTCTGTCAGTCTGAGCTCCAGCTGCAGGTTTGTGCCTGATAAATGTGGATGTGGGACTAGTAAGAGACTAGTTGTGGTGGTGTGCACCCAGTTGGGTGGAGCTGGTGGTCTCTGCTGGGCTCTGGACTCTGTTTAGACACTGGACTGTTTTTGGAATCAGCTGTAGTTGGTCCATAGTGTCAGTGCTTAAAGAACGAGATCCTGTTCAAACCTGAAACCGTCCTGGTCTGAGGTTCAGAGCAGGGAGGTGGCCTGCAGCAGGTTGGGGGGACGCCGAGGAGACTGCGAGGGGACATTCAGGAGGGCGGGAAACTGGGTGTTCACATGCAACACAAACATCCTGTGGAGAGGAAACTCAGCTTCCTGCTTCAGCTCTGGCTCAGAATCAACCTCGGTCTGCACTGTGCATACCTGGCTAATGCTCGACGTGATGTCACCGTGACATCACTCAGGTGAAGTGATCCACAACGTGATACAGTGATCAGGACGGGAGATTTATCCAACCTGAATCCAGATCTGAAACTGATTGCAGACCTGAATGTGAAAACAAATCTCAGTCCCTCAGTTTCAGACTGGACCAACGGGTTTTCTCATGTCCCCAGGGTCTGTGCTGAAGCTGAGCTGCTTGTTGCTGCTGCAGGACCCACAGGACACGGTGGAGCAGCGGCAGGAGGCCGAGGTTGAGCTCTGGTCCTTCCTGGCTGATCAGCAGTAACAGCAGCTCGGACTCTGACACTGCGGACTCTGGATGAGCATCCACATCCTGAGTTATCTTACTGTTTCATCGACCTTGGAAAGTTTAGTCCACCGTGTTTGTTGTTTACAACAGCGTCTCTGAGTTGCTGCCTTTGTTTACATCTTCAGTGTTTGTTGACAGGTGACAGTGCAGACCTGCTGCACCTGAGCCTCAGGTCTGATTCACAAACCCTCGCCCTACATCTCTCAGGCCTTGGACTGTTTCAGTAACCTGCTGACATTACAGCCCCTCAGTGATTAGTCAGTTGTATGCAGGTGTGGGCGTGGTTTGTGTCAGTACTGACGTGAACACCGGAGAAGGGGAAAGGTTCTGTCCCTATGTCGTCATGTCTCCACCCTGTGAGGCCTGCACCTCCACCTTCAGCGTGGGCGTGGTGAGATGGCGCTGAGACCTGCAGATGACATCATAGTCAGCTGATTAGGACAGCAGTTACATCACTTGCCGTCCGTCCAGTGTTACAGGAAGTCAGACCAACTGTCTTCTGTAGAAACTTCCTGTGATGTAAATAGTGTTTCCCATACTGAGCTGACCACATAAAGGGCCAGTCCGCGCAGTTCACAGCCTGTTCTCAGAGCAGCAGCCACAGATTCACTTTTCATGTTAAACTGAAGCCACTTCTCTTTAGCTGTTCCGTTTGCTTCATGGCTCCAAGGAAGCTCAAACGAAAACCTCATGTCGTCACACAGCCGAGTTAAAAGGAACACTTTAAACCACCAAACTTTAAATGTGTGTGTAGCTGATTTCACCTGAATGTTTCTGATCTGCTGAAAACATGAATGTGAAATGTGAGATTTCCAGACCCAGGGCTGCACTGGTTCTGGTTCTGGTTCTCTGCTAATTACTGAATGTTGTTTCTGTCTTTAGTTGTTTGTCAAAACACTTTACAGAGAACACTGACACAATCTTTTTCACACTTTGGTTTCAAAATCACTGGAGCGATTACTCAAGGACATTTTCAGCTAATTGATTCATCAGTTAATTGTAGCAGCTCTCCAGTACATCTGCAGTAAACTCCAGTACATCTGAAGTAAACTCCAGTACATCTGCAGTAAACTCCAGTACATCTGAAGTAAACTCCAGTACATCTGCAGTAAACTCCAGTACATCTGCAGTAAACTCCAGTACATCTGCAGTAAACTCCAGTACATCTGCAGTAAACTCCAGTACATCTGAAGTAAACTCCAGTACATCTGCAGTAAACTCCAGTACATCTGCAGTAAACTCCAGTACATCTGAAGTAAACTCCAGTACATCTGCAGTAAACTCCAGTACATCTGAAGTAAACTCCAGTACATCTGAAGTAAACTCCAGTACATCTGAAGTAAACTCCAGTACATCTGCAGTAAACTCCAGTACATCTGCAGTAAACTCCAGTACATCTGCAGTAAACCCAGTACATCTGAAGTAAACTCCAGTACATCTGCAGTAAACTCCAGTACATCTGAAGTAAACTCCAGTACATCTGCAGTAAACTCCAGTACATCTGCAGTAAACCCAGTACATCTGAAGTAAACTCCAGTACATCTGCAGTAAACTCCAGTACATCTGAAGTAAACTCCAGTACATCTGCAGTAAACTCCAGTACATCTGCAGTAAACCCAGTACATCTGAAGTAAACTCCAGTACATCTGAAGTAAACTCCAGTACATCTGAAGTAAACTCCAGTACATCTGCAGTAAACCCAGTACATCTGCAGTAAACTCCAGTACATCTGCAGTAAACTCCAGTAAACTCCAGTACATCTGCAGTAAACTCCAGTACATCTGCAGTAAACTCCAGTACATCTGCAGTAAACCCAGTACATCTGCAGTAAACTCCAGTACATCTGAAGTAAACTCCAGTACATCTGCAGTAAACTCCAGTACATCTGCAGTAAACCCAGTACATCTGAAGTAAACTCCAGTACATCTGCAGTAAACTCCAGTACATCTGAAGTAAACTCCAGTACATCTGCAGTAAACTCCAGTACATCTGAAGTAAACTCCAGTACATCTGCAGTAAACTCCAGTACATCTGAAGTAAACTCCAGTACATCTGCAGTAAACTCCAGTACATCTGCAGTAAACCCAGTACATCTGAAGTAAACTCCAGTACATCTGCAGTAAACTCCAGTACATCTGAAGTAAACTCCAGTACATCTGCAGTAAACTCCAGTACATCTGAAGTAAACTCCAGTACATCTGCAGTAAACCCAGTACATCTGCAGTAAACTCCAGTACATCTGCAGTAAACTCCAGTACATCTGCAGTAAACCCAGTACATCTGAAGTAAACTCCAGTATATCTGCAGTAAACCCAGTACATCTGAAGTAAACTCCAGTACATCTGCAGTAAACTCCAGTACATCTGTAGTAAACTCCAGTACATCTGCAGTAAACTCCAGTACATCTGCAGTAAACCCCAGTACATCTGAAGTAAACTCCAGTACATCTGCAGTAAACTCCAGTACATCTGCAGTAAACCCAGTACATCTGCAGTAAACTCCAGTACATCTGCAGTAAACTCCAGTACATCTGAAGTAAACTCCAGTACATCTGCAGTAAACCCAGTACATCTGCAGTAAACCCAGTACATCCGCACAAACCTGATCCAGCTTTGTGATGTGAGGAAGCAGGATAAACAGGGACATGAGTAAAAACCACAGCTGAAGAGTCTGGGATATCAGCAGCAGCACATGTGACGACGTTTACTTCACTTTTGTTTTTCTTTCTCTCCCATAATGATCTGTGATTTTCATTTTTCTCCGACTTAATGATACCCTGCACTCTGTGTGTGTGTGGTGCATTCAGGTGCTGCCCTGATGCTCCGGACATCCTCCACTATACAGGATTCAGTGCAGAAGCAGTTTAAGCTTCAAAGTTTAAGCTAATTAAGACATAAAATAGCAGCAGGACTTCCAGTTTGTTTTACAAGCTGAGGTGTTGCCAACAATCAGGAGCATATTTGTGGTTGCGCAGCACAGACTGATTTCCTTTAGTTAAAGTTTCAGCTTGCTTCTGTCCCACAGCACATGAACTCAGCACAGAGGCAACACGTGCATTCACACAATAATGTCTGTGCACGTTATATCACAGCATCACTCACACCTTCAGATCCCAGCATTTCCAGTGTTCCCACAGCTCCCAGTGTTCCCAGTGAGTGTCGGTGTGTGGTTCCAGTCACAGCTCTGGAACAATCAGCTTCTGTTTGTCACAATAGAGCCTCACTGTTATTTCACTGCCTCTCTCGCCCACCCTCGCTCTCCCCGCGCCCTCTTTAATTTGTCCTTTCCTCTCTCCTTTTCTACTTTTCTCCTTTCCTCCTTCCTTTCACAGTTCTCTCCTTTCCTCCTTCCTTTCACACTTCTCTCCTTTCCTCCCTCCTTTTGTACTTCTCTCCATAGTGTGCAGATGTGTGTTTGTCAAGAACGACTGTATCCTGTGTTTTGTTGTACTGCAGATCCACAACCACAAGCCGGGGGTGGGGTGCTGGTGGGGCAGGTCTGAGTCCAGATGCTGGTCTAAGTTAAATGTCAGCAGCGACTTCTTCAGTATTTACCAGGGTCAGATCTAATTCACACTCTGACTGTAGATGTCATATCTGAATGATCTCAGTGTTCAGCTTCTCTTCAGGCTGCAGGCTTTTCGCGGTGGAAGTAGGATGGGAGTGTCTGTATCCTCTGCTCCGTTTCTGTCCTGCTGCTTTTCCTCAGCTGCTCGTTATCTGCAGCCTTCACCGGCTTCCTGCCTGCCTGAAAACCTGCAGGCCGCTCTCTGAGTCGCGTCCTCTCAGATTAGACTTCTCTCTGGTTTCCAGCTCGCTCCTGTTTATGCCTCCTGTCACGGCTCACTTTGTGGTTTTTCAGGAACGCCAGAGATCAGAGCAGGCTTGGCTTAACAGAGCCGGTGAATCCACTCGGCCTAACAGCACTGACTGCTGAGTCTGAGTCATCTCTAACCTCACTACAGCCTGGCACCACTAACCTGTGAGTGTTTTCACAAGAATAAAAAATTCAGAGGAAATCTGGAATCATAAGTATGTTTTCTGGTCCCTGTAGTGGTCCTGAGCCATCCTGGGGACCTGCAGATAGTTTGGTCTGAGTTTAGACTGTCCCCTCAGTCTAATTATCAACTGTCAGTTCTTCCTGTGGGAATTTCTCTCTGGATGAATCTATGGACAGACCCCCCACCGGAGACCAGCAAAGACCCGGTTCTGTTCAAGTGGCCTTCATGAATCTGAATCTCTCAAATAAGCAGCAGCTTCATATCCTTCAACAGGCTCATTTTAGAGGAGGTTTAGGTTTTTCCTGAGGGCCCAGACACAGGTAACATCTCACCTGGTGCACCCTCTGCAGTACCGACTGTCTACAGATGAGTCAAAGGTTTCAGTCGCTATCCAGAGTTTGCAGGTCTTTGACTTTGTTTTGAAATAATAAAACATCTCTGCCTTTTAATGTGCGGATCATAATTAAATCCAGTGTGAGGCTGATCAGATCAGAACAGAACCGGTTTGTCAGGAGGAGGAAGAAGGTCGACAAGAGGAAGCTGCTGTGACTCACTTCCTCCTCAGCCTTTGTCTTCATGCTGGAGACTGCTGACCTGTGTGTGTGTGTGTGTGTGTGTGTGTGTTATTTTTACTCCTGTGGTCCTGTTGGATTTTCAGTTTTTTCTTTTTCTCTGTTTTCCGTCCCTTCTCCTTCTTTCTGTATGACTCTTCTTCCTGCTGCTGCTCAATCTGTACCAGGGCGGCTGAGTCACAACATTAATGTTTACTGTGTCATATTAAACTCTTTTAATGCCTTTTTATTTATTCCTCAGGAAACCCCCTTAGATGGACTAACTGAGACCGCAGTATTTTCTTTAGTTTGTGAACAGTAGTGAACATTATTGGATCGACCTTTCAGCTGCGTTAGAGTAAAACACAAAGCAAAATCTTTATCAGGCCTGCAGACCTCCTCCACAGTCCACAGCAGCGTTCAGGATTGTCTGAGTCACACAGCCGGGTGTCTGCTGTTACTCCTCAGATGTGTTCAACTCTGAGAATATGATTAAAAACATCATCTCAAGCATGTGCATTTAGAAGCAGATGAGTTTTTATCTTCATCACCAGCACCTGAGAAAGGAAAACGTCAGAGAATCAGACTCAGACCAGGCCGCTCGTCTGTGAACTGTGACACATCAGAAAGAGGTGTCCATAAAACACAACACATTCCAGCCTTTTTCAGGAAATCTGCACACACAGACACACACAGTTGTTCTTTGAAAGCCTCCACCCTTCAGCTTGGGGCAGCATGGCTCGCTGCAGGCACTCCCTGCATCCTGTGTGTGTGTGGTGCTCTTTGTTCACTGAAGTCGCTCTCAGCTTCAGCATTTTTCAAAACGGCACAAAAGCTGACACACACCAAACATCTGTAAGTGAATTCAGCTGTGTTTTGCATCATCTCCACTGTGGACAGACTTTTCTTCACTTTTCCAGTTTCAGGCCAGTGTCCTTCCTGAAATCTTTCAAACCCTAATAAACTGACTGGGTCTGACACTGGGGTTCCTAATAAACTGACTGGGTCTGACACTGGGGTTCCTAATAAACTGACTGGGTCCGACACAGAGGTTCCTAATAAACCGACTGGATCTGACACAGTGAAAGTGCTTTTTTGCCTTCCAGGTTCATGGAAACTGAAGCTGTTGAGCAGAATATTTCCTCTGTGAGATGTTCTCTTTCGGGTTCTGTAGGGTCTCTGTTTTTTGTTGGTTCTGATTTGACCCTCGTCACACGTGACAAGACAGTGTGTATTTTGTTATAGTCCATTCGGCCTTTGCAGACCGAGCCTCTGTTCAGTGGTGGCGTTCAGCAGGAGCAGACCCCCCCCCCGACAATAACCTCCAGTGCTGTCTGTACAGAGGTCAAAGGTCACCCTGCTGCAGACGCTGATAAACAATCCTTCTATTGTGTCCGCTTGCTGACATCATGTTTTGTTCTTCTTCTGTGGTTTTATTTGGCTGGGAGGGGGGTTGAGAGTCCTGGGGGTCAAAGGTCACAGTGATGCCATCTGAGTGCAGTAAAAGCAGCAGTCTGCTCTTCCCCCAGGGGGTGGGGGTTTGGGGAGGCTGCTCCTGTTGAACGCCACCACAGAACAGATGAGTCTTGGCCTTTTTTCTCTCACACAAACTAAATTAACCAAACTGCAGGTTCAGGTTCTGCCCACCGGTTTTATGGTTTTGTTTGCTTCTGTCAGTCTGGTTTAGGTGGGGGTGCCATGAAGGACCAGGACTAAAAACATTATGTAATGGTTGTGGAGTTAGATTCTTCCGTGGGGCCCAAATTCTGTATTGTTGCCCTGTGGTGATGGGCTCTAAATACTACAATACCCATGAGCCTTCACTCAGTCCAAACCCATAATGAGAACATTCATTATGGATGCATCCGTTAGTGTTCTGGGTGTGTACGGGCTACATGGACATCAGCCATTATTGACGTAAGAAAGGTTTACGGATCGTGAACATAGAACCTGAAGAGAACCTGTGAGTTCACAGCATTTAAACGTGAACCTGTTGTCCTGTGTCTTTGTCTCCTCCAGATGTGCAGGTGTTGTCGGTCCCAGCTGTAGGTCAGTGATGGCCATGGTGCTTCCTGGATGTGGAGGAGACGAAGCCAGATCCAGACTCCATGTTGGTCGTGATGGCCTCGCTGGATGGAAGCACACCAGCTGAGACGCTTCTGGCAGCAATCCATCTGGAGAGGTCAGGACGGGGGCTGGGACTCTGCAGATCAGTTTTAGCTCTGTGTGATGAAGATTTGTTTTCACCTGGGGCTAAATCAGCCAAGAGACTCCGCTAACACTTAACATAGCAGGCACCTTTTTAACCTGCCACTCAAAACTGTGTTAGCAGGCTGTGTATGCTGTTTGCTTAAGGAAACACTCCCAGGTCTGGAGGCTCTTGGGCTGAAGTGTCCGAATAAACTTCCTGTGAATGACAGTATAGAAGCATATGCTAAAGGTTTAGCATGGAGAGGATAAAAACTCTACGGAGAGGGCCAGTGCATGCTAAGTGTTAGCTGTCAGTTCACACAGGGCAGCATGGGTAATGTTAGCATGGGGCTGTGCCTTGTTACATTATTGTCATTGTATCTTCGATCCAGCTGCTGTCTGGTGACAGATTGGCTGCCCCCCCCCCCCCCCCCCCCCCCACCACCACCACCACCACCACCACTCAGCCCCTGGTTTGTATGTGTGGGTGATTGAGTTTTGACAGACCTGCAGTTGCAAAATCTTCTGATACTGTACCTGGTTTGGGAGGCTGGGACAGCTTGAGGTCTTCAGGGCCCCAGTAACACCGGAGGTAACAGTGTCCACTAACTAAAAACTTGCTTACGTACTCAGCGCAGAAACCACATTGATGGTTTGAATATGTTCACAGTACCACGGTAAAGTATTTTATAGGTTTTCAATGGTAACACTGTACAAAACACAACCTGCTAAACTGACATTTGTTTATTGCAGGTACCTGGACACCTTCCATCAAGCTGGTCTCCTATTGGCTGGAGACTTCACACACTTGGATCATGATGCCTTGGTCAGTCTAGGAATAACTGCCACAGGACACAGGAAAAGGATCCTACGGTTGGTCAGTCACATTCAGAGGACAGAAGCTCAACGAGCCAATCAGATACCAGATCTCCCACGTGACCGCTGTCAGTCTGTGACAGGCACTTCTACATCGGAGCAAGGTCACAACTCTGCGCCATCCCGTCAATCGACAGGACCTGTTGCCTTCGAGGTGTTCAGGAACAGCTCGGCTCCAAACTTTGCCACTATGCTGACAAACTCTGAGTCCAACAGCAGCAGAGTGACAGTGAAGCCGGTTCCCAAGCCCAGGACTGTTTTCAACCGCCGCAGGACTACACCTGTCCATTTCAGTCCAACACCAGACTCTGTACCGCCTCCACCCAGGAGGCTTTCCCAGGAGTCCATCTGTTTTACTGTTTTGGAAGGTTTGACCTCAGAGAACACGTCCACACCTGATGACAAGTTGACCACACCCAGCAGAAGACCAAGCCAGGCGGAAAGCATGAGGCCCTGTCGTAGCCTGTCCCTATCAGACGCTGGGGGGTTGTTACCTCCTGTACCCCCAAGGTTGAACCGTGGGGTGCCCCCCTCCGTGTTCCAGGGGTCCCCGCCCTCTTCTTCTTCTTTCTCACCTGTACTGGCAGACCAGAACCAGACATTGTCTTCACTGACTTCCTGTCCTGGTAGTCTTGACAGCAGCAGGCTCTCTGGATCTTCACCTTGTGGTTCACCCAGAGGAGGGATTGAGATGGTTTCTAATGAGATCTACTGGGGCACTTTACCTGGATTTGTTGCCCCTAGTGGAGGGAGGAGTTGCTGCAGGCGGGAGTCAGCTCCTCCTACTCCACCCAGACAAACTCCTGACAGGAACCCTGAGAGGAACAGGTAGGTCATTTCCAAACCAGGGTCCACACAGCCAAGCTATTTACTTTGTTGTTCAGATGTGCTTCATAATCTGATTATCCTGAAAAACAACGAAAAACACACAGGTTTGTTTAATTTATCCCTTTCATGCCTAGTGCCATTTTTCTATGCATTCTAATTCACTTAAAAACGACTTTGAATCGATGCATAATAGTTAATAATCGATTTTAATATTTGATTGAATAAACTCCACGTTTTACCACTACCGGACTACAAACGGCCTACATGCGTGAAGCGCATGCGCTACGTGAGAAAATTGCGGAATAAACGAAAAGTGTTTGAGCGGCGTCTGTTTCATTAACGTTAAAGCTACAGTTTGGAGACATTCTGGATTTTATTAAACTGAAGCAGAAGAAAAGCGAGAGTCCACAGAATCTAAATATACCGCCTGTTTGACTGTTTGAGGTAAATAAACAGCGAAAACAACATGGAGAATAAACAGCAGTAAGCAGTAACGTTTGCTAGCAGTAAGCTAGCTAACGTTAGCTAACGTTAGCACTTTTTAGTGAGGACTGAAAAGTGAAGGGCGATAGTTTTATGGCTTTTTCTCAAGGATAACACATCTTTTGGACTAGGCATTTTGTTCCCTGGACTCTGATATGATATGCAACACTTGGCGTTTCAGTCCATGTGTGGATTTGTACACATCAGCAAAGGTAGGAATTACCGTCTTGCTGTGTTTGTACTCTTCTTATTAAGCATTAAGGAACAGTTGCCACTATGATAATTCAATATTCAATAAAGGCATGTTCAACTAGAGTTCAGTGTTTTTTTCCCCCCAGAGTAATAAAACAATAAAAATCCTCACTGTAGCTTTCATAATTCCTGCATGAAAGGTTTAAAGGCCTGGTTAGATCAGGGCAGCACCAGATGGAAGTTGTTGGGAGTCTTGAGGCGTTCCAGATAATCCTAAGGGTAATTCTGAGAATCCTGGGGTGTTTACAGATGTCCTAAAGGTTCTTAGAAAAGGCTTTGAGATTTTTAAAGAGTTTTTAGGATCAGAAATGGGCTCAAGGGAAGTTGATCTTAAGAGGTGCAGTGAGTTTCTGGGTCCCAGTAACGCTGTTGGTTTTAGCTGAGTAACAGCCATCATCCGTCCATCTGCTACTCATCCGGGTCCACGTCTCAGCTCTGCACCACTTGTAGTTTTTGTTGTTATTAGTTTGACATGTTCCAGGTTGTGGGCACCAGGATCCTCAGGTGTTCCCAGGACAAACTGCATATCCAAATAACTTATGCCTGTTGATGTGTTTGTTTGTTTTCAGCAGCAGCACTTTAAGTAACAACTCTTCAGGATCGGCCCGAGGTGAGTACAGACATGGACTCGTTTCCTGTTGTGGTCATCTCTCTGCAGTTGTTTAAGAGTTTACAGTTAAGTGAAAAGCGAGCGCCGTGTTTTTGTCACGGTGAAACTGGTCAGGGTTTGGATTGCTGACCACGTTACAGTAAACTAGATAACTGTGTGTCCTGTTCCTCCGCTGGCAGCTTCGACAGACGACCCTGAGGAGGAGATCAGCCCGTACTGTGAAACCGTTTTCCAAAGCAGAAGGAATCATGTCTGGGAGGTGAGACAGCACCACAAACGGGACAGGTGCTACCTTGCTCATTAGAAAAATTAAATGGGTTACACCAGGTCCTTAATGGTTCCTGATCCGCCACAGCAGGTTCACCCTGTCGATGTTAATTCAAATGCAAGCAGAGTCGTGGGGCTAAACCTTTTGACATGTCCAGCCCATGATGACAGAAACCTGCTCTTGTAATATTTTATGTTGCAGAGTGAGAGAAGCCGACTGGAGGGAAGAGATGCGAGGAAAGCCGAGGAAAAATATGCAGAGGATCATGGGTAATATGCTGTAAAATATTCAGTGTTGTATGTGATGCAAAACCGTGTGTGTGAATAAAGTTTTATTTGTCCACTCAGGTGCCAGAAATTGTCATGGACAAAACGTTTGTCTCAGGCGCTACACTCCGGAGACTCACAGGGTTACAGCACCGTTGGAGAAGCTCCACCCACCCTGCGATACCTCTCCCTGCCCCCCCACACCTTCCCCTCAGAGCCTGACGAGGACCTGATCATCTCCCCCTACGCCAGCTACACCTCACTGAGCGAGAGAGCCCCGCCCATCATCAGCGGCTGGCTGGATAAGCTGTCTCCACAGGGGTGCGTCTGATTTTTACATGTTTCAAGTTGTAGACCAGAGGGTGTTGAGGGGTTTGCAGTCATCCTTGAGAATCTTCCAGAGGTTTCTGGGGTAGCTCTAGGGGCCTTGAGCCATTTCCAGTGGTCTTTAAGTTAATCTAGAGATAAGTTTCAGAGGTTCTTAAAGAGGTTTTACAGTCCCAAAAATGGTTTTTAGTTGTTTAAATTTTCACCTTCAGTCTAAATCATGAAATATAATGATCTGTTCTATGTCTTTGTGTGTGAATAAGTGTGTGTTGAATTTGTCAGGGGTCAGAGGTCAGTGCCTGTGGCACTGCTACGCCTCCTTTCTGCTTCTCCCTGTCTCCCCTCCCTGCCGAGGAGCTGTCTCTGCCTCATCACCTTCCTTTCCTCCTTTTCTTCATCCTCTGCTTCCTCTTCATCCTCCACCCGGTGTGTGTTTCTTTTCTGTTTCCTTGTTTCCACCTGAAACTGAAAGTTCTTATCGTGTCTTTACATCGGACTGTGTGTAGTCTGTAGATTCAGCACAGCTTAGAAACCGGTCTGAGCCAAAAAACAAAATCTGAGCACAGCAGCATCTCAGAATCAGTTTGACTAACAGTGAACAGTGTGTTTGTCTGATTAGGTGATAAAAATTGATCATGTGTGTTTTTATTTCAGGAACTATGTTTTCCAGAAACGCTACGTGAAGTTTGACGGCAAAAACCTGATGTACTTCGGCAGTGAGAAGGTGGTGGCTTGTTTTATCATCACTGAGAAGTTTTCACTGGTGTTATTCAACTTGATTTGTGTTGAGTCTGCAAAGCAAAGGGAACCAAGCTGTGAACGTCAAACATCAACCCTGACTATTTTCCTAGTGAGCAGCCCATAGCCCAGCCTGTCAGTATGAAACACTGTTAAAGGGATGTGGGACTGAAAAGCCACTTGCAGCCCTGTATTCAGGTTTTACTTCCTTAGTCTCTGCACATTGGCATGGTCACCAGTACTGTTTCAGATCCAAACCAGCAGGGGCCTCATAAGAAAGTCTTTATTTACTGATGCATCACTTGTAAGTAAATTCTATCTGACAGGCTTGATTCTGGGCGAGAAAGTCCCAGAGGCTGTTTTCTTGCTGAAGAAATAGTTTCAGTCACCCCGTTAATGATTCTGGACCAGTTAACCAGAGTAACGTACCTGGTGCTCCTCTTAGGCAGCACCTGCTGCAAATGATAAATGCAGATCTTTGCTTTGAAGTTTCCTCTCACGTGTGTTTCAGGATGTCTACCCCAAAGGAGTGATCCCATTGGCTGCCATCCAGATGGCCCGCCCAGCCAAAGACAATAAATTTGAAATTGTGACGAGTCACAGAATCTTTGTTTTCAGGACAGATAACGAAGGTAAACACACACAGTGCTCCTCAGTGTTAGCTGCTGTGATCCACACGTTTTATTTTATTAACCCAGGAAACAGTTTGTCATAATGTCAGTCAGTGAGTACCCATCATGCCTGCTGGCGTGTAGGGCAGGAGTCTGTCATAATGCCCCAGGTCAAATACAAAAGTAGTCACACAAATGTCAGCATGTGGGTCACATGAGGAAGACGGGATGGCTTCATGGACAAGAGGCTGCTGTTGCTGTTGGTGATGATGACGATGATGAGTTTTGGCTTCTGTCTGTCTACCTATGTCCCAGTGTTGAGGCGGCGTTGGGTGACGACACTACAGGAGCATGTCAGAGACCAGCTGGTGTTTGGTCGGCGCCGCTTCGGTCCTGGATCTCACTGCCAGAAACACGGAGTCCTGGAGCTAAAAGGAACCAAGTCCAAAGTGTATGCCGCCATCAACACGGACCAGATCTGGCTCTACAAGAGCGAACAGGTGAGAGCTAGGACAGGTGTGATTTGTGTGTACCTGTCAGCCACTGAGCTTCGACATCAGACGTGTTTGAGGATTTTTCATCAGATTGTGCCACATTTGATTTAGAATTGTGCCAGTTTAAAAAAACTGAAATCTGCTGTGAGTGTGCAGCTCAGCCAGTGATTTTCAGTCAGTCAGACATATTTGTGATGAGCAGGCAGCAGCTCAGTGACACATGCCTCCTGTCTGCAGTGTTTTCGTAACGGCATCGGGATCACGGTGATTGAAGCTCGAGGATCGACAATCAGAGATGGGAAAAACAAGAGCTTCGACCTGATCACGCCATACAAAAGCTTCAGGTATTGTGTCCTCGACTCTGTCTGCAGCAGGCCGACACAGAAAACTGGTCAGAGCCCACTTTGTGTTTTCAGGCCCTCGTTGTAGTTAATATTGTTCAGCTGAATGAACGAATGAATGATCCCTAAATCCGATCTCTAAATAGAAACACTAAAGTTGAAAGTTTCATCCACCAGCACTTGTTATATATAAACAAGGCTGAGGGCAGGGTTTTCTCTTTTCTAGTTAAAAGCATCTTTGCTGTAATGGAGCTCTGTTAAATTCTCAAACCTGAAAACATTTCTGACCTGACTATGAAGAATCCGTAACATTTGAAGTGTGAGATGTTTCATGTGCAGGCATTTAGTTTCATGCTCTGTTGATGAAACTGGGAGGCAAATGTGGGTTGACTCTTGGTCCAAAAAAACCAGGTCAGCGAAGCAGAAAAAGCTGCTTACAGCTAATTCCCTGCAGCTCTGCAGCGTGTGGCCTCAGCTTCACACTGTCAGTCCAGGGCTCTGGTTTGAAGTCAGTACTGACACCCGCAGACTTCAGAAAGAGGATTTCTCTTTAAAATGCTGTCGCCATGACAACCACCCACCAGGCCTCACTGCAGACCTTTGCTCTGCCTCCTCAGCTTCACGGCAGAGTCGGACCGGGACAAGCGGGACTGGATGGAGGCCCTGCAGGAGTCCATCGCAGAGACTCTGTCGGATTACGAGGTGGCCGAGAAGATCTGGTCCAACCGATCCAATAGAACCTGTGCTGATTGCAAGGCCCTGAACCCAGACTGGGCCTCCATCAACCTGTGTGTGGTCATCTGCAAGAACTGTGCAGGTAGGAGCCCCTGAGAGTTTAACCCCCGTCAGCTCAGAGCAACAGCCCAGCGAAACCAGAACACCAATAAAATGGGCTCTTAAGATACAGGATATGTCCAGAAGTATTTTGACAGGCCATAAAACAGTGACACAGAATAAGTTGAGGTCAAACGTTTGTGGACAGCTGAGTCAGTGTCCTGTGATTCTGACTCAGGATCAGACCAGTCCAGTTTTCCCACAGTAAACTGGGGAAACTGTTGCTTTATGGGGAGGGACAAACACAAACTGTTGTTTTGAAGACAAAGTAAAGGTGTGTGTGCTGCTGAATGAACACATCATCCTGTTCAAAACATAAGCACAACACTCAATACCTGTGGAGACACGACTCAGTACAGGTGAATCTGTCACTGTGCCGGATCCGTCTGTGTGTACTTGTATTTCTACCTTTGTTAGGACCATTTTGAGCAGAACTGCATCCTAATGAGTACATTTTGGCAAAATCAGGACATTTAGCTGGTCCTCCTGTTTGAGGGTTAAGACTTGGTTTTAGGTTTGGCGTTAGAATTATGGTTAGACTAGGGTAAGGGTCTAGGAAATGCATTATGTATGTGCGAGTCCTAATAAAGAGAAATAGTTGTGTGCGTGTGTCATCATCCAGGTGTGGTTCTTGTCTCATCCCACCTGAGGTTTGTGGTCTGTCTGGATGTTTTTGTGTTTTGTTTTTTTGAAACTGGACTCGGAACACATTTATGTTCGGGGTCAGATTCCCTAAAAGTTTCCGCTCCACAAACAAAAGCAGCTCTTCATGAAAACATCCGGAGCGGGGGAGGTGGAGGTGGGTGGAGCTGACCTCATTGTTATGGATGATTTGATGTTTCACTAGCTGGTTACAAATAAACCAAGTTTTAAGTGTGAGCTCATGTCCTGACATGTAACTGAATACACCTTAGGTGTCTTACAGTGGAAGTGAGGCAAACAGGTGTCTGTTACTGGAGGAGTTACTGTGTGGTTGCTTTGTTTTCCTCGATCATAAAAAAATATCAGGACGCCTCAGGGATCCAGGAGCAGCAGTAGGAAACACATTGTGTCTCATGTTTCCATTGGCATCAGAGACATTTTAAACACTTTCAGCTGAGCATAAAAACACACCACACTCCGCACATTTATTGTGGAACATTAACTCCGACACAAAGAGCAGCTCTGGGGTTTTTGAATGAATGTGGGTTATTGAGGATAGGGGGATGGGAAATAGGGGACAGGAGACTCCTGGATGTTTGTCAAGTGCTTTGGAAGAAGAGTAAAGAATGCAGCTGGAGTGTTAAGTCTGGATCAGAGCTTCAGCAGCAGAAAAGGAGAGGCAAAACAGAAAACAGTTTAGGTGATGGGACTTGTGTGATGTTTAAATGACAGTTGGCTGCAGAACCACACCACGGTTGCAGATTTGTGGGCAGAGGAGGAATTTTTGTGGCTTTAGTGATGATCATACGTTACTTCAGTTTGATCCATGCATGACTGAATTTCAGGGAGGCGGGCGGTTAAGGTGGATTGGGATTTGGTGGCCATGGAGTTGGTGGTGATTCCAAAAATACAGTGCAGAGGAGTCGTATCCAGACGGCTCGGGCTGCCTGGGTTTCACAGCTGCAGAACAGGTGGTTTGGACTGACAGTTCCCCAAACACACATAGTCCGAATGAGAGACCAGCTCAGAGCTGTGTATTCTGGGTAAAAAAGAAGGATGAAGAGAAACGAAACTGTGAAATAAACATCCAACATGTTCTGACACATACACACACACACACACCGACATACAGACCTGTGGTCACACAGCGTTTCACTGGTTTCTCCTTTCTTCATCATGTCACCATAGATACCCCACCCCCGCCTTTATTCATCTGCGAGTTTGTGTGTGTGTGTGTGTGTGTGTGTGTGTGTGTGTGTATATTTGCATGTGCAGGGCAGCACCGAGGTCTGGGGACAATGGTCTCGAAAGTCCAGAGTCTGAAGCTGGACACCAGCGTGTGGAGCAACGAGATTGTCCAGGTGAGACCTGAACCACTTAATCACTTCTACTTTGGTGTGACTCTGTGTCAGCCCTGTGATGGACTGCTAATCTGTTTGGGGGGACCCGCCTCTCACCCACTGCATGCTGGGTGGAGGTGCGTTCGCTTTCTGTTTGTCTGTTCTGAATCGTATTCTGTGTTTTCTTTGTGCGCCAGCTGTTTATCACGCTGGGGAACGACCGGGCCAATGATTTCTGGGCAGCTCGTCTGTCTGTGTCGGAGGAGCTGGACTGCGATGCCTCACCTGAACAGAGGAGAGAGTTCATCACTCAGAAATACAGAGAGGGACGATACCGCCTCCCCCACCCCGCGTTCAATAGCCAGGAGGAGTTGCTCAAGGTCGGAGTGGAGGCTGTTTGGCACAAGATTTGACAATAATGCTTCATATGCGCTTAACATGAAATTGTTTACATTCCACACGAGGAAACTCACGTATAAACATAATAGTTTACACTTTAGATCATATGCTTTTCTATCTGAAAGCCTATTTTTTAATAAAGTGACTGGCCTTAACGTCTTTTTGTCAGTTTAAGTCAATGTCTCTGTTGTTTCCAGGTCCTGTGTTCTGCCGTCTCTGAACAGACACTCCTGAAAACTGTTACTCAGATTTTCTCTGAGGCCGAGTCAGCTTGTCTCACTGGCGACGCCACCGGCCGACAGCAGCAGCTGGATCACTGCACTGCATCAGGTCTCTGCTGGGTCTCTTCTGGATCTCTACTGCACTGTATTCTGCTGTTCTGTACTTAAACCATGTCAGATTTGGACTCTACTGTATTCTGCTGTACTCTACTTTTGAGTACTGCTCCAACAGCACAGGCTGTTTTTTTTTTGTTTTTTTTTGCTTGCTGTTCATGAGTAATCGCTCATGCTCATATCTTGTGCTGGTAAATGTGAGACTGCGGAGTCCAGAGCAGGTGAAGGTCGGGTCTGTTTGTGGAGGCAGTCTCTAGGTCAGCTGGGCTGATGTAGCTGCTCTGTTATCAGCTCTGTTCCTGCAGCTCTGCTTGTATCTGCTACACTTTGTGCCAGTTTCCTCACAAACTCAACACATTTATTTAGGTTATTTATCCGCCTGTTTCTGTCCATATGATGTGGGACAAGAGGCTGCAGCTGAAATGTTCTGTTCTCCCATCAGACCCCAGTGTGTACGACGAGATCATGCAACCTGTTCTGCACTCTGGGTACCTGTACAAGTCCGGCTGCTTCAACAGAGGCACACTGTCCAGGAAAACTCGAGAAGGTAGGAGGACCACGAAGGTCAGGGGGGAGGGGGGTGGCGTCAGATGGTTCAGGTTTAAAGAGGAATCTGTCCTTTAAGTGTCTCTGCACTAAAACCAATGACACAACAGAGAGTTTACTTTAGACAAATGGAGCTGTCTGCTTTTCCAATGTCACTGGATGTAAAACAATGAAAAGCCTGTTCCTGGAGATGAACAGATCACAGATCTATGTCCTGTCATCTTGTCAGACTTCCAGAAGTTCTGGTGTTCGGTGGATCAGTCTTTACTCTTCTACGAGTCGGACAGATCAACTGATCCCTGCATGCAGATCAGTGTGAAAGACATCATGTGTTTAGGAGTCAGCCGCCCCGACTCGTCCAGCAACAACAACGGATTCATCGACAGGTGCGGTTTGACTTATCGGATGGTTTTATACTCTGACTGCTTTGATTAATGAATGATGAATGAATGGGTTTTAGAAACTAGAGTTTCATTAAACGCCTGTTGTCCTTGTCAGGTTTCGTTACACCTTTGAGTTGTACTTGACTTCAGACAAACTGTATCAGTTTGGTTTGGAGACGGCCGACACTCTGCACAGCTGGACCAAAGCCATCGGGAAGGTCAGAACTTCACTTTTCTTCTCAGCACCGACCATCATATTTCTCAAAATGTTTGAATTATCTCCATATTTTCTGTCGTCTCTGATGCAATGTTCACATCCTGCTGTCTGCCATCAGGCTGCGACACCACTCAGCTGCCACTGCCTGCTAACCCGGGAGTTTGAGCGTATTGGCCTGCTGCGCTACAGAGCCATGTTGGACCCTCAGCAGTGGAAGGAGGCCTACTTTGTCCTGCAGAAGTCCAACCTTTTCATCTGTCCCCAAAATGACGGAGCAGCCGAGGACATCATCAACCTGAACCGCCTGCAGGAGCTCAGTGAGTCCTGGTCCTGGTCTACAAACACACCATGTCTGACTGATGGAGTCTGAGCAATTTATAGAAAACTGTGTGTCTGTGTTGAAGGTATAACTTCAGAGAGCGAGAACCACGAGAAGAAAGACATCCTGGTTTTAGTAGAGAAGGGCAGGTGAGAGGAAGAGTTTTACAGCTGGATGCTGGTTCATTTTCGATATTATTCACTTCTAGTCATCACTTTGTTTCCTCCCCTCATCAGGACAATCCACCTCCAGGGGGTCGGCCGCACAGATTTCTCTCTGTGGTACTCGGACATCCAGCGAGCGGCCGGCGGTAAAGGAAACACTCTGCGAGAGCAGCAGCTGAGCAGGAACGACATCCCCATCATTGTGGACAGCTGCATCGCCTTCATCACTCAGTACGGTAAGGAGGAGGAGTGTGGGGTTAGGGAAGTGAAGGCTTTGGTCTTCAGTGCTGAACCTGAAGGTTTGCCAGCTTTGTTTGGTTCAGTCACAGTGAAGTGTGGACATAGTTCATCATACCCAGAACTCAGAGGCAACATGAGTCCTCTTAGTTTTATCATCCTCACTTCTTCACTGGGCTTATTAAGTTTGTAGTAAAATTAATTTTACCAAAAAAAACCGACTTCCTGATGAGAGCACTAAAGAAGTAGAAAGTCCATAACATTCTTGGTCTCCAATCACAGGCATGTGGTGATTATTACTAGCCGTCCGAGGTTTTCTGTGACTGCTTATTTAAAACCCTGCATGTCATAATATCAGTGCAGGAGTTAGACCGGCTGGAAAAGTCTTCAGTCTGTGTGCAGATCCTTTCACTGATGTAGTTTAGTCACAGATGCAGGTTGTCTTGGTGTGTAGTGATGTTCTGACCATGCTCTGTAGGTCTGGGCCATGAGGGGATCTACAGGAAGAACGGAGCCAAGTCCAGGATCAAGCTGCTGATGGAAGAGTTTCGTAAAGATGCTCGAAACGTCAAACTGCGGATCGGAGACCACTTCATTGAGGATGTGACGGACGTCCTGAAGAGGTTCTTCCGGGAAATTGACGACCCAATCTTCATGGCTGACCTACACCCACTGTGGCAGGAGGCTGCCAGTGAGTCCAGTTTAATGAAAACCAGTGTCTTTTATTAGGGTTCAGGGCCAGTCCCTGTTTGGGTGCTGGATTCTGAGCATCCTTTTATTGTCTTGGACTTCTAGAGTTTTCAGGTGTTACTTTCATCCCGTAGATTTTTGTTTTATGCCCTTACAAACTATCTGTGATATTTACTTCCTTTAATAGCAACATGTCTTCACGCTCTTTATGTCAATTATGGATATAGGCAGTTTTTTTTAATCATAAAACTATGGACATATAAACTTTACAAAAATGTACATGCATGTTTATAAAAACATACGTGCAGACTTATTGCTTCTGCACTGTCTCTGGTGGTACAGTGGTTCTCACTCTGTAGTAATTTTGTTATTCAGTGATTTGTTGTAACCTGTTTCTTAGGGAGGTGTATTACAGGTTAACTGTGACTCTGAACGCCTCATTAAGCTGAATTTGTGTCTTCAGAAATTCCTCAGAAGAGCCAGAGGCTGGACCGCTACAAGGAGCTCATCAAGAGTCTCCCTAGAGTGAACAGGACCACCATGGCTGCACTCATCAGTCACCTGTACAGGTGAGTCCTCAGTCTGCTGTAGTACAAGTCGTACCTGGAGCAGCAGCTGTAACAGCTGTTGTCCTCCCTCTCAGGGTCCAGAAGTGTGCTGATCTGAACCAGATGTGCACCAAGAACCTGTCGCTACTGTTTGCTCCGAGTTTGTTCCAGACCGACGGGAAGGGAGAGCATGAAGTGAAGATCGTGGAGGATCTGATAGACAACTACCTGTATGTCTTTGATGTGAGTACGACTCTGAGGCAGCGCCGCTCATATCGTCTTTGTGTTGTTACAAACTGGACAAAGTTCTGATTTCTGATCATGTTCCAGATCGATGAGGAGCATCAGACTCAGATCGAGCTGGAAATCAGCCTCATCACCACCTGGAAGGACACTCAGGTGCACAGCTGGAGTTTTACTGCAGAGACTCCACAGAATAATTAATAGAGAGCTCAGAAATACTTCAAAGCATGCAGTTGTCTGTAGTAGGATGTAGGCTGATAACTACTAATTCCTACCAACAGTGTTAGTATTGATTAGTATTCAATATAAGCTATATGTAATCACAGTTGCTGTGAGGTATTGATAAGTGCTGAGGTCTGATGGAGTGTTTGTGTGCAGCTGTCTCAGGCTGGTGATCTGATCATCGAAGTTTACCTGGAGAGGAAGATCCCAGACTGTTGCATTACTCTCAAAGTAAGTCTGGAATCTTAATACTACCAATACTACTAACCCTTACTATTACCTTTTAATACTACTACTACTAACTTACTGTTACTCGTTAATACGACTGAATTCATGCCTGGATAAACAGGAAGGTCATGCTCAGGTGTGACTCTGTGTGACCTCAGGTGTCTCCAACCATGTGCGCTGAGGAGCTGACCAATCAGGTTCTGTACATGAGGAATGTTCCAGCTGGAGAAAAAGACATCTGGATGACATTTGAGGCCATTGAGGACGGACAGCTGGGTGAGCACCAAAACACCTGAACACACTCTCTGTCTGACATAAGACTAAAACCCGTCTCTGTCCGACACACCTGGTCTGAGATTAGACTAAAACCTCTCTCTGACACATCTGGACTGTATGTCTAGTTCAGGGACCCTGGGAGATTGTATCCTCCCCCCTGACTGGTTGTTGTTGTTGCTGCAGAGCGTCCATTACATCCCAAAGAGAAAGTCCTGGAACAGGCTCTGCAGTGGTGCAAGATGGCCGACCCGAGCTCGGCCTACCTGGTGGTGAAGAGGGTTCCTAAAGGAGAAGGCATCAACATCCTTACCTGTAGGTTTCTGTTCTAAGGTCTGGGCTATTGTAGAAACTAATACTGTTGTTTCAGAAACCAGACCCAGATGAACATGTTTTCTGCTCAGTCCAGACGGCTTGTCCCTGTGCCTGAACGTCTCTCTCTCTCTCTCTCTGCCTGTCTGTGTGCTCAGCCTATAAGAGTGAGATCATGAAGGTCGGTCTGCTGAAGTGTCGTGAGGAACCTCCGAAGCTTCTTCAGGGGAACAAGTTCCAGGAGAGGACGTTTCAGATCAAACAGCACAAACTGCTGCTGCTCAAAGACAAGAAGGTACGAGTGTGGACTGGTTTCTATCTGGACCAGTAAACCAGTAAACAGTCTGCTGACTGCTCTGTGTCGTTGTTCAGAGTATCAAACCAGAGAAGGAGTGGTCTCTGAAGTCCATGAGGATCTACATCGGCATCCGCAGGAAACTGAAAGCTCCAACCAGGTAACAAGAAGCTCACCTGCAAAAACACAGTAGTACACAGTTAGCTCACCGTACTGCAGCTCATCTTTTGGCTATTCTTTGGATTTCATATTTCCTTTTGGTTTATTATTAATTATTCTATTAATTATTATTGTATTCTATTACTTCATGTTCCTGTGATAGTTGGTGTTACATCCTCTCTTGTTGCTGCTGCCACTGTTACAAATATTAAAGATTCATCATGAAGTAAATGAACTACAGTTAAAAAACAAATCGCAGCCCAGGCAGCAGAGCATGCTGCAGCCACAGATCAGTATCCGAGGGTTTAAACTGCCATGACTGGTTCAGGTCAGAGGTCAGTGGTGCAGTTAACCACTGTGACAGGCAGGGAGCTCAGCTGACTCTGGAACAGGTCGGAGTCGTCAGCTGACTGGGGGGAATCGATGCTTTGGGCCTGATAAAACTGAATATTGATGATGTGTTTGCAGATGGGGGTTCACAGTGATGTCTGATAAACACCAGCTGTAAGTATCAGTGTTCCTCTTCTTTACTGTCAGTGTTTCTATCTCTGCCTCCTGTTTTAAAACCCAGTGCTGATCTGGTCCAAACACAAACGCTAGTTACGTTGATAAAAGCTCCAGATTGGCTGATTCATTCCAAATGTGAAGAAGTCAGAAAAACTTGAGACAGACCTGTTGTAGTGGATGAATGGATGTTGTTGCTGTGTTTGTGCTTTGTTCAGATCAGTGATGTTAATCAGATCTGGTTTCTCTGGCTCAGGTATCTGTGCTGCAGCTCTGAGGCCGACCTGTGGGACTGGATCACCAGCTTCCTCAAAGCTCAGGTCAGTTTCAGACTAGGGTCAGCTTCAGCACACGTTACATTTGGAATAATTTGCGAGAAACAGGAACTCCCAGTGTCCTCAGTCAGTTTCCTGCTCATAATGGACTTCTTCTGCTTTTTTTTCCAGAATGATGACCCGGGTCCCCCTGTGCTGAGGCGGCACTCCTCGGCAGATATCTCCAAACAGAAGTTCGGCACGATGCCGCTCGTCCCCATCCGAGGAAACGAGAGCAACCACAGCATGCTGTCAGCCAATCAGACGCTGGTCAGACTCACTTTGTTTCTGCAAAGTAAAGCAGAGATGACACGTTGAAATGACAGGAATAAAATAAAATGGGCCAAAATTCAACATTTTTTATGTCACTTTTTTCTAGAAAATCCTTGAACCACATAGATTTTAGACCTAAACAATCTTTCAGCTTTTATTCTGAAAGGACAGGCTGATGAGTTTGTTCTTTTTTACTTTTAATTTTTTAAATATTTTTTTCTTTACAGAGAAAGTTACACGACAGAAGGACTCTCTCCATGTACTTTGTGAGTATTTTGGACTTTTATTTTTGTACTTTGTGGATAGTACACATTTCTCAGAGGAAACATGGATTTCTTGGGGTTTTCCAGCATCTTTCTTTGTGTCCAGCCCATGAAGGTGCAGCAGGACTCTTTCGAGGAGCGTTCAGAGTCTCCTGACCTGCCAGAGCCACTCTATGAAGAGGTTGGAGATTTTGGCCTGCAAGTCCTCAAATCCCTGGAGACCAGCTTCCTGTCCAGCAGCGCCGCAGAGACCCAGGAGCTCCCGGACCACCTGCCAGTCAGACTGGTTCCCCTGGAAACAGGACATCTGGATCACATGATCCCCGACTCCATGTGGACTCATGAGCAGAGCGCAGGAAGCAGTGGGGGAGGTGATGGAGAAGCATACTGCAGCTCTCCGGACTCAGACGCCCCCCAACTGCCTGCACCGAGGAGGATGCAGCAGCTGCAGGGAGGCTGTACTCCATCACAGGAGCTGCTACTGCAGGAGCTGTCGTCTGCTTTCACCAAGAAGACTGAGGAGGAGCAGCAGGAGGAAGAGGAGGGGGAGAAGCCGTATGATGTCTGAGAAACAGGACTGAAGAGGAGGTGGAGGAGAGGTGGAGGAGAGGGATAGGAGGTGAAGGAGAAGGAAGATGAAGAGTTTTCAGTGAGGGGATGAAGGAGCAGCAGAGACTGATTGGCTGAGAGGTCACCTGACTCACCTGAGGAGGTAGTGTCTGCAGTGAAGCAGGAGGTGCAGGTGGAGTTTGGTGAAGAACAGGAGTAACGACTAGACTGACAACTGCACACAAGACACATTCTGCCACTTGCTGTTAGTTTCATGTTTGTTTCCAGTGCTGTGGTTGTAAACACAGTGGTGGTTTGTGGTGAAGTCCACACTGTATGCAGCCAGTGTGGACTTTGGACACAGAAACATGTTGCTTCTGAACTCTGTCAGACTCACGATGGACAGTTCAGAAGACAAAGGATCAAAATCAGTGCATAACCAGAGATGTTGTCTTTTTTTATTCCAGACATTCTGCCTCCTTTTAAACACCTGCTGCCTACATTACCCAGAGAACCACGAGAAGAAAGACATTACCCTGACTCAACATTGGGTTGAGTCAGGGAACTTCACCTGAGAACCCAGTAAAGGGTTCATCCTTCTCACCTGTGTAAACACAGGAGGCTTTGAGAGGGATTTGGTTAAAGTACAGCATGTGAGGAGGGACTGGACCAACAGTAACATCACAGTTGGGTCCACTATTTATCAGCAAAAACACATTTTAGCATGTAGTGAACATGTCTCCAGACCGACCTGCTGATCCATGTGGAGCTAAACCTCAGCCCAGTTTTGTCTCAGTTTTTGCTCTGGGTTTGGTCTCCACCACCTCCTGAGGTAAATCTCTGGCTCTTTAGCTGTTAAATGCTCCACTATGTTCACCAGCTGGTCTCTGATTGTGTCTGTCTGCTGCTGAGCAAGTAGTGGACAGTGGCTTTTTGCAGCTGCAGCTGTGGAAACAGCTGCTGAAACACTGAGGCCCAGAACCAGGCTATGAGAGCAATGACAGGGAACCAGAACCCTGAATCCAGAACCCTGAACACTGAGGCCCAGAACCAAGCTATGAGAGCGCTGAGACACATCATGTGATTTATCTAAACACACGTCTGTCATAATCTGCATATCTATATAGAAACCATGTCCATGTATTTGACATAAGCTGCAGTGAAACTGCTGATATGTGGATCAACATGTTTTTTTTATTTTTTTTATTTAAACTTTCTGAAACACTATTAAAAACTGGTTCCAGTTTTAAATGGTGACAGATGGATTAAATGTCTTTTTATTGTAAATATGTGTTTAATAAGTGATAGTGACTGTCACACTGGCACTGTCTATTTAACCCTTCTCTTCAGTGTCACTGCATTTTATTGTTTCCCGTATGTTAGAGCCTCTACACGTGTTAATTTATTTTAAAACTATTAAAGTTCCTGATTTTGACTTTTTAAACTGTGAGAGGAACTCATGAGGTTTCAGCACAATGTCTGTAAGAAACATGTCAGTATTAACATTTAAATTCAGTTAGACTGGACAAATAAAATGTACCCAAAGTAAAAAAATAAATAAATCTTTGACTGAAATATGTTGCAGGAAAAGTCTCCAGTCGTCCCACTCCACTGTCCAACTGGTCCCAGTGTGACTAACAGTGGTCAACTGGTTTGTTGATGGTTCGTGATGTGTGTTATTCTGTGAAACTGTTTCTCTCCTGAAAACGTTCATGTACATGAAGGATGATATTAACTGGTTTGTTTATACTCTGCTGCTCTACCCTTCTGTCAGAGTTGAGAGGTCAGAACTGGTTTTGAAGACCATGACAGTGAACCCACTCTGAAAAACTGACGAACACAGAGATCAGGTCTGCACTCTGTCTTACTGTTCCACTGCCTGTCCCAGCTCGAGGTTCGGCTTGAATTTGTGTTTTGGGGGATTCCCGAATAGTAAAAGGCGAGTCACTAGAAGTGACAGGATGTAGTTTCTGTGTCTGCAGGGGGTGCCAGTAGTTGCCCCTTGACAGCACAGTCGGGTGTGCTCTCGGTGCGCCCCCTACAGTCTGTGAGCAGTACTGTGGGGTAAAGTGTGGGCAGAGATTAGAAACTATCAATCACCTCTAGATGGCGCTGCGGTGCTGCTGAGGGTTCTGATGCTGCCAGTGGGAAACACACTAAACCCACAATGTGCACGGACCTCAAGCCGCTTACATGGCCTTTGTAGACACAACTGAGCTTTTACTGTGAAAATCCCAAGACATGTCGTTTTCATGATTTTTATTTAAAGACAGACAAGGGAAAAATAAAAGTGTGTTTTAAAGTGAAAATTCAGGACCAACTCTAAATGCTCTCCTTTTGTTTTGCAGTGAATCCTTTATTTATTTCTTCTGCACCAAACGCAGCCAGCTGAGTGCAGACATGCATCATTGACGGGGACAATATGTTAAATAATAGTTGGAATGTATTTTGATAATATTTTTCATAATTCATTAAATATGACACTAAAGTAGAGCACTGAGTTCTTCCTGTATATTTTGCTGATGTCATGAAGTTGTTGGAAAGTAGATCTGTCCTTGGTTCAGCTGATGAGTCCGTGTGCAGCAGGCTTCACCTGACGGACCTGACGGACCTGACAGACTACTGACTGCAGGGCAGTCCCACTTCCTCACCTTGGCTGCTGCTGCGATTCACATGATTTTCCTTATTTTTCTGAGCTTTTAGTTCCAGACGAACCTGAATGTAGCCTGAGGTCTTGGTGGGAAACCTGAGTCACTTCAGGCAACAGCTCACCTGTCAAAGTGTTTTGTCCTCAGGTTTGGATCGAGGTGGTCATCAGATCTCGGGACTGCGTGAGTCTGATTTCTTTTCTCATTTCACTTCCTGTTTGTTTCAGTGTGGAAGTATTGATAGTTATTTGTTCAGGGTTGATTGGAAATAAGTGATCGAAGTGTTCAGCCTGTGAACATTTTCTTCTCTGGTTTTCCTTTTGAAGGTTTTTGGGAGTTGGTTGACTGATTGTACCTGGTTTGAGGGTCTGAGGACCGAGCTTTGTGACACTGTTTTATATAAATAAAACTATTTTTTGGTTTTGTTCCAACACTAATGCTGTGATACATGTGAGTTGGCAAGTTGCCTGCTTGTTGGGGTGAAAATATGTTGCTGCACCTGTTCCTGCCCAAGAATCTGTTACGAAAACGTCGTCTGCGTGTGAAAACATTTCCTGTCCGGGCTCAGATGTTCTGCTGTTTTTATTTGAAACAGTGTTATGAGCTGATGAAACACACTGAGGAGAGAAGAAATCATTTCATAAAAGCATTAGATGTTTTCTGGACTCTCATAGCTCTGCTGGATGTCAGAGACACATAATGGTTTGATTTTTGGTGGTTTCTTCCTCCTCTTTTATGTTTGTGACTTCATCACGTGTGGCTGGACAAAAGTGAATGTAAATATCTGACGTGGATCCATTGTTTTGTTACTGATGTTACCATCACAAGTCAGAACCAGGCTCAACAGGATGATGAGTGCTGCTGAGTCCAAGAGTCCAAGCGGCTCCTGTGCATGGATATTGGATCGTCCACACCAGTGTGAGGACAGAAGGGAGGGACCCAGTCTGTGTGGGGACCATGACACCAAAGTCCACAGGTGAAACGATAAAATCAACTTTTCATATGAGGCCATAGTCGGTGGTGGTGGTGGTGGTGTGTAATATTCTGCCCGTCATATGTGTAAACAATAAAAAGGCCTATCAGTATAAATGAGTCCAGCACCATGTCCACAGCTCCTCTAAGTGTGAGCTCAGTAATAAACATATGACAGAAGACGTCTAATCAACATACATTGTGTTATTGTTGTTTAATACGACATTTACCAATAGACCCAACTAAAATATTTCAGCCTGACGGAAGCTCAATGAGGTTTTTGTACTTGGGTCCCACTTTATTAGGAAACCCCTGTGTCAGACCTGGTCAGTTTATTAGGAACCCCTACTGGTCATATACATGTGTGTTGTTTTTGTTTCAGGATCCTTCAGAAACCAGAATCTCCTGGACCCTCAGCCAGAGGTGTGTCCTTCAGCAGCGACAAATCAAAGGACATTGTTGTTGACTTTAAATTAAAAGGAGGAGAAAGACATTTACCTGCCACACAGTGAGTAGCTGTCGTCTATTGTCCTTCCCTTTAATACGACATTTAGCAACAGACCCAACTAAAATATTTCAGCCTGATGAAAACTCAATGAGGTTTTTGGACTCAGGTTCCACTTTATTAGGAAATCCCTGTGTCAGACTCGGTCAATTTATCAGGAACCCGTGTCAGACCCGGTCAATTTATTAGGAACCCTTGTGTCGGACCTGGTCGGTTTATTAGGAACCCCTGTGTCAGACCTGGTTAGTTTATTAGGAACCCCTACTGGTCATATACATGTGTATTGTTTTTGTTTCAGGATCCTTCAGAAACCAGAATCTCCTGGACCCTCAATCAGAGGTGTGTCTTTCAGCAGCGACAAATCGAAGGACATTGTTGTTGACTTTAAATTAAAAGAAGGAGAAAGACATTTACCTGCCACACAGTGAGTAGCTGTCGTCTATTGTCCTGCCCTTTAATACGACATTTAGCAACAGACCCAACTAAAATATTTCAGCCTGATGGAAACTCAATGAAGTTTTTGGACTCTCCAGAATTTAAAGCTTTACAGAAACTTTACTGTTTGATATTCATCATTCGCAGACCCAGTCAGTTTATTAGGAACCCCTGTGTCAGACCAGGTCGGTTTATTAGGATCCCCTATGTCTGACCCAGTTATTTTATTGGGAACCCATGTCAGTTTAATCCAACAATCCTGCAGTAAATACATTATTTTGCCCACCCTGTGTGTATCAACAGAAACAGCTCCAATCAGAAATATCTTCAGCTGTAGAAACTAATGTCTCCATGAAGGAAAAGATTTAGTTCCTTGAGACCTAAGATGTCTGTTTTTTGGACATCACTGTAAAATACTCATTTTTAATGAATTTTTCTGGATGGATGGTGTAAAAACATTTTCAAGTGTGACAGAGTTTGGGACAGAAGAGCTACAGATTTTTCAGTTGAACACATTCACCCTGGGAGGTGTCCAATACACCCAGATCTGGGCTTGTATTGAAAGACATCATTCATGCAGTTGTGGTTCGGCTCATACCTATCTCATAGGTCTTGGTGACTTGGTGAGCTTGTCATGTTCTCTTGCCTTGTGTCCCCTTAGGCTTGGCTTTAAGCTTAGAGTCTCTCACTGCGTATGTAAAGGCAGCTGTATAAAACCTAGGAGTTATTTTCAGCAACCTAGACACATCAGCAGTGATGTATCCTAAGGGTCCCAGCCATAGGTCATCAGTCATTGTCTAGTATCTGGGTGACTGATTGATCCTGGCAGACACTGAGCAGCTCCTCTGTAGGTGTTTTGCTCCAGGGCACTTCAGTAGTGTTCCATAAGGGAGGGAGAGCTGTTGGACCTAACCAAAGTCCTGAGCTGAAATCTTCAAACATCTCAGTGGCATCAGCAGGACTAGTAAAGCTTTAACTCTACAGGGACTCATCAGATTCACGGTTCACAACCAAATCTCACCTCCTGGACCTTTAACTTGTGTTGGTCTCTGTGTGGACAGACATCAATCGTTTTTCATGATTCCTCCACAGAGTGGACCAGGAGAGCCCCCCAGTCTTTCAACAGAAGGAGCAGGCCGACTGTCTGCAGAGCAGTAAGAGGATTTCTATAAAGGTTTAACATGATGGATAAAGACTAAAATGATGGAGATGTTTCTCTGTGGGGAATAAATCTGTATGTTCATTCTTTAAGGGAATGTATCTGTTCCCTGTTCTTTCAGGTTCTCCTTCCATGTGTCAACATCAACTCAAGTACAACCTGCAGAAGAAGTTCCAGTGTGTGTTTGAGGGGGTCACTAAAGCAGGAAAGCCAACCCTTCTGAACCAGATCTACACAGAGCTCTACATCACAGAGGGAGGGGCTGCAGAGGTCAATGAGGAACATGAGGTCAGACAGATTGATGCAGCATCCAGGAAACCAGACAGACCAGAAATAACCATCAAATATGAAGACATCTTTAAAGCCCCACCTGGAAGACATGGACCAATCAGAACAGTGATGACAAAGGGAGTGGCTGGCATTGGGAAAACCTTCTTAACACAAAAGTTCACTCTGGACTGGGCTGAAGACAAAGCCAACCAGGACATCCAGTTCACATTTCCCTTCACGTTCAGAGAGCTGAATGTGCTGAAAGGGAGAAAGTTCAGCTTGGTGGAACTGGTTCATCACTTCTTCACTGCAACCAAAGGAATCTGCAGGTTTAAAGACTTCCAGGTTGTCTTCATCTTTGACGGTCTGGATGAGTGTTACCTTCCTCTGGACTTCCACAACACTGAGGTCCTGACTGATGTTACCAAGGCCTCCTCAGTGGATGTGCTGCTGACAAACCTCATCAGGGGGAAACTGCTTCCTTCCGCTCGCATCTGGATAACCACACGACCTGTGGCGGCCAATCAGATCCCTCCTGAGTGTGTCGACATGGTGACAGAGGTCAGCGGGTTCACCGACCCACAGAAGGAGCAATACTTCAGGAAGAGGTTTGCAGATAAGGAGAAGGCCAATACAATCATCTCCCTCATAAAGACCTCAAAAAGCCTCCACATCATGTGCCATATCCCGGTCTTCTGCTGGATCACTGCTACAGTTCTGGAGGATCTGTTGGAAACCAAAGAGAGAGGACAAGTGCCCAAGACCCTAACTGAGATGTACATCCACTTCTTGGTGCTTCAGCTCAAAGTGAAGAGCATCAAGTTTGATGGAGGAGCAGATACAGATCCACACTGGAGTCCAGAGAACAGGAAGATGATTGAGTCTCTGGGAAAGCTGGCTTTTGAGCATCTACAGAAAGGCAACTCGATCTTCTATGAATCCGACCTGACAGAGTGTGGCATCGATCTCAGAGCACCCTCAGTGTACTCAGGAGTATTCACACAGGTCTTTAAAGAGGAGAGAGGACTATACCAGGACCAGGTGTTCTGCTTCATCCATCTGAGTGTTCAGGAATTTCTGGCTGCTCTTTATCTCCATCTGACCTTGATCAATCTGTCATCAGAGGAACAAAAAACCCCTGAGACGTCTGAAACAAGAAGAGACCAATCTGCAGAGATACTCTTCTACCAGAGTTCTGTGGACCACGCCTTACGCAGTCCAAATGGACACCTGGACCTGTTCCTGCGCTTCCTGCTGGGCCTTTCACTCCAGAGCAATCAGACTCTCCTACATGGCCTGCTGACACAGACAGGAAGTGATGCTCAGACCAATCAGGAAACAGTCCAATACATCAAAACCAAGTTTGGTGAGGATCTGTCTCCAGAGAGAAGCATCAACCTCTTCCACTGTCTGAATGAACTGAAGGATCGTTCTCTAATGGACGAGATCCAGTGGTACCTGAGATCAGGACGTCTCTCCATAGATAAACTGTCTCATGCTCAATGGTCAGCTCTGGTCTTCATCCTACTGTCATCAGAACAAGACCTGGACGTGTTTGACCTGAAGAAATACTCTGCTTCAGAGGAGGCTCTTCTGAGGCTGCTGCCAGTGGTCAAAGCCTCCCACAAAGCCCTGTAAGGACTGAGGGCGTTTGCTTTATTGAAACCATACTTATTAACAATCTACATCTGTCTTTTACATGTTTTCCTCTACCTCATTTCAGGCTGACTTGGTGCAACCTGTCAGACAGAAGCTATAAAGCTCTGGCCTCAGTTCTCAGCTCCCAGTCCTCCAGACTGCGAGAGCTGGACCTGAGTAACAATGATCTACAGGACTCAGGAGTGAAGCTGGTCTCTGCTGAACTCCAGAGTCCATACTGCGAACTGGAAACTCTCAGGTCAGATCAATGTTGAAGTAGATATTTTTCATGATCCATGCTATTGAAAGAGCCCCTCTCATGGGAAGGTGCTTAAAAATATGTTTTGCTTCTGTTCACGTTTCTGTGTTGCTTTCTGTTCAGAGGAGGATTAATGTTGTGACGGGGCTCATCATCTCTCTCCTGTAGTTTGTCCTCTCTCTGTAGCTTCTTGTTCATCCTAAAGATGCTGAATTGAATTATTGTCATCTCAGGCTGACTTGGTGCAACCTGTCAGAGAGAAGCTGTGAAGCTCTGGCCTCAGTTCTCAGCTCCCAGTCCTCCAGTCTGAGAGAGCTGGACCTGAGTAACAATGACCTGCAGGACTCAGGAGTGAAGCTGGCCTCCGATGGACTCAGGAGTCCACACTGTAAACTGGAAACTCTCAGGTGAGGATTTAGTTTTTTCTGTGTCCACTTTTGAGACAGAAATTTCTGACTGAGGGTTTGTGAATCCTTTTGTGTGCAGTACTCTCAGATTATGTGCTGTGGTTTGTGCTTCGCAGGTTGTCAGGCTGCCTGATCACAGAGGAAGGCTGTGCTTCTCTGGTCTCAGCTCTGAGCTCCAACCCCTCCCATCTCAGAGAGCTGGACCTGAGCTACAACCATCCAGGAGAGTCTGGAGTGCAGCTCCTGTATGCTGGACTGAAGGATCCACACTGGAGGCTGGACACTCTCAGGTATGAAGAGGTCGTCATTTTGGAAGATCTGTATTGTCTGATAGAGGATGGTGTTTCTGTTTTTGCCCCATTTACTTCATTTAGGCTTTGGTAGGACTAAAAACACACTCAGTCTAACAAAGCCCAGAACAAACCACCACCAGAGAGTAATTGATCTGGGGGCAGTCGACCCTCAAGACTGACTACCCAGGGCCAGCAGAGCCCTCATGCAGCCATAGTACCACTGGCTACAGTATTAAGTAGACCAGCAGAACATAGCCCCCCAGAAAAGGACAGGGGAAGATGGCTCAAAAAGGAGTTGGGGGTGTGACTTCCAAACTAGGAGTGTGTTGGGAACCACTGGGCAGAACCCTCAAGAACGCGTTCTCAACTGTACCGGTCATGTTCAAACAGAACCTGTCGTAAATGTTTTTTTGCATTTGAAGAGAGTAAGTGAGCAGCATGTATGAGTGATGTCATGTCCATGTCTGTGTGCTGATCTCACACCCCCCCTCATCCTTTCAGGGTGGAGCCTGATGGAGTCCGATGGTTGAGATCAGGTCTGAGGAAGTGTAAGTGTGTTTTTAATGAGATTCATGGAAACAGCTCACATGCGTCAATGAACAAATCGATCTGTGACTGCAGCTGTGTCGTGTTCTCTCCGACAGATGCCTGTGAACTCACCTTCGACATCAACACAGTGAACAAAAAGCTCAAACTGTGTGACAACAGGAGGGTGATGCTGGTGGACGAGGATCAGTTGTATCCTGATCATCCAGACAGATTTGACTTCTGCCCTCAGCTGCTGTGTGCTAATGGTCTGACTGGTCGCTGTTACTGGGAGGTGGAGAGGTGCGGGGTGGTTAATATATCAGTGAGTTACAGAGGGATCAGCAGGACAAACGGTGAGTTTGGAAGAAATGATCAGTCCTGGAGTCTGCTCTACACTGAAGGAGGTTACTCTGTCTGTCACAATGACAGAAGAACGCATTTCACCTCCTTGGTATCTGAAAGAGTAGCCGTGTATGTGGACTGTCCTGCTGGCACTCTGTCCTTCTACAGTGTCTGCTCTGACACACTGACCCACCTCCACACCTTCAGCACCATAGTTACTGAGCCTCTGTATCCTGGGTTTGGGTTTGGTTCTTGTTGGTCTGGATGCTCAGTCTATCTGTGTCCTCTGTAGCAGACACAGTCTCCTCCTGCTGGAGAAACTCACTCCAGCCTCTGCAGCAGGGCTGACCAACTCCAGTCCTCAAGGCCCATTGTCCGTACCTGGTCCAGGTACTCAGCACTGAGTAGGGCAGGGATAGCTGGAAAACTAGCAGGACCGGAGTTGGCAGTTTAGCTGTACACCAGCACACAGAGTTGATGTTATTAACACTTGACCTGGTCTGTAATGGGACCGTGGACATGAGCCCTTCAGACTTAGTTGTTTTATTGTTGACCCTCCATCCTGATTCGGAGCTGGTTCGAGATCGCTGCAGGTTTAACAAGCTAATCCAGATGTTTTGCAGCTCCTTCTGGGCACCCTGAGGTGTCCCAGTGCAGGAATTGGAAGAGGGGGGAATATTAGCCGGGTGGCAGGCAGGTTCCAGGACCCAGGCATGTGGGCATTCTTTACAGATCTGAGATCTGTTGTGTGTTTCTGTTGTGTGTATTTACCCAGAGATTCTTCTTATGGAACTGAGTCTGTGTCGAACAGAAATCTTTTTCACTGTCTGTATAAACATTCATGTAATATTCACTCTGAGGGAGCTATGGCAGCCCTGGGAGGTGTGTGGAGGTAAAATTCAATCTTTTTTCTCTCCAGCATTTATGACAAAAGAGGTTGAAAGAAATGTTTTTGTTTTTGTGATGCTCTTTTCGGCCACAAGAGTGCGCCACTGCACCGCATTCACCAGAGGGCGGTCTGTCTGCAGACTGTCTAATCAGGACTAAAACTTTTTTCTTCCTGGTGAGTTTATTGTTCCCATTCATTGTAAACACAAGGTGCACCTGACAAAAACCAAACAAATCTTTGACTTTTCTCTGCTTTCACTGATCATAAGCCACAGACCTGCATGTTATGGTTTATAACATTATCTCAGACTGACATAAACTGTTAATTATAGATATTATTGTGCAATAAAATGCAGACTCCAAGTGTTTTGTTTGCAAAAATACTCAGTAGGATAAAACCTCTGTGATTTTGCATCTCTGGTATAAATATGGTGGACAAAATACCAGAAACACTTTCACTGTAACAGAGTCGAGTTGAAGCTGCAGCCTCCAGGTGAGTGAGCAGCTGAAACAGTGTGAACATTATCACCTGCATGAAATCAGTGATGTCTCTGGGTTCATATACGATAACACTGTTATCAAACCGTAATTATTCCACTTTGTGTGTTTTTACGCATGACGGCCTGAGACAACAGCAGGTGGAAACAGGCGCTCATGTTTCTCTGCAGACTTTCTGTGAGTCTGTTCCTCCACCTCTTTATTTACCACCTTCAGTGGGGACAAATAACAACCTCAGTAAATATGCAGCATTAAAGTCCCACATGGGAACTTCAGTAAAGATGAGATCGTTCATCTGAAGTGCAGAGATGTTTTCCAGACAAGTACCTGTGTCGTCTGTGGGGTCTGTGTGGGACTCTGAACGTCCTGTTCAGCTCATTGAAGCACAGAAAAACGAATTAAAAATGTGAGGAGAAGCCTCCGACAGGAACAGAGCCAGCAGGGCGATGAGGCCAAACAAAGAAGATGGATTTCAGAGGGAAGACTAAACCTTCCTAAATCAGTTAGTCCTGAGCCCATCCTGACCCCAAAGCGGCTCATCCGGCCTTTGAAGCGTGCAGTTCAGGGGGAGGAAAACTGATCGGCCAAATGTCCGTCTCTTAAGTGACAAAATGCCCCGAGGTGACACACACACACACACAGCTGGACGAGGGAAAAAACACTTCTGACTTTGTCTCTGATGTGAGGACAGCTGCAGCTCAGACCACCTCGAGTTCAACACAAGTCCAAGACCAGATCTGCTAGAGTCAAGTATAAAGACCGAGTCCCCAAATGAGATGGAAAAACCTTTAGTACCATCCCCTAAATCTCCAGGAATAATTCACAACAGTATTTAGAATTTGTACATTTCTAAATACTGACACCAGGAAATTGTCAGAAACAGAAACTAGATCCATCTGTTTGCAAACAAAATGCATCAGAGAGAATTTAGCATATCTGACATGACTGTAAATCAGACCCAGAACCTCAGAGATGCTGTGTCTGCAGCTGAGAAACACAGCTGTGAGAACCACATTTTTATTTCAGCAACATTTCTTTACTTTGAGCTTTTTGTCTTATGGAGCAGGGAGAGGACAAGCCCCGACAAGAGCTTAGAGGATTAAGTTCATTCTCACTGCCAGTCTGACTAATGGAAAGGCCTGCGCGCACACACACACACACACACACACACACACACACACACACACACACACAGGGTGCAGATGCAGAGCTCAGTGTGATCCAGTCCAGTGAACGGTAAAACATCCTGAGGCGTCAAACTGCAGCCGACACTGAAACTGAAGCTGCCTCTTTGCTTCTGTCACGTTTCCAGCTTGGACTCGGGCGTTTGGCATGTTTCCTAAACTTTTAATCAACCTATTGTTTCAGTCAGTATCCTGGTCTCCCCAGCTTCATACTGTGGGGTCTTTTCAGCCTGCAGTCTGGTGTCTTTTCTTGGTTAAAAGAAAAACCCAGTGCTTCTGGTTAAAGAAGCAGAGAGCTGATGCTAAAAAGACCAAGAAGAAGTGAAGAAGCTGATCACCGGGGTCGCATTAAACAACATGGGGCTCAAAGAAAATGTACTGACCCTGCACCCGAGCTGTTAAAAGCTTCTGTTACATATCGATTCAGACCCTGTGCTGCTTCTCACGGATCAAACTGAACACAGGAGGCTCCACTGTGCCTCCTGTTAATGTTCAGTCCTTCAGCCACTGCCCTGTGTGATTGACACACCTGCTGCTTATCAGTTGCTGCCCCGACTCCTCCAGCTGCTTCTGGACAGGATGTTAGAAATCAGCACTGGTTTCTGTGTGTGGAGGAGCGTTTGCAGCGAAGCCATGGATGTGCGGACACCTGCCACTGGATTACTGAGATACTGAAGGAAAACTGCAGGTGAAGCTCTGCAGCCTCTGTTTCCTCTGGTCCCATCGTGGAGATTTCATTCCCCATCTGTGCTGTTCATCTTGTCTGAACTGTGATGTTTATGTTTTCCTGGATCTTTAGAACAAACAGTCATGCTGCTTCGTGTCATGCTCTCTGTTTTATCAGCGGCTGACTGCCGACATTTCAGCACAGTGCAGCTCAGTGAGAATGGACTCAGCCTCAGTCTCCGAACCACCTTTCAGACTAATGCAGTGCCTCAATAGCAGCAGCCCCCATCTCATTAAGAGCTCTTCATTCCCATCGGCCGGGTCCTTTCTGCGGCCGTTTGCACTCGGTATTATCTCTGAGCTGAGAGCAGATCATCATGCTGGAGCCTCTGTGAACAAACAGAGCTTGTTAAAGCCTCCTCACTCCCAGCGGCTCCTTTACAAGTGTGAAAAGATCCCACAAGGATTCATTAAAGCTGCTGATGAACAGAGTGGAGCTGTGGCCTCAAAGTCCCCATCACCTTCCTACAGAGGCCGTGTTGTTGGGAAGAGCAAACACCTGCTTGCTTCTGTCGGCCGGGCTCCCCTGAGCTTTAAACTTTAAACTGTTTGGGGAAATATCACAAAAATTCTCAGAGCTCATGGTTTACGAAGTCAAAGGCCTGTTGTCATTTTACAGATCAAATTTTACAAATCGGTGTTTCAGTGAGCACAGCAGACCTGAGCCTCCGACAAACACCCACAGGCCCAGCGGGTGGACGACACGCTGAACTCCAAACTGACTGAGAGGCAAAATGTGAAGCGCACTGGATAAACACAATGAATTGAGTTTTATTTTGCAAACCCAGCAGGAAATGCAGTGATTCTGTCGCCGTGGTTCCACCTGAGAAGTTTCAGATCAGCTTTGACTGGGCTCACTCTGCTCTCTGTCTTCTTCTGGGGTTAATGAAGCAGAGTCCCAGTGATCCCAGCTCTTCAGCAGGGCTGAAGCTCTGAGGTTTAATATCACAAAAGCTTCCTGTGAGGCGTCACTGAGAGTCCACAAAGAGCTCTTATCTCCCAACTGAAGAGGGATTCTCTTTCCTTTCTGTCTCTGTCGACAGCCTTTTGACCGCAGCCTTTGTGCTTTCTGTCTCACACTCAGAGGTGACTGACCCGCTGGGAACAGACGTGTCAGACAAGGTGCCCAAACCACAGGATTAGAGGTGAGAAAGGGGACGCTGGGATCCAGGTCACGGTCCAAACAAACAGGAGGCTCTGATGTGAAGAAGCAGAAGTTGGTGAGATCAGAAGGACAAAGAAACTGCACCCTGATGTTTATTAGTGCAACATTTAACCTGCTCAGGTTTTCTCTTTTTAAAAACAATCTAATGTTTTCATATGTTCCCAGCACAGGCCTCATGCAGGACTCTGCAGAGTTTACACACTGTATTAGCACAGGCCTCATGCAGGACTCTGCAGAGTTTACACACTGTATTAGCACAGGCCTCATGCAGGACTCTGCAGAGTTTACACACTGTATTAGCACAGGCCTCATGCAGGACTCTGCAGAGTTTACACACTGTATTAGCACAGGCCTCATGCAGGACTCTGCAGAGTTTACACACTGTATTAGCACAGGCCTCATGCAGGACTCTGCAGAGTTTACACACTGTATTAGCACAGGCCTCATGCAGGACTCTGCAGAGTTTACACACTGTATTAGCACAGGCCTCATGCAGGACTCTGCAGAGTTTACACACTGTATTAGCACAGGCCTCATGCAGGACTCTGCAGAGTTTACACACTGTATTAGCACAGGCCTCATGCAGGACTCTGCAGAGTTTACACACTGTATTAGCACAGGCCCTGCATCATCTTCACTCTGTTCTTTCAGCTTCATTCACCTTTTCTGCTGCATGTGTTTGAAGACGTAACACCTACACCTGGACCTGGGCTGTACCAGCTCCTTCCACAGAGGAGGGGGACGAGGGGAGTTATGGTGGTGTTTGAATGTGTCATGAGAAGCAAACGTCGTTCTTTACTTCACCTCCTGTCGGTGCTGAGGTGTGTTTCAGCCCCTGCTGCTGTATAATGTATGTGTGTCAATCAGCTCGTCGCTTGTTGTTGTTGTTTGTTGTTTGTTGCACAGCTAAAAAAAAAGAACTGAGGCATGCAGTGTTGGGGATTAACTCTTTAACAGGAGCACATGAGTTCTTTGTTGCTGTGAGTCTGCAAACCTTCATATGAGACAAAGGCCGACTCATTAGTTCAGACCCAGTTGACACAGAAACACTGCAGCGTGAAAACAACACACAGACACACTACAGTTAAACATAGTGTACAATGATCCTCTCACACTCTTGTCCCGGTTGTTTCCTGCTGCATCTCATTTTCTGCAAACGCTGAGCAGGAATAATCCTGCCCATGACCTGCTTGATCACGTGAGTCTCAGAGTGCGTGGAACAAAACAAAACACGCAGAGAAAAGAAAAAGAAGTTCAATGCTCGACTATGCTGTGACCTCTGACCTCTGCAGACAGCGAGAGATGTGCAGTAATGTGGAGTTTCTCCTCCATCTGCCCCCCTTCTTCTCTTCCCCACTACAAGACCTAAAGGCTGATTCTCTTTGTTTTGCGGCTCGGCTCGTATTTTGGTACCTTTCTCTCAGTAACGCAACAAATACTCAGTAAAAACAAACGCACAACAGTTTTTATCTGGTGTGACGCCAACCAAACTGTTCTGTACTGCAGTACGAAGCTGAGGCTCCTGTACTTGACTCTTTGTACCTCTTGTGATACTTTTACTGCAGTACACTTCCCTGACAGCTATAGTTACTTTGCAGATTCAGATTAATAGAAAATGTAACAAGGAAATAATTTTTGAGTTAAAAAATCTAATCTAATAAATGAACATTCTCATCACCTTTGACTGTGGAACAACAATAATTAATATTATTCCCACTCAGGTACTATTATAAAAGTGTATTTTGATGCTCATACTCAGGTACAGTGTTGATGTGGGACTGAAGGATTTTTAATTCACTTCACTTCACTTCACCTTTATTGTCAAGAGTTTTTCCTCTGACACTGGATAAAAAACTATTCAAATCTGTAGCAGCAAACAGTAACACTAACCCTGGACCTGGCCCTGGACCTGGTTCTAGCCTCATCTCTAAACCCAGGTGTTAATGGCAGCAGCTGCTGATTCTGTCTGTGTGGGTCACTGAGTCCAAATCCCATCCAGAGACAGACAGCAACAATGAACGTGGTGTCGTCAGTGTAATGTGTGTGAATCCAGAACCTGGTTCAGCTTATCGGTCTGTGCCGTAGACCTCCATTGTTGTCCAAAAACTATTAAACACACAGCAGGGAGCCAGACCGCTGGACTGGCTCGTCTTTTTCCAAAAACTAAAGGACTGACAACATGTCGTCACTGTGCAGAAACCACACACACACACACACCACACTCCTGCACTGTAACATGAGCTATGTCTCACACACACACACACACACTTGTTAATATTGTTCATATCCACAGTGTGTCTCTCTCTCTCTCTCTCTCCCTCCCCAGTCTTAATTGCCTCAGTCGACCACTCTGTCTGCAGATGTCTCGCTCCTTAATTTGCGTAGAGAGCAACAATCAGTCCCATCTGTCCCAGTTTTTACTTTCCTCCTCCTCCCCTGAAAAATCACCTCTGTGCCCCCCCTCCACTAAATCTCCTTACTAAGCCCACCCCACACTCCTCCTCCCATACAGGACCCTGTCAGTGGCGTGGGGATTGAAAGCCAATCAAAAAGCTATAGAAGAGTGCTTTGGTGTGCAGGGACACAATCGGGAGGCCGTGGGGGGGTGAGGCTCAGAGGCAGAGACCCCCCCACCAGCTCTGTGTTTGTGGGCTGCAGGGTCCTGTCAGCCACTGTGAATGAAGCTCAGGCTGCAGAAACGGGGACAGATGGGAGGACTTAGAGGGAGGAATAATCACGGCTCGTCCTCAGTTCACGCTGCAGGACGGTGGACTGAGACCTCGTGTTTGTTTCCACAACAAAGTGAAGGGAGTGATTCCCTCAGTGAGTGCAGAGGGTGCACACCAGCTGATGTTAGGGTTACGTTCGCCAAACTCACCTGTTGGTGTTGAGTTGTGACACCTGGCAGGTTTGTAATATTCCCTCAAAACGACTTTATAATTCCTTCAGATTAACCACCTGTGTCCCTACATTACTGAATTCTGTCCTCAGGACTTCACTCGTTCTGTTTACAGACCTGTACATAAGGTCCACCCTTTCTTAGGCTGTTTTTGAGTGTCCACATGTTCAGGACACATCAGGCTTTTCCTGAATATTATGTTCGTATTTTCTCTGTCATGTGACATGAACAGGGAAACATGGGAATCTTTCTGTCTCATCCATCACACTCGACGTAAATGAAGAGGCCACAGCACAGTCTGAAGTGCATGTGTGACGGCTGAATAGCTACAGAACCACACCCCCCACACACACACCCATACACACACCCACCCATTCCTGCCAGGTCGCTCAGCGATTGGTCTGCTGTGTGCAGGTGAGAAACTAGGCAGGTTTAAATGTCTGCTTTTTTTTCTCGTGTGAACACCTGGAGTTGATGTTCTCTCTCCACACCGAAACAGAGCCTTTCTCATTCGCCTTCACATGAGACAGGAACATCATTTCTGTCATGTTTGGGTTTGAGGATCAGCTCTGTGACTCCTCACACTGGTTTCCAAAAGTCACTGAGCTGGAAAGTGTCTGTTCCAACAAAAAGCTTCAAGATTCTAAAGCTGCCAATAAACATTTGCTCTGATTCAGCCAGTTTCTGACTGACATCAGAATTTCTCCAGTTCTTGACAGGCCTGCTTGTTTCCAGACAACTTTTAACAAAGGTCCATCCTCTGGTTCAGTAAAAACTCAGCAAAGCGATGTTTCTAAAACAGGTACTGGACTGAACCTCTGGCAACAGATCAAACGTTACAAACGCTCCTGGCAGGATGAAGTGGATCAGGTGCAGTGCAGGTTTCGAGAACGTTCCTGCACATTTAGGATGATTGATGCAAACATGTAAATCAGGTCAGCCAGGGCAGGACTGATGGGGTGATTGATGGCGTCTTTAACAGAGAACACAATCCCTGATGAGTCCGTCAGACTCGAGTGGTGCTTCTCCTTTGGAGCCTCTATCTGTGCTTTCTGGCCTTTGTCTGCGCTCCCAAAGTGAAGCATTGAGACGAGTGAGGCTTGTGTTGTCCTGCAGCCGCCTTTGTGGACCTCACAATGACCATTCAGCTCTGTTGGTGGTAGAGCTGCTTTTCATCTCTCACTCCAAACATGGCAAAGCAAGAGGCCGGAGAAGATCCTCCACAAAACCACACCCAGAGGGAAAGTTCTGCCGATGTCAGAGACTCATGTTCAGACTTTGTTCACCTGTTGCCTCAACAAAATCATTTTTGCCTCATCTCTGGCAATGTTTAAGTCCAAGCTAAAAACCTTTCTTTTTAGTGGCATATAACATATGACAACTGACAGTGTTTTATCCAAAGTGATTTATCTGCACTCAGTTTCCTCTAATATTAATTAAAAAAAAACAAAAACTGTTTTGTCACTACTTTTGTCCTGTTGGGGGAAACAATCGGACTCACGGTCAGTACTCTAAGTTGATTAGGTTAGGAATCCTTGATCTAAAGCCAATTGGGTCAGGGACTCAGGGGTTAGGAACCCAGGCGCTTTAGTGTTATCCTTAGAATACGGGTCCAAACAGCTGTAGACTTAAATAAGGGGTTTGGGACCTCCGGCTGTAGTCTACTCAATCCTAGACGTAAGATTCCGGGAGTCAGGATCGTCTCCGCAGATAGTCTGTGTTGAGGTACTTTTAGTCCATCAGTGATGGGACAAACTGAAAGTAGGGGACCCACAAATATGGTTCAGCGTAGTCCGATAGTCGATATCATGAGGGGCAAATATGGTGACAAAGTGGTGGCATGCCTTTTTATTTTTATTCTTGCTTATGTATTTTATGTCTTTTATTTCTGTAAAGCACTTTGAAATACTCTGTGTATGAATTGTGCTATATAAATAAACTTGCCTTGCCTTTTTGAGCTGGAGAGTCCACCAGTCTTCCACAGTTTAGGCATAAAAATATGACCCTGCTGCTGAAAGTTAAAAAAAATAACCCTACCCCTAAATTTCTCACTTGCCCTCCACATCGAGTTAAATGGACAGTTTCTGTTCAGTTCTACTGCTACAAATGGAAATAAGGTGTAGCATGTGACAAAAAATGATAAATGTGACATTTTCAAACATAATTATTTAGATACAGATTTGGATTCTTCAGCTACAAACACACTTAATTCTTGAGTTGAAATGATCAATGACTTCTGAAAGGAGTCATTTTTGATTCTTTCACTTTCCATCTTTCTAAAGTAAACAACCAAAAATCTGTTGATGTTTCTTTGGGTGGATGATGAGAGGGAATGTGCAGTGAATGTGTTTTTATTCTCAAATTTCCTGTCTCCAAATATTTTCTGCTCATGAAGTTTTCCATCTGAGTGCAGATGTTGATATTCACCATCTCATGAGCTCAGAACGGTTCTGACCTCAGGCCAGTTCTTTGTTTCTGTTCCGCAGATGCAGCAGGTTCCCAACAGTGAGCAGAGGTTTCCTTTGGCTGGAGCCGAACCTGCAGGTGAAGCACCGTGGACCTGTCCCCCTCCAGTCCCTCAGACCTCACACTTATCTGTCTCTCCATCCTTTCAGCCTCTTCTTCTTCACACTTGACAGTCGACTGAGTCCGGACTGTGTCTGTTCTGAAAGGCCTTTGTGTCGGGCCGCTGTGCGTGTTATCCTCCGTGGCCTCTTGTGTCAGTCACAAGAGGTCTGAGGAGCCCGGAGGGGCCAGGGGCCAGTGATAGACTCAGCCTGGGGCCCCGGCGTTGGCCCGCGGCCCAAAACGGCCCCCTCTCTGGTCACGGTCTCGTCTCTTTCACTGACAGTTTGTTCTCAATTACTCAGCTTTTGTCCCGGAGTGAAAGACTTCAGCCGACCAACTCTGCGCTGCCATCTGGGGAGGGCTTTCTGTCCGGGTGAGGAGATGGCATCCATGCCATAATGCCGATGTTTCGCCTCTCCACGAGCCCCAGCCGTGATGCTCTTTATACTCTCATTTTGGCTCTTTCAATGCTTCGCCTTTCAGTGCAGCTGAAAAGCACTTAACTAGCTTTTTAAAACTTCCTCGATATCTAAATCTGAGATGTGCACAGACAGGCAGCAATGTGCTGATAGTGTCGCTGCTGCGAAGCTTTTTCCACACACAGTGTGAACTGTTCTCTCTGACACTGAATCATCATCTCATTATCACACTGTGATAATGTTTATCTGATTATGTGTTGTGATGCTGTTTCATCACACTGTGTTACAGTTTTTGCTGCCTTATGTTCCTGTGCTGTGTGTGGGACCCTGGAAGCCCTCACCAGGGCCTCCTGCGGTCCTCAGCCCGACCTTTGGAAACAGTGCTGATGTGTGAGCAACAGATGGCTCTGTGTGCAGTTTGTCTTCATGGTGTTTTGCAGTGTAACTTCTTCATTTGTTGTGATAATTCTCCGGGTCAGTCTATTGACTGTAACACGCCTGGTGCTCATCACTCAGAGTTTCACTGCAGCGTCAAACTGCACGTGTTGATGTGAAACGAACCCTCATGTGTCACATTTATAACAAAAGTCAATATGAAGAAATGGTTTTATTGGTCTGATGGTGATACCTAAAGGTGGACCTGAGATTCTGTTCTTGGCCGTTCACTTCAGGATCAGTCAAAAAGAGAAGATTTCAGATATGTTCAGTTTTAGTGAGACTGGATTTAGATCAAATATCTGAGTAAGTGAGTCTTTTATATACAGTTTTATGCAGATGAAACTTTTTTCAGCAAAGTTGTGATTTTGGGCATCAGAAATCAAATTTGGCTGGACGTGAGTTTCGAGGTTGAGACCTGGAAACAAATGGAAAAGTCATTAAGCTTCAGACATGTTGAAAAGTTGAATTGGTGTCACGGCCTCGAGAGACGTGATCCTCACTGAACACACAGAGTCATCCAGAAAAAAACCACAATCCAGCAGTAAAGCTGCAGTTCAGTCACACGACTGCAGCTCTTCTTCACATCTGAGCTGGTCCCCAGAGGGCGAGCGAGGCTGACAAAGGAGGTGAAGAGAGAGAGAGAGGGCGACTATAGAGGACGGATTAAGGCCGTGCTTGGGGGGAGTGCAGGCTGGGGGGAGTGCAGGCTGGGGGGGGGGGGGGGGGTGTATCTGCTCTGAAATACTCCGAATGAGAGCAAAATTAGATGTCTGGGAACGTGTGGACAGACATGAATCCACAGAAATGAAGTGAGACAGAAACACTCTGACCGTGTTGTTCACAAGCCGAGTTTATGTTTTCAGAGGTGAAGGAGGTCAGCACCTCCAAGAGGCCCCGAGATAAAATTAGGAGGTCAAATGATGATTATAGAAGGATGGAAAAACATTAAGATTAGAAAAGTTCTGGGACCATTTACAGCCCAGTGTCAGCCACAGGGCTGAAACCTCACGATGTTTCTATTAATATCGCAAACATGTTGACACTGAACTAATCAATAAAGTGTTCGCACAACATGTGTTTGTTTTCAACTAAACATCAGATCTCAGCGAGTCCAGTCTCCACCAGCAGCGAGTCCAGTCCCTCACCTGCAGCGAGTCCAGCTTTATGGGCCATTTTCTGGTTCTGCTCAGCTCAGAGAAACATGCTGCTCTGGTTTCATACAGGATCTATTCACACTGACATCAACAACTGACAACAAAGATGAACAAAATTGGATAAGGACTGTGGGGTGGCTGTAGAGGTTTTTGGGGATATACGAGGGACAGCGGTCATGTTTCTGGAGCAGGCCCCCCACGTCGTCGGTCCTGCTCTGAAGCTCCGCCTTTTGTTTGCCATTTGTTTACCTTGCTCGGCCGAGGTGCAGAGGAGAGGGACAATGAGCTGGTAGATCAACAGCTTGGTGTGAATGGGGCGGCGCTCCTTTATCCGCTGCCCCCTGAACGCAGCGCACCTCAGAGGGCCAGTGATTAAGAGCCCAACGGGCCACCTCAGGCTCAAAGGCACAAAGGAAGCCGCTCCACTTATCCAATAAAAAAGTGTCCCACACAATGAGAGCAGGCGGCATCCTGCAGACATCACACTCCAGTGATCAGTGGAAGGACAGAGGATAAAGAGGGAGCACTCCAGCCGACAGCCTCTCATCCATTCAGACCACAGGAGGGATTGGGGGGGTAGCTTGTTAACTCCTCACTCAGGACACTGAGAAGCTTCAAGTGGGTCGAAGCTATTTCAGTGAGTGTTAGAGGATGGAGAGCAGGGTCAGACTGGCTCACTGACGAGGAAGAAGTAGGATGTGATTTGGTCTGTGTGTTTTTCTACTCGTCTCACCATGGAAATACACCTTTTAATACCTGTGAAGGGAAGGAAACATGGAGGGAAAAGGAGATGAGGCGAGTTGGTAAAAGAAAGGGGAACCAAGAAAGTAAATAGGAGGTAAAAAAGGAAATGAGGAGGTAGGAAAGAGGGAGAGGGTTGTAAGGAAGAAAGCAAGAGATAAAGAAAGATGGTTGTCCCATCGTAAAATCAATGGATCATCGTAAATGAAACTAAACAAATGCTGGTTCATCACTTTGTGCATCTGAGTGATCATGAATAAATGAATGAGCGTGACACAGTCTCTGACAGGTGTGTCTGAGCAGTGCACGCCTCTGCTGAAAACCAAAACTGGGCTGAAAGAGCCTACAATCATATTTTCAGCAACATTCAGGTCTCTGGTAACGTTCAGGTCTTCGGCAACGTTTATGTTTTTGGCAACGTTCATGTCTTTGGCAACATTCATGTTTCGGGAACGTCCATGTCTTCAGCAACGTTCATGTCTACGGCAACGTTCAGGTCTTCGGGAACGTTCATGTCTTTGGCAATGTTCATGTTTCGGGAACGTTCGTGTCTACGGCAACATTCATGTTTTGGGAACGTTCATGTCTTCGGCAAAGTTCATGTCTTCGGCAACGCTTATGTCTCCGGTAACGTTCATGTCTCCGGTAACGTTCATGTCTCCGGCAACGTTCATGTCTCCGGTAACGTTCATGTCTCCGGTAACGTTCATGTCTTTGGCAACATTCACGTCTTCAGCGACGTTCAGGTCTTCAGCGACGTTCATATATGGAAATGTTCACCTCTTGGGAAACTTTCATAGTTTTGGAAACGTTCATGTCTTGGGAAAATTTGTTCAGGCAAGTAACACCTTTTGACTAGCAGCTTCGGTTTGTTTCTCTGACTGAGATGTAAAAATTATGGTGATGATGAGCTGAGGTGAAGTGAGGTAAAGTCCAGGAGAGGATGAAGACCTGAAGGCGTGTCGAGGACATGTCCTGAGCAGGGGGGGTTGGGAACCAAACATCTCTACCAGCTGCATGGCAAAATCAAAGCCCCTCCTTTTCCTGCTCAGTGGCACAAAGGATGAAAGAGCGAGTCCTGCAGGGTGGCACCAGCTCCAGGTGACCACAGCAACCTGACCAGCTCGCTGAGCTGCTCCCTAATGTGTAAAACCATCTCCCGTCGTTGTATAGAGCCCATTTAAAGCAGGTTCCCAAAGAGCTGGGGCTGGGGGGTGGCTCAGGGTCTTTCTCTTGTTTTTTAACCTGACCACATAATCTCAGCCTTGGAGCGTCCACACAATGGAGCTGGTTTGAAGGTGGCACCGCAGAGGCCGGGCTCTAACTAGCGGTTTGAGCTCTCCGGTCTCATAATAACACGGCGGGCTCAAGTTACATATTGGGGCTGAATGGGGGTCGCCTCGCAGGACGGTTCAGGCCTGTGTTTCATTGTATGTGTGTGTGCATGGCACCAATTAGCGACAGCAGCTCTTCAGCAGGATGCAGCAGAAAACCTGCAAAGAAAAATAAGGTTTCTGTGTCAGCGTTAGAGGGAGCCCTGGAAATGTGGGGCTCTTTGCTCTGATCTTTGGCCACACGTTCAATTAGTAAATCAACGAGGAAACAGAAGGTGAATCAGAAATAAAAGAAGATGAAATGCATGTAGACTGAGTTTCATGATGTGGCTTTTGCCTTCGCCAACAGGTTTCCTTCAGTAAAAACAATAGAACAATGTACAAATACCAAAACACATTTATTAAGAATGTTTTCAACTACTTTGGCAACACTTTAACTACTCTTTAACTAGAAATGGGCTTTGTGACCTTCAAAAGAATAAACAGAATGAGGAGACTCGAAGTAGGACTTGCTTACACAAGTTTTATGCAGAAATATGTTCTGGAGGGTTCAGACTTTAAGCTCCAAAAATCGAAATCTAAAAATCAGAAGCTAAAGACTACTTGTACCATCACCAGTCGATCTTCCCAGAACTGTGACTGTGGACGTGTTGTCAGCTGACGTGTTTGAAGTTGGTCAATCCACTGTTTTATTCCAGTCTTGTGTTTGAAGAGTCTCCCTGTGTGGTGAACTGGTCATGATGGGAATGTTTCTATTAGACCGGTGTGGTTTTCAGAAACAACAGCATTGGTTCATGTCCTGAGGTTCTTCTAGTTAAAATAAACAGCGACAGTGCAAACTAAGACCCTCATATGGCTCCAAACGGGGAGTTGTGGTTAAACAGCACAGAGAGGAGTTTACCGCCCATGTCTTTTCACAAACAACAAAAAGCTCAGAGTCTCTGCAGCTCTGATTTATCCTGACAGCTGGAAATGAAAAGGCTGTACACAGAAAAGCCCTGCAGAGGTTTCCAGACAGACATCAGGTTGCTTTTCATTTCTGATTTTGTTTTGTCAAATCATTGTGTTTTTCGTTTTTCGAGCTGCACACGTTCTTTTCTTTGTGCATGGCCTCTGTGTTTAAATCTGGACCAGTACAGGACCATGTTCAGCTGATGTCCTGTTTCCAACAGAATGAAGCAGCATGAAGCCTGCAGACAAGATGGTGGACTGCACACCTGAGCAGAGAGTAGTCTATGTTAGCTTGGTGTTCTTACCTCAGCAGGGTTGGAGTTTAACTGAAGAACTGTGACCCAGCTGCTGGGTAACAGTGCCGGTACCTTTCTATGGGTGCCAGAGGGAATTGAGCTCACCTGTCCCCTGTGAAGGTCCAGTTCTCTCACATGGCTTCAACTGTTTATTTGTTGAGTTCCTGTTTGCTCAGATCCTGTGTGTGAAGCTTTCACTACAGCTGTGCCTGTTGGGAAGGTGACAAACGGACTGTGGTTGTGTCGTTGTTTCTGAGATTCTCTGAGAAGAACGTCCTCTACACCTTCAAAGTCTGTTGTGTTTCCTAGTGTGTCAAGATATGTTGTGCTGATGGTGATGAGGTGGTGTCTAACGGTCTTAATGTTCAGACTCGTGTAAACAGAGATGTTAGAGGATGCAGGGCAGAAACGAGGCCATCAGAGGGCAGCAGGTCTGTCCAGGTCCCTGCAGGTCCTTCAGGTAAAACTATGCTGCAGTCTGAGGCGTTCACTGACACAAACACCTGTGAACTGCACATTTCACTCTTCACTCTTTCACCTCCATCAGAGACTAAACAGGATCTGTCTCCCCCTCTGCACCCCACTCCCCCTCACGTTTCCCCTGCTTTGGCCCCCCAGCACCACAGAACCCACAGTTACAGCTGATATCCAGCTCCCAGTGGAACTAATGTGATAAAATCTTAAAAAAGACACGGCAGACAAAGAGACATGTAGAGAGATGTAGCTGGGGGGCACAGAAGAGTGGGGGTGGGGGGTCAGTCAAGGCAACAAGTGCCTTTTTTGGGTTTTTATTTTGGGGGAGTGGGGTCCTAATGGGATTTTCCAAGGAGCTTTGCCAGATCTCCTGCCTGCCCATTGAGGATCAGCCTTTTGGCTGGCAGGCGGCACACTTCACCCCACCTCCACTGGCCTCACGACACCTCTCCAGCCCCACCTATCATGTTGCTGTATGTTCAGAGAGATGAGACCACCCCTTCCCTCCCCAGCCAGACAGGTGAGATCCTCAGGTGACCCAGACTCTGAGCTAATCTGGGATCTGATTAGAATTTTCATTGATCCTCATTTCTGATCTGTTTTTCATTTTGGATGCTTTCTTCTTCATCTCCAGTTCTACTAGTCATTGTGTACCGTCCACCTGTCCCTTACTCAGAGTTTTTAACTGAATTCCCTGACTTCCTGTCTGATTTAGTGCTTAGATCAGATAAAGTCATTATAGTGGGAGATTTTAACATTCATGTAGATGTTGAAAATAACAGCCTCAGCATTGCATTTAATTCTATATTAGATTCAATTGGTTTCATTCAAAACGTTAATAAACCCACCCACTGTTTTAATCACACCCTTGATCTTGTTCTGACCTATGGCATCGAAATTGAACATCTAATAATTTTCCCCCCAAATCCTGTTTTGTCAGATCATTCTTTAATAACTTTCGAATTTAAAATGATGGATCATGCAGCGTCTGGAAGAAAATTCCACTACAGCAGATGTTTATCTGACAACGCTGTTAATAAATTTAAGAAAATGATTCCATCTTTATTTACATCTATGCCAAGTATAAACATAATGGAGGGCAGCTGCCTTAATCCCACTCCCTACCAAATTGATCATGTTGTTGACAGCGCTGTAACCTCACTGCGTGAAACGCTTGATTCTGTAGCCCCTCTGAAAAAGAAGTTAGTGATTCAGAGAAGACTAGCCCCATGGTATAATTTACATGTTCGTACCTTAAAGCAGGCATCACGAAGGCTGGAAAGGAAGTGGCGTTCCACAAACTTAGAGGAAATTTTTCTAGCCTGGAAAAACAGTCTACTAACATATAAAAAAGCTCTCCGTAAAGCCAGAACTGCATACTATTCATCACTAATAGAGGAAAATAAGAACAATCCCAGGTTTCTTTTCAGCACTGTAGCCAGGCTGACAAAAAGTCACAGCTCCGTTGAGCCCAGTGTTCCCTTAGCTCTCAGCAGTGATGAATTTATGAGTTTCTTTACAAATAAAATCACAACTATTAGAGATAAAATTCAGCAGATGCTTCCTATACCTGCAATAAATGAATCTTTTACTACAGTAGCTCTTGAATCATCTGTAGGACCTCAGTTATGTTTAGACTGCTTCTCTCCTATAGATCTCTCTGAATTTACATCAGTAGTTGCTTCATCGAAATCATCAACGTGTCTCTTGGACCCCATCCCGACTAGACTGCTTAAAGGCACCCTGCCATTAATGAACTCATCTTTATTGGACTTGGTAAATTTATCTCTAGTATCAGGCTACGTACCACAGGCCTTTAAGACTGCAGTAATCAAACCTTTACTCAAAAAGCCTAGTCTTGATCCAGGTGTCTTGGCTAATTATAGACCAATATCCAACCTGCCATTTATTTCTAAAATCCTAGAAAAAGCTGTTGCTAAGCAGCTATCAGACCACTTACACAGGAATGAACTATTTGAAGATTTCCAATCAGGATTTAGAGCACATCATAGTACAGAAACAGCACTGTTGAAAGTTACCAACGATCTTCTCTTAGCCTCAGATAATGGACTTGTTTCGATACTTGTCCTCCTAGACCTTAGTGCAGCATTCGACACCATTGACCACAACATCTTATTACAGAGACTGGAGCATGTGATTGGTATCAGAGGAACAGCGTTAAAGTGGTTCCAATCCTATTTATCGGACAGATTCCAGTTTGTTCATGTCCATGATGAACCTTCCACACGAACAAAAGTTAGTTATGGAGTTCCACAAGGTTCTGTGCTAGGACCGATTCTGTTCACCCTGTACATGCTTCCTTTAGGATATATCATTAGGAAGCACTCTATTAATTACCACTGCTATGCGGATGACACTCAGTTATATCAATCTATTAAACCTGTTAACACAAACCAGTTAACCAGACTTCAAGCCTGTCTAACTGACATAAAGGCTTGGATGACCAGTAACTTTTTACTTTTAAACTCGGAGAAAACAGAAGTCATTATATTTGGGCCTAAAAATCTCAGAAATAACTTTTCTAAAATTATAGCTACTCTAGATGGCATAGCCCTGGCCTCCAGCACTACTGTAAAAAACCTTGGAGTTATTTTTGACCAGGACATGTCCTTTAACTCACACATAAAACAAATTTCTAGAACTGCATTCTTTCACCTGCGCAACATTTCCAAAATTAGGAACATCCTGTCTCAAAATGATGCAGAAAAACTAGTCCATGCGTTTGTTTCCTCAAGGCTAGATTACTGTAACTCATTACTATCTGGATGTCCTAATATCTTAATAAAAAGCCTCCAATTAATCCAGAATGCCGCAGCCAGAGTCCTGACAGGAACTAGCAGGAGAGATCATATTTCTCCTATATTGGCTTCTCTTCATTGGCTCCCTGTAAAATATAGAATAGAATTTAAAATCCTTCTTCTCACATACAAATCCCTTCATAATCAAGCTCCTTCATACCTTAAAGACCTCATAGTACCATATTATCCCAATAGACCACTTCGCTCTCAGAGTGCAGGCCTACTTGTGGTTCCCAGAGTTCTCAAAAGCAGAATGAGAGGCAGAGCCTTTAGCTATCAAGCTCCTCTCCTGTGGAACCAGCTCTCAGCCTGGGTTCAGGAGGCAGACACTCTCTGTACTTTTAAGGCTAGACTTAAAACCTTCCTCTTTGACAAAGCATATAGTTAGGGCTGGCTTCAGGCAACCCTGAACCATCCCTTAGTTAGTTATGCTGCTATAGGCCTAGACTGCCCAAGGACCATTGGTGCACTGAGCTCCCCTACCCTACCCGCCCCCCCCTCCCCCTTCTCTCCGACCTCATGTATATTCCACCATTGAATGTTACTAACCTTGTGCTCTCTCTCTCCCCTAGTTTGTGCTCTCTCCCTCCCTCTCTCTCTCTCTCTCTCTGTACCTTCTGCAGGTGTCCCTGGTCCTGGAGCTGTTTATCGCTGATGTGCAGTTACTGGCCCCACCAACTTGCAGTGTCTATTTGTTGTTTATTGTTGCTGTTCTTTTCTCTCTGCTCTATCCACTCACCCCAACCGGTCGAGGCAGATGGCCGCCCAAACTGAGCCCGGTTCTGCTGGAGGTTTTTTTCTTCCGTTAAAGGGAGTTTTTTCCTCTCCACTGTCGCCAAGTGCTTGCTCATAAGGGAATTGTTGGGTTTTTAGTTTTAGTTTTTGTAAAGTGCCTTGAGATGATTTGTATTGTGATTTGGCGCTATACAAATAAAATTGAATTGAATTGAATTGAATCTCCACTGCATTGGTCTGGGCTGGGATCGTCTGCAGGAGGAGGAGGTGGGATCGTCTGCAGGAGAAGCTGGGATCATCTGCAGGAGGAGGAGGTGGGATCGTCTGCAGGAGGAGGAGGTGGGATCGTCTGCAGGAGGAGGTAAAGGAATGAGTGTAAAAGAATGAGTGTATTTATGTCAGACTGGATCCAAAGAGAGAGAACATGTCTCCAGACCTAAAATCTGAAACACTTTAGTCTCAGAGTCGACTGAACACACTGGGTCTCAGGCTGACAGGGTGATGAGAGTATCATCAGAACTGTCTCAGCAGTAACTATTTGTATGAAGCTGACAGACACCTGCTCTCATCTGCAGAGGGTTGTCTTCTTCCACTGGTCCTACACTTTAGCACCAGTGAAAACCAGTACTGTACTGGACTGGTACTGAGGAGCTGTGGGTCAAAGAAGTGCGACCACTGCCAGTTGTTGGGTTGACCTCTGACCTTTGCAGGGAAGGGATGGATGGGGAGGAGGCTTTTTGGTTGGAGACCCTCTTACGGTTTCGTGGCTGATGAAAGTGCAGCTTTGTGTCTGAGGGCTCACAGGTTTGCAGCAACAGGAAGAGGAGACTGAATCAGTTATTGAACAAAATTCTCAGCTTTGGGTTGAATTGTGCAGGAAACAGCAGTGTGATGTCAGAAAACAACCATTAGTATTATCACTGGTCTTACTGCTGTCAAGAAAAACATGTCTGTGTTTATGTGTCTTCTAAACTCACAAATAGTCCTGACATTATATGAAAAATGGGGCCATTGTTTGTCACCACGTTATGAGGACCTTTCCTTGTGTTCCCACACAAACCTCTCCAGCACTGTCAGATCCTGCTCCAGGTCAGTTGGACTGGAATGCAGCAACGTTAGGACTCTGTGTACATTCATGACTGTTTGACTCAGCCTGGACACCAGCCGGACTATTGTTTATCTGCAGTATATAAAGAAAATACAGTTTTGTTTATTTTATATGTAAGTAAACAACTTGAAGTCCAGGTTAGAGCATATGACCTTGCTGGATGATACGTGCCAGTTAATCCTGTTACACCTGAGTCCTCCCCAGGTGGATCAGTTCGACAGGCCTCGGTCAGGGTGGGACCTGTGCTGCCTTCAGGTACCTGAACCTCCGACCTCTGACCTGCAGCGGGACGTAATCAGGAGGAAGTGACTGTGTGGGTTCAAATGTACATGACCGCCAGCTCCCCTGGGGGGGGGCGGGACCTGTCAGAACCAGTGGCTCAGAGGTTGAGGGGAATGTTTTTGAAGGGTTTGATGTCCACAGGAGACCTCTGTGTCTTTTTTAGACTTCACCATGTTTCTATTCTTTAACCCCCCCTCACCTCTTCCCCCACCTCCAGGCCACTTTGTAGCTGCCACCATTTGTAGCAGTGAAGAAGAATCGGGTCAGTGTAGAAGACAGTCATGGGTTGGACTGTGCATCAACCAGTGACCCTTCACTGGGCCCAGTGCCTTACCGGAGCACACAGGGTCTTCCTGCTGCTCTTATCTGCCTCTGTGGAGAAGACAAACTGGGCTCAGAGCAGTGATGGATGGGTTTTCTGCTGCACCTGCCTCTGACACACCTGTGTGCGCTGCTATTACTCAAGTTGTTGGGACATAGATCTGTTTACACAGCAGCACTGTGGGGACTAACCCCTCCCACTAAGAGACTTGGTTTAAGGTTAGGACTACAGTTAGTCAGGGTTCTGGTCAGGCCAGTAGGATTACTGTTACTTGGTCCCAGTTTTGGTTGAGTTAGGGTTTGGTAAGGAGTAAGGGTTAGGGTTAGGGTTATATTAGCAGGGACAAGTAAATGGCAAAATGGATGTAAGTTAATGTAAAATCCTCTGAAGTGATGGGAACATGACCGTGTGTGTGTGTGTGTGTGTGTGTGTGTGTGAGCACAGGTGGAGGACAGGTGTGTTTATCTATCTGACGTCAGTTTGCTTTCACCCTCATTAATCAGACTCCAGGTCAGAATTAAACCTCGTTTTCAGACCTGCTGAGCTAGTAAACCTTCACACGTCCGCCTGTGTGATTTGGCCTCCTGTCCAGAGGCTGACGACGTGAAGTCGTGTCTGAGTGTGCAACACTTCACACCTGCACCATGTTTTCACCAACTTTCCTGAACCTGAACCAGGATCTGTCAGAACTTAAACTCAACAAGAAGAAACCCTTCATTATTAGTAATAATAATAATACACTGCAGTCATCAAACATTTGTCAACGTACTCTATTGAAGAATGAAATGAGTATAAATATTCTGACTGTGCTGAGGTCAGATATGTAAATATTGATCATGTGATTGTGGAGGATAAAGTCGATTCTTCTCCAGTTAAAAACGAACGAACAGATTCCTCCTGTCCTGAAGAAGAAAATATTTCTTATCATGTTGAGACAATAAGGACAAACTGCTGAATGTTAAAGTGGGATTTTGACGCTGAGCAGGAACTGTTTGCCTATTGATTATTGGAAGTATTGATAAATGATTTGTTGTGATGCCGGTGGGACTTGTGTTGTTGTGGCGTTGTCATGGTTACCGCCTGAATCTGGAAACAGGAGCAGAGAGTCTGAAGAGGACTGAAGAGATTAGTCCGCCCCCCGCCCCCGCTCTCCACTTTGGATCAGCAGCCAGTTGAATGTGTCGTTGTGTCACGTGCGCTCTGAGCAGTGACAGCGTGCACGAGAGCTGGAGACACTCCTCTGGTCTGATTTGATCACAGGACTCATCCTCATCTGCAGAATGTCTTCGAACATTTGACTGTGAAGAATCAGAACCAATGTGATGCTTTTTCTCCAATCGCACAACATAAACCTCCAGATTGAGCAGATCCACTGAGAAAACTGCAGATCCAGTCTTTGGATGTGAGCCACTTCCTGCTGAACTTCGACTTTAGTGAGTGTGAAAACTGGAAACCACTAAAACCAGTGTGGAGGTTTTTAACGTGGGCATAAACATTTCATCACATTAAGAGCTGCGGCGACTGAAATGCTTTTAATGCATGAGTGCACATGCTCAGGCATTCACCCCCACCCCACACACACACACACACACACACACACACACACACACACACACACACATACACAAACTGGTGTGTCTTTGTGAGCATCGGATCTGATTTCAAACCTGCAGCCTCTCGTCTCTCCTCGTCTCTCTTGTGACAACTTTTTCTGTATTTCTTTCTCTTCCTGCTCTCGTGTTGTGGAGAGCTGTTAGTGCTGAAAGGAGGGCAAAGAAAACAGCGTAAAGCAGTGAAAAAGCCATTAAAAGAATATTTTCCCTGCTCTCCTTTTGTGCGGCCTCTCCTCCACCTCGCCACAGCTCCAAACCACACAAACAAATGCAAATCGATCTGAAAACTTTACAGAGAGAGAGAGCGGGACCCCCGTTTGAGAGAGGAGCTGAATGGGCTCTAAAGGAGAGCCTAATTAATCTAAGTACAGCACCAATAGGCCCACTTGGAATTTTTTTCAACCCTTTATCTGAATGGGAGGGCGGGGGGCCAGAGGGGAGGGGGAGGTTAGAGGCAGAAAATAAAGAAAAAGAGAAAGAAAGGAAAAGAAAGAAAAGAGAGAGGGGATCAGGCCTCCACCTTTTCTATCCGGGGACCCGCCTCATTCAGCCCCTCCATGTTTAACAGCAGCAACCCCCCCCCCCCCACCCAGGAATCAATCACTCTGATTTTCCTTCCTTTATTTCTGCTTCACGCTCCTGCAGCTTCACTTCTCGACACTTTCTGGTTTTTCTTTATTGCAGCGAAAAATGGGAAGATTTTCAGATGTTGCACAAAAAAAGCTTTTGAAGCGTTTTCTGCTGCAGGAAGACGAGGGAGTGAAGTGCGAGTGTGTCGGGGCTGCAGTTGTAGCTGCTGTTGTCAGGTGCAGGGGTGGCTGCTGCAGAACAATGGCAGCAGAAGGCTGCAGATGAATGCTCCGGGTAAATCAGTAATGGAGCTAAAGGGCATACGCCTGTGGGGAATTTGCCGGCTTATAAAGGAGCTTTAAGAGGGGCCTTCATTCATATGGGCCCAAAGAGATTTGAATTGCCCCCTTCACAATCACTTGAAAGGATGAGCTCAGGGTGTTCCGAAACAAAGTGGAAATCACTCTGCCTTTCAGCGCTTCTAATAAGCTTTTAACTATTTTACATTATGGCGCTCCCCTCGTCCTCGCCCTCCTTGCCGCCATTGTGGCCCGGCCGCAGAGCCAGGGCCAACTTAAATGTCTGATTTATACTTTTCTTCATGGTGAATTTGAAGGTTTTTTTCCTAGAGCTAAAAGAGAAGTCCCACTGAAAGCTTTATTATTATGGTTGGAAAATAGAAGGAGCTCATTATTCAGTCTGCGACCGGGACGGGACCTGCCGAGCGACGCTCCCACAGGGCCGAGAGATGTGTGGAAAGGAAGTGCTGGGTGGATGCGTGAGTCTGCTGTTCAGAGTGTCGGCAGCGTGTGCAAAGGTTCAAACCCTGCACCATCGGAAACACACTTTCCACTTTTTGTACCAGCAACTGCAAACTGTACACATGCATCTCCTTTAACCTCCTTGGTGTTAATGAAATGTCTGAAAGCTGCATCGTGCCTCCCGCTAGTTTGCATACATCTGCATTGTGAACGCCTCGGCCCTGGTTGCCGTAGAAACGGTTTATTGCTCTGGAAATTGCTTCAGTCTTTTCGGAGCGTCGGAGGTCAGAGGTTCAACCAGGACACCACGGGCTGAGCTGAACCCTAAAACTCTCTGTGGCAGCAGGCGGGGGGGGGGGGCAGGGAATGATGGAATGGGTGGATGAGGTGTGGAGGGGGGTGACAGTAGGGTGGGGCTGGGGGTGCACAGCCAGGAGCCCCCTCGCCCTCTGGATGACTCTGGGCTGTTGCGAGTCGTGTGGACATTAAGAATTTCATGGTAATTGTGGAAGACAAGGAGGGGGGTCTGACCTCTGTAGCCCTGATTAAGACCTCATAACTGCTGATCCCCCCACCCACACCCACTCCAACACACACACACACACACACACACTGTATGTATACATGGACGGGGGAAGAGACAGGCTCCCTCAAATTATTGATGAATTTTCTCCATCACTAATCAGTTCGTCAAATTTCTTGTCGGTCATCGTGGCGACGTCACGTCAGCATCTGTACCAATACAGGAAGTGGCCCTGACAGTTTGGTTCAGTGTCCAGTCCTGCTCTGTGTGAGGCCTGGTAGGTACTGGGCAGCTGATTTGGTTCTAAAGTCCAATCAGGGTGGACGTATGAGTGGACAGACATCAGGACCCAGTTTGCTTCCTGTTTCAGAAGCAGCAGTCTGTTGTTTCTGCCTGAACTACATCTGTTTTATTTTGGCAACCACAGAGCCCAACCGGCTGGTTTTGTTCAGAGTCATCCTGTTCCAAAAATACCCAAACCGCCCCCAGTCTCCACCAGAACCCTCCCAGACATGAAGGACTGGACCTGAACTGGATAAGAAGGTGAAAGCAAAGCTTCTGTGGGAACTTTCAACGTTCCAGCTCTCGACAGGTCATGGAAGGAAAAGGCTCAGCGGTTGAAGATCTGAACTGTGCAGGTTTCAGGAAATTCTGCAGCTGCTTCTGCTCTGTCCATCCTGTGACACCAGCAGCACCCATGAATCAGCCAATTAGTAGCTGACAGAGGTGTGCTCAGGGTGAACAGGAGGAAATTCTACTCTGCCCAGGGCTGAGAACACGGGGGGTGGGGGGGTACAGGTGCAATCAGTGGCACACGGAGGGGGGAGTCAGAGGTTATCTTGTAGAGCAGAGGGCAGGAACTCCCATCTGTTTACCTGAGCAGCAACAGCAGCTCTGAGGCTCAGTTTCCTGATCTCTATCTGGGGGACGGGGTCCTCATTCCTGACCCCACCTCACCTGAGGATCGCTGCAGTCTCTGCAGACACACCTGAGTGTGTCCTCTCATATCAACGCTGGGATGATGATGAAATAGAAAGAATCAAAAATCAAACCTCAGGCTGACCCACACGAGCGAGAAGATTCTCCCTGCTGGACATAAACTATTAAAAACACAGCAGGGAGCCAGACGCTGCACTGACTCACATGGGCCTTCCAGGCCCCTCTTTTTCCAAAAACCAGCTCCAGACGTTGCTGTGAGCAGAGAGAAGCTGGTGGAGCAGTGGAACCAAATCAGAGACCAGTCAACTCTTTCTTCCTTCAAACACTGTAAACAGTGATGGCCGTTCTCAGCGTCTGGAGCTGGTTTTTGGAAAAAGACGGGGCCTCCCATTGTTGGTGAGGAAGAACCATGTGAGCCAGGTCAGCGGTGTGGCTCCCTGCTGTGTTTTTAGTAGTTTTGGACAACAATGGAGGTCTACGGCACGGACCGATAAGCTGAACCAGGTTCTGGATCCACATTCACTGTTGATGTCAGTCTTTGGATGGGATCTGGACTCAGTGAGACACAGACAGAATCAGTAGCTGCTGGATGGAGGACAGAGCAGGATGGAAACCATCATGTTTACTCCTCTCAGCGTGAACATGAACCTGAACAACATCATGTCTGCTCCTCAGAACAAACTCCAGCTGCTGACACATGTTGTTTTATAAGTTCGCCTGATTTACAAAATAACACGGTGCAGTGTGTGTTCATAAAGGTGTGTGTGGATTATATTTTTGTGTGTGTATTATACGTTTGTGTGTGTGTGTGTGTGTGTGTGTGTGTGTGTGTGTGTGTGTGTGTGTGTGTGCGCCTGCTGCTTGGCTGCTCTCTTGATTGACACTTTCCTGTGACTATGTTCTGCCTTTGTGGGCTTTTAAAGGGAAACTAACTGTCCCCCCCCCCCCAGCTCCACATGCCCTGGGGCAGTGTGTGTGTGTGTGTGTGTGTGTGTGTGTGTGTGTGTGAGAGGCGACAGAGTGTTTCAGCTGCACTCACACATCCTTAGTGCTCTCTTCAGTGTGCTCTGAGAGTCCTTCATCAGCCACTTCTACCTGTCGACCCTCTCACCTCCGACCTGCAGGAGCATCAGGACGTTCAGATGTGGAGCTCACATGTTTCATACAGCACCGATTCCTTTTAGAACAGATGAACACGGGGATGTTAAATAAAGACCCAGTCCTCCTTCTTCTTCCTCGTCTGGATGTGCAGCACTTCAGCTCTGAAAGGTGTTTTGGCTGCAGGTTACTGTGCTGACACTGATGTAATGTCTCCCAGACAAGAAGGATTTAGGATGAACGAGTGACTGACTGAATGAATGAATGAATGAATGAGGAAACAGCTCAGAGGACACCACAGCTTTGGTGGCTTTTAAAAGTATTTCACTTTAATTATTGAGTCAGTGCTGAATTGATCCATTAAATACTGGATCTCAGTGTTTTCATCCTGGGTCATGCACAGTGATCAGAGTCCAGTATCAACCCACAGCAGGTTTTAATGAGGACTTTAATGGTAGTTTCCCTTATTCTGACAAACATCTGGATTTAATGTCTGAATGCACTGAACAGAGAGTTTAATAAACTGTCCTGAAGTGTGTACGTGTGTGTGTACGTGTGTGTGTGTGTGTGTTCCTGTGAATGAGCCTCTGTACAAGTGTGTGTGTGTGTGTTTCCAGATGAAGATTTCTTTACATTGTGGGAGGTCGGTCGGCCTCAGGCCAACACTCCTCCTCCTCCTCCTCCTCCTCCCCCATCAGTCTCCTTTGCTCCTGCCTGCCCTCCTTTCTCTCTTCTCTGTTTCCTCTCATCGTTGAACTGGAATCACAAATTCTTTACATGTGAAGGTTGACAGGACTGAATATCCAGCGTCCTCCTGTTCCAGCCTCTGTACTTGTTGTGAGAGGATGTTTCCATGTGATCACTGATGTTTTCTATTTTGTTATTGTGTTTTTATTAGTAGTGTTTTGTTACATGGGTCTAAAGGAACCAGGAAGAGGTTCTGGTTAAGCTGTTGTCGTGTTTTCTTGGTGAAAATGAAAGAATCTAAGGAAGAAACAACTGGAATGACATAAATACCAGAAAACAAATCTCTGAACAGGCTTCTCACCTGCAGGAGACTAAAGGGGGCGGGGTCAGCTCACCTGTTCTGATTGCTTTCTCTCCATGACTCTCAGTGCTCGTGGTTTGGTTTTCCTTCCACATAAACCCTAACATCAAACAGTCCCATCTGTTCCATCCTCTTTTGAGTTGGACTCACAGCAGCAGTGACTCATCTGCATGTGTCAGGTGTTTCAGAATAAAATGAATCCCGGCTGACCACAGCTTCTCACAGGCCACGTTTTAGGACTAAAATCAGTATCTGGACAACTTAGGGATTCACTGCTGCATCTGGCAGCGTTCATGAGGCTGCAGAGGAGTTGAAGCTGTCAAGAGCTGCAGGGAGACAGATCAGAGGAAGTCTGAGCAGAAACACTTCACAACACTAGCAGTGATTAAAGGGTTGTTTAAAGTTAATAATTGCACTGCAGAAACCCTCCCTCGTATTTAAAACAAAAATCCAGCTTCACACACTAAAGGAAAGAAAAGGCCCTGCCCCATGAATGTGCAGGTATAAGCAATGATTGCTCCATTTCCTGACTGTAAACAGCAGAAAGGTGAGTGAATGAAGGGAGGAGCAGCCTCAGGGTGGAGGCTGTGTCTGAATGGAGGAAGTCAAGAGAAACCAAGTGGAAGTGAAGTCCTGTCGTTTTCTAAAAGTGCTCTGTCCACACAGAACAAAAGGGAAACTCTTCTCCTTCCTCCTCACTCTGTTGTCACACAACAACACCGCGGCTGCTCGAGCGTGATGCAGACGCTTTCTCCTCGTGCCGACTTTCTGTTTCTGCACCTGGACCATGGACTCAGCAAACTCAACACAGGAGCCGCTACAAGCACGTCTCAGATATTATGTTTGTTTTCTCATGTTGTGGGGACAGACACGGTCCATGTTTTTTAGCATCAAGAGCTACGTTTGCTTATAACAACTAAGTCATAAGAAGGTGCTTTGTGTCACATCCCGACCGGGTTCTGTGGTTCAGGACAGCTGGAGGTTCAGGCCAAATGTGTGGAGTCTGAACAGAAACTGGTTCACAAAGCTGGCAGAGGACTCACAGAAACGCTGCTCGAGCTTCTGGACTGATTCAAGCCCTGTGCTCAGAACAGGCCACAGTCACTAATGAACCATCCTGAGGGAGGAGGCTGATAGAAATCAGGTGGGCAGGAGGAGGAGGAACACGAAGCCATCTTCAGGAAAAGGCCACGAGGCTTTTGACTGCAGGAATTCTTCTTCCAGTGTTGGAGGGCACAGAGGAGGAGGTGAAGGCTGCTGTAAAAAGTGTCCGAGCAGAGGAAGAAGAGGAGGAGGACCCTGCAGAGAGCTTTAGTCCTCTCACACAAAGAACATAAAGTGGGTTAACAAATTGAGAACAATGTGGAGGAATTTACAATGAGCTGAATGGCAGCGTGCAGCAGAGGAGAAGGCGCTCATTAACTAAACTGTTGTCTCTGTGAGAGCCGCTCAGACTGTAGAAACCTCGACACGATCTCAGACCGTAGAAACCTCAACATGATCAGACTGCAGAAACCTTGACGCGGTCTCAGACTGTAGAAACCTCAACACAGTCTCAGACTGTAGAAACCTCGACACGTCTAAGACAGTAGAACCTCGACACTGTCTAAGACAGAAGAACCTTGACACGGTCTCAGACCGTACAAACCTCGACACGATCTCAGACCTTGGAAACATCGACATGATCAGACCGTAGAAACCTCAACACGATCTCAGACCGTCCAAACCTCGACAAGGTCTTAGACCATAGAAACCTCAATATGATCAGACTGTCGAAACCTTGACACGGTCTCAGACCATAGAAACCTCGACACGGTCTCAGACCGTACAAACCTCGACACGATCTCAGACCATAGAAACCTCAATATGATCAGCCTGTCGAAACCTTGACACGGTCTCAGACCATAGAAACCTCGACACGGTCTCAGACCATAGAAACCTCGACACGGTCTCAGACCATAGAAACCTCGACACGGTCTCAGACTGTAGAAACCTTGACACGATCTCAGACCATCACCACCAGTAGTACTAGCAGCAGCAGCCTATTCACTATTACTGCAAGCACAGCTGGGTCTGAGCTGGATCAGGCAGGCGTGCCGGCGGCCGTCCTCCTGCAGCATAATGACTTGTTGATAAAACAGGAGCTTAACCTGAGTCTAATTGGTCCTCTAAGCATCGGTCTGTTTGACAGACAGTGACCGCGAGGGGGAGGGTGGGGCCAGGTGACTGGTAAACAGGTAAATAAATGTTGAGATGTGCAATAACAACTGATTAGCTCCAAACAAAAGCAGTCAGTTTCTCACAAATCTTGTCTGTTTTCGATGAGTCAGACTTAAATGCAAACCATCGGCAGCCTGCTTCACCTGTGTGAACAAAAGTGTATTGATTGTCCATCTGATGGGGGGCGGTGATCTCAGGGAAGGCCTGAGCATGGACATTAGGTTTTCTCTGGATTTTTCTGGAAATGCTGCGTGCCACTGCCTCCCTCCACCTTCACGTCTCATTCTGAGCTGCTGCTGTGGAGCTTTTTGCTGGGAGCCACAGGTCAAAGGTCACTGTCTAAAGGTGACTCTGTGACCTGGAGGTGGAGCTCAGGCTGACCTGAGATCAGAGCTGATGGGTGAGTGTGTCCTCTGTCGCCTCAGGGCGACAACGAGCCCATCTGAGGCTCTGATCCAGGATCAGAACAATCCTGCACCAAACCTGCAGAGTCTTAAATCCTAAGTCACTGTTTCAAATGCACACGGTCTCTGAGAGAGAGGGAGTGGGACGTCTGAGACGTGAGCGACATAAAATCTACTGCTCTTTCTAAAGTCTTTAAAGTCAAAGATGGACCTCGATTTAAAACAGTCACATTTAGCCTCAAATTCATGTTTGTGGTCTTAGTTTGGTCTCTTTATGTTTGGCACCTAAACAAAGTCCATCCTACACGGGGATCGGTGAGAAGCAGAGTGTCATCTGCATAAAAACAATAAGATATACTGAGTGTCCTGGACACAAATAAAACGAAGTGATTCATTCACAGGATGAGAAATCAAACCTTCAGTGACTCCACAAAGACTAAAGGATGAGGCCCCGTCTCCTCCATCTGTTGTCCATTAGCTGTAGTTTGACTTGAATCAGTAACGACCTGCAGGGTGTCCAGTTTAAGATGGGGGGGTCAGCTCCCTGCAGTCCGGCCCAGCTGAGCCCCCGAGCTCTGAGTGAGAGCCACTGGATTCATCATCCCTGCCAATCAATGTATCTGTCTCTGTGGGGGGCGGGGCCACAGCGTGCTGCCTCCTCCATCATGTCCTGATCAATATTTAATGAGGTGATAAAACACACAGTCAGCACAAACAGTTAGCACAAACAGACAGCACTGGGCTTCAGTCCACTGACGCTGTAGTAAACTCACCAACCGACACACTGTTCAGGTTGATACTCTGAGGAGCAGCAGAGGCTCATGGGTATTGTAGGACATAGGGCCGTGCACCAGACCGACAGGGGAAAAGCTGCAACAACACAGATGATGACATGAACCTGGAGGTTTCAGGACCCCGAGTTTGTGAGTGTGAGTGGAGGAATGATCCACTGCACAAACAGCGCTAAACTGGAGAAAACTCCCAAAGTCACAAATCCTACAGCACCCAGGATGCATTGTGCCACCCCCGCCCCCGTCCACTTCCACCACCAGCAGCCCCGTGTCCGGCCCTGGTGTGCCTGTTTGTGCGTGTGTGCTGTTGAACCAGTGACAGAGTTGGCTTCATCCTCTCAGCGGCCACAATAGAAAATTAATTAAAACGGACCCGGCCTCATTTTGAGTCTGCAGGTGCAGACCCGCTCAATCCCGCTCAATTAGCGCACGGCCTCGCGCACACCGACAATACACAAACAGTCTGCGTTAGGAGCGCGCAGTCAGCGCGTCCCCGAGTATATGAACGACGTAAATAAGAACTGTAGCTGTTTACGGACAGGTCTGAGGTATTTGTACTTTGTCTGAGTATTTCCACTTTGTCCTACTTCATCCTTGGACTTCACTACATGTCAGAGTCAAACCTTGTACTTCTTCCTGCTCTACATTTATCTGATAACTTTAGTTCCTTTTCAGAATCAGATGGATCCAACAAAATTCAGACTGATCATCAAACTTTATTGATCCCTGGTGGGAAATTCACAAGATACCCAGCAGTATGGAAAGTACTTCAAATTAGAAGTATATAAGGTAGTTAACGTCAGCTACCCAGCAGTATATAAAGTACTTCAAATTAGAAGTATATAAGGTAGTTAACGTCTGCTACCCAGCGGTATATAAAGTACTTCAATTAGAAGTATATAAGGTAGTTAACGTCAGCTACCCAGCGGTATATAAAGTACTTCAATTAGAAGTATATAAGGTAGTTAACGTCAGCTACCCAGCGGTATATGAAGTACTTCAAATTAGAAGTATATAAGGTAGTTAACGTCAGCTACCCAGCAGTATATAAAGTACTTCAAATTAGAAGTATATAAGGTAGTTAACGTCAGCTACCCAACAGTATATAAAGTACTTCAAATTAGAAGTATATAAGGTAGTTAACGTCAGCTACCCAACAGTATATAAAGTACTTCAAATTAGAAGTATATAAGGTAGTTAACATCAGCTACCCACCTTTACCAGCTGCAACATTAAAGTGATCAACACAATAATCAATAATTATTGATATTTGGAATGCAGTACTTAGAGGTTTTTTACTGTGGTATTTCTGCTGTTACTGCAGTAAAGGAGCTGGTCCTTTTGTGAGTAGCAGCTGAAGCATATTTGCATATTGGCTGTTACTTTAGTTCAGTTTGAAGAAGCTGCAGCAGAAAGTTTTAGATTCTGGTCCCAGAACAAACAACAAACACACAGACGAGTACAAGTATTCTAAAAATACACACAGTATACAGTGACACATAGTGCTTTGTATTAATAGTGACACCTGAATATAAAAACGGTTTTGTTGATTGTTACATTTTATTTTCAATAAAATAAATGTAAAACGTAAAAATTCTCATTCTGGATTTCAGTGTCTCTAAAAATCTGTAAAGCTCCATAAGCTCAGACCTTGAGGATTCAATTTAAAACAGGAATATTTATTTTATTATGGCCCTAAAGTCACAGTCTACATTTAATTAGAAAACACGAGGAGTCAAATGTAAAGAAATCAGCTTAATGTGGTTTATAAAAAACATTTGTCTAAAATTATATTTTATGTGTAATGGATAATTCATTTGGCTTTTGTGGTTTGATTTTTTTAACGTGTGTAACTTCCCTGTGTGTGTGTGTGTGTGTGTGTGTGTGTGTTGTTTTTTTATCAGTGTGAAGATTAAAGGCTCAGCTGTGACGAGTGATGATGCTTCACTGCTGTAGTTGTTCCCGATCACATCCATGTTGAGGTCAGTCACTGTCTGTTCATTAACGGGACAGTAAAAACTCACAATAGACGATCTTTGTTTCCACCTGCTGCTCCGAGCAGGCCGTTAACTTATTAATATTAATTATGATGAAAACTCATTGAGGCTGAATGAAAAACAGGAAGAGCCGCGTTTTATACAAACGTTAGAACTTTATTCTGTAGAAAACTGACCGCAGCACCACAGTAAATAGAATAAAAATCTCTTTATGTACAAAATACAAATTTCACGTGACCAAACGAAGCGAGTCGAATAAATAAAAACAACAACATCTACGGGGGGGGGGGGGGGTGCAGAGGAGGAGGAGGGGGGCAGAATACATAATGAATGAGGGCAGCTCCATTCACTCTATTGTCAGAGCGTTGAAACTCGATTTCCACGCTCTTTTTTCTGCTTTATCACTCTGCAAATTGTAAAATTGACTTTTCACCTCCGACATGAAAAACTGATCAGTGAAAACCTGACTGTAACCTGCTGGGGGGCGGGGAAAGTGCAAAGGTGTTCGGAGAAACATAGAAAATCAAAACAGATCTAAATAAAGAAGACATTAAGTTCATCTCGTTTCCAATCCGTCAGCAGAACAAATCAGCTCATAAGGCAAACAGTGGTTCTCAGTCTTATTCCAGCAGAGAGACAGCCCCGTCCCGCCGTCCTGTCTCTACTTTTCTCCGGTGTGTGAGTTCGAGGGACCGGCCTGGCGCTCAATAGATGCCCGGCACGAATCCGTGGAAGCCGTACAGCGCGTCCTGCTGCAGGTAGCTGTAGTCCTCGGGCGCAGCGGGGCTGCCCGGACTGGAGGCGCAGTAGGCCGGGGAGGAGGAGGACGAGGAGGCGCTGGAGCTCCAGGAGCAGGCATCGCTGCCGGGACTCGAGGCATCGCCGAGGCAGGCGGGGCTCAGCAGTAGAGGAGGGTCCCCGGTCTTTCCCGCCTGCAGGTCTGCGATGCGGATGGTCTCTGACAGCGCCCAGATGTAGTTGTGCGCAAAGCGCAGAGTCTCGATTTTGGTGAGTTTGGTCTCGTCCGGAAAGGCCGGCAGCACGCCGCGCAGCGCGTCCAGCGCATCGTTCAGGTTGTGCATGCGGTTCCTCTCCCGGTCGTTGGCCTTCAAACGCCGGTTCTTCTTCACCACCTGCACGGTGGCTTCGCTGCGAGCGCGGCCGCGGCGCCGCTTCTTCTCGGGTTGCCGCTCGGGCACCGGGGAGCGCGGCTGGCAGAGCGGAGAGGAGTCCGGGGAGGCGGAGCGCAGGCTGGCGCGGGAGTCCTCGTCGTCGGTGTGCGGGAAGAAGTCGCAGCTGTTGCTGTCGATGTCGGAGTAGACGGAGTCCATGTCGGAGCGCAGGTCTCTGGTTTCTGTGGAGAGAGGACAGCGGCGGGTTAGGACCTGCAGCTGACAGGGCGCGTGCAGTGTGATGTGCTGGACCGCGCAGGTGCACAGAGCCACGCGCTGAACGTACCTGAAGTCTGCAGAAGTTTCTGTGAGCACGGACCCAACAGGACCGAGTGTTTGGTGCGGGATGCTCGGCACGCGTCTCTCTGCGTCTCTTTGCTCTGGATCAGCTCGTGCGAGCCGGTGAGCCTGGCACACGACCGGCCTCAACCCGCTTATATACTGTGGACGGGACAATGACCGGCCCCTGCTCCTGTGCCCCCCCTGCCCCCCATCACGGTGCAGGATGAGAGGGATGAATGCTGCGGCAGGTCTGCCCCGTGCCGCAGGAGCTGCTCATTAACATAATGACGCCTGCGTTGTTTGTTCGCCCCGCACAGAGAAGCGTGCCGGTAATCACGGTCAGCCAATCAGAGCCGGGGGCCGGCCACGCGAACGACACGCACGAACCCGCACCTCCTCCTACTGATCCCCCCCTCCCTGGAAGACAGAAGACCAAACCCACTTTCAGAGTAAAAACCAGAAACATAAAAAAGAAAGAATGAAGACAGAAGAGTCGGTAGGACTCCCCGCACCCCCGCCGGGCGGAGACACGCTCCGTAGCATTCACCCATCCTTCTACCCATCCCTCCATCATCTATCCATTGATCCTACACCCATCCCTCCGTTAAGACCACAAAAACCCAGAGAAAGAGAAACGAGTCAAAGTCCGGACAGAGAAAACAAAGAAAAGTTCTGGGTCAGGTTTTTGCTTCAGGAAAAGTCACCATCTCCGCGAAGAAATGTCCTCAGATAAAAGCCAAACCTTCAGGATTTTCATCAGCAGACCAACAAAAAACAAAATGGGGGGGGTGAAAAGAAGCTTGAGTTTATTTATTAGGTTTTGTCGGATCAGCCTCAGGTTCATTTGTTTAGGCTCAGTTTTCAAAGTTTTATTCTGAAAGTCACAGATTTTCTCACAATCTCAATGTGAGAAGATGATTCTGTATTTAAACTCAAAGTTTTTGTTCCCATGAAGGAGAAACAAAAACATTTCCCCTTTTCAAATGGATGAATGTGTGTTTGCATTTCCCACGGTGGCAGAAGAAGAAGAGATCTGATTTTCATCTGTCCTGCTTGGGACATTTATTTAAATAATAAATTGTCTTTGGAGCCAGAAAATGAAGATTGTTTTTTACTACAGTCAGAAAACTGTAGGACTTTTGACTGTAGTGTCATTTATTAAGAAAACACACGACAATATACATTTTATATCAAATATCAAAGGATAGAACTCAAAATACAACAAAACTAGAAAAAAGCATTTTGATATTTTTTGTAAAAGGCCTCTGGGTTCAGTGATGTGACATGATGAAGTAAATTCTTCTCTAATAGCTGACAATTTATTTTAAGAATTTGTGAAGATGCACAAATGCAGAATTAATACTCAAAAATTTTTAAATCTCTAAATATGATCTTTACATATTTCATCATTAAATAAAATGATTGCACAGATTTTTAACACAAACAGAAAAAATGTAGAGAGGTAGCTGGTTCCCAGACCGACAACAGTTCACAACAGTCAGTGAATATGTTGGTTTCAAGAAATGTTACTGTCACATATTTAAACTTTGCAACACTGGCCCGAAAACCTGTCGTATCTGTCAGGTTCTCATTCTGAGTGTAGGTCAAAGGTCACAGAAGGTGGTGCAGGGCCGGTAACACAGAGCTCCGTTTCATCCTGGTCTGAGAAAGTGACATTCATCTTTTAAAAGAGCAGCAGGTGATTGTTGCAGTGTACAGCAAAGTGTCGTCTGCATAGAGAGGAAATCTGTAATGCTAAGAGTCAGCACCGAGAACAGCAGGGTCATAGCCTCGGTTTTATTTCTGCACATTTTGGATTTACAACAAAATGAAAAGTAGTTTAAAATCTAAAATCATAAATATTTTATTTGTTTTCAGTGGATTTTAATATGTTTTTAGACAAACTGTTTTCAGACAACCTTAATTACGTTTAGGGCACTGGACCATAATGTAGAGAGATTATATTTAAATATATCAATATTTAAATCTAAATGTATTTTTTGAGATAAATGACAGATGACAAGAATAAAAGTGAACTTTGGATTGAAAGTCTCGCGGTTAAACTCTTCTGGTCATTTCTTCCATATCTGAGCAGCAAAGACACTAAAGCTTTAATTTCAGCTTTTGAAACTCAACTGGCTGATTTAAAAAGTCTGCAGGACATTAAAAAAAATGATTTTTTGAATTATTCAGTGTAAAGAGTTTGGGTGGTGGGCTCAGCTGGGGACATTTGCATTTCTGACTTTAGTATTTTTTAAATCCTGAACAGCAGCATCTTCTGAGAAAAACAGGAGCTCCAGCAGAGCCCTGAGGTGCTCCGTGTCCTGAACAACCAATGGAACATTTCCTTAAGGTGAACAAAGTCTGAACCGGTGGAGAGTAAACCTGGGACCACAGTCAGAATCCTAGAAAACCATTAAAAACGACCCCAGTGTTTGGTCTGGGTCATTTTTATCCGACATGAACAGTTTCACTTTATGAAGTCTGGCTTTTTGTTTGTCTTTTCATCTCTTCAGGCAGCAGTGAGCACATACAGGCCTGGGCCAATTTTCTTTAAGTGTTTTTTAAAGACATCTTTATGAGACAGGCATACAATTTTCCATTAATTATTCCATTTATTCAGTTTGCAGCTCAGCGGAGAAGAAGCAGAGACCTGCAGAGTCTTTCTGCTGCTTTATTCTGCAGGAGAGGGGGGGACAGTCATTTATAAATAATTACACAATGTTTAGAGTCTTCAGGCATGTATAATATATCAAAGCGATTATAAGGTGAATTGTTCCTTTGTGGCCGTCCGCCCTGCACTTCTTTTCACTCCTCTCCTGGTTTGTCCCTCGTCCAAATTCAGCTCCTCTGGCCTTTTGTGCTGCTTTCTTTCTGCCTCAGCCACTCTATTGGCATCATTCTTATTCAAATGGGCCTCAGCAGGAACAAAACCAAACCCAGGCTGCACACAAATCATCTCTGCCCTGGCTGCAGGGCCGGCACAAGCCTCTGTGAGGCCCCAACAACAAGTCCGCAAATCCTCAATCCTATTTCCCTCAAAGAGGATAAACCACACTCTAAACACAGGCTGATACAAGAGAAAATCCTGCTTTCTACATTTCTACTGAAGCCACAGTAAACAGGTGTCTACAGACAAGACGCTTTTACAACAGCTTTATACAGCCGCGCCGCCCGGCGTTTTATTTCTCTGCTTCTAGTCGACGGGAAGGAATAAAGGAAACATGTATGAGGAAAATATAAGGAAAGGAGTTTGGAAAAGAAATGAGGAAAAAAAGTTGATTAAAGTTGATTTTTTTTATTGTCACATAAGTAAAAAAAAAAAAACGGAGACTGATGGTGAAGAGGGAGTAAGAACAAAAGTAGAGAAGGACAGAGAATGTCTGATGAGAACAGAGGAAAGAAGAAAAACAAACTTAATAAATTTGTGTGTCATCAATTGAAATAGTCTGAAGTTGTTTAATTCTCTCTTCATATGTTTTTCAGAGCCATTTATCTAAACCTTTCTGATCTGAACCCACTGGACTCACAGTCTGCTCAGGAAACATGTGTCAGGTACCTGTTGTTCCTGTGTGTACTTGTGTGAACCTGTATATAGCAGTGTGTACCTGTGGTGTAGGATGTGTGAATGTGGATTTATCATGTGTTTACGAAGTGATATCGCTGATGGCGGCACAGTGGAGCAGTGGTCTGAACCCAGGTGGACCCGGGGCTTTTCTGTGTGGAGTCTGCATATTGTCCCTGTGTCTGTGTGGGTTTTCTCCTCCCACAGTCCAAACACATGCAGGTCAGGATTAGGGTCTGAACCCAGGTGGACCCGGGGCCTTTCTGTGTGGAGTCTGCATGTTGTCCCTGTGTCTGTGTGGGTTTTCTCCTCCCACAGTCCAAACACATGCAGGTCAGGATTAGGGTCTGAACCCAGGTGGACCCGGGGCCTTTCTGTGTGGAGTCTGCATGTTGTCCCTGTGTCTGTGTGGGTTTTCTCCTCCCACAGTCCAAACACATGCAGGTCAGGATTAGGGTCTGAACCCAGGTGGACCCGGGGCCTTTCTGTGTGGAGTCTGCATGTTGTCCCTGTGTCTGTGTGGGTTTTCTCCTCCCACAGTCCAAACACATGCAGGTCAGAATTAGGGTCTGAACCCAGGTGGACCCGGGGCCTTTCTGTGTGGAGTCTGGATGTTGTCCCTGTGTCTGTGTGGGTTTTCTCCTCCCACAGTCCAAACACATGCAGGTCAGGATTAGGGTCTGAACCCAGGTGGACCCGGGGCCTTTCTGTGTGGAGTCTGCATGTTGTCCCTGTGTCTGTGTGGGTTTTCTCCTCCCACAGTCCAAACACATGCAGGTCAGGATTAGGGTCTGAACCCAGGTGGACCCGGGGCCTTTCTGTGTGGAGTCTGCATGTTGTCCCTGTGTCTGTGTGAGTTTTCTCCTCCCACAGTCCAAACACATGCAGGTCAGGATTAGGGTCTGAACCCAGGTGGACCCGGGGCCTTTCTGTGTGGAGTCTGCATGTTGTCCCTGTGTCTGTGTGAGTTTTCTCCTCCCACAGTCCAAACACATGCAGGTCAGGATTAGGGTCTGAACCCAGGTGGACCCGGGGCCTTTCTGTGTGGAGTCTGTATGTTGTCCCTGTGTCTGTGTGGGTTTTCTCCTCCCACAGTCCAAACACATGCAGGTCAGGATTAGGGTCTGAACCCAGGTGGACCCGGGGCCTTTCTGTGTGGAGTCTGTATGTTGTCCCTGTGTCTGTGTGGGTTTTCTCCTCCCACAGTCCAAACACATGCAGGTTCGGTTGGTTGGTGAATGTGAGTGTGTGTCTCTCTGCTCATTTATAAGTTCAGATACATGTTTTCTTCACTGGACAACAAGCAAACAAAAATAACGTAGGATATAAAAATACAATCCTAATTATTCATTAACTTTTAAACATATGTCACGGTCTTCAGAGGATCACGTGCTACTGAGGAAGAGTTTTCAAAGTAAAACTATAGAAGCTGCTCTTTGACTGGAGGCAGCTTCACCTGGGATTTAAACACTGTGTGTGTGTGTGTGTGTGTGGGAGGAGACTCTTTAAACACACTGACAGACTGCAGCAGGAAAACAAGAAGAAGAAGAAGGTGGAGACAGGTTTTGTCTTTACAGCCTCCATCACTTCAAAGTGAGGGAACAGCTTGTCAGGCTGCAGTTAACGTGGATGGAAACTGTCTGCAGCTGGGACTTTATTGGCTGATGGACATGTGGGTGGCACAATCTACATTTCCATGGACAGGCCTTCAGGGAAACCTTATAGACAGGTCCAGTGCAGGAGCAACACTCACAGCATCTTTTTGTGGATCCCCCCCCCCCGTCCCACCCAACCAACAACTATAGAAACAAACAAGACCATGAAACCAGCGTCTGTGGACCAGTGCTGTGCCAGAGTTGCTGTCAGCGTCTGATTTCAGTCCCATTTGTGTCTGTGATGAGAAGGAAATCAGCATTTCATCCAAACCTGGACCCACGGTACAACAGAGGGAACGTCAGAGTGTTAGTCCTGGTCTTTGCTTGTCTGTGGTTGGAGAGCCGATAACAGCACAGGAAAGACGTTAAAACTCAACGACAGTTTTAGCTGAAAAGTTTGGTAGATTCTGTTAATGACAATTGATGAAGAGATTTCCTGATAAAAGCTGAAATGTCAGTGTAACACAGTGAGACACGGATCAGTCTGAACCACCTTTACCTTCCCACAGACTCCACCATTACAGTGCCATTTTTATATTGTCATTTTTGACTCTAACCAGTTGAATATGTTTAGATGATGTATTTACTACTGGGTGGGTTGACTTATCTGTCCCGCTCAGGATCTAGTTTTTATGGGTATTTATTTCATTTCCCTGTGTGGGATGAAGTTTAGTTCACCTACATACATTTGGTTACGTAGCTTGGTTTAAATTTCCATGTAAAATATGATCCCACATTAAACAACATGAGGCGAACTGGGGTTTGTTCTGCAGCCTCAGATGAACAGGGAGAAAATTGAAGAAAAAAAAAAAGAGTGAAAGAAGAAAAGCAGCAGAGTGAGAGGTCTGTCCGGGGTGAAGCTCTGACAGGATTAAGTCTCAGCAACACGAGATGTGATTGAATTTCAATGAAGTGAAACACGTGAGAAAATGACAGAGAATGAAATGAAGCAAAGCCCACCACCACCTCCACCCTTACGAAGAAAAAAAGACGCTGGAGGACCCTCGGAGAAAAGAGGAAACAAAGCAAGTGACCGAGCTGAAGGAGAGAAAACGTCTAATCTGCTCAGACTCTTTCAACAACTATAGTAATCCTGTAATTCAGCGATCGCTTTACTGATATATTCCAGCAGAGAAAATCCTCTTCTGATAAACACTGGAGGAGGAGAATGAGTCTGTCCACAGCTAAAACCTGCAGCAGTGGTGGAGGAAGTACTCAGCTCTTTTACTGCAGTAACAGTAGAAGTACTACACAGTAACAAATCCTGCATTTTCTGATGGAAAGCAGCAGGACCCTCAGGTCTGGGATGTGGATGCAGAAGCAGCTCAGAGAGTAGCTCCTTCTGTGGGCAGGAAGTGGGAGAAAGTGTGGATGTCTGTAACCATAAGGTTTAAGGGGGTGTTTAGTGTGTAAGATGAAGGTTTTTCTTTTTTTTAGGCCTCAGATTGAACTGAAAACCTGCCCTGACTCTCTGTTAGAGGCTCCATGATGAGTTGGTGTCCGGCGTGGTGACGAGTCTTTTCAGGTGCTGTGTTTTCTGGTCGTGGCGTTGCCAGGACGCGGGTCGGCCACAGATAAACCCTCGGCCCAAACGGCTCCCTTTGTGGCCGCTAATGCAGGGTAAACCCGAGGTAAATTATAACCCTGAGCAAACAGCCGCAGACAAGTGAATAGGAAGCTGCTGCTCCCAGAATGCAACAGCAGATTGATGGAGGTGGAGGCCGGAGGGTTGAGGCCGCGCGGTGATGGCGACGGCATCATTCAGGCGGCTGATTCACGGCGACGTTCCCCTACATTAAAACCTTCCTGAACAACAAGGCGGCTGTGAGCAGAGGGGAAGATATTCATAACCACAGACAGACCCAACAATCGACTGTATTTGATCACGCTCCACGTCTGTGTGCAGAGACGTGATGGAGGAGGAAGAGGAGGAGGAGGAGGTGTTTACCGAAGCATCACTCTTCAACCTGCAGCTTCTGTAACCGAACTGACAGACGGGCAGAAACCTTCTGCTGCCGCCTCAACAAAGACTTTCACTTGTCAGCACTGACGTCTGAAAGCCAGGGAGGAATCCCAGCACGTTTCAGCCTCTGTGCAGCTCTGACTGGAAACTGTGGAGCCTGAGGGAGATTTTAAATCGCTGATATAATCTGGTGTCTGTTAGCGTGAAGGCTGAGCTCTGCGCACACACAGCTCAAAACTCAGAGCAACTGTGGATACGTTTCATTTAACAGTCGGGCATTTTCACAACTGTGTTATCTACAGGCTCGTAGACAGTGTGTGACAAACCTGCGTTCACATCTATTTCTGACATATTTAATTTGTCACTTCAACTAAACCAAGTCAGTCAGTCAGACACAACTTCACTCACCAAACTCCATTTGATTTTTCCATTTCTGAAGGAACAATATTAAATGTGAAAGGACAGAAGAGATGAAAGAAGAACAGAACAGAAGAACTCTTTTTTTATGTTGGAAGGTTTGTTCTTCAGGTGAAATCTGCTTCACCTATCTACGTCACCTATCTCTATGTTTGTCAGTCAGAGTGTTACGTTCCTCCTTCATCACGTTCTAGACACGTTTCAAACCTCAAGTCATTTCTGTTTCTTCTCCAAGCCTTATCTTCAGTGCGATGGTGCTGCTGGAGTACATCTGACCCATACATGTCACAGTAGCTACAGGAAAACAGCATGAGGTATTATTGAGTTTTACCACTGTGGATGGAAAATTAGCTCCTGAAATACCCAGAATGCAGTGCGAACAGGTTTTCCTGCTCAGAGTAAAACGCTGTACCGACAGATATGCTGACAGAAAGCTGCAGACAGAGAATCTGAACATCACTAACGCCGTGTCTCCTGAAATTCAGACGTGTCTGAGGGGTCGAGCGAGGTTTGGCTGCAGTGGCAGAGCGGAGAGAGAGGGGCTGGTGGGGGCATATGGTGTGGAGTGCAATAACTTGAATTCACTCTAACAAAGGAGTAATTGAGAAGGGGAGAAGGAGCTGTGAGTCTTGACTCAACAAAGCTGCGAAAACTCTCTTCTTTCAGCCTAATGAAGCTGTTGTGTGGGGGCGGAGGACGATGGAGGTCTGGGGGCGGAGGACGATGGAGGTGTGGAGGCGGAGGATAGTGGAGGCTGAGCAGCCCTGGACGTGATTTGTCATACAATCTGAATCTTTAGGAGGGCCGCAGCAGAGAGACCTCCTCTCCATATGTCTGCTTAGTTTGCATCTGAAAGCTGGGGGGGGGGGGGGGGGCAGCAGAGCAGAGGAAGAGGACGGTGGAGAGGGGGGGGGGGGCGGGGTCAAAGTGCCCCCCTGCATTAGGTTGGAGGGTATTTGTGGTTCCTGTTGTTGTGTTTCTCTTTTCCACTGGTGACGTAAAGTTTCTGCACAAATAAATCACCAAATAGAAAAAGTCCAAATTTATCTGCACAACCAGAAAAACGTCATTACTGAGTTTATTTTGCACATGAATCCACATTCAGTCAATTGAACTGTGTCACGTTTACCCCAAAGGCTCATTGTCCTGAGAGCAGGGTGATGTTCACATTTAAGGCAAACAAAAATATGAAAAAAACAACAAGAGATATAAACATAAACTGATTCCACAAATGAAAACAAGCCAGGAACAGGCCTTAGACGATAAATCAAAGAAAGCAGATTAACTTTACTGGACAGACACACAACAAAACCAAGACCACAACAAAACACATCAGGTTTCCTGTTCGCAGGAGAAATACGCAGGACATGACACGTAAAAGGCGACGTGTTGTGTACGAAGGTGAAGCCGTGAGTGAAGTGAGGTCTGCAAAAAAAGGGGGCTTTTACCTGCCTGTGCTCAGGGGATTATTCTCATAATCTGCCCACACATGTATGAAATTTTACAATCAGCTCACAGAACCAGGTCTGACGTCTGAGAGGAGCTTTACGGAGGAACAATGAGAGGCCTTCAGTCGCACATCCTCACTATGATGATGATGATGATGATGATGATGAAGATGATGAAGATGAAGGGGGTGCTGACACCAACACAGCGGTCGTGACCTGGTGGGTGTTTGCAGACATCTGTAGCTGCTGCACATTCCCTGACATCCCTTCATCCAATCAGCTCTCTGCTGCATGACCTGCGGCCCTAAGGCCACGCCCCCTCCCCCTCTCACACACACACACACACAGAGTCAGCGTGCACGGTGTGTCTGTGCTCACACAGCAACTGGCTGAGCTTTGCTGCCTCCTTCTGGTCAGTGATAACACTTCGTCAGACATTAAACAATGTAAACATTAACTGATTTTTTGTTTATTCTCAGATTATTATATTGTTTAATTTCAGACCTTGTCAGAAAATGCTGCCATTTAGTTCTTCTTCCCTCTAAAATACCCATTGTAGATGTGTAGCTTCTGTTGTTTCTTTGAGACTTTGACTGTCACAAACCAGAAGAACAGGCAGAGCATCAGCTGCAGCCCACAGCGCCCTCTGCTGGACAACCCTGATACAGGCTTCTATGCACAACCAGTGTTAAAAGAAGTACTCCGCTCCTTTACTGCAGTAACAGTAGAACTACTACAGAGTACAAATCCTCTGTTCCAAGTGTTACTGCAGTAAAAGTCCAAAAGTACCAACATCCAAATGTACTTGAAGTATCCAAAGTAAAAATAGTCATTGTGCAGAATGGCCCATTTCACATCAATGGATCTGATATTATTGATGATTATTGTGTTGATCACTTTAATGTTGGAGCTGGTAAAGGAGGAGCTGACGTTAACTACCTTATATACTTCTAATTTGAAGTACTTTATATACTGCTGGGTAGCTGACGTTAACTACCTTATATACTTCTAATTTGAAGTACTTTATATACCGCTGGGTAGCTGACGTTAACTACCTTATATACTTCTAATTTGAAGTACTTTATATACTGCTGGGTAGCTGACGTTAACTACCTTATATACTTCTAATTTGAAGTACTTTATATACTGCTGGGTAGCTGACGTTAACTACCTTATATACTTCTAATTTGAAGTACTTTATATACTGCTGGGTAGCTGACGTTAACTACCTTATATACTTCTAATTTGAAGTACTTTATATACTGCTGGGTAGCTGACGTTAACTACTTTATATACTTCTAATTTGAAGTACTTCATATGCCGCTGGGTAGCTGACGTTAACTACCTTATATACTTCTAATTTGAAGTACTTTCCATACTGCTGGGTAGCTGACGTTAACTACCTTAAATACTTCTAATTTGAAGTACTTCATATACCGCTGGGTAGCTGACGTTAACTACCTTATATACTTCTAATTTGAAGTACTTCCTATACCGCTGGGTAGCTGACGTTAACTACCTTATATACTTCTAATTTGAAGTACTTCATATGCCGCTGGGTAGCTGACGTTAACTACCTTATATACTTCTAATTTGAAGTACTTTCCATACTGCTGGGTAGCTGACGTTAACTACCTTAAATACTTCTAATTTGAAGTACTTCATATACCGCTGGGTAGCTGACGTTAACTACCTTATATACTTCTAATTTGAAGTACTTCCTATACCGCTGGGTAGCTGACGTTAACTACCTTATATACTTCTAATTTGAAGTACTTCCTATACCGCTGGGTAGCTGACGTTAACTACCTTATATACTTCTAATTTGAAGTACTTTCCATACCGCTGGGTAGCTGACGTTAACTACCTTATATACTTCTAATTTGAAGTACTTTATATACCGCTGGGTAGCTGACGTTAACTACCTTATATACTTCTAATTTGAAGTACTTTATATACCGCTGGGTAGCTGACGTTAACTACCTTATATACTTCTAATTTGAAGTACTTCATATGCCGCCGGGTGGCTGACGTTAACTACCTTATATACTTCTAATTTGAAGTACTTCATATGCCGCCGGGTGGCTGACGTTAACTACCTTATATACTTCTAATTTGAAGTACTTCATATACCGCCGGGTAGCTGACGTTAACTACCTTATATACTTCTAATTGAAGTACTTCATATACCGCCGGGTAGCAGACGTTAACTACCTTATATACTTCTAATTTGAAGTACTTCATATACCGCCGGGTAGCAGACGTTAACTACCTTATATACTTCTAATTTGAAGTACTTCATATACCGCCGGGTGGCTGACGTTAACTACCTTATATACTTCTAATTTGAAGTACTTCATATACCGCCGGGTGGCTGACGTTAACTACCTTATATACTTCTAATTTGAAGTACTTCATATACCGCCGGGTGGCTGACGTTAACTACCTTATATACTTCTAATTTGAAGTACTTCCTATACCGCCGGGTAGCTGACGTTAACTACCTTATATACTTCTAATTTGAAGTACTTCATATACCGCTGGGTAGCTGACGTTAACTACCTTATATACTTCTAATATGAAATACTTTATATATTGCTGGGTAGCTTGTGATGAAATTCTCAGGTCAAGTACAAATACATCAGAATGTGACTTCAGTACAGTACTTTCGTAAATATATGATGAGTAAAAATGCACCAGGACTTTTTCTCCATAAACATTTATTTTCAAATAGTTTAAGAAAAAATAGATTTTTTTACAACTTTTTTTCATTATATGACTTTTTATACAGTACTTTATGTGCACGTAGAAAAAACTCAAACACAAACATCAGCTAATGAGGCAGCAGAGACCAGCTGCTCTTAGGGTCAGCAGGGACCAGCAGGGACCAAGTGGGACAGAAAAACACAAAGAATGCTGGGAAAACATGATGAAACACAGACAGGGACCAAAAACCAAACAAAACCAGATCTAAACTAACACAGAAACTCAAACCACGAGCTGAAAAGTGCTTTTGAACCCAAGGAGACGCTGAATCTGACTGTAGCAACAGAAACGTGAACTCAGTTTGTTTTCAGGTTGGATGAAATGAAAACTGCAAACAAAAGCTCAGAATGTGGCGACGCCGGAGCCGATTTGTTCTGGACTGAAACCGAACACAAACAGTCCTGGTTTACATTCAGAGTCACCACAGACAGATGGACAGCTGGAGGGGTGCAGTAACGAACAGTAGTAACTAGTAACTTGTACATACTAACTAGCAGTAACTGTACTGTGAACTTGAACAGGTGAGCAATGAAATTTGGCAACACATCAAACTGAAGTGGCGACTGGAAAATACAGCAGACATCTCGGTGATGATGTCACAGTGAGGAATGGGGAGGAGGAGGCACCTGGCAGGGTCATATGATGTGTTTCTGGATCCCGGGGGTGAACTCCTTGGCGTTGGGGTTCAGACTGCTGTTGATCTGGAGAGGAGGAGGAGAAGAAGAAGAAGAAGACAGGCTCTGTGAGTTTGCTGTGTTTCTGGGCTCGTGTTGTCTGTGAGACGTGACCTGAGGGTGTGAAACCACGGTCCCAGATCCATCAGACTTGGTTTCATGGTCTCAGACTGAACTCACCACGACCTCGATGTCAGCGTCTGCATGGACGTCTGCGTCCAGGACCATTAGACTGATCTGGTCCTGCAGCTGAGTGACCGTCTGAGAGGGCAGGTCTCTGGATGGGATGAACCACTCCCACTGCTCCTCCTCCTCCAACATCTCCTGGAAACAGCGCTCAATAAACTCCTCCTCCCACAGCTCCTCCTCCACCTGCACATAAACACACACATATGTGGGTCACACCAAGACCTGGAGGTCTTTGTGATTCTTCACACACCTGAAGCAGCACAAACGCTGTTTTTATGTATTAACCTTGAAACGTGCAGCAGGTCCCCTCCTCATCTAGTCCACCTGAAGACCTGTTCTCTCACAGTAAACTGGAGATTGACTGTTTGGTCAAAGTTAATCTGACAGTCAACGTGACTTTGACGAGCATTAATACAGAAACACTAATCACAATGATTGATCAACAACAGAAGTGGATCCCAGGCGTTTTAACAGAAAGCCTCCTAGACAGGAAGACGTCACAACAATAGAAAAACTAAAGGTTGTATAGTGGAAAATAAACACAGAGAATATCAAAACAAAACCTAAGATATTTAAATACAATCATCATTTTCTTTTACATTTTTATTGAAACAAAAACATCTGGAAACAGCGACACCACCCACTTTTCTCTGGTGTCAGGCGGTTTCCAGCTCAAACACTTACCTGTTTACCTGTAACCTGTAACACCATTACCTGGTGTAACTTCCCTTTAACCTGTTCTTTAGACCCTTGGTTTCCCTGTCACCTGAGCCCCAGGTGTGCTCCTCACCTGCCTGTTGAACTCCTCCTCGTTCTCCATCCACATGTACTCTGCGAACGGGTTCTCCTCGGAGCCCAGCTGGCTGCTCAGGATCACATCGTTGCTGCTCGTCATGTTCGGGGCGCCGTTGCTGAGACTCGGGTCCTTCATTTCGCTCCGTTTCGTCCAAGCTCCGACACTGCGGGAGACAAAAAGGTCATTTCACCGTGAAAAGCGGCGTCAGCTCGGCTGTGATGGCCGCTGTCAGACAATAGCAGGCGGCTAACGACTGGCGCTGACTCTGCCATTTTTACCGAGTCAAACGAGTCACACCGACGGAAGAACATTATCACAGACGTCGACATGTGAATCTAAACTAGTCCGCTGATGTGTTTTTATAAGTGAAAATACCTGAAACCACGATTTGTTTCGCCAAAAGAAGAAAATAGCGGTGAACTCTGATGAACTCCTCTGTTGCTGTAATGGCCGCGCTGCCTCTGTTTGTTTACATCTGCAACGTCACTCCGTGCCCGCTTGTGATTGGATAAGCCGCTCCGCTGCCTTCACGTACTGCATGTCCCATTAAAACCAAAGGCGTCACAAGCGTCGGAAATTAGGGGACGGTAAAGGTTTGTAATAGGTTTGTTTTTTATTAGTTTTTTTCATCTGATTTTCTCCGTGTGCTCTGGGCCTTTTATAATTCAGCAAAATTTAAGGACAAACTTTAAAAGGGTATAAATATGTTAGAAATCACTGCCCCTATGGCATAATTATTCTGTGAATATTCTCAGTCGTCCAGGTGAAGGTATCTAGAGGCTCTATAGGCTCTACCAGCGAAACTCACATTTATTTTTCGTGTTGGCTTCACTCCATCCCTAGCCTGAATAGACTCGTTGGACCCACACTCCTGAATTAGTTTCACTTCGCACCTGAATAGGTTTGTTGGGTGAACAGACGAAATGGTATGGCCGACTCTTCTGACCCTTCTGATCCACCATGTGTTCGTTAATTTCCTGGGAACAGATGAGAGGGAGGATTTTTGTACTTGGACATATATAACCTCTCTGACCCCTCTCTCAAACCACCTATTTCCTCTGTCCAACATATGTACATCACTGTCTTCAAATGAGTGTCCTGTCTCAGCTGACTGTGGTCCCGAGGAGCTGCTCTTCCTGTGCTGGGCACTTAAATTCACAAAGATGAGAGTCAGATATTTCAGTGAAATAAATGCAGCTGTATTCAAATTTCAAAACTAGTTATCATTGTAGTGTGTGTTTTGTAATTAATGACTGAATGTACATAAACACGAAGCAAACAAAAACAAAACACGACCTACTCCATTCATCTCTGCAGACAGACACCAAATATCGCGATATCTCAGTGCTTCGCTTTGGTACCTAGCTGATAGCTGCGCACTCGGACAAAAGGCAAGGTAGGAGTGTTTACAGCCGCAAATATAAGGTATTTTCTAAACATTAGCTGATAGAACACAGCGTAATGTACAGTTTGCATATTGCAGCATTGAAACAATGAGATTATACACTGATTTAGCGAATGAGTGATCCAGCTTGTTAAAGAGACACGATGCATGCTAATCGCGTTAACGTTAGCACAGTTAGCTTAGGCTGCTAGCACGCAGCCCGGTCTCCAGCTGAACGTAAATTATTTACTATTATTGGCTTTTTTAGTTGGTTCCGTTAGCCCAAAGCACCGGCAAATCGAAATGAACACGACATGAGTCTCACCGCCGAGCTTAGAAAGAGCAAGTCGGTGTTAACGTTGAGTTAACCCAGGTAGCTTCGCTGCTAGCACAGTTAGCTTCACTGCTAGCCCAGCCTAGGCCACACGTGTTTTTGTGTTTGATTCAAAACAGATCAGGTTCGTGTTACTCATATATTGTCAGCACTGAGAAAAGTCTTAAACTAACTGGTTTAAGGTGAAGAGGTTTTATATTTCATCTGCTAAGGCCTGAAATATTTCCTGCAGTCAGATTCTGTTTGTCTGCAGAAACATCTCCCAGACCTGTGATGTTTACGATATATTCATTTCATACCTTAAATAAGCAGAAGTTTTCTTTTAGTTGGTTCAAATATTCATCCGTTTGTTTTATATTACTTATCCAGGTCCAGCTTGTGTTGAATGAATAATTAGCTAAAATATTGTCAGGAATTACTGAGAGATTAAATGACACCTGTATTTTATCTGGTAACTATTGCTTCTGTATAAAAACCACCGGGCATTTTACCTGATTAAACTATGTTGCATTATAGTATTGTATAGTATATAGTATTGTGGCCCCTCCATGTGTAAGTAGACAGCTTATTTAACATAAGGTCCCTGGATAGAAACAAAATCTAGTGCAAAAGACAGTCCAGTAACTGAGTAAAGACTGCAACATGTAGATTATATATATATATATATGGTCTACCAGAGACTACTTCTCAACCTTGGTCCATGGGGATTAGTGACTGTAAAGTGGTTATGTCCTGTTGAAATAGGTACGTTTCTGGGAGGAATATGTGCTTTTGAACTGGAATAGTTCCATCCATTTGGGAGGATCGTTCTTTGTAATTGAACAGTTTTTTTTTTTTCTTCAAATCTTTATCAAAGTGACTGTCAGCTGTAAACAGTGATTCATATAGAGACTTGTTATTAATAGTTACAGCTCATATTTTTGCATTGATATCCTTAGTTTCTCTTTTTCCACTGAGGATGTTTTCATCACACTGTCTACATGAGTCCATTTTCTTCCTCCTTGTTTGAGGTGAATTTAAAACTTTAAATCCCTTTCTGTCTCCTTTCCTAGCCTTCTTTAATTGCCTCTTAGTAATCACAGCATACTCTCAACTCAGGGGACTGTTAAAGAATCACAGTCGTTTTCTTCCATTTACATGCTTCTGTGGCTCAGTGCCTTTCCTCTGGCTTCTGTTTTCTTAGTGGAGGCAGCGTTTGAAGAATGTCTCTACCTTGTGTTTCAGCAGAGATAAGATATTCTGCAGAGGAGAAGAGGAGTTCCCCTTCGCTTTGCCCAAGGTTGCTCTTTGCATAAGACAATAAGTGACATTAACTGACCCTAAAATCCTTAAAACATAGACACTTGTCACTACCTGCTTCATTCTTTGTCTTGACGCACCTGTATTGAAACGTTTGAAGCCGCAGAGCAGCTCCGTTTGTGACGTCATGTCTCAGAAGTCACAGTCAGACAGCAGTCAGAAACACTTCACTGTGGGTCGGGGACTCCTGGCCGCTGCAGAGACCTTGAACTTCAGCATGAACGAACAGCGATCCAACCGCCAGATGGGGGGCATGGCCTCAGGTGTGGGGGTAGGCGATGGTAGTGTGGAGGGCCAGGACGGCAGCTCCCAGATGTCCCGGCGTGGCGGCGGCAGCAATCTTGGCAGCACCATGAAGCTTTTTGCTAGTTTGGGGCTGTCGCCCTCTGACCTGGACGCTCTGGCTGAAATTCCTGAGGAGGACATCAGCGTGGAGACGCTGCCTCACATCCTCATGCAGCTCAAGAACCGCAAGGGGGATACAGGAGAGCGGCGGGTGGCATCCTCTGATGCTGCGTATCGAGGAGGAAGGGACAGCTGGGATGATGTGCACATGGGGAGGATGGGCGGTCCTTCTCTAGGTCAGGGGTCAGCCCGGGCCCAACCCTCTGCAGACTTTGGGTACAGTTCTCTGCAGGATGTCTCCTCCAGCCGGGGCTACAGTTTAAATTACAGCAGCGGTGGTGGGGGTGGGAGCAGAGAGAGGCCATATTCTGAGCTTTCCCACCACGGTTCCTACGGTGGGCTTGGCATGGGGCCGCCATCGTCCGACTCCGTTTTCATGCAGAGGAGAATGGGCTCCCCATCAAACGGAAAAATCCAAGACTTCTTAGGAGTCATGCCCCCCATGTTCCCCCATGTGTGCTCTCTTTGTGACTTTGACGTTCATTCCACCATGGTGAGTACTGTCCAGACTCCTTCCTCTTCTCCTCTCGGACTAGCTTTAAATGTTCTGGCAGCAGCAGACAGGTGGTAATCATGTCTTCCTGTTTTCCAGTGACTGCAAGGCCAGTTTGCCTCATGTAATGTCCTTGTTTTGTATCACCTTACAGCATGTACTGTATTTTCTTACACTGATACTTAAGGCTGTCCAACTTAAAACAGTCAAATTTGGGGCTTTTCAGTCATCCTCCAGTCAGACATCTTTTTAAAGGAAAAGTCAACCCTGATATTCAGTTCTTGTTCTCTCTTCAGCCAGTACCACAGTCCTGCAGCTAGATAATGTACTCACTTTCAAAAAGTTAAATAGAAAGACACCACTCTAAAATTCAGCTGCATTTTAGTAAAAGTGTGTCCAGTTTTAAATCTGGAGAACTTTACCAGTCCGATCTGTCCTGGACCAATCAACAGGTACTTACATGATGACGACAGTCACTGCCTCGTCAAACACCTGAAGCTCTGTGTCACCTTAAAACCAGGTGATCCAGGCACCTGGTGGGTTTTAATGAGAATTTGAATTGTAGTTTAGTTTCTCGATAGCTGTCATATACACCAATCTGAAACTAGGGATGGGGTTTAACAGCATTTCACTCCATCTAAGTCCAGAATCAAACCCACTTAATAAGTCTCTTCATTGAATCTCTTGTCAAATCCTGGAATTAGTTGATGGGAATGAAGATGTGTTAGTCAGTGAACCCATCCTGTTTTCTGTCCCTCAGTTCAGACTAGTCCATGGACACTTGAGTTGAAGGGTTTTCTCATGTCCCCTGTCCTCAGTTGTTGTGCTCCTCATTCATTCATTCATTCATTCATTCATTCATTCATTCATTCATTCATTCATTCATTCATTCATTCATTCTTTCTTTCTTTCTGTCAGTCAGTGTCAGCTCAGTCGGTCTGTGCTGAAGCCGAGCTGCTTGTTGCTGCTGCAGGGCCCACAGGACACGGTGGAGCAGCAGCGGGAGGCCGAGGTTGAGCTCTGGTCCTTCCCAGCTGATCAGCAGTAACAGCAGCTCGGACTCTGACCCGGTGGACTCTACACACTCCACTTGTTGTTAACACTCCCACACTCATATTACCTGTAGCTCACTTTGCTGAGGTTACTCCACATTTAACTTGAGTTAGCTTGTGCTGTACACCCCAGTTTATTTTTGCTTTGGGGTATCTGTCAGAAAGCGGCTAAGGAAACGATGTAAAGATTTGATAAGGGGTTCATTGGCTGCAGAGCTTAACTAGTTTCTGTACTTTACTAACTTGGAACTCAACATCAGACCCCATCCCTAGAAATAAAATACAATCGGCTGACAGGGACATTTCACATTCATTTAGGTGGTAAAAACAGAACTGGTTCTCTCACAACCAGAAACTTCTTCACTTGACTGTTTCTGCGTCGAGCCCCTGAGATCACTGACTGCAGAGTTTGAAATGTTTCTGATATTACTCATTCAGTCCTGTGAACTTGGTTGTTGAGGACAATGTGGACTCAAAGATGTTAAGACCCACTGCTCATTGAATAGACCTCTAAATGTGTAATATTTGTATAAACTACCTGTTGAACTTAGTGACAGGTGCAGAATCAGCTTGTTGAGCATCAGTAATTCTCTGTTTGTGTTTGTAGGAGTGGAACCAGCACGTTAATGGACTTCGACATGCTGAAAACCGACGGCTGCTCCTTGACATGTGAGTCATTGTGATGCATGTCGACACGGGTTAAATGTCACAGTACTGCACCTCATAGGTTTCTAATGCTGCTCATGTCTTGTTGTGTGCAGGTACCCGGAGTGGGACCCTGGTATGGCCTCAGGCAGAGGGTAAGAGGCACACATACAAAAGCTTTTTCCATGGAGCCTGGTTGAGGTGGAATCTGACCAGAATGGGTTTGGTCAGATTGAACAAATATTGTCCATGTAACAGCAGCTGAACACCTGAAGTAAAACACACTGGTGTCGTATTAGCAGGCCTCACACAGTTTTACTATCTTTTTGGTATTTTTGTCGAAAAAGGATTTTAACATTTTAAGTCTTGTATTTGGCCACAAATGTCCAAGAAGCTTTGTCTTTGAGGTTTGATTTGTGAGAGACTCACACCTGATTCTTGTTGTTGCAGTGGGAGTCTTCTGGAGGCCCCCAATCTGTCTGCAGGACTGCTGGGACCTGCCCCCATATCTTCAGCTCAGACGTCAGGAGGGATGTCGTCCAGCTGGGGTAAGAGCCTGCACCCTGATGGTGTTGTTGGTGGATCTGTGTAGAGGATGAGGAGCAGATAAATATGAAGCAAAGGCTCACGAAACCCTGTGGTGTTAACATTCATGTGTTTGTGTGTCAGGAGGAGGTCCTGGTCTGTCTGGAAACAACCAGCCTGGACTGAATAAGGTCAGTTTGTGCTCTTCTACCACTGTTATTAACCCAGTTATTGCTAATTATGTTTCAGATTCACACACACACACACACCATCTGTCAGTCAACATGTTTGCTCACAGCTTCCAGCAAATGGTGGATTAGATTAGAAAGCAGCCCCTCAACCAACTAGAGTATAATCCTCAACTGTAATTTCAAACCACACACCTTTAGCTCGTAGTGTAAGAAAGAAACAGAACTATGTACGTTGGAGCATTAAGCTGTATTTTGTATTAAAGTTCAAACTGAAGTGTTGTTTGTCTCAGCTGAGGAGCAGAGTGGTAGTGGTGAAGTACGACAGGAAGCCTCTCAGCAACAAGACGTTGTTCGCCTTCACTGAGCCGTTCGGCTGCCTGAGGGAGCACCTGGTCCTTAAGAACAAGGTACACGTCCTCTACAGCTGAGCACCAGCCCCCCTTTGTCACGACCAAGCAAGTATTGTGTTGACTCTGTGCTCTCCCATAATGAACAGACTCTGTGTTTACCTCCGTCAGGCGTTCCTGGAGATGAACAGTCACGAGGAGGCTTTGGACATGGTCAACTACTATGACCAGCATCCAGCATCTCTGTACGGCAAGCCCATCAACTTCTACCTGTCCAAGAGGCTGATGGTCATCGAGGTAAGGGTCTCACAGCAGACTGTTGGAGCCAGGCATAAGAAATCAGAGTACCACTCTCGACCGTTTTCTCCGTTTGGCCTTTAGAAGGACGAGCGGGCGTCGGACAGGCCGATGGACAGACCTACCAGGGACGTCAAAGGTTACGGCAGTCAGGTGGTTTTTTTCTCCAACCTGCCCAGAGAGGAAGAAAAGAAGAGGGAGCTGCTGACCATCGCTGAACGCTTTGGCACTGTGGAGAAACACCTCTTCTTAACAGACCAGGTAAACGGACAGTGTTCTTTCCAAAATCGCAGCTGACAGAGAATCATGAGCACCTTGAAATCCTGTGACAACCAGGAGCGCTCAGAGAGGTCTGGGTGTTTTCATGAGCTGTGGCTGAATCTGTCTGTGTCTCTGTGTCCAGGCGTTTGTCCAGCTGGGAAACTCGAAGGACGCAGAGATGTTGGTGAAGTATTACAGCATGAACCCACTCACCATCAAAGGAAGACTGATCCGCCTCAACATCTGCACCAAGTACAAGACCCTGAAGTGAGTACAGAGACACACACAGCCCAGACACCTGTATTCACCAGGTCATCAGCACCTGAGGGTGTAACAGGGGCTGCAGGACTGACAGTTGTCTGAATATAAAAGTGGGAACAGTTGCTGCACTGGACTCCCACTGCCAGAACCACCACCCAGAGCTGTGACTTTTAAAATCGTTGATTAATCGTTGACTAGTTCACGTGTCAAACAATGAATTTATTTATACGTTTCCATAATTTCCTGCGAAACTGGCAAAATCACTGTTTGACTCAGAGCAACTTGTGGTTCAGTCAAAAGAAACAAGGGCCCTGTACTTTTCCTTTATCCCAGGGTGTGTGTCCAGGCATCGATCTGTCCGTTGCACGTGGAGCTGCGGTGGATTCCCTGTGCACTGTCGTCACAGCATGTTTCAGCTCTGAGGACTCAGATTTAAGAACAATAAACAATGAACTTTAAACTGGACCACCAGGCCGAGTGTAGACAAGTAGGACAGAAGTGTTTTCTAAAGTTCATACTGGTCCCTCGTTATAAGTCAGATCTGAAGACAACACTGACAGGGTGTCTGTGATCAGGAGTGTTTGGCCTTTATTTATCTCACAGCAGACAAACGGTGTCAGACGTCACTGATTTGAGGTTAAAAACTTTAAATCAGCCAGTTTCCCTGGGGGGTAGCTGGAGTTCAGCAGATCTGCTGCAGGCAGCACTGGGTTTAAAGGGAGAAGTGATTTTGTAGATTGAAGCTTTGTGTTTACACTTGGATTCAGATCTAGTCCAGTATTTGAAGTCATATTTCTGCCTATGTTTCAGTGTCAACCGGAGACAGGGGGGGTCCGCTGGAGATGGCCGAAACCAGAGGAACAGTGGAGTGAATGCCGCCGCCGCCGCCTCCGCCGTCTCGTCCTCCAGCTCTGGAACCAGGACCACCTCCAGCTCCAGGACGTCCTTGTCCAAAACATCATCCGGCTCCAGGAACAGAGAGGACAAGAAGGAAGACGACAACAAAGCGAAACCTGAGGAGAAAACTGCAGAGGGGGAGGAGGTGTCCAGAGAGATGGAAGGAGAAGATGGAAGAGAGGGAGAGGAGGAGGAGGTGGGGGAGCAACAGGTCACCGATGGAGATGCAGAAGGGGAGGAGGCAGAGAGAGCAGAGTTTGTGAAGGAGATAGTGGAGGAGTCTGAAGAAGCCAAACAGGAGGAGGAGGTGAGGACACACTGAGCAGAAACAAAAACACGGAGGAACCGACTGTAAATGATTTTCTCAATCGGATGAAATGTTTGCAGGTTTGTGGCGTTGATGACGATGTCACTGATGATGCACCTGAACATGTGGGAGGGGCTGAAGGCGAGGCCCAGAAGGGGGTGGAGTCGGACGGACACGCCGCGCTGAAAGAAACCGAAGCTACACCCGAGGAACACGAGAACAAAGAGGAAGCCAATGCAGAAGCTGGAGAGAGTTCGGAGGCGGTGGAGGATGATGTGCCTGCAGACGTGGTGAGACCTGAGCTCTCATTGGAAAATAACATGACCAGCTCATGACACTGTTCTTAGCTCCTATAGGTCGTGCTACTGCAGGTTTCCCTGACCCAGTGTCACTGCTGGGTTTGGCTTCTGCCTGACCCGTTTACCTGCTGTTTGTGTTTCTGATGATTTCTGTTGTTGCAGTTTGATGAGAACTTCCTGGAGAACATGGAGGACTTCGTGACTCTAGACGAGCTGGCGGAGGACGATGACGAAGCACACGGAGAGTCGGACTCTACCGGTACTTTACTGCAGAATCAGAACTGGAAATTGAACATTGTGTTTCTACATTTTGGATCAGAAAGTCTCACCTTCAGGTTTACGTCATGTTTGGTCATTTTTCTTGATGACTACTGGGTTGAACTAAGGTTATTCTGTTTGTGTTTTCTTTGCAGACAACACGAGGAAAGGGGTTTGTATCCGTCTCTCATTTTCATCATCTGAACTCGTGTTTCCAACGTGGTCTCAAGTGTTAAAACCTCATTAAACTGCACCAAAATAACATCAGCAGTATTAACACATGCATGAACATAGAAACCGGTTGTTGTTCTCTCAGGGGATGAGGGTGGTGAACATCGTCGGTTTCAGACGAGGCTACAACTTCCTGAACGAGCTGCTGGGCCTCGCCAAACCTTTCGGAAAAGTGGTCAAACACCTGGTGCTGGACTTGCGACCTGAGGTATGCCAGGCTCTGTCTAAACCCTGGTGGTTCAGTGGTTCATGTCTAATTCACACATTTGTCCTGTGGAGAAAAAACAAACATGGGGGCTGTGATCTTTCATGTACGAGGGCCAGTTTTCAGAACTCAAGTCTCAAATTCTGTTGGTTCTATTAGAAGCATTGCTGTACTTCAGTTTTAGAGGACACCGGCATTATCTGATCGTGTGTGTGTGTGTGTGTGTGTGTGCGCGCGCAGGCATACCTGCAGTTTGCCACAGAAGAAGAAGCACGAGCCATGGCCAAGTTTTACAACAGTAACGTCACGGCGTCGGTGTGTGGTCGTCCCGTCAGGGTCAGCCACTCCATGACCTACCCCACCATCCAGGTGATCATCGCTGCTTCAGACATGGGTCTCGTAGAATCTGATGCCCTGCTGCAAATGAGGTTGCTCAGTTTTATTTTTACAGCCCAGTCACCAATATGATCTGTACAACGTGCAGCACCTCCTGTCCTTAGACCCTCAGTCTGGATCACGAAAAACAACCCAAAAAACCTTTATCTGAAGAAAATGCAGTCTAACAAACCAAAAGTATGAATGTCTTTAATCCCAGACGTGGGATGTGATTGGTAAAACCAGCTCAGTCTCCAAGCACTGACCGGTCCAGTGTTCAGCCAGGAGCAGGTGGAGACTCAGGCGAGTCATAGTGTTTACAGTCTGTCTACAGTGTAGAAGGTCTGAGACCAGGATCAGAGCTGCGATGCAGGTCAGAGACCAGGATCAGAGCTGCGATGCAGAAGGTTTGAGACCAGGATCAGGGCTGTTTTATCTGGTGTTGACAGATTGTTTTAAAATGCTCTGAATGAAAAGAAACTGCATCGATAACGTGGAATCTTTTATTCTCGCTGTTTGTCCTTCACTCTGACCTTCTTCCTGTTGTGTCTGGTCCAGTGCGGCTCCAGCAGGGTGGTGTACATCGGCCAGATCCCCAGCAGCAAATACTCGGACGAGGCCGTCTTGAAGCTCGCCGAGCCTTTTGGGAAAGTCCGAAAGTATTTCCTGAACCGAATCAAGAGAGAGGTACAGAACTGTGACGGGGCGAGTCCTGAAGGTTGGAGCAGGAACCGTTCTATCACGGTAACTCTGAATTGTTTGTCCTCAGTGCTTCATCGAGATGGAGAAAGCCGAGGACGCGGAGAGGATGGCCGAGGCGTGTAAAGCAAATCCGCCCAAGTTCAACGGGAAGCGGCTGACTGTGTACGTCAGCAGGAAGTACAGGCAGCTGAAACACGGGTGAGTTTCTTCTGAAGTGTCAAGGCAGAAGCTTAAAGGAGCAGTCCGTGAACACTTCTAACGCAGGACGCTTCTGTCGTCCTTTAGCTCGAGAGTGAGACATTTTATTTCCTCAGGCCATGTCGGATGTTTTTGAAGCATTGCAGCAGTTAAACCTCAGTGTGTTCCAGATGAAATGGAAGCAGAAATGCTGCTCTCTCTCTCCTTTTGTTCAGGCATCGATGTCCAAGCGCAGCAAAGAGAGAGAGCAGCAGCACGCCAACAAAGTCCTCCAAACAACCGGAAGAACCTCCAGCCAAGAAACCCAAAGAGGAGCGGGAGGAAGAAGAGGAGGAGAAGGGGAAGGAGGAAGAGGAGAAAAAGGAGGAGAAGGAAGAAGAGGCCAAAGAAGAGGAAGAAAACTCTGCAGAGATTATTTCTGAGGCTTGTGACCAGAACCAAAATGTGAGTGTGACGTACGGTGCGCAATATTTACTGTCCAGGTCCAGAAGCTGCAGAACTTCATTCAGAATCCTGCAGTATCTCAGTAATCCAGTGAGGAGGGTCTGTACATCCATGTGTTCACTGCAAACAGCAGCTGATCAGTCAGTTCTGTTTGTCTGCTTCATGGTTAGATGATGATGATGATTATTATTATTGACACTGTATGTGAGTGAGATGCAGCCACTGAGTGTCTGGTGTATATGGAGACCAGGGAGGTTTCAGACTAAGAGCTGAACATCTGAAATAAATCTGACTGGTCTGTCTCGGCTGCAGGAGGTAAAGCAGCAGCAGCAGGAAGAGGAGGAGGAGGAGGAGGTGGTGAAGCAGGAGGAGCCGGTGGAGCAGGTGGAGGAGATGGAGATGTCGACCAGTGAGAACGGACAGACCGATACGCCCCCTCCTGCTGAAAACAAACCCAGCGTGGCGGCTCTGCCGCTTCCCCCCTACGACCCCAACACCCCCATTGGTGAGTTTTTCTGTGATTCTTTAGAAAATCGAGACATTTCTCCTCCTTCTCTTTGGAAATAAGGTCCAGTTTTGATTCCTGCAGTAAAACCAGATCCTGTTGTGAACTTGTTTTGTGCAGGTGTGGAACATGTGAAAATGGGTTATTACTGCCGCGTCTGCTTCCTCTTCTACTCTAACGAAGACACGGCCAAGAAAAGCCACTGCAGCAGCCAGACGCACTACGACAAGCTGCAGGTGAGACACACACCTGACAGAGCTCCGCCCACATCACACCACACCTTAGAGCTGTCTCAGTGAGCCAAAACTCACATTTATTCTCAGGTACAACTTGCTGTCTGTAATAAACCCCATAAACTTAGAAACCAGAGGGAACAGATGCTGCAGAACTTCATTCAGAATCCTGCAGTTTTTAAGTTTCCTTCAGTATCACAGTGATATTTCTCTCTATGTCCATGTGTCCACTGCAAACAGCAGCTGATTGGCTGATTCTGCTGCTGCTGTTTGCAGAGACCAACAGACTGCTTCATGTTCAAGTCTCAAAGCATTATGGGAACTGTAGTTTCAAACCTAGGCCACGATTTTCTCCAAATGAAAAGACCAAAACTGACAGGCTTTCAATATTAAAACCCTTTAATACTGACAGTGCAACATGGGGGGGGGGAACAAAACATTTTTAAATTAGTGAGGCTCAGAAGGTCATACAGATGTGTATTGTGCACATACAGATGTGAATGACATGGTGTGACTTGATGTTTCCTCATGGTTTCAGAAATATCTGGAGAAAGAACAGAGCAAAGCAGAGAAGAAGAAGGGAAAGAAGACGGTGTAGCCACATTGGAAACTGAAGATGATGAGGGAAGTTGGAGCTTTCATTTTATTTTCAGTTTGTTAGTGCAAGTCCAGTGCAGACCTCACTCTCAGCCTCGTCATCTGCAGGCAGGGCAGAGTTCTGCTCCAGTTAAACCAGTAAGAGATCTTGGACTCCAAGATCTCCAGGGATCCGGGCGGCGAACTGTGTCGTCTGCACTCGGCTTCATGTGACCACTTGGATAGCTGTGGTGTCACAGGGACATTAGGCTCATTAGCAAAGTTACTTTTATAGGTTTGTGTTAACAGTTTATTTGTACAGTGTGGTTTCAGACAGGAAGTGACGTTTCACATTAATATAAAAGTTAGTGTTTTGCTCCAAACACCCATGTTAATCTGCTGGTTTGTCTCGTGGTTTGGAAAGAGACAAAGCTTGTTTTGCCAGAGTACCTTTCAAAACCTGCTTCAGAAGCTTCTACAGTGTGAAAATCTGCAGTGTCCATTTCATGAATGGATTTTCTGATAGCTGATATCAGTTATTGGTTCTGGTTCTGAACTGAATCATAATCTGATCAGGACAGCGGAAGGACACACAGTCGAGAAATAGTTCCAGCAGATTAAACAGTTTTTGTCTGTAAATGAAAAAGCATGTTAGAACTTGTCCTTTAAATCTTTCCATCTTCAGAACAAACACTAAACTTTGTTTTTGGTTTTTATGTTGACTTTGGTTCATTTGTTTTATACAATAAAACCTTTTCTCCCATTTAGTTTTTTGAACGTGATGTTTGCTGAACTGAACGACATTAAAAGACTTTTCAACTGGAAACGCAGTCAAACTTTTTCATTTCAAGCCTGAAAACAGCTGCTGTCCTCAAACTCAACCTCTGATTAAACAACACTTTGTTTACACTTTAGGTCCATGTCAAGCAAGCTGTTATTGCTCAGGCCTTCTGGGTAATGTAGTTTCAAGACTCTAGCTCAGGCCAGTAAAAAACAGTTAAAGGTTTATTTACCTTCAGATCGTCCATGGATCTTTCCCCGTCGTCTCCTGGAACAAAAAGATTTCATTAGAATCAAATTCTCCAGGTTTTTAATTTTATACCAGAAACTGATTTAAGTCTTGAAAACAGTGGATGATGCTGCCTAAACGTGTGAGCTCGTAAAAACATCTGGATTCACAAGGTTCTCTACGTGGCCTGTGCACTCACCTGGTATTTCCTGTAGTGCATCAGGCTGCTGCAGTGCTGCCCTTTGGCTTCGTCCTCGTCGGCGTAGATCAGCTGACACAGGTGGCAGAAGTAACCGACGACTGGCCGAACAAACTCCGTTCCTGCAGACAAACCCAACAAGGTGACAGTGAACGCACCGCTTCTACTGGACAACAACAATCCTGTTTTTACTCTGAGTCCAGTGATCACTGCAGTTTCTATCAAACCGTTCTAAGAGAACTGACACCTTTTCCCCATTAAACCCAGAAGGAACCACCTTTTTCTTCACATTAAGATTTCTAAAAATCTCCTAGGACGGGCTGCTGGTGAAACCACACAAGAAAATGGACTCGGATGAAATTTCTTTTCTTACCAACAGGTTTGGTGGGTTTCTCAGGCTCTACAGTCTCCTCTAAAGGTTCCTCAGAGTCCAGCAGCTGATCTTCAGTACCAGGTTTCTAAGAACAGAACACAGATCAGTAACTGGTCCATCACAACTTCAGTCCACATTATTATACTACAAATGTTTTGTAGGTTTTATTTTTACGCCACTTAAGGAAAAGTTATGTGGATTGTTTTTGTAACTTTCTCTATTTACAATAATAAAAATGATCAGTCAGGTCTCAGGATCAGGGGTCTGTTAACCAGGAAAACACTGAAGTTTACATTTTTTGTCTTGACAAACATCTGGTCCAAAAACACCAGTAAGTGTCTTCAACAGATCTCTGAACCAGAATCAGTTTCACAGGTTTTCAAACTCATACCTCTTCAGTTTGTGGAGGATCTCCAGCAGAATCCGGCTGATCTGGACCCTTCGCTGCTGCTTCAGAAAAAACTTGTGGTTCCTTCCCTGCAGCCTCTGAACTCGTCTCCTCGGTCTCTTCAGCGGATCCTTCCTGCTCGCACATCTCTGCAGTCTCTATCTCCATCGCCTCCTTTTCTGTGTTAACCTCTTTCTTCAGGGTCTTTTCTGGAACCAAGTCCTTCTCAGGAGGCCCTTTTCTTTTTAACTGCCTGTGCTCTAGACTTGATTCTGCGAACGACTCCATCAGTTCAGTTACTGAATTCTTCTCAGTTTTTCTGGCCACTGACTCATCTTCACTTCCATCCCCAACCGCCTTGTTATCAGGAGCTGTGTTTGGGGATGTTTCTGACGTGGTTTCGGAGACTGAGTCCTTTTCTGGGGTCTTTTTGTCAGACGCAGGATTTTTACAGACAGAATTGTTCTCTAGATTTGTTTGAGCAGCTTCCTCTTTCTCTGGTGAATTTCTGGCACCTGATTCCTCCTCTGACAAATCTTTCAGACCCCTGTCTTGAGTCTGTTTTCCTGTGGAGTCCTCTTCAGTCTTTCTGAGGACTGACTCATCCTCAGGAGTTCCTTCCCAAACCAGCTCTTTATCTGATGTCGTCTTCTCCAATGTGGCTTTCGAGACCGACTCCTCCTCTGGGGTCTTTTTGTCTGATGACTGCTCTGGAGATTTTCTGGACCCAGAACTTTTACAGGTAGACTCTGGATTAATGTCTTTCAGGTCTTTATCCCGAGTGTTTTTTCCTGATGTTTCCTTCTCTGCAGACATCATTGATTCTGGGTCTTTCTCTGCAGACTTCCTGGACTCTGGGTCTTTCCCTGTGGATTTTGTGGACTTTGTGTCTTTCTTTGCAGACGTTTTATTGTCAGACTCTTTCTCTGAAGACTTCCCAGACCCCGGGTCTTTGTCTGGAGATTTCCCGGACCCCGGCTTTTTGTCTGGTGACTTCTTGGACCGTGGGTCTTTGTCTGGAGACTTCTCGGACCTCAGGTCTTTCTCTGGAGACTTCTCGGACCTCAGGTCTTTCTCTGGAGACTTCTCGGACCTCAGGTCTTTCTCTGGAGACTTCTCGGACCTCAGGTCTTTCTCTGGAGTCTTCTCGGACCTCAGGTCTTTGTCTGGAGACTTCCCGGACCCCAGGTCTTTGTCTGGAGACTTCTCGGACCCCAGGTCTTTGTCTGGAGACTTCCCGGACCCCAGGTCTTTGTCTGGAGACTTCCCGGACCCCGGCTTTTTGTCTGGTGACTTCTCAGACCTCAAGTCTTTCTCTGGAGACTTCCTGGACTCTGGGTCTTTGTCTGGAGACTTCTCAGAGGATTCCTTCCTCCCCTCTGACTTCCTGCAGGACTCATCTTTGTCTGAGGTTTTGGATTCGTTTCGTGTCTTGCTCCTCCTGCTGCTGCTGCTTCGACTCCGGTGCTCACTCCGCTTCTCTTCATCCGAGTTCAACTGAACCTCCCACCTGCAGGAAAGACACAGGATTCAGGACTACAGGATAGAGTTGCCAGTCGAACAGTAACAATGTGGAGATAGTTGGAGACTCTAACCCGTTGCGGAGTCTGTTGTATCTGTGAGAAATGTGGACGATGAGTTTGGAGCCATTGAAGGTGACGGATTTAAGGGTCAGCTCTCTGACAGCTCGCAGAGCCTCTGAAGAAGTGGACATCTCGATGAAACCCTGAAACACAAAAACAAAATGGTCAGCAGCAGGACGAACTCTTCCTGCTCGCTCTGTCGCTGTTTTTAAATGACACCTTCACAACAGAGACGTCAAACACAAACATGAACACAGAAAGTGAAAGATTCTTTTGCTGACCTCTCGTTTCCGACGAATCAGGAAGTAGCGCACTGCCTTCCCACACCCTCGGACCAGTTTGACAAAGTCAGCGTCGGTGTAGAAACGTTTGGGCAGGTTTCTGAAGTAAACCACTCTGGCAGATGAAGCCTGACAACAAACAACATGTTAAAGCGTCAACAACAAATGAATTGCCGTGTGTCCGTGACTGTTTCTTCCTCACCTTAGGTTCATCTCCGACCTCTTCACCTGCAACAAACAAACCCAGAGGAAACAAACTCAATGTCTAATGTTTGTTTTGACTCGTTTCAGCGCCTTTAAAATGATGAAGTCACATGTACCTTGACTGTCAGACTGGTCTTCTACCAGTTCATCTAGTGTGATGCAGTTCTCCAGGTCCACTGGGAAATCTGACTCCTGCTGGAGGACGGAACACAGGTCAGAGTGGATTCAGGTGAACACATTTTCTTCACTGCTGGGGGAGGCAGGCAGGCAAGTGAGGGCAAGTTGCCACCAGATCTGCCCAATAGCAAACTTCAATTGCAATAGTTGGGTTTCACCACTAGAGGGCAGTCACTGTGCATGTTACACAATAAGTTCAACTCAGTGGAAAAATAAGGCGTCACTGCACAAACGAGGAAAACCCTTCTAAACTGGGAGCTTAACCGCCTCTACCTCTTCGTCCTCCAGCTGAGTCTCCGTCTCCTCAGTTCCTCTGGTGGATCCTTCTTCCTGCTTCTTCATCCCACACTCCTCCTCCTCCTGCAGCTCCTTCCCCTCTTTATCTGAAAACAAAAGTTTAGTTTAGTTTCCATTTGCTCCTTTTCTTTTCAATCATCAATTTCTCCCTCTCCTTTTTATTTCTACCTTCTTCCACAGAGTCTGTTCTCTCTGCTGGATGATTTTGTCCCACAGAAGCATCGCCCTCAGCGTCCAGAGTTTCCAAGTCTTCATCCTCCACATTCTCCCCATCCTCCGCGATCACCTCCATCCCCTCGATGTCGCTCTCGTCTGCGGACGACCTGCAGGTGATCACATTCACAGGTGGACATTTCATCCTTTCAGAGGAACGAGTGCAGTTTAAGTCAACGACATGAAGAAAATTATGTTGGTGTTCATTATGAATAAAATACTTTGAACTGGAGGTTTTGTCTACAGTATAAAGTCTGTGGCAACAGCAGGAGCTCAGGTTCTTAATGTCACCGTAGATCCAGACTCCTGCTGGTGCTGGGCCAGGCTGAAGCTCCTCGTGTTAATACACAACAACACAGTTTGATGGAGGCGAGACTCCAGTATCTTTATACTCTCATGTCAGTGTGTTTTTTGTGCAGCAGCTTTGAATTCGTTGTGTTTACAGGCTTCAAAAACTGACACTCACTCTGCTGCTTTCTCCGCGGCCTCAGGTTTGTCTCGGACAGGAGCCGGTTCAGCGGTAGTCTTGGACTCGGTGTCTGTGGACAGAACATAATTATCAGTTTTTAACGATGACATTTAATTTCAGCTCAAATGTGAGAACCTGCTGTGAACTGACGATGATTCCAACCAGGGCCTGCACTGCCTCGGGAATTAACCAAAAACTTCACAAACACACACACACACACACACACATCACAGCGGAAGAAAATGCGACTCTTAAAAGAGAACAACAATAAGAATATAAAATATCCTTCAGTGGCAGCTTAAAACAATCTACAAACAAGACATTTGCATTCATGAAAATTCATGGAACTAACTCCCACGGCAGCTGGATAATGTTTGTTCCTGAAGTTTGAATGTGACAGCAAATGAAAATGTTTCACCATCACAAATGATCAATGGTCACTCAAATGGTCTTGAATACATTTTTTATCAGTGTCATCAGAACTTCCTGCTAAAATGTAATAACAAAAATAATATTAATGAACCAAACATCACCTGGATAAGCAGCAGAAAGTGCATGATGGGATTAACCAATTAAAAATCTGGTTTAGTGTGGAGCTCAAACAGAGAAGAGGATTCTGCTGTTGGCAGGTTTATCTGAATGCTCATCCCTACAGCTGACCAGTTTTACCACCGCTGACCTTTTTTTTTTACTGGTATTCTCAGCTGTGTTCTGATTTCTTACCTGATTTCACTGGTATCTCGCTTTTCACAGTTTTTTCAGTTCTCTCTACTTTCTCGGTTTTCTCTGGTTCCTTAGATTTCTCTGGTTTCTCTGGTTCCTTAGATTTCTCTGGTTTCACTGGTTCCTTAGATTTCTCTGGTTTCACTGGTTCCTTAGATTTCTCTGGTTTCACTGGTTCCTTAGATTTCTCTGGTTTCACTGGTTCCTTAGATTTCTCTGGTTTCACTGGTTCCTTAGACTTCTCTGGTTTCACTGGTTCCTTAGACTTCTCTGGTTTCACTGGTTCCTTAGACTTCTCTGGTTTCACTGGTTCCTTAGACTTCTCTGGTTCCTTAGTTTTCTCTGGTTTCACTGGTTCCTTAGATTTCTCTGGTTTCACTGGTTCCTTAGACTTCTCTGGTTTCACTGATTTGTCAGATTCTGCCGTCTTTTCCCCCGACCTGTTCTGCCTTGAGGACCTGCTGCTGGATTTATCTCTGGATGTAGATCTGGTCTTCCTCTCTCTTGTGGACTTTTCTTTGGAGTTAGACCTGGACCTGGACTTAGTCTTTTGCTCTTTGCTGGACTTCTCTTTAGACTTAGTGTTGGACTTAGTTCTGGTCTCCTTGCTGGACTTCTCTTTTGATTTATCTCTGGAGCTGGCTCTGGTCTTTTTCTCTTTGCTGGTCTTTTCTGTGGACCTGGACCTGGTCCTCCTCTCTCTGGTGGATTTCCCGTCCTCTTTCCTCCTGTCCTGCTCTCGGTCTCTGCTGCTGCTCCGCTTCCTCTTGGACTGTGTGGTCTTGTCGCCCGTCTCTCGGCTCAAGCTCCTCGTCCTCTTTGGTGCAGACGTCTCCTCGTCATACCTCTTGGCCGACGCAACCCGCCTGCAGTAAACGTGGAAACAGCAGGAGTATTACCATTGATCAATAATCCCCTAATAAAGATCCAATCAGGTCTGCTGTACTCACATGAGGGTCTTGTATTCTCCAGAGAAGGACACTTTGATAATGTCGTTGTTAATCCTCAGGGTTTTAGAAGAATAATAATCAACCAGCTTCTGAGCATCAGGTGCGTTTTTCATCTCTACAAAAGCCTGAAAAACAAACATCTGAGTCGCACGTGTTCTGCATTTCTTCTCTGCCTACACCAAACATGTCAGACAAACCACTGGACAGACAGGTCCGTGTCTCACCATGGACGGCAGGAACATGGTGTAGAGCGGCGGGCCGAAGCGTTTGATGACGCCGATCAGATCCAACTGGCCGTCCTCTCCCGCTGGAACCGGAGTGAAGCTCACAACCCGAGAGCTCTGCAGACACATCGGAAACAACTGATGAGTCAAGAACTTTGTGTCTTTCCTTAAGTTGTTCTTAAGATCAGAATCTACTGAAACAGGCTGAACTAAGGCCCAAACAGCTGTTCTTCATATGTTTACATATATTTGATGCCAGACTTTCTCTGTCACTCTTTATTCACCTTGAGGAAGTTGAAGGTGTTGGAGATGCTGAACTCAATATTTTCTCCGTTCACAGTTGGGGGATAGTTCACGTGGAACTTCACCAAGTCCTTCGCCTGGTCAGTGGAGCCCAGCTCCACAAACGCCTGCAGGATTTACAGCAGATTTTCATCATTTACATGATGTGGGTGAAACAGCTGCTGCTTCTGGTTGTCACTCCAGTTTGTTATACATGACAGTTTTCCTACAGCAGTGCATTTGGTAGAGACAGTCGCAACCAAAGAATTATTTCATGTTGCATCCAAAAATGAGATAAAACTCACAGCTGTAGTGAGTTAAAAAACAACATTACACAGCACAAACAGGTCGTATTTAATTGTGTAAACATGAAAAACCATGTGGACTCACTAAAGAAGGAAACATGAGGATCTTGACAATCTTTCCAAACGGTTCAGTCAGTTTCCTCAGGTATGTCTCATCCACAGACTGAGCCGGAAACTTCACGCACACCACTTTACCTTTCTCCGAAGTCTGAGAGGACAGAACCAGGACAAGTTTGTCAAGAGTCCATAAAGACACAGCAGCACGCAAGAAACATGTCAGACTGATCTAACAGAGTTCACCTTCTTCTGGCGCTTCAAGTTGGGCTGGAGCTCTATTGAAACACAGAAAACAGACATTAGTGGAGCAGTGAGGACACGAACGCTGAGAACAACAATAATAAACAACATTTACTTGGGTTCTGATTGGCTGTCTGAGGCGGCCGGGCGGGTTTCTCTTCATCCTTCCACTTGTCTGATTGGCTGTCGGCCCTTAAGTGACAGAGAGAGTTTATTCAGGACATTGTTCCATCGTACAACACACACATACACACAACAATACACAGACAGAGACATACACACACACACACACACACCATCCAAGCAAAATGCACCGATGAGCCACCACATTACGAACAAACAAAGATTAAAAAGCTGTTTAACGACCAAACTGCCATAGTCGGGGACATGTGAGACGCTACGTGAACAGACTGAACAAGGCTGGTCTTGGTTGGCAGTGGTGTGGTCCTGCGGATTAAACAAGTCCGATACAATGCAGCTGCACCTCACAACTAACCAGACTTAAAGGATCCGCTACAGAGTGCAAGCCTCTGCCTGTCTGAGCTGTTCTGGAGGCACCAACAGCACAACAGGCCGGCGTTTGTAATGTTTTGGCTCATCGGTCTTCGCACACAGGTTTTACAGACAAGAGCAGACACGTGAGATGCCACAGGGCAGTGTAACAGGACGGCAGCACGTTATAGTGCTAGTTAATGGCCACAGTTACGTATCACACTGACCTGCTGACTGTCTCCAAGCGACAGTCCCAGTTAGGAAACCTGGACAAGAAAGACGAGTTATGAAACCAGATCTGAAGAAGACACTGCCAGTGCAGAGTGTAAAGTGGAGCTCTCTCTCAATCTGTTCTGTCCAAGTCAAACTGTAATATCATATGAACTGATGCTAGGCTGCTTCTTTCTGATGTGCTGGTCACAGTAAGAGCGGCGGCTGTTCTGCTGACTTACCTTTGCAGCAGGCTGAGCTGTCCGTCTGCATGATGGGTGCCATTGATGTGTTTAATCCAAACCTGAAAAACAAAGACAAGTTGTAAGACATCTGTTCCAGTCACTCTGCTCAGTTTCTACCCGACAGCTGCAGCACCTTCCATCCAATGCTCCATCATCACCATCATCATCCCTCTCCAGCAGCTGCATACAGACCCTCCCGCCCCCACCAGACTCTGTAGAGACACTCGAGCAGGACTACTGGGGCACTTACCCTCTCTGACAGCACAGTGATATCACACAGAGAGCACGAGTACGGGAACACCGTCGGACGCGTCCCGTGGAAGTCCCGAGCTTCTTGTTGGGAGGGCATTGAGACGGCTGCGGTGTGTCGCCTGCTGCTCCTGATGGAAGAGGTTTCAGACTCATGGCGCCCACCCCGAGGTTTCAGATGGTGCTCTTCAGCAGGATGAGGTGGAGGAGGTGCTGACCTGTAATCAGCTGGTCCGGGCTCCGAGAAGCGGGATGGACAAGTTATTTTTCCTCGGCCCACTGAGCTGAAAGACAGTTGGTCCTGAGAGGAAACTGGACCGGCGGCTCTGCCTGCCTTACCATACTCAGAGGGCGATCTGTGCTGAAAGTCCACCACTATGTAGCTGGGCGCTGATGAAGACGATGATGATAGAAGGTCCGCTCTGACAGAACTGCTGGCCCTAGTGGTTCCCCAGTGGTCCTGGACCTGCTCAGATGGAAGAGGGCAAGGTGGTACATGGTCCAGTGCGTAGTGACCCAGCTGGCTGTGGAGTTGGTCCCAGTCTCCGGTGGAGGTGCTGACTGGGGGTCGACGAGCAGAGATGGGAGGATAAGAGGAGGATGAGGTGGAGGAGGAAGGAGACGGAGCGCCGGGAGGGAAAGGTTTGATGGTTCCCCTCTTTCCTTTGATCTGTTGCAGGACGTGAGGCAGGGACTCCACGGTGAGGACATCCTCGGGGAGCTCAGCCAGCAGAGCCAGGTCACTGGGCTCCAGACCGCAGCTGTTCAGGATGCTCAGAGCACCATCCTGTGACCACTGAGTCCCCACTGAGCCTCTGGAGGAGGAAGAGGATGGGTAGGATGATGAGAAGGACTCTGGAGGTGGCCTGTAAAAGTCGCGCTCTGGTGAGGTGCGGCAGCGGTCTGCAGAGCTGTACGGTCCAGGTTCAGGTCTGAGGTCGGTGCCAAACGGTGGTCGTCTGAATGGGTAGTTGTGAGACATGATGGGAGGGAGCTGTGGAGAAACGCTTGGGGCGTTTCCTGTAGACAGAAGGTGTCAGGGAAGACAGGAGATGTAAACAATGACCAGACGGTTCGTCCTGAGAGAAAATCATTCAGCTGGAAACATGAGAACATAAAGTCTGAGTGCTGAGGAACACACGCTGTTCAGGTCTCTGAGGGTCTTTACAGAAAACCAGGACAAGTGGTGATGTTTCAAACAGTAAGAAAGAAAAATGACGTTTCAGCTTCAGTTACACACAAAAAAAAAAAAACCAACATGACTTTCCACTACACATTGTAACCAAATCTCTTCCTGAATAAAAAATATTATATAATTGAAATGTCTACAGAGTCGACCACCAGAAACACACCACACCTTTCCTAAAAAGATCAAAAGGCACTAAACAAACAAACAAACAAAAAAAGAAAAGAAGGAGGAGCTGGATTTCCTCTAATCACAGTGAAAAATGAAGAGGGTTCACAAACTCCAGCCCCTCGAGAGGCAGGCTTCCTTTCACTTCGTCCCAGATGTTCCAGCTGTGCAATTCCCTGTCAACATGCAACAGTTTCACCTAAAAGAAAAGTTCTTCATGAGCTGCGTGAACCTCCGGTGCTCTGGGTTTGAAATGTTGAAATGTTTATAAATGTTGAAAATCTCAAAACTGGATACTGCAAAGGAAGTGAAGTCACAGCAGCAGCAGCATCAGGCTGGAATTAGTGTGAAACAAGTGGAAACGGCAAATTGTCACTTTTTAAAAGCTGGAATTAATTTTTAGCATTTTGCTTGAAAAATAGTTGAATTTTCTACATGTCGCTGAATCTTTTCTGTGACAAACGTCACATGAATAGTGAGAGATCTGGATTGAAGTTATTGATCAGCTGCCTCGGTCCCTTCTGCTCCTACAGAAGCTTCGTGTTGCAGAGTAGTAACAATTTATCGATTAAACAAAAAACTAATCAGCAAATATTTGGATAGCTGATCTTTTTCGATTTGTATCACTTTCATTTTTGCACAAGACAAACTAAAGACGACATGAAACAATCGGCAGATTGATCAACAATGAAAATGATCGATAATAATTGATCTGATTGTAACACAAAGCCCCGGAGCCGACGAGGAGACCTGGGGGTTTCCTGGGGCTAAAAGAAAAACGGGGACAGGTGAAGTCTCGGTCGGGCTGCTCCTCCAGAGTAAGGGACACTATTAAGGCACCAAAACATTTACAGCAAAGTCCAGATTATCACAGACAGACCGACGTTAAAATACGATTATTTCTGTAACGCAGCCGCTGCACAAACGCAAACCAACACACAGAATCACCTGAAACGTAAAAACACATTAACGGCACACAAAATAAACAACAACGCATTAAAACAAAAACATTGAAACAGACTAACAAATAGCATTTTATGCGTTTTAAATATTAAAATGGTGAAAATGTCTATTAGGCTTCGGCTGACTACACTAGCTAACAACATTAGCTGGCGGCTAATACCGGACAGAAACGTGTATTCTTACCTTAAAATAAACTCTTTAAAACACAGGACCGCTCGCTAAAACAACAAGAACAAGTTCACAAAATCAGATATCGCTATTAAAGAAGATAAATAGATTAAAACGGGGGAAATGGCGACAGGCTAAATGGCTGCAGCCCCGGTCCCGTCTGTATGTCACTAAAAACAGATCAAACAGCGCCACCTGCTGGCGAGGAGGCTGCAGCGCTCACATCCAAACACGGACTCATCTAAATGAAATAAAAAGAAAATAAATTGTAATTTGTAATTTATATTGTTTATTATAATTAATTCAGCCGTGACAGTGTTTAGTCTTAAGATACCAGCAAGGCCATAAATCAGGTATTAGTAAATCAATCTGACATTTAAAGTTAAAAAATGTTTATATAAGCTGCAAATTTAAGATAAAATGTAATATTCTTTTAAATTTGTTTTATTTTGACTGTTAAAATTATATCATATACTATTTTATGTAGCTATAATAAAATGAAAATCTAATTTATATGTTATATATTTTAAACCTCAGTTTTTCCTGTTTTGTTTCATAATGTGCTGACGTATTTCTTTAAAACAGAATCAAATAAAATATATATCTTGAATTTGTAAATTAAATAAAAAATCTACAGCTTCCAGTAGCATCATATGGACTTCATCAGAAGACTTAATTTTAATTTTTATGATTTTCTTCTTGTGCATGTTGGTTTAAGAGTTGACACTGAAACATTAAATATGATTAACCATAGATAAAATGATAAAAGATAAAACAGCAAAAATAAGAGGTTGTGCTCCATTACTATAAGAAACTATTTAGTTCCAAATACAAAGAAAATGTATGCAAATATAAACAATGAAAGAAAAATCCACACTTCCTGGGTTTAAACAACTGTATTACTTTCTCATGAAATAACAGTACACAGTAGTAGTAGTATAGAAGTGTGGTTATAATATTTACCATGAAGTCCAGCAGGTGGAGCCACAGACCACAGGGAAACACTGACTTTCCAGTTCGTAGAGACAAAAATCTGAAAATAAGGTCAATAATAATGTTTGACACAAAAATGTTCAATAAAAAATATCAACTGATTCATTATGAGTTTGTCAGATCCATAAACATTTCATGTAAAATTAATTTTACAGCCTGTTCAGGTCTAAATTTGATTCTAATGAATTTAATATAACAGCAGATGTTTAATGTTTAATATGAGCAACAAGAGAATTTGTAAAATTTCATAATTTAAATAAATTACTAAATATTCCCCAAATAAAAAATAAGCCGAAAGAATTCAGGTCAAACACGGGGAATCATCTATTAACAGAATGCACAATCAATCAATCAATATTTGCAATATTTTACCAGAGCCAAATAAAAACATGCAGCTCAGAGTAATTTATTTAAACCTGTAAAAAATAGATTTTAAAATGTAAACATTAACTCACAAACAAGAGAAAAAATTATAATTAAAATTAAAATTTCAGTTAGATTCAATAAAATTTCAAAAAGCAAAAAATTCAACAGTATTTCACTTATACCATAAACTAATGAGAAAAAATATAAAACAGTTCAAGATCTTAAAAAATGAAGAATATTAAAAAATAAATATGAAATCTGAGTAAATTACAAAATAAACTATGAAATTACAGTAAAACAGAATTAATGAATTTGAATGAGAAAAACACGAGTGTTACTCCTGTGGAAAACAATTTTTAAAAAATATTTAATATACATTGTCTGAAAATATGAATGTGGTGTAATGAGACCTGTTTTGTAACGTTTAGTCAGTTTCCACATTATATTTTACTGAGCCAATGCAGCCGAACAACTGTACTGTATGTACCACGAGAACACAAGTACTTCACTAGACGTTCTGTGGTACTTTAGTATATGTTCTGAGGTACTTCAGTACATGTTCTATGGTACTTTATAGTACATGTTCTGAGGTACTACAGTACATGCTCTGAGGTACTTCAGTACATGTTCTATGGTACTACAGTACATGCTCTGAGGTACTTCAGTACATGTTCCATGTTCTGTGGTACATTTAAATGTACTAAATGTTCCAAAACCTCACTGCAAGTCTCTGAGCAATTTAAAACAGAAACACTGGGTACCAGTACTACAGATCCTGCAGTACAGGTATTTTTGTTATGTAGTTTTTGCTGAGCCCAGAAACCCTCAGATATTTCCTGTCTACACTGAGAATTAACCATAAAAACTCTGTCCATGAACTTTGTGTGACGTGGCCAAACCTGAGTGACTGACTGACACCCAGATCATCAACATTAAAAGTCTGTTGTTAAAACTGTTCATTGCTGGTAAATAATAATAATAATAGTAGGAACACATAAGGTCTATTAATAAAGTGGTGATAATCTAAAAGTCCTGGAAAAGTTCTTCCTGCAGCCCCACGAGTGGAGACAAAAGACAAGTGGACGCAGGGACGAACAGATTCAGTCTGATATGGAATCAGATGCTCGTCCATGCAGTGATTAAAAGTAGTTTCTGTCTTTAATCGGCTGACACGTGTCCAACATGTCATCCTGAGGGGATAATTAAGCTGCTGCTGCTGAGCTGGTGTGAGCCATCTCTAGCAGCATTTCTCAGCAGCCTCAGATTCTCTGAGTCACTTCAGGTGTTTTCAGAGCTGCCCGTGGATGGAGGACTTTCTCTGCTGCTTTCAAGGGGATAACCACCCCAAAATCTGGCTTTTCTACTTTGCCCTGCACTGACTGCATCCTCGAAACTTCCCTCCCTGATCATACTCAGACTCCACACTCACAGATGAGAAATGGATGTTTCTGCATTATGTATGGATGTTTTGTTGGGACGATGTTCATCCGAGCACTTTCCAAACCGGATGAGCTCCTCCTCTATGTTTCTGCCCCATTTCCCTCCACTCCTCCCTTCTTTCTGGATATACATCTGCAGCAGCATTAATGTTTAAAAGAAGTGTTTTGTCTGACTGCAGATTGTTTTGTCATTAAAATGAAATTGCAGCTCACATCAGTCATGTCTCCCTCTGAAAGACAACAACGCTAAGTGAAATTACAGTAAAATATTCATCAGTGAAGTTAATTTATATTTATGCAACACTTTTCATACAACAGCTCAATCTAAAGTGGTTTCTAAGCCTGAATCACAACAGTTCAGTCATAAAACGAGAATCACACCACGGGCCTCTGACGTCTGCGACACTTAAAATCCATCTGCTGCTGATGAGACACAAACTGCACTGACCTCGTGATTTTCTCAACTTGTGTTTCCATTTGATGAAGTGGAAGTGTGTCTGTCTCTGGTGGTGCATATGACTTTTACTGTTTTATTTCAGTATTTATTTATTTGTAATTGTTTATAATGTACATTTACTTTTTAAAAACTTTTTTAGTCCTAACTACAGATGCTTGTACTTCCAATGACTCTTCAGTTTCTCTGCACAGGATCAATAAATCTGAACCTGTCTTTGAGAAATAGACCAAAACATCTCATAACAAACCTTTAAAATATTTAACATATCTCCACATTCTGTGCACACAGCCCTAACCAGCAACTCTTTACCTAAATCTACAAACTCAAGACTGATGGATTTAATATTAAATAATGATGTTAGAGTGTTTGCTCTGTTAAAGATGAAATTGAGCTTTTTAATCCTCTAAAGTTTAGTCATCATTAATGAAAAAGCATCATTCTCTGGTGAACTGTTGGTGGACTCCTAAATAATTATTTATCCTGAGGTCAAAGGTCAGTGCAGCCTCCAAAGATCATTTCCATTTCACTGCACATTTTGTACGAAGAATAAGACTTTTACTTGCATGTTGTTTATTTGACAAAGCTCACAACATGTTTCACTTCTTCTTTAGAGCTTAAAGTTTGTGACCACATCGTAAAATATCATCTAGTGTTTGAGCAGAGTCTCGGCTCACCTTCACAGCTTCATGTCTGTGCAGTGTCGAACAGCTCGATGTTTTGTTTTTACCTCTATGTGCAAAGTCAATCATCAGAACAGGAGCTTCGGTCCCGTCTTCAAACTACTGTGAAAACAGCTCAGCATCATCCTGTCTGCACCAACAGCACGCTGTCCCGCAGGACTGCAGACGCCAAACAGTACGAGAGCCTAAGAGGGACAAACCAGACTTCTGAATTACCAATGAGGACATGCCTTATATGCATACTGCACAGGGGTACATTGCAAACTGGATATACTGATACCTGTAAAAAACTTTAAACATCACTTTGTAGAAAAAAAGATGAATTTTGTGATGACAGGAGCTTTAGTGATAGGATCCATCGCACAGAAGTAGCAGCAGGGAGGTGGGCTGACAGTGAAACATTGTTTTTTGGTCAAACTTTCCCAGAAACAAAGAAAATAATAAAAAGCAGTAACAGGCGAGTTTCCCCCATGCACAGTCTGTGATGTAATATTGATGACCCTCCTCGTCTCCCGACAATCTCCGTTTGGTCGTCTCATGTTTTATCAAATATTCATGAAGTTCTGTGTCCCCTCGCCCTCCTCCCTTAGATCCCATAATGCATCTGTAATGTTCTGTCAGGTGAGGCATGATGGGAGAGGTGATGATGGAGTGAGGCTCCTGTAGGGAGGCTGTAATTTCTGATCACAGGCAGTCTTTTTCTGTCTCTTCTTCTCTGTTTTAAAATTAAAAGTTTTTGTTTGTGTGAAACTGACAGAATCCCACAGTCGAGCCCTGAGGAACACCAAACTTTTTCTCTTCTCCATCTGTTTCCAGGTTTATAGTCCTGTCTTTCATTCTCAGAATTTTTGTTTATCCATCTGCCAAATCAATTCTCCAAACTAAACTAAAAATATATTTGTCATAAGATTATCTGATCTGACTCCACCACATCTGTATGAGCCACATGTTGCTGGGAAAATAATGAACATTGATTAACAGTTAATTACAAAACTTTACTGATCTCTATCTTGATGTAAAGTACTTCAAATTAGAAGTATATAAAGTAGTTAACATCAGCTACCCAGCAGTATATAAAGTGCTTCAAATTAGAAGTATAATTCTCCATCATGGAGCCTTGTTGTACTTTCTTCTTTTTCCTTGAGTCTTCATCTTTCCATCTATGTTCTGCAGTTCCCTGCAGTCTGTCTCCTGTTGTTTTCTTATTTATCACCATCACTAATACGTCTCACCTCCCTTCTGAGCCTCACCTCTCTCCCTCAACCCCCCAACCTCCCCCCTCATTAACACCGAGCCTTGATGGATGTCACAGCTAGGCCCGTCTCGCCCTCAGCATCATTCTGGCCCCCATTGCTCTGTATAGGAAACCCCTCACCTCCCAGTTAGGGTGGCAGTCGAAGTGGCCGTTAGGTTTCCTCCAGGGCCGCCCACCATCTGCCGCCGCCGGAGCCTGGTGACTCCTGACACAGCTGGAGCACTGAGGTGATGATGGGAAAAAGACCTGCTGCTGCATTCAGGACCCACAGGAGACATCATACAGGTTGGTTTCCTACAAGAAAGTGTGAGACACTAAACAACACAAAGGGGCAGAGTCAGGGTGATCTGCATGAAAGAGTGGAAGTGCTGGTTCGTTCATCATCCATCATCATCCATCCATCAATCCAGCATCTTTATGTCTGAAGCACTACATGCCATCTACTCAGATTTTTATAAAGTGTAAATAAAATGTTAGAATATATCACAGATGCAAATATACCAATGAATAACATGGAAACACATTCCTGTATGTTGTAGTATCAAAGTGCAGTAATAGTAGAAGTAGTTTGACAATACTATATAGTAAATCTCTGACTGTTTCAGAGAGATCAATAACAGAAGAAAAAATAACACAATAAACATCCCGTATGACAAAAAAAGTAGATTTATAAAGAAAAGGTGACAGGAAGGTGATAAAGTGATTTATGTGACAAGGCCTTCTTTGCTGGGAGACCAGAAGCCCTGAATCAATCTGTTTTTTAGTCCAAACTTAGGAACCTGCATTTGTGGACTTCAGAAAATGGGTTGGTGAGTGAAGTGGAGACAGGTGTGATTTGTGTCAGTCAGGATTGGCTGATTAGGGAATGAGAGGCAGTTATGCAGGGCAGAGCTGGAGGGAAAAACTGGAGACAGCTGGAGGCTAGAGGGAGAATCACAGTCCACAGGAGTCCAGAAAGTAACTGAGTCAGAGACCAGCACCAAGACTGTGACGCATTTAGAGTATCAGACACTCCATTAAACCCACCTGCTTAATATCATGTAGGTGCCCTCCTGCTGCCAAAACAGCACTGGCCCTCCACAGACCTCCGAAGGTTCCTCTTACATCTCACCAAGATGTCAGCAGAAGATCCTTAAGCCCTGGAAGCTGTGAAGTGAGGCCTCCACGGATCCGACTTGTTTTTCTGCTGACTGCTGCACACCGGGAAAAAACAGCTGGCGTGTTGGAGACCAGTTGTCCACCATCACGGTTTTTCCTGCTTCCAGCAACTTCAAGACCTGACTCCCTCCAGGTGTCACTGTAACAAGACAGTAAGTGTTACTCACTTCACCTGCTGCTGAGTTCAGGGCTGAATATGGAGCAATACATGAAGCATAAAGTATGAGAGTACAGAGTAACACACAGAGTAAATATAAAGCACAGCAACAACATCAGAAGTAAATGTAGAGTAACATACAGAATACTACCTGTAGTCCAGAATAACATTTTCAGGTCTTTCCAACCCTGATACTGTACTGTACTGTATCCAATGAACAATCCCGACATAAAAAGTATTTTTGACAAATTTCTGTTTGACGTCCACAGATCTGAAAACAGTTCAGGATGTTTAGTGTGTCGTATGTTCAGCATGTGGTATTGATGATGATGATGGTGATGATGATGATGCAGATGACCACACAGTCATTATCATTCACTACACTCCCACAATTCTCTGCTCCAACTCCAATTACCGTGTGATTGTATGCTTGGCATGGAAAACATAATTAACAGGCTGCGTCTCTGCCAACCCAAGCAGCCAACACGCTGTTTGTGTAGAGCGTCGGTCTGAACGCAGGAAAGCAAACAACAGCAGCAACGTAAACACAAACAGCTCCATGCTTTCAGGTTCAGAGGCAGAGCGGCGCGTTCCCGGGAGAACACCATGACTCGCCGTAATGGTGGCGGCGGCTCGGCGCTCTTCTCTCTGATGGACTGCAGGCTGCTGAGGGAGGACGCTTTGTGGTGTGGACAAGAGGAATTATGGGAGAGCACGCCAAGAGAGCCCCGCGGGGTGGGGGGGGGGGATGGATACGGGTCTGTGTAAAACATACACTGAAGAATATTTGTGGATCAGAAATACAAATGTGCTTGTTAAAGGCTGTTGGAGAGCATGAGGACCACCATGAACACACATGTTGACGGGTCCACATGTCTGGTCCAGCCTTATCCTGAACTCAGCACCGGGTCTCAAACTTAAAGGGTCATAATCAATGTTTGTTCCATTACTGCCACCATATTTTTTAAAAATATGAGGTAATGAGTAAAGTTTATTGTTATTTTAAATCAGCATGTCTTAATAAAAATAATTATAATTTGAATTATTATATGGTAAAATATAATTTTACAAAGGGAATAATTTGGGACCTGTCCAGGGTGGACCCCTGCCTTCCACTCAAAGAAAGCTGGGATAGGCTCCACCAGATCCCTGTGACCCTGGTTAAAGGAATAAGCAGGTATAGATAATGGATGGATGGATGGAATAATTTGGCCTATAGTAAGAAGAAAATGTGCCCTAATAAAAGCTATTGTGAAAATCAAGTTTTAATGAGTGAAATCTGAATATTTTGGCACTGCACAGTAACTATAGTCCTGTAACTTCTGACAAAATTAAATCCCAGTCATACTGTCTGTATGAATAAGAATATATATTTACTAATGAGACCCAGAAAAGAAAAATAATTCATGTCCACATGTTTTAACCTCTGACCTCAACTAAAATGTGTATAAAGTTAAAAGTGACGTTAAATCCAAACCAGACATTCAACAAAAAACAAGGAGGGACAGAAAAGTCTTTTGGTTTGTTGCTTTGAGTTTTTGGTGCTAGCAGCTGTAGTTTCTGTCGGATGGTTAGTGATCCTGCATTCATTGGGCTTTTTGGGGGGTGGGGGGCAGGTTGGCTTGGGTTTCTGTGGACACAGAGGAGCGGGTTCAGTTTGTGTTAGTGCACAGATAAACCCGTGGAAACATAAGAACACAGTGAAGTAAAGAAGCAGAAACACACATAGGACACTTTTGCATGTATATATGTGTGTGTGTACACATCCATCATGTCTGAACAGCAAAACGAGCAACACAACATACAAAACACACAACAAGCCAGTGTGTGTTCGTGTGTTCATCCTGTGGATTCAGCAGAAACAGGCTGCAGCTTCTTCTCTTTTTATTTATCGGGTGGCAGCGAGTCACTGCTGCTTATTTACAGCAGATTGTTTCTCCAGATGTTTTACAGGGAGAGAAATCCCCAAACACACACAGTCCTCTCCGTCCAGATGGAAGTCATTCTTTATAAGACTCTCTAATCCTTCTCTTTTTGAGAGAGGAACCAGAGGAAGGTGAAGTGAAGCGTCTCCTCCTCCTCCTCGTGGCGCTGATGTTCTCCAGTTGTGTCCACATGATTCGCAACTCGGCTGCTTCGACTTGAACCATCTAAGTAGATTAAACGTGACTCGACCTCCTGGTTCTCAGGTAACAGAGCAGAGAAACATAGAAGCTGGAGGGTTAAATTTCAACTGAAGGTTACAACTGTACTCTCATAAACTGAGACCGAATGTTCTGTAGGGTCTGTTAAACCAGAACCAAACTGTATTAATGTGAAACCATTAAGGGAGTGTGTACATTCCCACCTTTCTTCTATACACATATTAGAAATAAATGTAAAATGTCCCCAACAGCCTAAATAGAGATAATAAAAATACAAGTAAATCAGTAGCTCAAAAATCCTCAGCTCATCAAACGATACTGGATCTAATGGATCAAATCCTGATAGGTTTTTCCCCTTTCTCCTGTATCCTGACGGAACCCGACTGCACGTGACAGTACCTAACTGTACCTACAGTACCTGAAAGAACTGAGGGGATATTGTTCTAAACAGTTCCTCTGTTCTGAAACAAGTCCTAACTTTCATATCCAAATTCCTGTAAAGTAGAAAAAATTAAAGAGGAGCAAAAACATCACTGAGCATAACAAAGAGATTTCATAATATTCCCTAAGCTTTTATTGGAAAAACATCCACCTCTGTGAAGTCCAAGTTTCCTGTGAGATTTCCACAAAACAAGAGCTGATTTTAGCATGAACTACAATAAAAAAGCTTTGTTCTGAGTCTTTGTGTCGCTGCCTCTCAGTCAGTGTGGGAGAGAGGGAGAAAAATAACAACACCCCCTAAAAAAAGGGAAATGGCAGATTGATGAAAAGCCAAACTGGTCCCAGGATGACGTGTTCTTCTCTCCACAATATTAAAAACTCCCACACGTTTCAGGAGGAGGGCAGAATTAGCCTTGCCGGGACGCACTGTAAGCTGCCGTAATGACTCATTTGTTTCATCCTGATAGATGGCTCTCCGGATGGAACAGGACCTCGTTTAAGAGAAGCTGCAGACGGTGATGAAAGGCGGCGGGCGAAGGACGACTCCACCAGCACGGAGAAGGTCTTCAGCTCGCAGGTTTAAAGAGACTTGGAGCACTGGGGTCGCTCTGAGGGCCAACCAGGAAAAGATTAAACCTTTTAAACAACGAGCCAACACACACACACACACACACACACACACACACTGTGGTGGTGTTTGAAGCTGCTGTGAAAAGCTGTGCAGGAGGGCAGGTGGTGCTGATGAATATTCACAGACTCTGTTCTGCCAAACAAACCGCCTGTTTACTTTCTGTCACCTTCCAAACTCTGACAGACTCACATCTTGTTTGTGATCTGGGTGGGTCTGGACCACACAGGTTCAGGTGACCGTCAGGTGACACACGCTGCAGGTGTTTGAAGAGATGATGAACCTCTCCCTATGATCTCATTCCAACCTGCAGTTCCACAGAAATCCTTAGTTACTCTGGACCACAATATCACACGTTATTTCTTCATCACCCATGTCATGTTGTTGGAGTGAACATGTCCACTTGGAAACTGAGCAAAGTCCTCTGAGGACGTCTGCAAACATACCTGAGTATTAATCACCTGCATTTAAAGTATATGTACTGTAGGTACTGCTCTTCTCTACCAGGTGCCTCAGTCTAAAGTCCGACCACAGCAAAGAGCCAAGCAGGTCGACCTCTGAACCTGGATATCCGTGCTGGTGAAACTGGTTTCCAGTGGGCAGCAGCTGAAACACTGAACACATCATCAAAACCGAAAATGATGAAGGTTGTACATTTTCCGAGTGTCACATGTGAGTTAAAGATTCTGATTCTGATCTTTAATGCTTATTCAAAGCGAATAACTTCTCTCTCACATTTGCTGTGACCACCGGAATAGCTGGAATGTTTCTGTCACAGTGTTTGGATGAAGAGTTAACCTCAAACTTGTAAAGAGCTTTTCAACTACTTAAAGAAAAATTGCTGCCACCATGCTGATCCTCTTTAGGGAGAGCGGGCTGATGGGAAATGTGGTTTTCATTTGCAGAAACATGAGCGCTGACAATGAGCTGATGTTGGAAAGTTCACATCGACTACACTGTGGAGGGTTAAATGATGACAAAACGCTAAGTGATGCTGAGCAGCAGAGGGGCTGTTTTGCTCATCAGCTCCACATGCTCCGTGCTGCTCCCTGATAAATGGATCCTGAGCTGTCAGGACCTGAACCTCCCTCCAGCTGTGACCACTTATGATGCCACGCAGGACGCCGTCTGTCCGCCTCGCCGTCACTGCCGCTCCTCCGCTCACCTCTGCACGAATTCAAGTCCAGCTGCAGGAGCGTTCACATCTGTACAGAGGTGATTTTCGGGGTGTGAGCCACTGACCGTGTGTGTTCAGAGAAGCTCAAACCTATTTAATGTCCCCAGATGAATAAACTCCAGAAATTGATTTTTGTCACTTTCGAAGAAAAGGTCACAGTGCCTCACAATAACAACACATGCAGGATGAAAACTGTAACTCCCTTAATTATCTGTTTTATTAATAATGAAGAACCACAATGTTTGGAGCCCAAACTACCTCTCCTTCAGGTACAGGCATCACGTTGCTCAGGTGTGTGTTCCTGCTGTGGGCATGGCTTCAAACACAGAACCAGGGACCAGAAATGAACCAACGGTGACGCCCACAATCAGTACACACTTCATCATAAAAAAATCAGAACATCTTCAAAGATACTTAACACACAAAAACACCAAATCACTGCACAGTAACGTAAACACCAGGAGGGTATGTTATATGATATGATGACTGTGTAGGCAAACTAGATGTGTGTCTTTCCTGAAACGTGGAACAACACAATTGTCAAGGCTAAGAAATAAATCCAGAACAATAAACTAAGGCTCAAAAAGCTTCAAAGCAGGTTAAAGGTGTCGAGGAGGCTGCTGCCTGGGTTTATCTACAGCTGCCAAACCACCTCAGACACTGCGAATGATCTGGTCAGTGTCGTGGCCCAGCGGAGGCTCATCACAGAGACTAGATCCCAAAGGGGGATCCACTTGATCAGAACCAGAGCAGCAGGATCTCCAGGACCATGACGTCCAAACCGTCCCTGTTGTCTCCACTGAGCTCCAGACGCCTGTTAATTAATTTTCTCTGCACCAACATCTGTCGTCTCTGGAGTCCTGCCGCGCACCGCTGCGATTCAACACTTCTACATGAATCCGTACAGCAGCAGCAGCTTTTAATGATGAAGCATATGGAAAACATCGGAGCAGAAGAAGAAGTACATTCAGGCTGGGAGCTGTGACTGAACCACCACAGAAATGCGGACAAATGGTGAAAGAAGAAGAGACTGAAAATGATCCTGCACATCAGGTTCATGGACAGAAACCAGGCCCCGGTCAAGGTCAAGCACACAGAATCAACAGCAGGTTTTTACTGTTCGATTTCATGAACAAACGTAACCATGTAGCAATAACACAGCGTTGTTAGGCCGTGCTCCTGCAGACGGAAACAACAGCGTGTTGATCAGTGAATGTTCTGAACATGAACCTGACGTCCCGTTCTGATGTGCAGGGTGTCAGCAGCTCCAAAGACTGATCCTCAGCCTGCACAGTTTCACTATGTACATACTAACCTCATGACAACATAGCTTGTCATAGCACGTGTCGTACAGAAGCTGGACTGAGACTTTGGGCTGCATATGGGCCATGTGTCCTCACACAGGAACCACGACTTGGCCTTTGACTGAACGATGAGTGGGCACATGCAGGTGCAGTCTAAAGCAACAGCTGTAATGGGTCACACTTTCTACTTTGCAGCTGTGCAAAAAAGTGTCCTGACAGAATGAAGAGAACCACAGAATCCAAAATACACAACTTCCATCCAGTCTCATTGAAACTGTGTGAAAACTGTGTGTGAAATGACAGTTCAACCCTGAACACAAACAGATACACGTCCGTAGATTCAGAGCGACTTCCAACTCACATCATCCGGGTTCACTCCCAAAGACACTTCAGAACTTGTCAATGAATGCTGATGTTTTTTGTTGTTTTTTTTTTCAGCGTAACGGGAATCCAGTGGTAGTTGACTTGACATATGTGGGTACAGGAGCACAGGTAGAGGCTGTAGTCCACCAACACTGGGCAGACAGACACAGATGGATGCACATGAAGCTGTTAGGAAATGAGGAGGGAGGAGGGGCGTTGCAGAGGGAGGTGTGATGGAGAGAGCGTGATCGATAGCTTTGAATCTCTGAGAGCGTGTGAGCCGATGATCACTGCAGAGTCTTTGTCTTCCTCCTGTTCGTCCTACATCTGTGTTCCTGCAGGAGACGCCTGCAGGAAGAGATTCCTCCACCCACCTCCACTGGCACCCGGCCTGCCCCCATCCCGTCTGACTTCCTGTGGTCTCTTTATGTTTGCCCCGTTTCCCTCCAGCGAACATTGGATGTAACAAAACCAGAGGACAAAATAAGAGCATTACTTTTTAAAGACGTCCTGAAGATGGGAGACGGTGATGTGCGCTGACAGCAGCTGCTAATTGGAGTAAATTAATTTACCTCGGGCGCCAATGTTCGCAGAAAGTGCCGCTCGCCGCCTGAATAAGTGATGATCGGCAGCGGCCGTATGAGCCCCGACTTTTTGAATCATTTAACGCTGCAATCTGCTAATTAGCAGGGAGAAAAGCCAGCTTTCAGCCACAATTAAGATAGGCCTCTGTCAGTCAGGGGGGTGGAGAGCAGGGGTGGGGGCACTGGAGAAGAGCGCTTCATTTATTCATCCTCTGAGCAGATGCTGAGTGCAGTGGGGGTTTGGATGGAGAGACGAAGGGATAGAGAGGGAGAGCTCAGGGATCTGAAGGGCTTGGATGGAGGAGGGGGTTGGAGTGTGGTTGAAGAAGAAGTTTTTCACCCCCTCCCAACATCCCCACCCAGCTCCTTCAATACCACCTCTCCTCGCTTTCCTTTTCTTCTTGTTCTGGGCCTCCGCGGACGACGAGCAGCGAGGAGGGCCCGCCACCAACCACAACAAAAGCAAAACAAAAGATATGGTGTGTGAGGGGGCGGGTGGTCGTGGGGGGGGGGGGGGGGGGGGGTAGGTGGTGTTGGTTCTTTAGCATCCAGAGGCGATCACATACACATACACACACAGGAGGGAGGGCTCCTGTATCACACACTGATTGTTAATCAGCTGTACAGCCCAAGGTCAAACATGGCCCCGCAGGTTCCCCAGGTCATAACACCAACAACCCGCCCCCCCCACCAGCAGCTCCACCACCCCCAGCCCCTCCACCCAGCAGCAGCCTGGCACAGCTCCAACTGAGCATGCTCAGTGAAGCTCTCTTTAAAGTGTAAAATCCCAGTCCCCCGGCAGAGTGACGGTACAGGTTCACAAACACACACACTTTCCTCCTGCTTTTTTTTTTTATCTGCACTGGATGTTGGTTGATTTCCAGGCTTCGCCTCATCAGTCTGAAGCTGCAGGGCTTCGTACAGTCCCTGTTCGCTGGTTTTGTTTCAGAAATAAGCAACTAAAATTGTTTAACATGCTGTAGCTACACATGGAAAAGTTCGTCTGGAGCAGAAATGTCAAAAATGTCCAGCTTCCCTCTGGTTCAGCCTCATCAGTCCTGTTGATTCGCCAGTTTGCTCTGTCCCTCTTCTGTTCTCTGGACTGGTCCTGGGGAAAGTACAGTACTTTGCGTATTTCCACCTGTGACACGCCGGAGCTGTGGCTGTTGCACAAAGCTGTGGAGCTCTGGTAGTTGTTCTCCTGATGCTGCAGACTGACACAGCTGTGGTACAGAACACAGCAGACTCAACGCACAGGAACTGGCATCTGATCTGCTTCATTTAAAACCACAGCCAAGACCAGCTCAGAACATCTCTGGGTCCCTTTGTTTCCATCAGAATGAGTGAAAACAGAGGAAAACCAAGAAGGCGCTTTATTTAAAGAGCAGCTGCAGTGAGAAGAGATCAGGCTGATTTAGTGTCATGTGATCAACACTCCTACAACATTAAGACACATTTAAATCCAAAGGGCCACATGCAGAAGAGAAAAGAGGCAGTAGACCTCAGGAACCGGTGACAAACGCTGCTGTAAATAAACCTGTGTGACATAAATCAGTGCTGGCTGTGTACGGTGGATCACAGCCAGATCTCCGCCCGACATCTCCTCGCTCTCATTACGACACGGGCCGCCGTCTCTGCTGCGACCCGGTCAATTTATTCACGCTCAGGCCCGGGGAGTCCTGCCCCGGACATCCGGCGCAGCACATCATCGCTGCTCAGCACCTCCGACTTGGAAATGAGCAGCGGCCAGAGCTGATGAATATGTTAAAGGAGGAAGCCCCGAGGATTTATGTCCGACACCGAGCTGTGAATGTATGCATGAGGACGCTGCTTGTTGACTGCTCATTATTTATTAGCATGGCTGCAGGAAGTGTTCACATCCCCCGCTGCAGTAAAAGTATCAGAGGTGGAACGTAATGGAGTAGATTTACTCAAGTACTTTAAAACAGGTGAGGCTATTAATCCATAATAAACATAAATATTACTAACCATATCATTTCTAGACTGTAGTAACAGCTCAGACACAAACATCAAATGTTCTTCAATAACTTGCAGCACTTTAGGTACATTTTCCTGATTATATTGACATTTTAGCTGAAGATTTTAAATCCAGCTGTAGCCATTTTTAAATCAGAGCTGAAGATGGCTCCATTTCCACAGCTTTTAACTAAAATGCCACTTTAAATTTGGAAGGATTTATAGAATTATTTATACAAGAATACATTTAAAATAGATTTAAAATTTAAACTTGCCAAATTTTACAGCTTCTGGTAAATACACAGCTGGCCTGTGGTGCTGGGAGCATTAGTTATATGTGTCTGTGTTGCTCTGATTTACACAGCCCCAAGCCGTACAAATAGCAGGCCTTATTTTACAGCAAACATCAATTTCACATGCAACACATACACCTAACCTGTTCCACCTGTTCCACTTCCACTGCTATCAGGGCTGGACATGATGAAGGTCAGGGATCAGGGCAGGCGTCATGGTCAATGACAAATCGTCATTTTGTGTATGTATGGCCCGGTATTTCAGTTCATGTTGAATCCAGTACCACAGCAGCGGTGGAGTTTCTTCACCTCTATGTTATGACAAAAGGTTAATCAGGCACCTGCACTTACAGACATTAATAAATCAGTTCAACACTAATAATCTTAAAAAAAAACAAGCTCAGGTTCAGATCTGCAGCTTATTTCCAGAAAACAAGTGCTCAGCTAGAGGAGGATTTCACACAACCTGGCAACCCAAAGCTTGTTTTATTTGATGCTTATAACTGAGGTATAAAACGTAGGTATTAATGTCTAATAGCTTCCAGCTTTTAAGGCCTTTATTATCGGAGCTCTGAAAAAGGGGAAGGCGGCCGGAGTGAGCCTGCTGCAGTTTGAGCCTGTTCCTGACGTTCCTGGATCTTCTCACATGGTTTGGCAGCACAGCCAAGGAGCCCCCCTCCCCTCCTGAAAATAAAAAAATAAAAGCCCTCATGCTTCCTTCAGAGGCTGAAGTCTTTCACTTTGATCTGAAAGTCTTTGCAGCCTCATTGACTGTAATGAGATCTGGAGAATCCGTGAGGACGGCTGGGATTTGACGCTGAGCCGAAAAACTCCGGCCGGGGAATCGGCAGCGGGCACAAACAAAATCGAAAAAGGAGAGAGAGGAGGAGGAAGATCTCAGATGGCTTGGCAAGCGGTTTGCCTTCACCCCTCCCTCCCCCCTCCTCCATCCCAACGTTAATTTCCCCAAAGTCTGAGATTCCAGGGTAGGTGGGGGGGATGGGGTTGGCACTGGGGCTGCTGGATGTTTCTCTTTGCGGTGGCGTCCCCAGACGAGGAGGCGGCGTTTCTGTAATCTCACCAGCTGACTGCCGTCCAGTCCATTAATCAGTCAGTCAAGGTCTGAGAGGCCCCGAAGACCCAAACACGCCCCGGGGTGGGGTGTTGGGGGGGATGTCCGCCGGCTCTGGGTCAAGGAGACAATGTGGTGTCACAGTGCTGATACACAAACACTAACACTGTTGTTGTTGTTGTTTGTTCCCTGAATGCATCACAGTGTCTCCATAGAGTCTGTTAATCAACTCATCCACCAATCACAAGTCTGCGGCACACAGCCAATCAGCAGCCAGCTCCTCACCAGTTAAGATGGCATTGTGCCAGTAAATTCAGAAGTTTTGTCCCAGTTGAACTAAATACTGAGCCTGTGTTGGAGCAGGTTCAGAGACAGAGCTACAGCGAACACTTCTTTTCTGCATCAATCAGTCTGCTCATTATTCTCTCTATTAATCAATTCACTGTTTGGTCTTAAAAAACAAAACCCTCTGACCTGGACAGAAACTGAACATTTCAACCAACCTGTGAGTTTCACCCCCGAAGGATTCAAGAGGCCAAAGACAAAAGCGTCCAGACTTACTCTCTACTCTCTATGGAAGAAATAGAAATACCACAGTACAAATCCTCTGTTACTGCAGTAAAAGTCCAAAAGTACCATCATCCAAATGTACTTGAAGTATCCAAATTAAAAGTACTCATTGTGCAGAATGGCCCATTTCACATTATATTATTGGATTCTAATTATTGATGGATTATTGTGTTGATCACTTTAATGTTGGAGCTGGTAAAGGTGGAGCTGATGTTAACTACCTTATGTACTTCTAATTTGAAGTACTTTCCATACTGCTGGGTAGCAGACGTTAACTACCTTATATACTTCTAATTTGAAGTACTTTATATACCTCTGGGTAGCTGATGTTAACTACCTTATGTACTTCTAATTTGAAGTACTTTCCATACTGCTGGGTAGCTGACGTTAACTACCTTATATACTTCTAATTTGAAGTACTTTATATACCTCTGGGTAGCTGACGTTAACTACCTTATATACTTCTAATTTGAAGTACTTTATATACTGCTGGGTGGCTGACGTTAACTACCTTATATACTTCTAATTTGAAGTACTTTCCATACTGCTGGGTGGCTGACGTTAACTACCTTATATACTTCTAATTTGAAGTACTTTCCATACTGCTGGGTAGCTGATGTTAACTACCTTATATACTTCTAATTTGAAGTACTTTATATACCGCTGGGTAGCTGATGTTAACTACCTTATATACTTCTAATTTGAAGTACTTTATATACTGCTGGGTAGCTGACGTTAACTACCTTATATACTTCTAATTTGAAGTACTTTATATACTGCTGGGTAGCTGACGTTAACTACCTTATATACTTCTAATTTGAAGTACTTTATATACTGCTGGGTAGCTGACGTTAACTACCTTATATACTTCTAATTTGAAGTACTTTCCATACTGCTGGGTATCTTGGGAATTTCCCACCAGGGATCAATAAAGTTTGATGACGCCACTCTATTTCGTTTGATTCATCCGATTCTGAAATAAAGATAAATATCAGATAAAGTGCAGTACAAAGTACAGGATTTGGCTCTGAAATGTAGTGAAATCCAAGCATGAAGAAGCACAAAGTACAAATACCTCAGCATTGAGGTATGGCACAGGCAGGAGAATGAGCGACTTCCCGGTGTCTCCAACAGACCTGACAATGATTTATGCTCATTTTTAATTTGAACATTAAAAGTGTGAAGATGCTGAAAATGTGAAAAACTAAAGGTTTCGGTCTTTGCTGATGTAGAGAAGCTGAATATCTTGTCAGTAAAATTCAGATGTGACGACGTTCAACGGGAACAGACTCTGTGATGTCATCTGTGACCACGTCCATTAGTGTGTCTACATAAAAAGGCAGCAGCATCAGTCAGTATCTACGTGAATCAATACATGACAAACTGACATCACCTTGTTCCTGGGAAAAACTACAACATTTTGCACAGGTACCTGAATGTAGCATGTGACAGCCTTATCATGCAACACTGTGGATGGTGTAAAACTGCACCACCAGCAGCGCAGTGCAGTGCAGTGCAGTAGCATCATGATGTGGCACTGGACGGGAAAATGAATCCCCAGATTTATCAGAGAATCTTCCAGGATAATATCCACCAGCTGAAGCAACTTATCACCAGAACATCCAGTTTAACAGATAGCAGCTGAGTGGCAGTGACACATAGCAAAAAACATGACATGAAACACGATGTGATTCTGTGTGGCTTCCAGCTTCTGAGGATCTCATTATCTCTGATGTCCCCGTACAATAAACCACTTAGAAACCAAAGGAAACAGAGGCTGCAGAACTTCATTCAGAATCCTGCTGTTTTTAGGTTCTCCTCAGTATCACAGTAATCCAGTGACATTTGTCTGTACATGCATGGGTTCACTGCAAACAGCAGCTGGTAATGAGACATTCTGGCTAAACATACATATACAGAATGAATTAGATAGAAACTCGTTGATAACCTGTTTCCAGTTTGACTTCTGTTGAATTGTGATTCTTCAGTTGCAGCTACATACACTCAGTTTTAAAAAAGAATCAGCTTTTTGTGTTACAAGCAGAGCTGCACGTCTGAAAACCCACAACCGAAAACTTGCAAATGTTAGTGATAATGAGGAGAATTAAACAATATGTTTCTATGTTGGGTCCCTTAGAGGGTCCCAGGCCCCAGGTTCGGAACCCATAGTGAGAACTGGACTGCAGGACAGAAGTGGAGGAGGTAGACTCAGGTATTTTAAACCTCTGGATGCCAGTCTGTGTGTGTGTGTGTGCGCGGTTTAATTAAAACAGTGTATGAGAAGGAGAGGTCATTAGCACAGAACAGATGGGGCCCTGGTTGCCGTGGTGACGCTCCTCATTGTTTACAGCTCTTGTCTTTGTTCGGCTGCTCCTGCAAATGAGCAGCAGCACATTTCCCTGCAGCCGCTGCTCCTGTGACGGGGGACGCTGCAGAGTTCACCGCCGTTTTTGTTTCTCTAAATGTTCATTCAGTCCAACATCTGCACAAACACGATACGTCAGACCTTTTGATTCTGTGTGGGTTTATGTGAACGACCTGCTCTGATTTGATGATGTGATTATAGGGTCGGACGGGTGGCGAGTGGGGTCATGTCCTCGCCGGGCCTCGGCACTGTCGTGCCCCGCAGGCTCGTCTCTCATTCCTTCAGAGGACGCTGCAGAGTTCAGAGAACAAACGATGCAGCAGAAAAACACCTGAGGTGAAAATTTAAGAGGTCAGAGCCTGAGTCAACCGGCCTGTTTCCTCCTCCTACAAAATCCCTCCGACATCCATCTTTAATGTAAAAACCGACAGAACAATGGCTCTTCCTCCGGTGAGGGCCCCACTTGCTAATAATTAGCCAGGGGTCATCATTTTTTGATAAAGCGGGCAGCAGCGAGGCAGAGGCAGTCAGAGGGACACATTTCATTTGCATCGTTGCATGTTAATGCAGCGTCTCCTGCTGGCACAGGTCAACCTGTCGCAGGAATCGTTGGCGAGATAATTAGCTCGAACCCCCATCGCATCATCTGAAATATTGAACATCGTTGAGTCGAGCGGTCGCAGAGCTGCAGATGGAAATGTGCGGCCGCCGTCAGACAGAAGAGACGAATCCCTCCTCAGAGCGTTTTCCTGTGTTCTGAAGCCGAGCAGCAACCGGCCGAGAAAAGTGCATTTACGTGTTTGTTGCAGTGGGTGATGGAGCCTCAACAGCCTGAAAAATATGTGGTGAGAGGGATATATTGAGGCTTAAGGGCAACACCTGGATAACACTTCATTTCCTGCAGGACTCTGCGTGTTTCATGACATCTGCTCTGAGTTCAAGTAAGAAAACCACCACAAAAGATGACCTCTCACCCCTGGCCAGAGAGAAACAGGTGGGCAAAGAGAGCAGGGATGACTAAATGAATCCAGTGTCGTTTATCCAGAGCAAACAGCTGGAGCAGGAGAGTTACTGTCTGGCTGTATTAATAAAGGGTAACCATGTGAAAATAAAGAAACATTGTGAGTAAGTTGTTAAAGAGCCTCAGGCAGTGTAGACGTGATTACATATATCATGGCTTCAAAAGTCCATATAACATGTACCAAATCCGACAAGGTCTAAGACAGGCACAGGTTCAGACTGTACTGAAAAGACTGTTAATAAGTTCATTAACTTCTTTTTATCCAGGATAAACATCAATTGTAATCTTTCCAGGCTTTAAACCGAAACCCTGTGCATCTGTGGCTGTGAATTAACCAGCGGTGGATAATTCAGCAGCTGGAGGTCTCCGAACCTGGATCAGGCCTGTGTCTCTGAGGGGACCACTGAGAAATAAACCACATCTCAGTCCAGCGGTCTCAGGAAAGAACAGGAAAAAATGGAGAGTGTCCCACCGGACCTCCTGCTGCTCCTTCTTACCGGCTAAAATGTGGAGGAGATTTTTTGATTTTTGTGGATAAATTTTTCATTTTGTTTTCTCCCACAGCAACGAGTCAGTTTCTACAAAAACGAAGAAATGAGGTAAACAGACTGACAGCCGAAAGCTAAACTACCATCAGAGTGTAAATCACACAGATGCTGCGGACACTTCCCACCACAGATCTCCACCCTGAGGGTCATCTGGACAATTTAATATATATTTACTAATTTCTACGCTGATGACACCCTGCTGACTGAAAAAGTGCCTTTGACTGAAGTGTCAAATTTATACTCACATACTGTACCCACAAAATTGCATATGCTATTCAGTGTTAATCAGGTAGCACACACGCACACACTAACACATAATTATTATGTGAACAGCTGGTTTTATCTACCCTGTGTTTTTCTGTAGTTCTGTTGAGTAAATTAAAAGGCTGTTTTAACACTGATTTAAAAGCCTCTCCAGGATCAGGGGCTAAATATTGCTACCAAAACTTATTTTATTTATTTATTTATTTGCATATGAAATGAATGTTTTGTGTATATGCGGCACCGTATTTCGAGCGTGTTATTTGTATGCCTTGGGGTGAGAGCAGGGTGAGATTTTCTTCAGTGGACACTGAGCGTGAATGTGTAAATCCCCACATAGTGACGGGTCGACACACGGTGAACATGGAAGCGGCAGTGTAAAGATGAATAAAGAAGTGTGTGAACGGGAGCAAATCCCTGCAGCAGCTGCAACACGTGGCTGTTAGAGCAGCCAAGAATGTACACTGTGTATGAAAACACCTCTGATGACATATGAACCCAGTCTTGCATCACTGATCATAAACAGCTTCTTCATATTAAAAATTCGATAACAACTCCCATAAAGCTCCTTCATTAAATTAAAAAAGCTTCATATAGAAACTTCTCTGTGCTGTAACCTGCTGCATTACGTGATGAATATTAATTTATAGATGGACAGGAGGATGAAAACAGGGGAGCTGTGGTGGAAAACAAATTATTTGGAGGCAGCGATTACGGCGTGTTGGTCTCCAGAGTGAAGAAGATAATATTAAAGTAATCTGCGTGCTGAGGTGAACACGCTCCCATCGTGGATGATCGACATCTAAATTAGTCCAACAAGAAGAAGAAGAGGCTCTGCAACAGGAAGCTGTCAGAGCAGTGGACAGACGCTCGCAGCATTACACTCGAGTTCATTATGAGGCTGCTTTTATACGGCGTTCAGGTCTGTCAGACAACAGGAGGTCACATCCTCAGGTATGTTTCTGACGGATCCAGAGGCTGCTGTATACACAGGTGTGCCTGTTCAGTTCAAACACTCACAGTCCCTGAGCGTGTAGTTTATCCAACTTAAATCAGCTCATCCAGTGTCAGAGTCCAGTCAGACTCTCTGCTGTTCTCTTCAGGGTCTGCTCTACTTTAATCAGTAGTGAAAGTCTAAAGGTCGGTACTTCTGCCCCCAGCAGGTCAGAAAGGTCTGATGCCAATCATTACTTACCGATTCCTTTGTGATCAGTTCCTATTGAACCTCATTTCCAAGGTTTTCCTCCACAGATTTTTGCAGAGAGGAAAACTGAAACAACTCCTCGGTCCGCTGATGCTGCAGCCTCTTCATCACAAGCAGCAGCTGGTTTTTCAGCTAAACCCTTTTTCTTTTTCTGTATGAACAGCTGCAGGTTCCCGCCATGTTTCATTTGAAATCACAGGTAACAAACTGCCCAAGTTATATATAACAACTGAGCAGCTCTATCTGCAGAGGAAGGCCATGGGATATGGTTGAAAGCTCAGGAGTGATGGGGATCCCTCTAAGGCTTGTGGGTAATGCAGTTTTGGCACAGAAACATGTTATTTCCTCTCCAAGGCAGGAAATGTTTCAGCTCCGTAAACCTGCAGGAATTTCTCAGCCCAGTGTCTCCACCTTTCCCACACCTTCTGCGGCTGAACTGCAGGCCTCCTGCTGCTTCCCGTGATGAAGTCAGTAAATTATTGGCCTCCAGCTGCAGCGTTATGGATTAGCACGCTCCATTCACTCTGTGATTTACAGCGCCAGCAGAAATATATGATAGCTTTAACACAAACCACTAAAAGTGCTGTTGGAGTTGAACTTGGCTCTTAACCAAACACCATTTCACCTAATTAGATGTGATTGCACAATCAAGCGGCACCAAATGGGTCCAGGTCTGCCTGAAGCTGTATTTCAGTGCAGGACAAAGGCGTCAGTCTGCAGACACATCTTCAGCAAACATCCATTACAACGCTGGCGGTTTCTGGCAGCAGCAGGAAACGTTCACTTCTCACTGAAAAATGGAGCGTTTGGCTTCTCGTCAGGAAACACAGCGTCCATCAGCTCACAGCGTGTTCTCAGGGAGGCGTCACTCTGGGCCATTACCGTGCAGCGGAGCAGAGCTGCGAGGACATGAAGCAAAAAATAAAGGTCATTTATTATTTTCCAGGGAGTTAACCAGTGTAATACTGAGGAGCTGTTCTAAAAAATGTAATGTGTGTAAATATAGAACAATAAAAAATAGAAACATATCAGGTGTTTCTGACACTGATGCTGAGATGAAGTGTGAGCTACAACTTCAGCCTGATTACTTTGCCTTCACTCCATCCACATTTAGTCAAACTGTCCCCAATAAAAACAGCTCATAGCTCATGTGCCCTGCCCCACCGGTCAGCTTGTGTCTGTGTGGCTCTTTTATCACTTAAGTGTTTTGCGTCACGTTTTTTTTTACTCACTTTGCATCTCACTGTAGTAGTTTGACTTTCCAACACTTCAAATATTAATAGTATTATTTCATTACCTGCCATGATTTTGAATGACAGAATGAAATATTATAGTGAAAATAAAAGGCCCACTGTGGGAAACCAGGACACTTCCTCCAGTCAGAGTAAGGTTTATAGTAAACAGTGCATTTTTGTGTTAGGTTCCAGTTTAATGTCAGAACACACATCTATAAAACCGACCTGACGGTGCCTCCCAACCCAACTCAGGGCAGATTTTTTTTAAATTTCTTTAAAGAGTTTTATTTGACACCAGGAGAAAGACATACAGAAACAACCTCCCATGAGCCAATATTAAATCATGAAATCATGATAGAAATTACAATGAAACAATACTAAGCCACTAAACATACTGAGGCTGAACTGAAAACAAATTATAACATTAAAAACTATCGTGCTTACTTTTGTTTGTCCTGCCACCATCAGATAAAGGAACAAAATAAGCCTCAATTTATTTTCATATTTTATGTATGACATTTATATTTTATATATATTTATATGTCAGGAGGGGGTGTGGTCTGTGTGACATTAGCTCTGTGGTTGGAATAATTACCTGTTATCTTCAGGAGGTGACAGCACAGTGAAGCCAGGTCCCTGTCCTCCCCCAGGTGAGAAATGTCAGCCAGTCCTGCAGATGGGGTTTCATTAACACAGAGGCCCCCCCCCCGAAGATTCATCCTGTCCACTGAAACATGCTCACACCTGTCACCTTTTACCTGTCCACTGAGAAAACCTCGTGAGATGTGACGTTTACCTGCGTCTGCTGAGCCTCAGAGTCAAATCAGCTTCAGGACTTTTCCGTCAAATCACTTCACTCACATCTTTCTCCAGTCGTCACACAACAGATGCTTCAACTCTTGTTTCCACTCCTCAGTTCAAGTGTATCAGGTTGAATCCAGCTCACAGATCACATATCTGCATCTCTGGTAGTCAGATTAAACGCTCTGCTTTCTCAGGCCTTGACCACATGTACAGATAAAGGAACAAAATGGTGTTTTATGTCACTGGAAACTGATCTTTTGGAAAAGTCTCTTGAGGGTGAAGAGAGAAACGCTGTGTTCACGTATGGGCAAGGAGGAAGGAGTTTTTGGCAGTAACACAAGTCAGTTGCTCCTTTGTGTAGGAAGCACACTGCCTGTTGGCTTGGCTTGTGCGGACCAGACCAGGGTCAGGTTTCCAACAACTTTACTATATGGTATAGCTTTAGCCTCATCTGTAAAAGCAGGCAAATTAAAAAGATAAAATATTTCATATTAGTATACAATGTACAATGAGGCTCATCTCACTGCAAAGGTTGATCCTTTGTCCCCACAGCCATTCTGCTGACAATCAGAATTTCCCATATGGGGGATAAATAAAGTATCTATCTATCTATCTATCTATCTATCTATCTATCTATGTTTATCAATTTTTTAAATGACCTATTTTCAATAAAGACCATATTAGGGCTTTAACATCAACGTTACCACTTGAAAATGATGACTAACAATTACCTTGTGCTTGTCTCTTCGAATCGTCATCAAGGTCTAGGGAAGGGGCAGTTGGCGGGAGCGAGCGGGCAGCAGCAACATAATGACTCAGACCACTAGTGGGGGGCCCCCTAGTGGTGGTGGGACCCTAAGCAGCCGCTTAGTTCGCTCATAGGGATTACAGAGAGAAGTACGTGTCTGAAGCGTGAGCTGTAACTCTCTCTGCCACACAGGTTCAGTTCACTTATCTGCAAGGGACTTAAAGTGGGACCAAGAACAACCTGACTGGATTTAGTCAGCTGGTACCGAAATTTCATTCTCTCAAACACTGACAGAGCCATCGAGAGGATGAACCATCAGCCCAGCCCACAGACACTGCTGAGACCTCAGCCTCTCTATGCTGTGTCTGCAGCTTTAAACTGGTGTGATGTGCATCATGGACCAATCAGGACCAAAGAGAGTTCACCATGAACTTGTTGAACACCAGGTATGCTCACTCGAGAGAATACGGTTTCAACCTTGTCTGTGGATTTATGTGAAAGATTTCATCTGAAAAAATCTCTGATAAAATGGTTTTCAGCAATAAATAAAAACTAAATAACATGAAATTGACAAGATTAATTTTTCTTAATGAAAACTCAAAAACTGTATCTCCCCATCAGGAAAAATCCCTCCTGTTCAGACGCTGACTCAGCTGCTCGAAGAAGCTCAGGCCTTCATTGACTCTGAAAGAAAAAATAAATAACACTATGAGCACAGAAACTCCTGTTCACCCAAATGTCTGTGTGAATCTACATTTTTGTTTTTTTTGCGGCCTCGACCCATATCGGAGTGTGCCGACCCGTGTCAGTGTCTCTGTTGACCCGTGTTGGAGTGAGTTGACCCATGTTGGCCTGTGCTGACCCGTGTCAGTGTCCCTGTTGATCTGTGTCGCTGTGTGCTGAGCCATCTCTCTGTGTGCTGACCCATGTTGTTCTGAGCTGATCCGCATCAGTGTCTCTGTTGACCCATGTTGGAGTGAGTTGACGCATGTTGGCCTGTGCTGACCCGTGTCAGTGTCCCTGTTGATCTGTGTTAAAGCATGTTGGCCTGTGCTGAGCCGTGTCAGTGTCCCTGTTGATTTGTGTCGCTGTGTGCTGAGCCATCTTTGTGTGTGTTGACCCGTGTTGGAGTGAGTTGACCTGTGCTGACCCGTGTCAGTGTCTCTGCTGACCCGTGTCGCAGTGTGTTGACTCATATTGACCTGTGCTGACCCGTGTAAGCGTCCCTGTTGATCTGTGTCAGAGTATGTTGACCCGTGTCGGCCTGTGCTGACCCGTGTCAGTGTCCCTGTTGACTCGGGTCAGAGTGTGTTAACTTGTGTTGGCCTGTGCTGACCCATGTCACTGTCCCTGTTGACCTGTGTCGTAGTGTGTTGACCCGTGTTAGTGTCCCTGTCGATCTGTGTCACTGTCTGCTGAGCCATCTCTGTGTGTGCTGAACCGTGTTGTTCTGGGATGACCCTTCTTAGTGTATGTTGACCCATCTCGGTGTGTGCTGACCCATCTCAATGCATGTTGACCCATCTCGGTGTGTGCTGGCCCATGTCGGTTGCTGTGTGCTGACCCATCTCACTGTGTGCTGATCCGTGGCGCTCTGACACTGACCCGTGTCAGGGTCTCTGTTAATCTGTGTGGGTGTGTGCTGACCCGTGTCAGAGATGCTGTGTGAGGGTGTGGGCTGAACTCGGTGGTGGAGGCGTGGGCTAATTGCAGCCCATTTGTAGCTCGACAGCTGGGCAGAATTCAGGATTGCCATTTGGCCCGGACTGGAGGGGAGGAGATGCCACATGTTCTATTAAAATGTGATGATCCTGGCTCCTGTCATGCCGCCGCCTCCACCCGGTTTGATGTCCTACTCTTTAGGGCCTTAATGGGAGAAGACTGTGCTGCCGTGTCACGGCGCGCTCACTCGATTCAGGGCGGTTATTTACGCCGGCAGTTGGCTTCTTCTTTTATGTACGAGCGGCTGTGTGTTTGTGATGTTCTTGTTTGTGTCCAGATGTTCGGGTCGGGTCGCTCTGGGACAAGAAACTGTCACCCATTTTGGTTTATTTAGGAGATGTGAGGGCAGGACGCGTTGCAGCAAACTAGTTAACAGGAGGAGCTGCAGAGAGCATGTCACACAGCAGCACTGACGTTTGGAGCAGGATGTCATGCTGCTGGCCTCCATGTTGGATCAGGATGTGCAGATGGTGTCTAAAATGGAAGATTTGTCTGAGACGTCAATGCGTTTAGAAGTCTAAACGTGTCGTCACGTCATCTCACATCACACCAGTTTAAAGCTGCAGACACAGCACAGAGAGATTGAGGTCTGAGCAGGGCCTTTCTGATGCCGACAACAGAACATCTGGCACCTGAATTTTACTTTTAACCTTCTTAAATACATAAGCACAGTGTTGCTAAATAGCAACCACAAGAATCTGGGTTTTACATCTCGATTTTGTCACAGAGCCACGTGGTGGTTGTTATCGTTCAAACAGACATGCCAATGAAAAACCTCAGCTCGTGGCCTCCACAGCCTAATAGAAGAAATGGAAGAGCAGAAAAATGAGCAACAGGTGGGACTTTTCTTCCTGTCTGCAATTTAGGCACGTTGATCTGACGCTGCTGAAAGTGATCACATTTACTACATGTCCAACTCTGATGATCTGTCAGGGTCTAAACTAGCAGATGCATCCAAAAGGGGGCAAAGGGTCAGTCATCCTGTTAGACACCGGCCAATTCCACAGTCAGAGTTCGGACCAAAGCAGCAGTGTCCTGTACAGTAACTTCAGAAAGCAAAAGGTGAGTCATCTTCACCCAGGACTGATCAGCATGGAAACAGCTAAAACATTTGTTTGCTCTGACTCACGTTGTGTTTAAAGAAAACCTCCTGAACTCTGAAAGTGCAGGAGCATTAACAGCCTCCCTGTGTAGCTGGAAGCCATTAAACCTGTAAACACCAGGTAAATTAATACAGGCTAATGGGAAGGGGGGGAGGGAGGGGTGGACCTTTATTACACCTGCAGCTCCTCGCCTCACTGAACTCTTTCCACCTGAATCTACGTGAGAACTGTACCATTACTCAGGCCTGATCTCTCATGAGACCCACTTCGCTTCAGTCCAGGACTTTAACCGTGCAGCTTGTGTGCAGTGCTTAGGCCCAAACATTACAACGCAGGTTAGCGGTGTGCGGGTTCTCCCTCTGGTCCACACATTATCCCAGCACCAAGAACAAAGGCAGGAAAACGGCATTTTTACTGGGCAGAGGTAAACAGCCCCGCTGCGATGCCTCCTAAATACCTGAGAGCCGGCTGCCCTGCAGCTCAGCCCGACATCGTCTTCATCATGGCTGCCACACAGTACAGCCGAGCACGCTAAGGGTGCAGCTCTCCACCCTCCATCCACCCCTCCCAAGTCTTCACACTTTCATTTCATCTCTCCTTCCTCTGCTCTCTCTTTTTTTTTATTTCCCTCCGGCTGCGTCTGCTCTCTTTACAAAGCCCCGGAGCATTATCAGAACATTACAGCGCGCAGCATGTGTTTGATTAAAAAAGTGTAAAGTTACAAATTAGTTAATAAAATCATTTAGGCCGATCGCTGCAAATGGTGATAAATGTCTTCCATATGTTCCCAATAAAACAGCAAAGTGCCATGTGCCCGTCCCCTCTGTCTTCGCCATAAACAAATAAATTAAAACAATTACCGTGCCGAGCGCCTTCCGTCTTTAATGAGAGCGCGGCCGTGTGAAATATGTGACAGCTCTCGTTTGCCCAGAACGGCGGCTGTCTCTATCGAGAGGCTGTCGGCCATCTTTCAGATAAATCGCTCCTCTGCTCACACTTCAGTCTGTGTCAGAGCTGCTGCTGCTAAACCCTGAATCACCTGAAGCAGCTCAGAGCTGCAGTTTACCTGCTGCCACCGTGTGTCCGCAACCTCACTGGAGTCAAAGCTGCTTATTTTCCCCTACAATTAGTCAAGGAGAACACAGGACTGACCCAGAGAGGACCTGAGTTCCTCCTGTGTTCTTCTGCAGCTTTACATGGCTCTCACCAGGTGACATAAATACCAGGTGTGAAAACTCACAGGTAGGACTGACACTGACAGTCTGTAGCAGAAGTTTACAATTTCATTATTTTCACATCACAGCAAACCTTTTCCCTCCAGTGACTCAGACGTGATGTGACCGAACCAAAGAAAAAAAATGTTCTCAGATTAGAGTCCACTGGTCCACTTGCATATGTGGTCCTAGATCCAATTCCTGTCACATCTGTGAGTGCGTGAGCGCCGTCAGAACGGTCAGATCAGAATCCATGTGGTTTAACGTCTCCTTCCTCTCACAGAACAGGAAAAATTAACATGGAGGAGGGGGGCAGCAGATAGACTAGGACACTTGGTTGGATATTTATGGTGAAGCCCCTGATGGAGCCAAACTGGAAAAGGTACATATGGGAACCGAGCAGCTTTGGAGGAAACTGTGCGATCTGACGGTCGCACAAATGACGTTGTTGTTTCTTGTAGCACGTGAGTCATATTTCAGTTCAATCTGCGCATGGTGGCAATTTAGGAGCTCAGCGGTCTTCACACCGGATCTGACTCAGACATCGTTCTAGATTTGCGTGTTCTTGAGTGGCTCTTCACAGCCTGCTCTGTGCACTTTCAGCCCAGCCATGTTTGTTGGCTCCACAGAGACTTTTAAACTCTCCTAACATGGTGGTGGATAAGAAGCTTATTCCTCTAAGCTGCTGGTGCATCAGTGCTCATGGCCTCTCTCACTCACACACACACGCACACACACACACACACACACGAGCCTTTTCTGGCACTGGGTCACATCTATGGTGCTTTTCTGGTGACAACATGGTTTTATTATGTATATTTGTTTCCCTATGAACAGAATATGTGTCATCGCTGACACAGCTTAGGCAGCTTTTAGTGTTGTTCAGTTTGTGCTCTTATTTTGTTTCTATGTCCTATCAACACATTTCCACAACAATATATTTACTGAAAGGAGAATGACTCCAGACATACTCCCAGAAAACTTCCAGGGCCTGATGGAAGAAGACAGGCCAGCGTCCTCTTCTGCTTCTGCACAAAAACAGTTTCTCTGTGGTGCTGTAATGTTAACATGGTGATACTATCCTCACCTGCAGTTCTTACCTTCTACCTTGATTGCCCTGTATGCCATGCAGGTAATCACAGGCATAAAATATTCAAATAGACTTTGGTCTTATAGCTGGAAAACCACCAGTTCCCTTTGGATTCTGTCACTTTAACTGTTATTTCCCCAGTGGGTGGTGGTGGTGCTGATGCTACGAGTTTACCTCCATTTCCTACTAAAGTTTATGTTTTGAAAAATCCTACACCTCTGTATTTGACTTTTTCTTGCAGTATACTTGAGAAGCGAATGCAGTATCAGCTTCATGTCTGTAGGCTGGTGTCTGTTAACCAGTCTGAGAGCAGCTTCCTGTGCCACATGACATGTGAGTGGAGGACTCACCGACCTGGCTCCCACCTGGACTAGTTCTGTCTCAGGTACGTGAGATGCCCTTGCAGCTGGAGCAGGTTCAGGGTTTGATGAAGATCCACTCTGCTCACCCTCTCAGCTTTAGTACTTTTTTGTTTGTTTGTTGCAAGTGCAGGTTTAGCCTTTAATAACCCCCTGCTGTAGTTTTATAATCCCACCTGCAGAAATGATAGATTCCTCTCCACTGTGTAAGCTGCTGGTTTTAATCAGTGTGTTTATGTGTGTTGCTAATTAACTCCATAAAACAACCTGAGAATCTTTTCGAGGAGCTTTCTTTCTCCACATAGTCAGGCAGTGGATATGTGTCCTTTCTACCAGTAACAAACACTCACAGTTATTCTGCTGAGTTATTATTTCATTCTCTAAAACCTGTAGAATTTCTAATTCATCCTATTTACTCCAATTCCCAAAATCATATACAGCACAGCACATAAATGATCCACGGCACATACATGATCTTCAGGACTGTTACAGGACTCAGATTCTGAGTACCACAAAGAGTCTGTCTCTCTACAGGAGCTGAGAGAGGACAAAAACCTGTTTTAACATCCTGCACCTTTTAACAGGGCTGTAAAAACACAATGGACCAGATCTGATTCGTTTTAAAACCTGAAAATCATCACAGCAACATCTGCAATTGCAGGTTTATTGTCGGACACATCTGGACAACTTTATCTCTGCAATCAGAAACACTTCAGTCAGGTCTTTCTGACACAGAGCAGTTGCTATTATCAGAGACCAGATGGAAGGAGCAAGAGAGGGAGGAATAAAACCGTCAGCAGCAGAAAGACGAGCGAGCAAAATGGAAGGCTTCTGTGAACCAGCTGGAGTCTTCCTCTAAAATCAGACCGAGATTCTGCTTCACGGGAGGAATTTGTTACTGTGGTGGAATTTAATCTAAATATTTTACTGTGTGTGTGAAAACTGAAGCCTCATTCAGTCAGTTTTTTCAGCATTTTCAGCAGACACAGGTTAGTTACTGAGTTGTGAGACTTTTCTAACTTAATTATTTGAAATAATGTTTTGTTATGGATGCATTATGGGTCACTATGCCCTGGAATCTGACAGGTGCAGTAGGACTGACTAGGCATGGTGTTTGCTCTAAATCCGGCGAAACTTGTTTCAGCTGATTGTTGTTTCCTGCACAGACAGAAAAGGAAGCGAAGAGCAGCAGTCTGTTCACCTCTGAAGGTCTGCGAGCAGCAGCTGAGGAGTCGAGGGGGGAGGAGGGGCTTTATGAGGCTTTGGGACAAAGCCACAGTTTTAATGGGGCTCAGGTAATGGTCCTTACACTGACCATGGAGGGGGGGGTGACAGTCCAGGCTTCTGCCTACTGACCTTCACCAGGTCCAGGACTGAGACAGGAGCCCGGTCATCTGGACTCAGCAGATAAAAAAATAAAACAGCACAGAAGCAGATGAGAGCAAATGAGCCTTTTAATTGAAACGTTTATTAAAGGTGCAGAAGAAGAACGGTGGGGGAGGAGGAGGGAGGTCACAGGAACCTTCAGAGAAACCGCAGCTTCCTCATTCTGCATCTGTTCGAGCCACAGATTCGGTCTGCCTTGACTTTTCACGTCTCTCTATCCAAAACAACCTGGCTGTAACATCCAGAGTCGGCCCCTCAGCCTCCAGGGGCCACACTGGCTGAAAATATCAACCTTCTTCAGCTTCTTCTCAGTTTCTGACAACCATGCTGGGTCTGGTATTAAACTGGCACGTCTCTCCAAAGATACCACGTGTAAAACTGCACTGCTGTACTTTTGTACTGCATCAGCAGCATCAGTGTGTCTGACTCTTTATATTATATATTTGTCTTCACTCCGTCACCCACAGTTTGGATTAAAAAATTAGAATTTGTTCTGCCGTTTCCCAGATCTCACTGTGACCTGTTGGACACCTGGAGACTTACTGTGTTTCTGAAATCTCTACATCTCTGGTCCACAGGTTGTCCGTGTTGGCCTCACAGCTGTGGAGCTGCTACTGACCGAGTTTGTTTTTAGAGGCCGAACTTCCTAAATATTGACTCAGACTTGAGAGGTTCACTGTTTAATATATTTTTAAAAACAGCCTGTGTGCGTGTGTTACCGTTTGTTGTTAAGACAAGAGAGACACAACACAGCTGCACACCAACTGTTACGTTTCTAATATGACCGACTGATGTCCTGGACCAGAGTTCATCAGTTATCTGTTTGTTCCTTTGTCGTGAGAAACATTTTCACATCTTTAATTACAGAAAAACTGTTTCCATTTTAGTTCCTATTCCCTGCATTTTCCCCACGATAATTTATTTTCTACAGTAATTCCCACATGTTTAGCATCTTCAATCACATTATTTACAGTCACATTGAACTTTGGCTCTGAACTCAAAGCTACAACTAATTTTTTATCCCAGATCCAATTTGATTTAAATCACTAGTTTCCAGTGAAAATAATCTAATATTTTTCTGCACCATTTGTTTTACATCACCAGTGGGTGAAATATCTCTGGGTACTGAAGCTTTTTAATTAAACTGCAACTGACCTGCAGTGGCTTGACTTCTCACCAGGCTGCAGGGATATACAGGTGTACTGCCGCACTCTGTGACCTGCTACACACCTGAAACAGAGACACAAAGCAGCTATAATCAATCACCGTGTGGATCTGGAACTGCTGCATGAGGAGATAAGAAACAGATCTAGACTACTGTATAAGCTAGAACAAAATATCTTTTCACAGTTAGACTGCCATCTGGCAGCAGAAAACAAAATGAAAACAAACTGCTGTAAACCTGTAGGTCTGAGGCTCTGAACTGGTCTGATCTGAAGCTACTCACACTTGTTAGAATAGAAACTGATCTAATAAATTCCCATTGAAGGGATACGTCCCTGATTAGTGCAGCAGGAGTCTGCTTTTCACTGTCAGTTTAGCTTTTACTCATGAGCTGCAGGTGAAACGCTGTTTCCAGGACACATGACGTTAAAGAGAACGATGACGATAAGGATCCATCTGCCTAAAATGGCAGGGTATAAAATGTCCCCGCAATATCTCAGGCTCTGCAGTTTACAAAATGACAGTGATACACGGTCCTGTGTTTGTTGTTCAGTGAAAGTGAGTGTGCGCACACACACACACACACACACACACACTTGCCAAAAACAGCTTTTGTGTCACTCAGCCAATCAGCTTCTGATCAGATCACACACCTGCACAAGGTTTTTCTCTTTCGATGTGTCAGACTGGGTTTGCGATCATTGAGAGGATGTTTCTGCACTCTAAGGACAGAACCAGGTTTAATTTAGAACCAGGTCTAAGTTAGAACCAGGTTTAGCTTAGAACCAGGCTTCGGTTGCAGGTGAGATGCTGGTACATCAAGAAGGCTCTACAGACAGACAAATGTGTGTGTGTGTGTGTGTTGCAGTGATTTGGTAGGAGTGTGTCTTTTCTCTATGAGTGCGTGGTAGGATATTGCATGTGCATATGTTGTGGTGCATTACAGTCCATCTCAGTGGACGTGTGCATGTTGCAGTAGAAGTCGGTGTGTGTTAAATTGTTTTTGCAACAGTGTTACAGTGTGTGTGTGTATGTTGTAGTGTTTTTGCAGCAGTGTGTTACAGTGTGTGTGTCTGTGTTGTGTGAGCGCAGGGAGAGGGGGTGAGCAGTGAGAGAGGAAACGGCCTCTTGTCTTTTCCAGTTTGGGGCGTCCAGATGGGAAGTCATTTTTTATTCGTCTTGAGGCGGCTCTTCACATCTGTCGGCCCAGATGCCTAATGAATACGGGAGCAGGCCGTGCTGTCGCCTCATTAATACTGCACTCGCACGGGGAGCCCGGCCGGCCCGGCTGCGTCGTAGCGCCGCCGCCCACTGCGTCCCGCCGCGGCGCCGGAGCAGAACGCGATGCTGCAGTGGCGTCCTCGGGGCCCGGCGGCGGCAGCTGGTGCCTCACAGGAACAAAGCTGCCGCACTTTGTCGGCCTAATGCCTCTCTGTGTTGTCACTTAGGGTCTTTATTGGTATTAATTGATGCGATCGGAGCAACTTTACCCTCGCCCCTCCTCACACAGCTCGCTGATGCTCCTACCAGGTGAAGCAGCTTCACCTCCTCCTCCTGAAGGTGAAGCTGCTGATCCTGCCCCTCCTGCTGTTGCTAGGCGTGGAGAGTGATTGACAGCTGCAGGTGTCTTTTAACGTCATACCTGTGGTGAGTTTTTAGGTGTAGTGATCGAGCTGTGACATGGAGCATCATGGACCCACGGAAGAGAAACAAAAGGGAAGGAAAGAAGAAGGGAAACCTTTCAAAATAAAAGTGAAATATTAAAATGTTGCTGGTTTTGATGTGAAATTAAAAGAATAAGGTCGGTTCCAGTGCCAAATTAGCCAAGTTCATCTGTGACTGGCTCTACACACATTTTCCACGGACCTTGAATTTCCTCGGTGACCTCCAGAACCTGTTTAAGAACCTCTAGAATTTTTCTCAAGGGACTGGAACCTCCTCAAGGATCCTAAAATGTAATCAGTATCCCCTTTCATACAAATTTAAATCACTCTTGAACCTCCCACATGACATCTGGGGATTTCTGAAAATGCCCAAGAGCCTCTAGAACCCTTTTCAATGACTCAGGAATACTTTCCACAACTCTAAAATCCTAACCAATGACTTTGAAAGGATTTCGAGAGACCTCTGGAACCATTTCAAGAATACTCATAAACCTTTAGAGCCTGTTAGTGGACTGAACATTTTCTATGGGCTACTATGGTCTCAGTGACTTCAAGACTGTCTTCAGGGATCTACTATCCCCCCTTTGAAATTTCTAAAATATTTCCAGTGATGATTATAATGGGCCTGGAACATTTTCAAGCATGTCAAAACCTCGTCAGTGACCCATAAGTCAATTTTAAAGATCTCAGGCACTCGTCAGTGACACCTGAAAGCTCATCAAGGACCCAGCAGGTTCTGTGAATGGGCCCTGGATTCTCTTCAAGGTTTCCTGGTATTTACATTTCATTTTCCAGCCATGAGCAGCTGCTGTAGGTCTGTTCACTGGAGCACAGTGGCAAATTCCTGCCATTTATACCTGGACTTCTTCAGGTCATTTTCACAGCATAGACGTGCTGCGGACAGTTAGAGTTAATCTGTAATAAAATGAAGTAATGAAGAGACACCGCTGATTTGGCCTTGACCTTCAGAGCTGACTGATCCTTGAACATCTCTTTCATTCAGCACATTTCACACCAGGAGAATGGACTTATCCACCCATAGTGCGAAGAGCTCTCCATCATGGGAAAATAAGAGAAAATCCTTTCTTATATTTGCATGTTCACCACAGAGAGCCCTGTGCTTGAGTCTGTGACACTTTCACTGAGAATATTAACTGTAGAAACAAATATGATGAAAAAACAGATATGAACACACAGATGTCATATCCTGTTAGTGAGCTGCATCTCTGCTGTTTCAATATTGCAGCAGCTCCAGTTTAGTCACTAGAAAACAGCACTTTATGCTGTCTTTGGATGTTTTAATGAAATAAATAACAAAACCAACATCACAACCCACTCTCTGCTTTGCCCAGAGAACTTTAGTCTCTTTGTTCCTGATGGCAAAAAAAGAAAAAGGAGGCTACAGGGCTGGAAACATACACCTTACCTAAACCAGGACCCTAAAACCAGCCCTGAACCCTCCAACAGCCCTTTCAAAGTGTTAGGACCAGACACATCCTCATGGTGGAGAAACACCCTTGGGTCTGTCTCTTGTGTCCGTCTCTTGTGTCCTGTGGGGTTAAACACTTGTCTGTCTGCTGGACAAAAGTAAAACCAATTTGAACCTGTTTCACAAATGGCTGATCTGTTCCCTTGATCAGAGACGCTGGATGCTATGGGCTCTCCTTTCTGATCATGATCTTAGTTTATGTCAGGGTGGTCCGTCACACCCTAACCAAGCTTTTTGTTTGTGCTGCACTAATTGTTCCTTTGAGACATCAGTGAATCTCCTCCATACAGTGGTGGTAGTGAGAGATTAAAAACAAAAGATCCACTCTGCCCTTCAGTGGTAAAACCATGTTGCTTTAATGTGTCTCTCTAATGACAGAGAGCAGCAGCAGAAATCAGACGATTTCACACACCGTTTCTTCACACACTGATGCAGTCATTTAAAGGACACTTCTGCTCTGCTTGGTGCACACGCTCGCCCTCTTCACATGATTTCCCAAACTGTCACAACCCTGGGGGGCGGGTTACCCAGCAGGTTACCATCCTCACGGAGGCCTTCAATGTGCGTCTAAAAGACAGTGTAGCTGCTTTCTGCAGGACGTCTTTCACCAATTTATCAGAAAACTTGACCTGTTGTCATTAATACGTCACTCTTTACAGTATTTCTTACATTGTACTGCAAAGACAACTAGCTGACAGCTTCAGTTTCAGTACTAAACCTGTGAACTGTGCAGGTCTCAGTTGAGGTACATCTGGATCCATTCAGGTCTATTCACAGCCCTGAGACCTGCACCACTAGAACCAGAACCAATTTGACTGCGCAGGATTTAACATCTTTTCACATCTGTTGCTGTTTTTTCAAATATCCTGTCCAAAAGGTTGCTGTGCCATCTGATTTGATTATGTGTTTGTTGGTCTTTCTTAACGTGTTTCCGTCACTGTTGTATTTTACTCTGAAGCACAAATTAAAGCTGTCACTCCTGAGACCAGAGCCAGCCAAGCTCCTGCTGAGTTTTAATAAGAGCTGCGATCGTCTGCTGACGCCTCAGATCTGAATCTGGGGTTAAGTCGCTCCAAAGAAACAAAACTGTTGAAACCTCCAACATGTCTAGAGATACATTTTAAGAGCAGGATGTTTTCATTATCTATAAGAATCAAACCAACATACCATCATAACCAACTGGTTCCAGCTGAGTTCACCACAGTTCTCCTGCTTTTAAACACCAGGGCCCATATTTATGAAGTGTCTGAGAATCACTCCTAGGAATCGTGCTGAATGTCAACTTAGGACTAAAAATACTCCTGCCTCAGACTAGGACTTGAAAGCAACCTACAAAGCCTCCTTCCCTTCGAGCGAGGAGTAGAACTAGCAGGAAAACGTGAGACGTCAGTTTCACGACACTCAGAGGTGCAAAGTGCACATTACAGTGACAGTTTTTTAGAACTAGAGCTTTGTAGTTTTAGACTGTGGAAAACTGAAATTCAGAAGTGAGCATCAATTTTCAAGTGATGGCAACAACCCAGATAAGAGAAGGTGCCGCAGTTACTAAAAAACTAAAAACACTACAGCATATCACCTGTCGCCATCATTCAGTGTGGGCCCCTCACAAAGCAGTGGAGAGACCAAAACGCTTCACATTTGTTGGACATTTATGGAGAAGCTCTGACGGAGCCAAACTGGAAGGAACATATGGGAACTGAGCAGCTTTGGAGGAAACTGTGCGATTTCACCGTCAAGCAAATGAAGTCGTTGTTCTTCGTATATGCATGCGGCTCACAATCTGAAGTTTCGTCCTGGTTTTTATATTGGCTCACTGATTGGTCATCAGGATGCACCTGATCAGCCAATCAGACCCAGCAGGTGGTGTTCACAGTAATTTCAGTAAAAATCACAATGAAAATTTTTTTATTTCATATTATTTATAACGTAGATGAAAAATGAAAGTCCTGACTTTAATTAACACCTGAGCTGAATGTGTCACCAACATGAAAAAAATCTGCTGTATGATTCAAATACACCACTATATACTTAAATGTAAATTTCATGGTTCACAGTGTGTAGAAGATCATTTTCACTGTCACAGCTGACAAATGTTTAATTAAAGATCCAAACTGAACTAAATTCACTCCTCAAACTACTTCAGCCTCTTAGCCTGTTGTGGCGCACAGCCGAGTCCTCAGCTGTTTAATATTCAGGTTTCCAGTTTTCAAACAATGGAGGATGTGTGTTCATCACTGAGGCAGAAACACTGGCAGAACAGTCTCTTTACAGACATTTTCACTGCCCAAACCTGGGAAAAAACACTCTGGGCGCAACACAAACTTGTGCTTTGGTCCATGTTTTTAACCACACAGCTCTGACTAAAACATCAGGAACAGCCTGTGTTACATGAATGTGTTTGAACACTGAAGTCCATCTCTACTGTCTCTACTTTGGGTCATTAAACATCATCAGAGTACAATGAGCTGCTCTCAGACTCACATCACATGATGAAAAGACCTAAATGAGTGGCAATGTTCATCAAGAAGCTGACAGCTGGTGAATAAAATGTGTCCTGAGGTTTGGGTCCTCTCAATTATACAAACCTCAGTCATCTATCATAAACCCACAGGAAGCTGATATTAGTTTTTATTCTAATGAGACGAACAGCAGACAGACACGTTAATGTGTCTTTAAATATACAGATGCTTTATGAAGAATTCACTCTGATGGACTGTGGTGAAGCTTTAAAAAAATCAGTTCTCATGTCTCCTGAATGTCTCCTAGCCTCCTTCACTTCCTACATTTTCCTCACCTGAGTCCTGCTCACATGTTGGAATAAAACAGGTGTATAAGCATGTTAGGCTAGTTTCTACAATGCTTTCTTTTCATTTATTCAGGAGGAGGAGGATGATACTTTCTAACACAAATATTGTGTCTCTTTCTGTTGGTTTTGTGTGTCTTTCTGGTGGTTTTGTGTGGTGGAGGCTGTGGATACCTCCTCTTCAATGTGAGATGTATTTTGATAAAAATGTGTCCAAACACCTGCTGGGCTCTGCGCTCCTCCTCCCTCTCTCTGTGTGAAGTCTTTCAAATAAAGTGAAGTGTAACCTCTAAAAATCTCTGATGTACCTGTTTTTTTTTTTCTACCTGTCTTTAGGTGTTTCCTGGTTTCAGGGTCAGGGTCTGCGGTGGTTCAGTGATGCTTGCAGCCAGCTGCTGTTCTCCAGGAAAAGGTCACCTTATCTAAAGACTCTCAGACAGGTGGCTCTGGCTGCTGGGCCAGATGTTTTTTTTTTTTGCCCTCTTTAGCTTCCCGTAGATGTAGTCCATGTCGCCACGCACTGACCCCAGCAGGAGGTGGACGTCTGAGTGTTGGCCTCAGCACACATTCCCAATTTATTACTCTTAGTCACTACAAAACAGAAGACGCAGAAGGGTTTTAGTGACCACAACACTTAGTGACCACAATTTTTTTAAAAACTGACGGTATTTCAGCATTTTATTTGTCTGTAATTTGTCTCCATATATCATTTTATTTTGTCCAAACCCTTTAAACGGTATTTCTGAAAAACATTACAATAACTGTATTAACAAAAAAACACATTTATATGTCAGGGATGTGTAAAACAGAAGGAATCTTGTAGAAAAATATGGAGCAGATAGAGGGCCAATATTAAATTTAATCATAGATCCGAATAGTTTCAACATAAAAACAAAATTCAATAGTTACACCCAACACTGTGCAGTACAGACCTAACTAGTAACTAGCTAGCTAGATAGCTAACCTCTGATCCTGTGTTTCCAGTGAGCTAACTAGCAGCAAGGCCTCATTACCTGTTCACTTGGGCCTCTGCCTATTCATTCACCTTCACCTGATCAAATATAAGACACAACTGAAAAATAAAAACAACTTATACCTCATAAAAAACTAGTTAAAGCTAATGTTAGCTGATGGCTAGCTAGTAGCAAGTCGTTAGCCCGGCTAGCTAACAGCTTGGCTAAGACATGGACAGCTGGATATAAGACTTTCATTCGGTTACTTCACCCAGGAGAGGTAAGACAAAGCAGCATACCTCCTGCTGGAAGACAGTTTCTCGTCTTTCTCTTGTTTGGTCTTTTACATTCCGTCTTTTCGTCGTGTACGCGCACGACATTGTTAGCGCGGCCGTTACTGCGGCGCCCCCGAACAGGAAGACGAGTTGGACACAACCAAGTGTCACGGAGGGGAGGGGGATGTTTTTCTTTGGTTCTTTAATAAATTGACCTAAAGAAGACAAGCGCTTATCGCGTTTTATATCAATTAATAATTTAAGTCATCATCATTATTTGACGTGTGGTGTAGCTGAACTGGCCAGTTTTCATTATTGGGAAAATTACAATCCGTCCATCCCCGCTGAAAATTATGCCTCTGGTTGACATAACTGTTTTCTTCAAATTCATATTTTGGCAAAAGAAAAACAAAAATCTAAAAAAAATCTTCATCAACCCTGATAAATGGAAACTACTCCCCAAACCAAAATCTAGTTATTTATTAGGATTATACACATATAAGAGATTTTTTTTAAAAAAAAGCTTATCTTTTATCTTTTATCTTGTCCTTATGAGGGACTTGTGTGCATATGACACTGAGAGAGGTGATTTTCTTTTCCAACAAAATTCAAATTGTGTGAAAAGATGTTTTGTCCAAAATTTTTCTGCATCTCTCATTTTCAGACCATTTACATGAAGATTTGGTCATTTGTGTTTATTTATAGCCAATAAACTGTTTCTAAGCAGAAATACTAAAGATTCACTGGTACTAACTAACAGTGGGAATATTTTCAGGTTTTTTTACTGCTTGTTGGATAGAAAAGATTTTCACTGTTTTCTGATATTTTATCCACTTAACAATCAATCAGTTATTAAAGAAAATGTAATGTATTGATAATGAAAATAATTGTTTTTCCTGTGATGGAACGATACAACCTGTCTGAGGTTTTCTGTAAAACAGAAAATATTAAATATTAATATTAAAATTCAACAAATGAGCTCAGTATAAACTAAAGATCTGAACACAGACCAGGACCTCGACATGGAAAATGACCAGATGCAATGAGATTTTAATTGGGGCAAATTTCCGATCAATCTGTGGTTATTTAAAAAATGTGGAGTAAACCTGGAGCTGTGGGGTTGCTCCACCTGACGTGGGTGTTTGTGGCTCATCCCATGATAAATACTTTCTGCAGAACCCACTGTACACTTCTCCTGTGAAACAGACAGTTCATGTGTTATAATCCCACACATTAATGTGAGTGATGTTTATTATAGAGGCGAATAAACTAAAAACTAAAGAGGTCACATGATCTGAGGACATCACCCCCTCCCCCATCTGTTTGCTTCATGAATAAACAATGAGAATGAAATAAATAAGTCATCCTGACACGTATGACAGATAAATAATGAAAACACTGTTTTTCTTTCTTTTCCTTTGTCTGTGAACTTGACCTGAAGGCTTTTCAAATTAAAACTACATCCTGTTCACACACTCTCTGCTCACTCTGATATTAACACCGCCTCGCTCACTCTTTGTGTCTAATGGCCTTCGGGGAAATCAGGCTCTTCACATGAACAAACAAATAATGACACAGAAAGAAATCACATCCAAACTTACCAGCTTCAGCTCACTGATCATTGCTTTTCTTTTGTTGAAATGGGAAAAAATTAATGACTAAAAATAACTTAAGGTTTCTGTCTTAAAACAATCGCATCATTTCAGATGAATAAATCAAAAGTAAAGTAAAGTATGTCTGCACGTTAGTTTCGTTGTTCCAGTACATCAGAGAAAACACTGAGAATTTGATGGCCACTTATTTAGTATTTATCAAACTGATACATCATATACACTGTATATAAACTCTGCCTTGATGTGAAGATGTGAAAGTGTCAATGAAGTGATAAATCAGACAAAGTTTGTTTACAATGAGGCTGAAGAGCATAAACGATGCACGGGCTCCAGTAAAGACACAGGTGTGTGCAGATGCAGGGCTCAGTCTGTGGATATAAACTGAGCTGTGTTGGCTCCACATGTGGAGCTGCTGCTGTTTCTGTGATGCCAACATCTGGCCACTGGGGGGCACAATACAGGTGTCCTCACACACACACATACACGCACACACACACACAGAGGCTGCAACACAAACTATCTAATCTATCTATCTACCTATCTATCCATATTTCTGCTGTTAATTCTTCCTTTAGGGATGATTGGACGTGGTGGAAGAGCTCAGGTCAGCATGTCTATGAATCTATACAGATGTTTATTGGAGATAAGGGGAAATCTGCTTTTCAGTTGGAGGCAGGATTAGAAAACAAACGATAAATTTTATTTTTATGGTTTAACTTGTCCTCACCATGTGTCTTTTTCTTTTGCACTTTCATACATTTAATAAACAGTGAGCTGAATGTGAAAACACTCTGTTGGAGTTTATTCACTTGTGTATCTCAGGGATGTCAAAATAAACTTCCTGGCAGAGATGAACAGCCTCCCTTGCCATTAGCCTCCTCCTCCTCATCTCTCATTGAATATTTAACCCTGCGTTCTCGCCTGCGACCGGTGTGTTAAAGAGGTGTGTGCTGGTGTCACCCCTCCACGCCGCCGGTGTTGCTTTGGTAACACTCCGGGTCGCTGCTAGACACAGCAGAGGACTAATTAACCCCTCTGATTACTGCAATTAACCCCAACACATTAGAGCTCATCAGAGCAGAGTGACGGGTTTTCCTCCCGAGCCTGAACTCAACGTGTTGGAGAGTCTCTGCAGGCCACAGGCGCAGGAAGTGATGTCAGAGCTGCTAACAGCTGATCTTAGGCCTTCACACCTGCAGCAAGTTGCATCCTGATCTCACTGAAGCTGGCAGATGAACAGCCCTCTGAGGAGCCAATCACAGCCCTCCAGCACAGACAGGTGTCATTGTCCAGGTGTGAAAACACTGCAACTCTGATCACTGACAACTTCATGATAGTTTTTTATTTTATTTACAGAAGAAAAATAGACCAATGTAATGTCACCCATGTGCACACGAGGGGAACAGCTCTGATATGGTCCAGTCCAACAGTACCTTTAAATATGACCGTTTTTGAAATGTCAACAAAAACAGAGCCACAGGTGAGTTTCACACAGACTCTCAGGCGCAATGATAGTGAAGATGCCTCCACTCTGACTTTAAAAAACCTACATCATAAAACCCTCAGCAACGTACCTGTAATGGTAAAGTGTGTAGGTGTTCACACCATTTGTATTTGGGTTGGTTTTACTCCTGCTGTATCCTTTTTATTTATTTTATTTTGTCACATTTACTTTCATGTGATGCTGCCCAACGTTCACTCTCCCTGTTCAAATGATTGAATAAATGGAAAATATGAAATGATTTAATACACCCCGATGGTAGGGCAGAAACCTAACAATGTACCTAATAATGTTAATATTGTTAATAACGCTGACTTGTGTCACATTTGTCTATAAAGTAACGATAACAGAGGGATATAGTGCAACATAAAGTGCCTCCCTCTGAAAAACAGTAGACTAGAAACATAATGTAGAAGAAATACATCAAACTGTACTTAAATGCAGTACTTGAGTAATATGTAGCTACTTTCTACAGCTAGATGTGCAATTTGAACTTATAATATTTGTTGAAATATTCAATACTGAAAGTTGTGCATGTACAGTAATGAGTAAGTCATGACTTTTCAGCATTGTATTTTCATCAGGTGTCGAACTGGACAATTGTTAGACGTCTTCTGTACGTCCAGATGTGGGACTGCCACTGTCTGACCAATAGTTTAAAGTAAAATCAATATCTATATCAGCCTGTTTGCACTTATATATGATTCTACAAACAATTAGGGTCTCATTATCATGTCCAGCCTGTTGTAAACAATATATAGTAAAGTTAATTCCATCGTATGAACAAAATGATCACAATTTATCAGACTCTGGAGAAACTATAATAAAGGAATAAATCAAACCTAAGAAATTATGATGGCAAAAATGGTCTAATAACTGTTTTCAGACTAAATGTGTTTGTTTTAAAGGGCTGCTCAGTATCAGTTCTATATGAGAGAAAAGTTGTTTTTTTTTTTTTTTTTTAATAAGGAAAAACTACAGAAATCTCAAGAGATTAGTTTGAAAGACGTCCTCTGTCCTTGTTTGTCTGCTCAGGGTGACACATGAGCTGTAGGTGGGAAATAACAAGAGCAGAAATAATAACAAAGTGGTTCTAATTAACAGATAAATCCCATAATGAGATTAGAAGAAGTCTGATATGAGTGAAGTGTTGTAAACTGTGGGGATGATCAGACGTCCTGTTGTCTCACAGCAGAGAAGACACGAAGCTGCTCATGTTTCCATAATCCTGTTAACACTTTATTGCCGAGAAGGTGAACTTTAAATCTGTTCCGGTCTCTACAGACACAGGCAAACGAACTGTTATTCACTTCATCCTTTGTCTGGACTGTTTATTTATCATTTCATAAAGTGCATCCTGTCTCCTGGTGTCCCACAGGGGCCAAAACTGGGACCACCTTTATTCTGTAAGGTCAGTATTCACTTCTACAAATGTACATCATGTACATTATTAATGATTTTACCACATTTGAGCTTTTTAACAATTTAGAAAAATACAGAATTTGTTTTCTTTAATCAGCTTTTGGCTTTTTTATCCGGTAGACATTTACTGGGCTCTAACTGTATTTCACAGTTTTTCACACCTGTATTTTTACTGTGCAGCAATTTGTAAATGTATGTTTTTAGAGCCATGTACCAGTGTATTACTAATACAGCTAAATACAACTATAATAGGTGTATTTTGATAAGTAAATATACTAATTTCAGCCAGATTTCAGTTGTCTCCTGTGTCAGTTAAAACGTGTAAATCCTGAAAGTTTTAGTTTGCTCTTTTCTCTGATCAGCACATGGACGTTAACAACATACATGATGAAGGTAAACTGTACTTGCAAACACACCGTCAACACTGCAGTCAGACCTGCTGCTGTCAGTGAGTGTGTGTCAGTAGTGTGATTTTCTCACCTGATTTAAACATTAACATCCAAGCTGCTGACATGTGGGACCTGCAGGAAACATCAGCTGATATCAGCACTTAAAAAAAAAAGCCTTCAACACAAGATCCAAACTCAATCCCTGGTTACTATAAAATTTAATATATTCATTTAATTCCGAGGTTCATTTAGGCATTGCAGAAATTTAAAGATGCAAACATTCTGTACAGCTGTCAGTGATGATTCACAAGAGTCCAAAATATGTCAACTGTCCAAAATTTACAGCTCAATGAAGAGTCAAATCACATTCATGTATGGATGGATTACTGAACAGACATAATGGGCAGAGGCTCAGGGGCCTCTGTTTAAAGTGACTGTTAGCATTTCATGTTGGAAGTCAATCAAAATTACTTGAAAAAGACACAAAACAGCAACAACAATGAGGACTACAATGACTAACACACAAAACAACTACAAATTGATGCAGCATGAGTACACCTCATTCATTGTTGCTGTCAGTCTCTAAAAATCACCAGCTGCTTCCTTCAATGTGTCTCTAAAAGCAACAGCTACAATATGAATAGACAGGAAGTGTAAATCCTAATCCGACCTCAGTTGTTATCCCACTGAATCGGCATTCCAGTCAGTGTCGGAGCTGAACTCACATGCACAGCCTGAACAAGCCCCTGTGCGGAGAATTTGTGCCTCTGTGATCTGAATAGTAAACCTGCTCAGGTCGTCTGGATGGGAATTGCTCCGGATGACTCCAAACTGCAGGAACCGGAGCAGAGATTCTCTCAGAGAACTCAGGGGTTCATTAGCGGTGACTCTACTCTGTCTTAAAAGCTCAAACATTAACTAGGATTACCTCCGGTTTCGTTCCCACATCCACACTCTGAACTGGTGTAATTAATGAAGCAGAGACACCCTTCAGCCTGCAGACAGTTTCATTAAACAGAGATCAGCAGAGTCGGTCCTTTACCCTGCTGATCAGCTCGGAGAGGTTGTCCCCACCATGTCTGACTCATTTCACTTTGATTTCTTATGTGTCAGCGTCTAATTGATTTACACGTGCTTCCTGTTTGTCGGAAACCTTTAAAGCAATATCTGACACCCGCTTTCAGTGTGGCAGACTGCTTAGGGTCTTATATGGACCAGTCTGTGCTTTAAGGAGAATGAATGTGACCATTTCTTTACAAGCGGCAGTTCTTTCTGTGTGTCCAGTCACAGCTCAGAAACACTCTACAGAAGGGTCTTAACTTTGGGGTTGAGCTCTTCAGTCTCAGTTGTCACTCCACACTCTTGTGTCTAAATCTTTAGTTATACCTGTCTGCTGTAGGCTCATGGCAAACAGCCAGTAGCTCCACAAAAACATGTCATACACTTCAACTCCTACATGTCTTTCAGTCTGCTCAGCCATGTTTAACTCTTTGACCTGTTCAGCTGGGCCTCCTCTCCCCCTCCCTCCCTCACTGATACCTTCACCTTCCTGATGAAATGCAAAGATCTGGCAGAGTGAACTGGTTTACAGACTGACAGCTAATGAGGGAATGGGGACCAGGTGAGCAGGGAGGTGTGGGGTAGTGGACAGGCGGGAAGGGGTGGTGCTACTGCGGGATGTAAAATGACGAGAGAGTTAGTGAATGATAGTGTCCACATCCCAGAACTGAACATCCTGCTTTCCATCAGATCTGCAGTTTGCGTGTTTGTTCCTTCACATCCATGTCTGTCAGGGACATGTATCAGGCTCAGGTGTGAACACCCTGAGCTCCTAAACTGCCACCATGTACAGACACATGCTACAAGAAGAAGAACGTCATTTGTGCAACGGTCAAATCGCACAGTTTCCTCCAAAGCTTCTGTTCCTTTCAGTTTGGCTCCATCAGGAGCTTCTCCATAAATGTCCAACCAATGTGGTCTCTCCACTGCCCCCCTCCTCCATGTTGATGACAGCAGGCGATATGTGCAGAGGAGGGAGATGTTAAAACAACCACATGGATTCTGATCTGACCGTTCTGATGGCGCTCACACACTCACACATTGGACAGGACTTGGATCTGGAAACTGCAGCAAAGTGAATGAGCTGTGACAGCAGGTTCCAGATCATGTTGCTGAGGTTTTAGTTCTGGTCTCTGTACAAACACGAAGTTGCACACACACACACACTGCACTGACTGCTGACAGACAAGCCAGTGTTCACACATAAAACACAAAACTGAAACCTCAAGCTGCAGCCGCGGTTTGTTGAGTAAGAAAACATAAATTCATGTTTTGGTCTTTTGAGCTTTGTCTGATGTTATGCAGTTGTTTCACAAACCTCTGGTTCCCATTCGTTTTTCCCGTAGACAGAGTTAGTGACTCCCAGCTGGATCAACATGAATGCTTCAATCATCACAACAAAAGACAAATAACTGTGTTAGAAAACATCTGGGGACAAGCTTATGGACATAAAACACTGAGGTAGATGTTAACTACAACTCCCAAGGTGCATTTCTTTAAGAGACATTCAAACCTCAGTCACACGGGCCTCTAACAGCAGTCTGAAGCTAAAGACAAGAAAAGTGACTTTACAATCTGCAGATTCAACCAGTTCACTTTGACATTCTGCTTCAGTAAATCATTTTAACTGTTGGTCAGAACAGAAAAACAGGAATAACTGAATGGTAAAACACTACCAAGTACACATTTGAAGTATTTTAATTGTATTTTAATTTATGTGCATTATACTTCAACACCACTAAATCTCAGATGCAAATATTTTATATTTTACTGCACTGTATCTGACTGCTGGAGTTATTTTTTCTTTTTTTAAGGCTGAAGAAAATCCTGTGACAAACCTGAATAAACCACTAGAAACCCTCGGGTCACCTGGAAAGAAGCATCCTCACAAAACTGCTTCTCACAGGACTGAGATGCTGAAAAGATCTTGATGCATTTGTGTAATTAAACTGTGCACAGTGCAGCCTAAACAACTGCAGCAGTAACATCAGTCCAAAAACATCATGTCTAACAGTAAAACACTGACAGGGGCAATTTTCCTGAAGAACGACGCCTTTTACTTTTCATTCACTACGTTTCCCCGCAGTGGAGTAATTTCACAGTGTGCTGCTGCTACTGAAAGACCTGATACTCATACCTGACTTTGAATACATGTACCACATCACAGTATCTGCAGGACTCTGGAAACATGTCTGATAAATTTTGAGGTTTGTGTGTGAACAAACGTCTGAACAGGAACAGAAAAGTCCCGTTCGTCCATGTGAAGCGACTGTGTTAGTTTGACTGTTGTCGAAGCAGCAGGAGGAACAATGATGCAGATTTGATTTGGTCGGCTGCAGAAGGCAGATGCCTCTGACATCTGGGTGATGTCAGCGTGTTGTCAACACATTGTTAGCGCCGCAAATGTGCAAACAGATTAACAGGAAGGAGAGCAGATATACTTCAGCTGCTGCTGCTGAGAGAGGAGCGCAGGGCGACAACAAACTGATAAAGACCTCTGGATCCTACTACAGCAGGCAGGACACCAGGCAAACAAAACCTCCTGAATCACTGCAACACCGGGGCCTGTAGGTTCTGCTTCACATTGGTTCTGGGTTCTGGGTGGACCCGTATGGAGCATGTGTGATTTGCTAAATGTCAGTTTACATGTGAGACACATGTGAGAGCAGGTGGATGAAAGAAGATTGTGTTGAAAGCCCAGGACACTGAAAAATATTGATCACATCTTCATATACAGACAGCTTTGTGTCCGAGAGGGGTCTCTCTGATGGTTCTAAGCCCCTGTGCGGATGATCTGAGTCTCTGTAGTGGTTCTCAGTCTCTGTTGTGGTTTGAAGTCTAAGCAGTTCAAGCTGGAGTTCTGGATTGTGACTGGACACTGTTCTTCAGGCCTTGATGTTCATATAACTTGGTGTGACAGACCCAGTCTCAGTAAACTGGACTCAGACCTTTCAGGGTAGGAAGCTGAAGTCTCTGCTGAATTCAGTTGGTGGGATCCGGGGCTGAGCCTTTCCTCGACACCCACATCGCAGCTCCGGCCCAGGCCGCCGGACAATACAGCACAGTGTGTTTGAACCAGCCGGGAACAGGCTGAGTGGGCCGATGTGGACTCCGGCCAGACCATCCCTGAACATTCCCATCACCCCTGATGAGCAGGAAGGGAGCGGGAGAGTCCCGGCCGCTCCCTGACTCTGGCAGATATCACCAGGACCCGTCCCAGCACGAGTGTCATTCAAATGTAAAGACAACATAAAACACAAAGAGCCACTGTGAGCACACACTTGCCTCACGCAGCAACGCGTTAGAGGAGAAAGCCGGGGCGGCCTTTTCCTTGACTCTGTGCAGTTGTCGGTCCAACATGGACTCTGCCTCTTAATCACCTCCAAACAGCCCCTCCACAGCCAGAGACCCAAACAGTTTCACATCTCTGCTTTCCCTCAGGACATGATTCTTGATGCCATTTGTTAGTTACAGGTCGTGTGCATGTGCATGGAGCTGCTCATACAGGAGAAACTGCTGCGACGACAGGAGACGTCTGCAGGTGTGTGCATTTTAGAGGTTCAGGTGACGGCTGACAACAATATAACAGCGTCAGTCATATTTCTTCCTGTGATGCTAATGACGCTGAATTCTCGTTTGTGTTTGTGGCTCATACTCACTCAACGTCTCGACGGATGAGGGAGGGTAGTGTGTGGCCCACAGTCCTCAATGTGGGCTTTTATGTCTGTTTGTGTTCAGGGACACAAAGATACAGATGGAAATGAGCTCTCCAGTTAAAGCAAAGAAAGAAAAACGTATACAAGACGAGCATGAATACTTTTACTTGTAGTATCTGGATACTGCAGTAAGTTCTGGGGGTACTGCAGTATTTTCCTTGGCGCCCTGACAGAACACACACTGAACTTTTGTGAGTAATTTCCAAACGTTCACTTCCCGTCACCATGAATATTCATGTCTCCTGCCCGGAAATGATTTCAGCTGATTGTTCTTCTCTCCCATCACGTCGCCTAAGTCCTGCAGCATAATTATACCTTATTTTGAAATGTATATTTGAGCGTCCATTTTAATTGTAAGGAAACACACATGAAGGTTTGAAGAAGGTACGTGGGCCAGATGTGATGGCGGCGAGCGAGCGGGGCCTATTTGCATTTCATTTTAACGCCGTCGACAGATTCCTCACAGCGGAGTCATATTGAGATGCAGCGAGGACGAAACTGTTACCACCAAGTGTTTTTGTTGAGCTGTAGGCATTTCCTGGTGCAGACGGAGGGAAGGCGGCTGTGTGTTTGTGTGTTTTAGTGAATACATGAAACGGCTCCTCCTATGGTAATTAGCGGTGGAGGTTGTAATTGGGCAGAATCAGTCTTACTAAGTGATTTCCTGACTGTCAAACGAGCCAAATTAATTTGAGTGATACTTTTCATTTAGTTAGCATCGAGCAGCCCCTGCTCTCGGCCTCCATATGGGCGTCTGATGCAACGCCCGCCATTAAACCGCCACAGCCAGATGTTCCCGGATAGCCCCGCCATTATCAATGCAAATTTATTCATTAAACAATTTAATTGTGTCAATGATTGACAGGCGGCGGAGTGATGACGGAGGAATGTTATGAAGCTAATAATCTGTTAGTCTTATTAACTCCCTGTGTCAGCAATATGGCTGTCAACATTTATGTGGATTAACCCTCCTGATGTCACACACACACACACACACACACACACACACACACACACACACATACTGTATCAGCTGCTCGCCATGACAACAGACCATCTCACAGAACACACTGTTACCATGGTCACCACTCCCACCCACACCACCTGTGCAGGTGTGTGAGCTGTGTTACGCTTCAGTGGACGTCAGGTCCCAGGACAGAACTACCTGCAGGAAAAACTAGAACCAATAACACACACGCTGATGCTTTTACCACACACACACACACACACTCACACACACACACACAATCTTTCCAAAATTATTCTCACATCATAACAACTTTGTTTTAAATTCATGCCCACTTTACTAAAACCTTCAGTGTAAACAAAAAGTCCTCAATAAAACAAGAAATCCGAAAATACTCCAGAGGTTTTACATAATGTTCTCACTATTTAAACACTTTCCACAAATGTTCTCACTTTCTTCCATTTTCCACCAAGACGTTTTCACTTTACTGCAATATTTTAGGAATTTAACAACATTAAAAACCTGCATATAGACAATAATGTCTATGTTCACACTTTCACTTATTTCCCAGGTGGTCCAGGTTTTTCCAAACCTTTCCAGAATGACCTCAATAGACTTTTTGTGGCCTAACGTATTTAGTTTAGTCCAAGTCATGTTGAAAATGGGTGCAGAATCTCCTATGATCACAAATTGTGAGGATGGGCCGGTCAGTTGAAGCATAAGGCAAAGCATGAGTCCATTTTCTCCTTTTGGAAACAGGTCAGGAAGGTAAGAGTGGCTTGATTTAAGGCTGATGGGGAAACTTAGGCATGTTAAAGGACAGCAGATGGCAGGAAACATCAGTGCATGCGGGGAACCGAAGTTCAGGAACGTGTCAGTTCAGTTCAGGTTGACTCCTGAACAGACACACAAGGAAATGAGGATGATTTTCTACAAGATGTAAGGAACTCTGGAGGAACTGAGAGGAAAACAAAAGGTCCAGAGCAAAAGGGTTTTTGTTTCCTCTCCAGGCTGAGAGAGGAATGTCAGGAGACGGACGTGGGAATAACAACGACACAATTATGAGTCTGGAAACGAGCATCCTGAAATCCTTTAAACTCATTATTCAGCCAACAATTAGACCGAGCCCCGGAGCTGGTTCCAGGTCAGAGCGAGAGATTCACACAAGTACAAAAAACACAAGAGAAGAAGAGTGATGTGAATACAAACACACACAGTCCTGCCTGCGAGGCTTGACTCAGGGATAACACACCCACACGTATTCCCTGAGTGAATAACAAACCTCCAACATCCTCAAATACACACACAAAGACTCTGTGTGTGTTTCTATGTGTGTGTGTGTGTGTGTGTGTGTGTGTCCGGCCCTCAGGGACAGTGTGTTTTTTTCTGAGGAGAAGCTGTTGCTGTTCAGAACTCCATCTACATTTTTAGTCGTTCAGGAGAAACAACTCGATGTCTGAGACACGTTATAACTGGATTCAATTATTCATTAAATATCAGTCACTGTCCACAGAAATGACAAGGATCAAACTCACAAAGCTGCTGTCATGTCACAGTTAAAGCACAATGGGTTTGTAATTAAATGAAAACAAATGCTTTTAAGACTGGAGATTCAAAAGTTCCTCTTTAGTCTTTCTGTCTTTCTTAGGAAAATAAGCAGAACGTTCCTTTTAGAGAGAGAAGTAAATAAATATCTGTGTTATCAGTGATGGGTTGACATAGAACAAAAATGACCAAAAAGTGACAAAACCAGCACAAACTGATGCAAAACTAATCATAAGTGAGACATTTACACACAAAAAAAAATCCCTAAATGCATCAGAATAAAACAGGAAAGACAGAAATGAAGGATGAAAGAAATAAAGGATATAAATAAATAAAAAGAGCTTCCTGACACTGGCTGAGGTAAAACTCAAACAGGAGATGAGAAGTGAAGATCAGTTTGTACTTTAAAATCGAAACAGCAGGGGAGTTTTATTTTCTCGACTCTCCACCTGAATCCTAAATCTTTCTGACGGTTTCAGAAACCGCTCCTCTGTGAGAGAAAATAAGCGGCAACAGGCGAGCTGATGCACAACACGGAGCGTTAGAATAAATGTTGGTGCAGCAGAAGCAGCGTGTCGGCTCTCAGGCCCCATTAGAGCTGAGAGCACCCAGCAGAAACAAGCGTCCAATCAAACATCCGTCGCTGCAGGGCGAGTGGGAGCCGGCAGCAACGCTCACACTGCGCTTCCCCCGGGACCGGCTCGTATAATCCACCGGTAAACACACACCCTCCTCCTCCTCTTCTTCTTCTCTGATACGCGTTATTACTCTGACACCTGTGCCTAACATGTGGAACTTAATGTCTTTTCATTTGCCATTTGTTTCCTCCTAAACAAGGTGCAGGGTCTGGGGTGGGTTTGTCTGCTGGGAGCTCAACACCAGCTGGAGGTTTACAGACGGGACAAAATGTGCCATACCAGCCCCGCCGCAACACCTCGCTCTCACACTGAGCGACCCTCGGCCCGTCAGCGTCCATCTGCAACATGGGCGTTCACACGAGCAGCAGCAGGTTGACTGAATGAAAAGATCAGTGTCTGCTCCACTTCAGGAAAGTGATTCTGACGGTTTGACTGATTCGGGGCGGGAAAACCACAAAACACATTGACCTTTGACTGAACGCTGATTTAACCTCTTTCCCCCTGCATGTGGAAACACTGCAGCAAAGAACAAGAGGTGGCCTGGTGACAAGTCTCTACCGACCTTTGAGGTCAGAGCAAATCTAATAAACATCTATATTCGCCCACATTTTATGACCATTTCCTCCCTGACATTAATTCAGTGAGTTTTATTTTGAAAATGCACAGCTGAAAGTGTCCTTAGTCCTCTTTTAGGGTCCCAGGGATCAGCTGGAGCCTAACCCAGCTCTCTTTGGGTGAAAGGCAGGGGTCCACCCTGGACAGGTCCCCAGTCCATCACAGGGCCACATAGAGACAAACAACCTCACACACTCACACTCACTCCTATGGGCAATTTAGAGTCACCAATCAACCTGACATACATGTTTTTGGACTGTGGGAGGAAACCAGAGTACCTGGAGAAAACCCACACAAGCACAGGGAGAACATGCAGACTCCACACAGAAAGGCCCCTGATGGGTTTCAAACCAGGAACCTTCTTGCTGTGAGGCCACGGTGCTAACCACTAACCCACTGTGCTGCCCTGGATGGCACATGAGATTAAAATGAGACAAAACACGCAGAAAAATACAAGAACCTGTGACAAGAAGAGAAGGTGTGGATGTCAAAGCTCGTTATGAGGCCACGGGAGAGTTGACCCTCACACGTGCAGTAAACTGAGGAACCAGACAGAGCACAAGACCTTTGGTACCTGTGTTCGGCCCCTGATGCTGTTGTTGAAGGGGGAGATTGTGCAGGTAACAGTCAGCATGTGTTGTTCCTGATGCAGCAGCAGAGTTTCAGAGCTTCAGCAACAGCTGTCAACACCAACCAGAAGTGTTTTGCTCTCCAGTCACTTGTCGCTGTTCTGCAGGTGAGGCAGAAAAGTACTCCAGGTGTGTCAGTTCACCGTGACATCACAGTGGGCGTGGCTACAGGTGCAACACTTTCACTGAGGGAGCTGCAGTTACCTGGACAATGTTTCTCCTACCTGCCTGAACTCATTCTGATCAGATTCCACCTTAACTGATCAGATATGCGTTTACAGCAAATACAAGAGAAGAAGAAGTCTGTCTGTTCCTGTTGTTAGTGGAATATGAGGCTTGTTATCAATCTGGCCAATCAGATCTCAGGAGACTTACACAGCCTCCTCCTATTGGCTGAGATGTTGACTTAAACTGAGGAGAATTAGCAATGAAGCCTGAGCTGGATTCATATAATCCAGTCTCTGGCAGTAATGAAGTCTTTGTGAGTGCAGATCATGAACCTCTCGTCACACATTATTAAACACTCCTAACACTATTGCTGCATTTGATATCTGGGAGTAGACGAGTTAATTCACTTTTCCTTTTTCTGCCTTTTTCACTTTTAATTTGAGGTCAAAGGTTAATGAGCCCGCTCAGGTGTTTTTTTTTTTTTTTTTTTCACCTGTTCCATATTACATGAAGTGATCAGTGTGCAGGCAGGTAGAGCTCCCAGTAATGACTCTGTGTTTAATCACAGGCAGGGACAGACGACACATTAAAGGAGGAACGGCACGAAGGAAAGGAGAATAAATCAAATCGGGAAAGTTTAAAGTTGTTACAGGAAGTGACTAAACTAGAGGTGTGAATCTGCAGAGAAGACTCACTCTGGTTTTTATTAGAGATTTATCCAACTGAGGTACAGCAGCAGAAACAATGAAATTACAAACCTCATGTGAACTGTGACCAGAGGATTTCCCTTTTTAAAGACATTTGGAAAACAAATGATCAACCACAGGTTTTTACACAAAACAGAAAAGTTTTGTGGGCTGTGTTGTCGGCTTTGAGGCATCTCTGTGGTTTTCTTGTTATGGGGACAGTCCTCATAGGTTCCTGTTTGGTTCCAGGTCTGACTCCATGTCACCTGACGACTGTTTCCAGCAGCAGACATGTCTGTGAATCTCCTTTTCCCTCCCGAGGACACAGAAGCCTTCAGCAGCAATAAAACTGCAGTAAAATATTTCTTCTTCTTCTGTTCCTGCAGCGCTTCCTTCTGTACAGTGAACCTGCAGAAATACAGCCGCAGCTGATGCTGCTCCACTGTTTGTCTCGGCCTGATGTTACGGTCGCTCACCTTAGACTCTCGGTTTTCTGCAGCTGCAGCTCTGATATCTGCCTGTATATGCACCAGTTTGGTTAAAGGGTCTTAGCACATCCCTCCTGGGATCACAAGTCACCTCCGTGTCAAATATACTAACACAATAGTTCCCTGCCTACAAGGAAACATCATTAAATCATTGATAATCATGAAAGGAAAAATAATGAATAACTCATCATCTCATTCTAAGAGCTAAGACACTAATGTGAATGTCTCTCTGTCAAACTGCTGCTTTAGTAACTGTGAATCACTTACAGCCATATTCTTTGTTTAAAGTGTGTGTGTGTGTGTATGTGTGTGCATACACGTCTATGGTTGTATTTTACTCTTGTGTTGTACATGTGATCTTTTGCTGCTTTGTCTGGTTGTAAACTGAATATATTGAGATTTAAACTGTTGGTTGAATAAAACGAAACTGAACCTTTGACATTTTACAAACAATGAATCAAATAATCATCAAGCATGATTAAAAATGACTGTCACACAAACTCCCCAAGCTAAACACAACAAAACAAAATAAGAAGCAGAGACAAAAAACTCCCCCCATACTGACCATACTGTAAATCTCCCCTCATGTTAAACTCTGCACCTGTGGCCCCCAGCGGCTCCTGATTCGAGGGCCACAATAAACATGTCAGTCCACCTTGCCTCCCCCACCGCCCCCCCCATAAATAAACATAAAACACAGGAGCAGTGCATGCTGGGAGGAGCCAGGGGTCATTACGGTGTGTGTGAGTGTTATCACCAGCAGGGGACTGGAGCAGGCCGAGCTGCAGAGTTTATCATTTTTATTCAGACACTTTTCTCCTGAGCAGAGACGCCACCGCTCAGATCACACTTCAGCTGGTTCTTCAAAGTCCGACTCAGTCCGACACTGTCTGTGGTGGGAGTGTCTCACCTCCTCTGTTATATTTTCATCTCATTTCACACACATTTATTTCTAAACTCTAGGAAAACTTCTCTGCAGATACAGATGATTTGCACATTTTCACTGGAAACGTTCACATTCAGCAGAATAAAAGTAATCACATTTTATTTCTACACAAACAAAAATGAAATAATATAAGATTGATAAGGATAATGGAGATCTATATATATTTAAATAAAATATAGAATAGATGAAGTGTAGGTTTGAGAAATTTAGAGACAAGTTTGTGATACAAATTTAACAAAACAAAGGAGAATACTTGTGTTTACTATAATAATTAGAAGCAGTATGAATGTGATATTTCTATATTTAGATTTAATAACTGTATATTTATTGACAGGACTGGCGTCAGTGATTGGCTCTGTTGTGTCGGCTCTTTTTTCTTTTTACTCTGTTGTTTTTATTTCACTGTAACCTTTAACTAAACCAGCTGTAAACCCTGAGGCTTCCCAGTGTCCCGACAAAATAAAGGTTGGAAATGTGAGAAAATCGTCTCTGTGGATTCAGGAAACAGGAAGTATTCTGACTAATGTAACAAATAAAAGCCTGTTTCAAAATAAAGGTCTGCTTCTCTGCACTTCTCTATCTTTCCATCCATCCCTCCCCCCTCATGTCTTCACTCCCACATTTATATTCCTCCTGTGGTCGTATCTCTCCTCCCTCCATCGCTCATCTTTTCTCCCCATCCTCACATTTATATTTTCTCTCTCTATTCTCCTTCCTTCATTCATCCTGTCTTCTTTTCTTTCATCCTCCATCCCTCCTCTCAATCACTTCTTCTCTTTCTCTGATCTTATGTTTTTATTTTTGTCCATTTCTCATATCCACACTTCTCCGTCCTTTCCAACATTCTTTCTCTCCCTTATTTTTATTTTTCTTGTCTTCTTCCGTTCCTTCTTTCTTCTTCTGTCCATCCTCACATTGAGATTTTTCCTCTCCCTCCTTCCTTCTTGACACATTTTCACATTTTTCTGTCTTTAGATTTTTCTCTCCTAATCTCTCTGTTCCTTCATATAATCCATCCTCCCATCTCTCCTTCTTCCTCTTCCTCTTACAAATCAATTTGTTCTTCCTCATATTTTTCTCCTCTGCTTCTTCTGGTTTTATTTTCACATTTCCTACCTGTCCCTCCATCCCTCCATTCTTTGATCTCTCCCTTTTTTCTACACATCTTCTCTCATCTTTCTCTTCTTTTCATAGTTTTCTATTTAACTTCCCTCCATCCTTTTCTCCCTTTCCTACTGGCTTCCTCTCCTCTCTGCTCTGTTTCCTCATCTCTCCATCATTACATTTATATTAATCCATTCTCTCTTTACGTTTCTTTTTACTCCTCCCATCGCTTCTTTTCTCCTCCTCCTCACGTCCTCACTCTTTTCCTCCTTCCTCCCTCCTCTCTGCATCCTCACATATATTTTTTCCTTCCTTCCTCCTCATTCATTTAGATTTTTTATTCCTCCCCCTTTCTCCATCGTCTTCTCACGTTTTTATTTTTTCCACATTTCTCTGCATTCCCTCCCTGCTCTCTCCTCCTCCTCTCTCCATCCCTCCTGCCTCCTCCTTCATCCTCTTATGTTTTCATTTTTTGTACATTTCTCCCTATCCTCCCGGCCCTCCCTCCCTCCCTCCTCTCCCTCCTCACATTTATATTTTTCCACTCTCCCTCCCTCGCTCTTCACAAACATGCCTGTAACCATGCCCTTTCCCTCTTCAAACTAATTACCTCGGCTACCTTGTACCCGCCGCCCCGCGGGACTCCAACAACTGTCAGACCAGTATTATTTTTGAAATTTAAACAATCATCTTACGTGCACTGCTGCTAAGATCCTGGCCTTTTCGGCAGCTTCGACCTTCAGTAATTAATACCCCAGGGCCCATTATTGGCAAAGCCTTTATCCTCTGGGCCAAGAAGCCTCTAACCCGCTAATTACGGCCAAGCAGCTAATCTTCCAGCCGGCTGATTGACAGCTACACCTATTCTACTAATTGCCTGTTGCAGACAACACCTGGTGAACCGCAGCGTCGGGGGAGAGCGCCGGGCTCCGACAACGCCTATGGGTCCTGGGGGAGGCCAAACAAGTGAGGGGAGGCTCTGAGAGTGTGAGAGAGTGAGGGCTTTGGATTGTGTTTGTGTGCAGGGGAGGGTGTTTGTGCGATGGAGAGGAAGCTGTTTAGTTCGTGTTTGTGTCTTTTAATCGTACACATGGAGGGATTTGGGAACGTGAACGTGCGTGAGAGCAGCATGTTTCATAAAACACATGAAAACAATAAATCAGCATGTCCATTACTGTCTCTGCGTGGACACCAGAGTCCACTGATAGGGGTTTGTTATAACACACATAACACACCTGTTAGTGTCTGTGCATGGGAGTCCATTTTAGTCTTTGTGTGGACATCTCCGAGACCATCTGAGACTTAGAAGTCCTTTACTCGGTCTATGTGGACTCTATGTGGTCCCTATTGTTTCTTTGTGATCTTTGTGAGTTCTAGGACTACTCTAGCATCTCCACAACTCTAAGTCCATAATTGAGTCCCTGTGGAGTGTGGACATGTAGCAATATTGTCTCTATATGGACACTCAAGCCTCTGTGCGGACACCTGGGAGTCCACCTCTTAAGCATCTACATGGACATTTGAGGTATGTAGACCCTTAGAGGTCTCTGTGTATGTGGAAGTCCATTGAACAATCGGAGCCCAATATTGTCTACATGGACAACGCTGGGTGCTTTGGTCCTTTGGGATTATGTCAGGCTTAGGTTGAGTTTGTGGAAACTACCCTTAACCCTGGATGTCCACTGGATTTTTGGGAATCCATTGTTGAACATGTAATCACCCTAAGAGCATAGAAACCAGTGGGTGTGTATCTGTTTAGATCATACGTCCATCAGTCCATTTTTACCTTTTTGTGGACACCTCAAAGTACATTAATAACTCCTTGTCTCTATGTGGGCACATGATCCCCAAAATCCACCTGGAAGTCCATTTTGTCTCTACAGGTGTCCTAGATGTACATACATTTCGTTACTGTATATACTTTAGATTGATGCAACACATTGAAGCTGTCAGGGTCAGGACGAGGTTGTAGAAACCTAACCCTGACAATGACACCCCATGTGGACTGACGTCCCAGCCTGCACATATTCAGACACGTCACTGTAGCTGAAGGTCATTGGCTTCTTTATGATCCATCATTTCATCAATATTCTTTGAGACACACTTCATTGCCAGACACATCTCGTATCTGTGGACACTTTGAAATAAAGTTCTGGGCTTTGAACTACAGACCCCAAAGCTTTGTACAGGCGAGATAAAGGTTGGTCTCTTATCTTGTGACAATAAAAGATGCTAAGAAGTTATTTATCATTGTGTTTGTGCTAATTTTACAGTAAAGGTCAGCGTGGCCTGTGTGCTCCTCACTCCTGGTACTTCGTTGTACTACACAGAGTTTTTAATCGGCGCGTGGCGAGCTGGGGTTTGCAGAATAAGTCGGAGTGATATCTGAGAGTCTGACAGCAGCAGACGAGGAGGGCAGTGATGTCTGAAGGCAGTTGGGGGGTTTGGGACTCGCTGTCAGTCTGCTTCCGCCTGACAGGCTGGCGAGGGGAAAAGGCCAGAGCTCTGAGGCTCAGCGTGGGGCCGCAGGCATGAGGAGGACGCCGCCCGCCCACCACGATGAGAGGTCGCCTCCCGGTCCGACGGGACACACTGCGCCACCGTGTTGTGCAAATGTAACCCGTCACCCCCACGGCTCCTGACCTCAGACTGGCAGCGCCCGGCGAGCAGGCCGATCGATTGATCTAAATAACATTATGACGTGATTAACATAAACGGCCTGTGGAGGGGCCCAGTCGGCCCCGACAGACCGGACCTCACAGCAGGCAGAGGCACGGCGGAGAGACGCCACGGATCAGAGAGTCAGAAAATCCATCTGGAGAGACGCTCTGCTGCAGCCAAATGTGGATATGCAGATTATTCCACATCCAGTCAGAGAGGAAGCAACAGAAAAACCCCAGATTTACTCACCAGAACGTTGGAGGAGCTTCAGTCTTTAAATGTTTAGTGGTGGGTCTGAAATGTCTGAACGACTTTCCAAAGTTTCTTGGAAAAACATTTGTCTACAGCAAACAAATAATTCCACATGTGACATTGACTCATCAGCTCTGATACTTCCTGAGGGACTATGGATAATAATTACAGAGAAAACAGATCCAGTGTTTGGTTCTTCATGTTAAAATGATAAACTTTTAAAATATATGAGGAGAGAAGTTTCCAATAACTGGTGATTGAATATCTGTCCACAATTCATATATAAATTACACATCCATGAAGGGATTTCCTCAGATTTATCCTGGGAAAACATTTTGATTTGATGCAAAATTGTAAGAGGAGCATTTTTATTTCCTTGAGAAATGTGATCCATTTAAAATAATTTGTTTAGATTTCAGTAAATCCTGAATCTTTTTCTAAACATACAGAAAGAAGAGAGTCTAAGAGCAACTGCACAACTCACCTAAAATCTACAATAACATTTCCAATTGGACAGTAAACAGTGAAATAGTTTTCCAGGAAGCTTCTACTGTCAGACTTTGTACAACAGACTGCCCTGTGATTGGGTGGTTGTAGGTGAAATGCACCCTGGGAGTTGTAGTTAATTTCTCTCCCCCAGTTTTTTTTGTGTCCACAGGTTTTTTGCAGCTTTTTATTAAAAGAAGGTAGTTTCCAACACAGCTGATCATATTTAGTTCTGATAGTTCAGAAGAGTTTACCCAAATATGTGTGTGTGTGTGTGTGTGTGTGTGTGTGCGGGGTTCCTGACCACTGGGCTGCAGAGTGTGTCGGAGGCAGCAGCTCATTTATCACTGTGGTTGTGTTGAGATGATTAATCTACTGTTGGAGACTCACAGCTGTGAGCAGAGACCCAGGGGGCGCTGTGGAGCTGCTGCTGTTTGGGGTTTGGGGGGTTTGGTGGGGTTTTGGATGGGGGGGTCAGAGTGTGTGCTGACTGCTTGCTTAATGTATGTTGCTGTGCATGTATGTGTGTGGGATGTGTGTGTAAGGTATGTACAGTTAGTGTGTAAGCATGACCATATGTTTCTGGGAAGTGTGTGTGTAGATGTGTGTGTGTGCATCATTTTAGAACAATGGCTTCATCGTGAGGACGTTTCTACAGCGATAAGTTTAAATCAAAGATTAAAATCAAGGAATCACAAATATGGTGAAGTGATCAGCCTCACAGCAGCAGGTTGTGGGTCTGAACCCAGGTGGACCCGGGGCCTTTCTGTGTGGAGTCTGCATGTTGTCCCTGTGTCTGTGTGGGTTTTCTCCTCCCACAGTCCAAACACATGCAGGTCAGGATTAGGGTCTGAACCCAGGTGGACCCGGGGCCTTTCTGTGTGGAGTCTGCATGTTGTCCCTGTGTCTGTGTGGGTTTTCTCCTCCCACAGTCCAAACACATGCAGGTCAGGATTAGGGTCTGAACCCAGGTGGACCCGGGGCCTTTCTGTGTGGAGTCTGCATGTTGTCCCTGTGTCTGTGTGGGTTTTCTCCTCCCACAGTCCAAACACATGCAGGTCAGGATTAGGGTCTGAACCCAGGTGGACCAGGGGCCTTTCTGTGTGGAGTCTGCATGTTGTCCCTGTGTCTGTGTGGGTTTTCTCCTCCCACAGTCCAAACACATCCAGGTCAGGTTGGTGTAGTCATGTACACAACAGGTGAAAGAGTTAAACAGATACAGTCAATATAATGACTATATATCATCACTCTTCACCAATCAATAATCAATAAATGTGAAGTTTCCTGTGAAGCTGTGATAAATCACACATGCTCTGTAAACGCAGCCCACGTTCCAACAAGTTGACCTGAGACCTGCAGCAGGACTCCACCAGACCGGATCTGGACTCAGTGTGGTTGGTAGAAACCGTGTGGGCTCAGATAGACTTCGTGTTCTGTCTTTTATGGAAAATGTGTGTGTGTGTGTGTGTGTGTGTGTGTGTGTGTGTGTGTGTGTGTGTGTGTGTGTGTGTGTGTGTGTGTGTGTGTGTGTGTGTGTGTGTGTGTGTGTGTGTGTGTGTGTGTGTGTGTGTGTGTGCTGGTATTACTCCCCCCACTGGCTTTGGTCTCAAACACACACCTCCTGTTCTGTGGCAGTAAATGAAGCAAATGGTGCAGAAAAGCACTGAAGGAAGGAAGCAACAGTTCAGTGGCATCACATGTTTCCTCCTCCTCTCTGAACACAGATCGTGGACTCTGAGGAGTCCTGGACCCTGCGTCAGCTCCCGGGTCGACTTTATGTTTGGTTAAATGACACTCGAGGTTCCTCCGTGTGGATTATCTGCAGCTCTGCTTTGTTTGTTTCCAGTGTTGACATTTTGTGGGGAAAAGTCTTCAGTGAAGTGTCAGTGCTGGACTCTGTCTCTGTGGACTCTGAGGCAGTATTTTCTCAGTATTTCAGTCAAACACAAAGCAAAAGAGGAGAATCACTTTCATATTATTAATCTTTTTCATGAGCCAGTATTGCGGCATTTTCCATTTTCCATCACTGATAGACAACAACTGAAGTCTGACAGTTCCTGTCCACCTGGGGGGCCCTTCAGGATTTAAGAGAAGATCTTGTGTCACTGTGATTTTACACAAAGCAGATTTTTGTGAAGGAAGGGTTTAACTTGTAAACCCTTTCATATATTTTGTTAGTTTGTATTTACAACCCAGACTCAAGTGGACCCAAAACATGCAAAAATACAAACTAAAGTAAATATTTTCTGATGTTGGATGAAGTTACTGCTGAACCTCAGCCCAGTTTGAGCTCTAGGTTTGGTCTCCACCACCTCCTAGATCCATCAGAACGGCCAGATCAGAATCCATGTGGTTGTTTTAACACATATCGCCTGTCATCATCATTCAGTGTGGGAAACATCAACATGGATGAGGGGGGGCAGTGGAGAGACCAGAACGCCTCACATTGGTTGGACATTTATAGAGACGCTTCTGATGGAGACAAACTGGAAGGAACATATGGGAACCCAGCAGCTTTGGAAAAAACTGTGCGATTTGACCGTCGCACAGAAGCTGAATGACTTGAAGCGGGAGGAGAGGGGAGGGAGAGGAGTGAGGCATTGTGGGAAAGTATGTGAGGAAATCACAGGGGCCGAAAGGCACACAGAGCTGAAATGTCAGGCCCCCAAAGAGGGGCCCCGTCTGACAAAATAAAACACAGAGAAGAGGAAAAAGAGAAACTCAGCTCCTCTTTCATGTAGAGACACAGAGGAAAATGTGAAACTCACACTGCAGCACAAACCAGTCACAGGTTATTCAAGTAGCTGCGCTCTTATTTTGGTAGTTTAACGTATTGACATCACTGTACACAGCCTAACTAACACACCTGCTGGATACCTGTAGTCTCTAACCGAACACAAAGATCCAGAGTACGTTTGAGGGGAAACTCACTCATAGTTTACATGTGAGTCTGTGAGGAGGGAGTTTCCATTTAGTGTGTTTGTGCTGCAACACATGCCTGCATGTTTCTGAGCTGCAGGAATAAAATGAGAAGAAACAGAGTGTGCAGTTCTCATGGACCAAGACTCCAGCTGTGGCCCGATGCTCTGACAGTCAATAAAACATCATAGAGCTGAATCAACAGCTCCACGACAGAGGCAGGTATTTTTTTAGCGAAGCTGCTCCTGGAAAGAGACAAAATGATGAAACTCATTTTAACGTCTGATCGTGTCCTGGCCTCTGTCTGACCGTGTGTCCCCGCTCGTCGACTGTCAGGCTCACAGCCTAATGACACAGAGCCAGACTTAATGCGCCCACCAGCACGGTGATTATCACCTCTGTAATCCTACAGTTCATTAGTCTCCCCCTCTTCATAATTAAGTTGGAGAAGTGCTGGGCTCCAGGGATCCTCCTGCTCACTAATGCACACATTAACGTCAGTCCTCTGCCGGACTCTGCAGTAAAGGTGTGTCCTGGACTGGTGCTACCTCTGGTCCTGTGGAGGGACGCTATTGGACTGGGGGGACGGCGTCTTGTTAGCGCTGGTTTTATTGATCAGAGTCGACCCAGTTGCGGTTAATGAGCAGTCAGGTTGCCTGATTGAACTTTATGTTGCCGAAGGGGAACAGCTGTGGGAGCGTTGTTTAAACGTTCCCTGATGTTTACAGAGATGCAGCAGCAGCTCTTTGAATCTGGCTTCAGCTGGCGTCAATACAGCTCGCTGCTTCTGAGGAGGAGTCCAGGAAACTGACTAAAAGTATGGACGTGTACACTTTCAATTATTTCTGTACACGTGGAATTCATGCTCATGCAGAGTGGGCTTCTTTTGGTTTTACAGGAATGTGAGGGACACGTTTTTAGACTGTCCTCCTGGAAAACGGGTCCATGAGATGTTAGTCACCTGTTATAATTAGGAGACTTATGGAAGTTATAACTACTGGGTGCTACTGGGTGCTACTGGGTCAGAAAACCTCCGTGTGTTTGTGGTGGTAACTGTGGTTAAATAATATTCATGTTCCTCAGGATCTGAGATAGTTTTAGTTTAATGCAAAGGACAGCCTGTAAACAAAACCATGGAAAGTCCACATGATCATTATAATCTGAGGTTTGAGCAGCGACTTTGACCTCAGGTTTCTACAGGTTTGCTGCAAAGATACAAAGACATAAACAGGCTGGAGACAGTTCCAGATTAAAGCTTCAGGAAAAACATGAAAATTAATTCCAATTATTAGCTTTTATGAATCAACAGAGGGGTCTGAGTGGGAGGAGGTCCATGTCTGGTCCCGCATGTGGTGCAGTCTGTGCTGGACTGTGCTGGAATCTGTAAACATTATGAGAAGAGCCGACTCGTGCTGCCTCTGTGGGCTCCCTGCTTCATGCATAATGCAGGCCCAGAGTTTGACCGCTGGCCTGCAGCTGACTGGCCGATCGGGGTTAAGGTGGGGGCATGTGTGGGGGGGGGGTCAAACCGTCTATATCCAGCAGCCTGGATGACTGACTGACACCTGGACCCCCCAAACCACAACAGAGTGGGATCGATGCGGCCGGATCGAGGTGCTGCAGGATTATCTGTGTTTTCACTTTCTTTGTTCACATGAGGATGAAGATGAAATCTCCGATCTGTTTGTTTGTTTGTTTCTCTTATTTATTCCGCATCCAAACACACAAACAGCACTCACAGCGCCCCCCTGAGGCTGCGGCTCTCACTGCATCATCAACATGAACAAACATGATTTACCTGCTCTGAAGGAAAGACAGGAAGTCGGGTCCCGTCACAGGAACTTTGACCGTCAGTGGCACAAACACAATCACAATCATTCAACAATAATCTTTAAAAATGCAGAAAATCTGAAAAAAAAATGCAATGAGACAAAACCTAGAAACCATATTTAGGGTTTGGTCAGAGCTCGGGGTAAGTTTAAATAGGAATTTCTTTAAGCTAATCATTTTTAGCTGCCTGATTAGAATAAACCTATACAGTTTTTCTTGAATCAGACTTCAGGTTATGTTCCTCATGTTACAATTTGTTTCTGAAAATGTGCTGAAATTCTGTTGAATATTAAAAATAATATATTTAAGTTTATGTGTTGATTATATTTGTAAGTTTAATCTGAATTTATAAAAAGAATAAATTGGAAACAGTGAAGTATAAGGTCTTAATGGTTTTCTAGAATTAAGTCTGAATACTCAAGTTGTTTGTGTTTTCAGTTTTACCGGGGAAGCTGTGACCTGATGGGTGGATGGAGACATGAAGGAAAGTAGAAACAGATTAAAAGCTTTTGTGTCTGTTCAGAGGCGTCAGGACGAAACATTTCCCTGTTTAACTCTCTCGTCTTTGCTTTGAAACCGAGAGCTGAGGATCAGAGGCCAATTCTGACATTTCTGTCTTTTTTCCATTTTTAATGGAGACATGATCCATGATTTATTCAAATGACAAACTCTCCTTTCTCTCCTGTTCTAATGTCAGATTACTTTACTGGTCGTTCTGCTCTTGATAAACGGCTGAGACGGCTGTAAAAAATAGATCAAACCACTGGGATGAGAACGAGGAGGAGGAGGAGGAGGAGGAGGAAGGCGCAGAGAGGCCGTTAAATCATTTCCCTCCGCCGCCCGACAGGCCTCGGAAAATGCCACCCATTATTGGTGTGCCGTGGTTAATCAAAGCTTCAGAGTGATTAGAGAGCAGCAGCAGCTCCTTCCTCCTCCACCTTAATAAGCCATTATCAGAAATATGGAGCACTTCAGCACTTCGCCCGCTCACAGCTCAAACTGCCTTATTACCGCTCAAACATGAAATCACGCTCTTTTCTCCCACAGCAGACAGCCGCTGTTCACACAGTTGTTTTAATAAATGACCAGACGGACCTGAATGGGTTCAGTCGAGACGACAGCAAGGTGAAATTTGACATTTGCATGAATAATTTCAGGGCATCGGGTAAAACCTTTTATTGTGAAAATATCAACTGTGTAAAAAATAAGAAAAACATTGATGAACATGAAGATGAAGATGAAAAAAAATAAGAGATGTTGCTGTTTGTCTGAAAATTATAATATCAATATCTATTGTTATTTCACCCAACCATCCCAACCTTTCCCAGGCGTCTCCAAATACATCAGGCTTGTTTTTTGTTTTTTTTTGTATTTCAAGTAGGGTTCAGCAATTTTTCATAGATTTTATCAAACCATCAGGAGGAAACAGGTCATTTGCTGGGGACTATTTTCAGTGGCGGATGAATCCACCTTTGGCCTCCAGTGATTGTTACTTGCAGCAGGAGTCAGTGTGTGTGTTGGTGCTGATGCAGAAACATGTCCTGATGTGGTTTAATTAGAAACAAACAGAAGCTGCTCTGGGCTGGAGGAGTATTTTGTGTACTGGTACTGCAGTAGAGGTTTCCTCCTGCAGATGCTCAGGGTGGATTACACAGAGCTGAGCTGCAGATTTATTTGATTCCTCTCTCCTCTGGTTGTCAGCAGCAGCCTGACAGCAGAGTTTTTCGCTCATGGCTAAAACACTGAAGTTCATCCCATCACGCTCATCTAATTGCCATCGAGGGGAAACCGAGGGCCGACTCTCTCATCTCTGACAGGCCGCTGCCCATGATAATGACAGGCACATTTCTACTCTCTGAGCTTCCATAACAAGGCTCTTCAAGGCCGCTGCAGTGATGGAGCACGGAGTTTTTCAAAATAAAATGCAGCGAAATCAACAGGAGACATTAATGTGTCCAGACTGAATCTGGATTTTCAGTCACATTAACAGTGTTGGAGGGAGGCGACAGTGATGCACAGTTACACAGCTCAGGATGGATTATCATGATATTTGCTTTAGACACTTCCCCTCAGGATGAGTCGAAAATTAACTCCAAACCTCCCCTTATTCTGCAAGTCACTGGGATGAGTGGAGGGGTCCACCACTTCCTTTAGGGTCCCCAGGAGCAACTCGGTCTCCAGAACCCTATGTTTATATTGTAAGGAACTGCTTCTGTACTTCCTCTCTGCAATTGAATGTTTTCGTGATGGTGTCTGGTATTTTACTTTGAAATTCATTTTGTTTGGCTTGATTGTCCTGAGGGGAAACGTGTTACACACTTTGTCATAAAACACATAACAAACACATAGTACACAAGCCTCCATACACAACCAGGTGACCAGGAGACAAACGACCAGGCGACTAGGAGACAAGCGACCAGGACAGGAAGGACCAGGTGACAAGCGACCAGGTCACCAGGAGACAAATAACCAGGTGACCAGGAGACAAACGACCAGGTGACTAAGAGACAAGCGACCAGGACAGGAAGGACCAGGTGACAAGCGACCAGGTCACCAGGAGACAAATAACCAGGTGACCGGGAGACAAGAGACCAGGCGACTAGGAGACAAGCAACCAGGACAGGAAGGACCTGGAGAGAAACGACCAGGTGACCAGGAGACAAACGACCAGGCGACTAGGAGACAAGCGACCAGGGCAGAAAGGACCAGGTGAGAAATGACCAGGTGACCAGGAGACAAACGACCAGGCGACTAGGAGACAAGCGACCAGGACAGGAAGGACCAGGAGAGAAACGACCAGGTCACCAGGAGACAAGCAACCAGGACAGGAAGGACCAGGTGACAAGCGGCAAGGTCACCAGGAGACAAATAACCAGGTGACCGGGACACAAGAGACCAGGTGACCAGGACAGGAAGGACCAGGTGGGAGGAGCTGTTGAATCTGCAGCATCTGATTGGAGAAGACTGGCCATTACACACAATGTGTTTACCTACAGTAAATCACATACAAACACAGAATATGGAAAGAGAGCTCCACACACGTTTGAGCTTAAAGCAGCACAAACCATCCTCTCTGTTTCTCACACGTATTTTACGCTGTGGGCATCTGTTCCAACAAACAACCATCCGGCCTTGGACTCCTGTTTGTTGTAATCATAGGAATCCTTACTGCTTTCTTGGCCTTGTCTCTGAAAATTCCCAGAAAAATGACAGAGGAAGTGACCTTGAGCAGAGCGAAGGGATTTCAGCTCTGTGGAGATGGTGAGGCTCCTAACATCCAACACGTTGTACATTATTTAGCTCCGAGCTGAGGGAGCTGCTGCCAGAAAACAGTCCAGTGCCAGCAACTTCAGCCCTGCTGGGGGAAACCATTGTAATAATGAGAAAGTGCCATGACTCCAAGACAGAGGCAAACATGAAATCTCTTTGATAAGGATTTAAATGAACATGTGGCTCCTTTTGAACATCATTAGATTTCTGTCTCTTTTTGAGTCTGTATATAAACTCAGGTTTTCACTGAAGCCTGGATGAGTCCAAGTCTGTGCTGTTTACGCAGATCACACTGGTTTGACTGGTACATGTCACCAACATGCACCTGTTATTCTGATCTAATGAACCGAGCAGACACTTTACCTTTAACTGCTGTTTGTTTCGTTTTTATAGTTTATGTTTGATGTGAAATATTTCCTTCACAATAAAAGCCTTCTAGAGGCTTACAGGGAACAAAGTCTCCTGTTCTTATGAGGCTTATTTTGAAACAAGAGCAAACACTCAGTGTGTTGAAGTGGAGCGACTGTTATAGCTCGACCAGGTCTTCGTAAACAGCTTGTCAGAACTGGGCCTTTTTCTGGTTACATTCCATTTAGGGCCATTTCAATCAGACCATCATGTCTACAAGTATTTTAAAAGTCCAGATTAGCCGGACTAAGACAGCGCCAGGTGAACAAACTGACAGTGAAGCTACCAGCTCCTGATATGACTTGTTCTGTCTTTTTACCTGAGCATGTTATTTTTGACTCTAATTACTTGAGTGTTGTGTTGTTATTGTGTTTCCTGAGTTTAAAAAAAGAATAAAAATAGTTTTGGTGCTTTTATTTAAGGCTGAATGTGAGAGTGGAAAAACAGAAAAACATCGTCATAAAAGATACAGAACACCTCTGGAAAAAGAGTCTAATTAGTTATTAACGACGCTGTAGTTTTACCTGAAATGAACATGGGAAGAAGAAGAATTGATCGAAGCCTGAGAGCAGCAATGTCCTTGAAATTCATCGGAGGACGTCAGACCGACTGCAGCCTCACGTTCAAACTGTTTTTTTGTTTCTCCTCCTCAGTTATCGATCAGCAGCTGAAAACTGACAATCAGTCGGATCCCAGCAGGCCGAGGGCAGATTTCAGAGGAAACAACCTTGGAGATGCTCTGACGTTTATTTATTTATCACATCACTTCCAGCTCATGCGCTGCTCGTCTTCTGCTTCTTTAACATCTCCTGGGTAAAATCAGATCCTGAGAAACTGACAGACGTGTGCAGAGATGATGATGATGGAGCAGCATCAGCAGACGACCACAGAAGGCAAACATATCTAAAAAATACACTTTTCAGGTGGAGGTTTGGTTGCAGGTTTGTGCTGCAGACTCCAGCTAATCTCTGAATAATCTCTGAAGAACTTTAGGTTTTAAGTCTGAGGCAAAATAAAATTTCCTTGTTTGTTTTTTGGAAAGCTGAAACACAGCAGGTGATTTAACATCATACGAGACATTTAACAGTCAAACCTGTGCAAAAATTAAATAAAATTATTGTTTTCCTGCACATTTTTTATTTCCCAGGGTTTTCTCTGGAGTCATGATTCTTTAAAAGCTACTTATTGCATTTCCTGTAGATACAGTATATATCCAGATATAGTGGTCTCATTATAGATGGGTAGACGATAGTTTCATATTCACTGTAATTCCCAGAGAGGAGAAGAACCATAAAACACTAAACTATTCCTTTAAAAGCACTATGGACATGCATGTGGACCTGTTTTTGTCCTGGATTTTGTCTCTCAGGCTAAGTCTGCCTTGTGTTGGACCTTGAGCATGTTTCTTTTTTAAAAACTAAAAGAATACTCATTTTTATTCGTGTTTTTATTGACAGGTATAAGATGCTAAACTAACTTCAGGACTCCAACAAGGAAACAGGATCCATGCATCAGTGAATTTTTGAAGCATTACAGGGTTAATTTCCCTGCAGATACTTTGTTATTTGACTTTTTAAAGTTATTTATTACAAAGATAATTAAGTTTAAAAAAAGTTCTTATAATTTAATCCTGGACTTGTCAAACTATTTTACAAAGTAAATACACAGTCGCTTAATTGGATCTGGCAAATTCTGTCCATGATGGATTTCATCATGAACCAAAAAAAATAAAAGATTCACTTCTGACACGAAGCTGAGAGGAAACAGACTGTCGGAGCTTTTTATTAATCATCTACCTCTAATTTAGGAGAGCAGGCTGTCGTTAAAACGCTGAGACTCTCGTCCTGTATGAGCTTTTTTCATGACACAATTCATCTTTTTGGCTGCTTTAAGCCTCCAATTTGTAATGAGTTATTGGGCTGTTCCCCAATATTCCCCTGTGATTGAGCAGGAAGTATTCGGGACATGATTTATAGATGTTAATTGTGGTGTTCAAACATTCACAACGGAGTACAGGAGGAGGAGAAGTGAGGTGCACATCTGGAGAAGTCATCACGACTCAAGCCAACTTTCTGCTCCTGGGAGGGAAGTAAAAGCAGAGCTGAATGTGAACTAAGCTGCACCCTGGAGAGTACAAAATATTTTCCCCTGTCAGCTCGGCCCCGGGCCCCTCAGCTCGACTCCGGGCTCCTCGAGTCCCAAAGGTGCCGACCTCTGCCGAACCCTGGGCCACATCGTACCGGGCTCTGCAGGAGCTGCAAGGGGTCTCAGCCCAAACAAGTCGTATTTGTATTTGATATTGAAGCAGCGTGCGGCGGCTCATCCATCACTGCGAGCAGAAACATTTCAGGGCTCAGGGAGGGCGAGGATGGGAAAACAGTATGTGCCTCTTCCGAGCCCACCTGCAGGTTTGGGGGAAGATCCCGTCCGTCGTTCTTATCGAGCCAAAACTGAAGAGAAGTCCATGAAAATGAGCTGAAGAGCAATGGAACCCCCATCCCAGTCCCTCTGACTCCATCAGTGAGTCCATCCATAACCTCCCATGTTTTCCACACGGGGGGTGTCGGCAGCGGTTTTTAAACCACCTGCTGGGAAAAGGAGCAGGATCCAGTTTCAGAGTAAAACTCAGCATCTTCTGCAGGTGGTTTTAAGATTCTTCAGACTGTTTTGATAAAAGTCTTCAGCTCCATTAAGAAACATCTTCATTAAAGCTGAGCCTCTGCAGGTTTGGAGTCTAAGTGAAAACCCTAAACCTCGAGCTCTGTAATCACCTTAATGTCAAATCCAGATCCAAGAACTCCAGAAAAATACCTTTTCAGTCCTATGGGACCCTCTGAATTCACACACACCTTAGATATTTGCCAAATCCAGCTGAATCAATTTAAATTGTCATTAATAAATTCATCTAATTGTTTTTAAGGATGTTTTTAAAGTCACTCAAAGTTTGGAAAATAACGTGTTTTAATCTGAAAAAGTCCAAATTCAGGTGTTCACCCCCGATTTGTGGTTCATTTCTGCCAAAAGTATTTCATCAATGATGAATTATCACATGTTCTATCACTGAGCTGGAATAAGTTGGGGGATGTGGAATAACTCAGAGCTTCATGTTGTAAATACTGTGAAGGTATTTTATTGTGTGTATATTTGTGGACCTACACTCACTGAACGTTACCTGATAAAGACAAAGATGTTTCTGCTCAATAAATCATCTCCAGCCGTTGGTTCTGGGTCTGACTCTGTAGCAGATGAACTACAGAGAAGCTGAAGATTGCAGTTGTTTTTCAGATATAAAATCTGTAAAGGGGATTATGAGAACATTATAACTTATAATCAAATACTTCAAAGACTAAAGATTTTTAAGGTGTAAAACACAACAGTCATTTTATGGATTATTCAACCTGTGGGGAACATTTTTTCATTTCATTTAACACAAACAAAACACTGGACGACCAACCTGCCTGTCACTTCCTGCACTCCCAGTGCGAGCCAAGAATCTCCCACAAGGTATTGTGGGAAGACGTGTTCCCGCTCTGTGTTTGCAGCTACAGCTAGCGAGCTACAAGTGACGCCATGTGGCCACATTTCAGCTGGACAGATCGGTTTTGTTTATTATTGGGGGATTTGTTATTTTCCTGAATGTATATATATTTATTACGCTAACACTTGCTAAGTTACATCTAAATGAGCCTTGGCAGCTGCTCCTCTTCACGGGTCTCCTCGTCAGGCGGTGCACGCTGTTATAGGTTATGGAGAGAAGTCACAACCATTTCTTCGATTGTCTACTTTCAAATTCAAGCTTCCTCTTGCAGATTTTTCCAAGATCGATCGCCAACTCCACCTTTGATACGACGGTTTGTGTTGTTGGGTTCAGATCATCAATACAAATACCCAGAAAAAGGAATCTGATAAAAACGAATTCGACAAGTGCGAATTCATCAGATGGAGATTTGTACGTTTCCTGGCGGAGGTTCATGTGTCCAGTTGATCAGATTAAACTCAGTGTTTGATCTTCAGCTCTAAACTCTGGGTTACATGTGAATTTGCATAAACTCACACATGTTAGAGAGTGTGGCAGAGGGGTCCCCCCGCCCCAAAGCATTGTGGGAAGGCTGGAGAATGATAAATGTATGACCCCCCCTCCCCACACACACACACACATCACAACCTCTTTCAGCTTAGATGAAATGAAGCTCCTTAAAGGTTCTTGTTGAAATTAGGCTCTTTTCTTAATTTTTTAATGCCCCCCCCACCCCCAGGTGGTCTCACTCAGGTTAGTTCTCCCCCGTCATCTCTCTCCTCTTTCTTTCCTCTCGACATCTTTTAAGTTGTGGAGCAGAACAGATGGCAGAGCATGTAGCTGACCTAAAATACATCTCTCCTCTGGGAGATGTTTCCAGCTCTCAATATGGCCGCTCTTCCTCCTATAAGAGACGCAGAGGATTGAATTGGAGATGGCGCCTGGGCAGGCAGGGGGAGGAGGAGGTGATGTGATCGGCGTCATGAGGCCGAGCAGCAGAGATGAACCTAACCTGAAGCAGAACTGACATTTCACAGCGAACAGAGTTTTTCTCCTCAGAATTATAAATATCATACCAGGTGATCGCAGCGTTTGGCAGGGATTTATTTCTTGGCTCGGTGCTGCAGCTTCTCTTCCCGTCCACATTCCCAAAGGGAGGGGGGGGGGGGTTCCCGACACAAAGCCAGCACTGCTGTTTTATTTTCTCTCTATACTGTCTATTACATATGGAGCCACAGCATTAAAATAAAATATGATATGTGGGAACAGAGCAGGGCTGTGTTTCTGAGGCCCAACACACACTTGAGTTACATAATGGGAACGTTTTTACTTAGAAATTAGATTTTAACATTGATGTGCGTGTTTTTATTCAGGTCCTCTTGTTCACAGCTGCAGCTTCTTCCACAGACACCGAGGGCCTGTGGTTGGGAATCTTTCTGGGAATCCCAAGTGCTAATGAACAGAGGTGGGGCAGTTTCACTGTGTAGTTTCGAGTTCAGTCATGTTTTCTCTGAACAGTGTCTCTGAATAAGATCATGGAGTCCCAGCACACAACAAAAGCACTTCAGGGCAGCTCAGGGCAGATAATAGTTAAAGGTAAAGAAGTTTCAAGTCTTTTTGGATTATTGCATATATCAGTCAAATACTGACCCTTCACGCTGACCACTGGTCCAATCCAGCAGGTGGCAACAGAAAACAAACTATTTCATGACTTAGTTCATTCATATTGAAATTGCTGTAATTGTCACAGAAGCTGTAGAGCAGCATTTTATTTTCTATACATTCACTTTTAAAATGAAGGAAATGTATATTGTGCATTTATGTGGAATATAAATCTTTAAATATGACTTATAGCTGCTGAATTGGTTGAATAATTAAATTTTTACACATAATTATTTAGTTTTAAATCTTGTGTTGGATGTTTTTCAACAAATAGTGATTTAAATAATTATTTACCACCTCACATTTTCCACATCTGCAGCATCATTGTTTCTGCAGAGTCCCCCAGAAACCACATCAGTGCGTTTGTGAGTCAGAAAAGTCACCTCTCTGCCGCCACCCTGAACCTGACCTCTGCCTCGCACCCTCTCCTGGTAACCAAACACAGGAAGGAGATAATGTCACCAAGATGTGTCGCAGACAAAGAGGACCAGTGAAGGGGATGGTGGGGAAGGTTGTTGGCCCGCTTTCAGGGTATTTCCCGTCACCTCTGTTTAAAGAAACAATCGATCACTGTGTGAATTTGAGGGGTGAGGCCGTAAGCAACGTGATTTGTGGCACAGACGACATCATTTGGCAGATGACACACTAATTATTCTCTGAGAGCGGACTGATGTGGGGATGATGCAAACTGCCTTTTGTTTAGTGTCAAACTGAAGGAATGTGTGGAGAAACATCGTTTGTATTGGCAGTAAATGAATGTCTGAGACCTCTCAGATCGCTGTGTCACTACATGTGTGTCAAAGATGTTCCATGAAGATGCTGTGAGCGTTTACTGAAGACGTTTTGCTAATTATTCAAAGCATACCTAGCTTAACCTCAGGAATACACTTAATCTGCGCAGCATGAGAGGTTAGCTTCAGCGTCATCTGTTAGCATTATGCTCCAGAACCCATTAGCTTCAGTCTATTAGCATGTTATCATAACCTATAACACATTAGCCTCAGTCTATTAGCATGTCATCATAACCTATAACACATTAGCTTCAGTCTATTAGCATGTCATCATAACCTATAACACATTAGCCTCAGTCTATTAGCATGTCATCATAACCTATAACACATTAGCTTCAGTCTATTAGCATGCCATCATAACCTATAACACATTAGCTCCAGTCTATTAGCATGTCATCATAACCTATAACACATTAGCTTCAGTCTATTAGCATGCCATCATAACCTATAACACATTAGCTTCAGTCTATTAGCATGTCATCATAACCTATAACACATTAGCTTCAGTCTATTAGCATGTCATCATAACCTATAACACATTAGCTTCAGTCTAGGGCATGTCATCATAACCTATAACACATTAGCCTCAGTCTATTAGCATGTCATCATAACCTATAACACATTAGCTTCAGTCTATTAGCATGCCATCATAACCTATAACACATTAGCTTCAGTCTATTAGCATGTCATCATAACCTATAACACATTAGCTTCAGTCTAGGGCATGTCATCATAACCTATAACACATTAGCTCCAGTCTATTGGCATGTCATCATAACCTATAACACATTAGCTTCAGTCTATTGGCATGTCATCATAACCTATAACACATTAGCCTCAGTCTATTAGCATGTCATCATAACCTATAACACATTAGCTTCAGTCTATTAGCATGTCATCATAACCTATAACACATTAGCTCCAGTCTATTGGCATGTCATCATAACCTATAACACATTAGCTTCAGTCTATTGGCATGTCATCATAACCTATAACACATTAGCCTCAGTCTATTAGCATGTCATCATAACCTATAACACATTAGCTTCAGTCTATTAGCATGTCATCATAACCTATAACACATTAGCTTCAGTCTATTAGCATGTCATCATAACCTATAACACATTAGCTCCAGTCTATTAGCATGTCATCATAACCTATAACACATTAGCCTCAGTCTATTGGCATGTCATCATAACCTATAACACATTAGCTCGTCTATTGGCATGTCATCATAACCTATAACACATTAGCCTCAGTCTATTGGCATGTCATCATAACCTATAACACATTAGCTCGTCTATTGGCATGTCATCATAACCTATAACACATTAGCTCCAGTCTATTAGCATGTCATCATAACCTATAACACATTAGCCTCAGTCTATTGGCATACCATCATAACCTATAACACATTAGCTCCAGTCTATTAGCATGTCATCATAACCTATAACACATTAGCCTCAGTCTATTAGCATGTCATCATAACCTATAACACATTAGCTTCAGTCTATTAGCATGCCATCATAACCTATAACACATTAGCTTCAGTCTATTAGCATGTCATCATAACCTATAACACATTAGCCTCAGTCTATTGGCATGTCATCATAACCTATAACACATTAGCCTCAGTCTATTGGCATGTCATCATAACCTATAACACATTAGCCTCAGTCTATTAGCATGCCATCATAACCTATAACACATTAGCTTCAGTCTATTAGCATGTCATCATAACCTATAACACATTAGCTTCAGTCTATTAGCATGTCATCATAACCTATAACACATTAGCTTCAGTCTATTAGCATGTCATCATAACCTATAACACATTAGCCTCAGTCTATTAGCATGTCATCATAACCTATAACACATTAGCTCCAGTCTATTAGCATGTCATCATAACCTATAACACATTAGCCTCAGTCTATTAGCATGTCATCATAACCTATAACACATTAGCTTCAGTCTATTAGCATGCCATCATAACCTATAACACATTAGCTTCAGTCTATTAGCATGTCATCATAACCTATAACACATTAGCTTCAGTCTATTAGCATGTCATCATAACCTATAACACATTAGCTTCAGTCTATTAGCATGTCATCATAACCTATAACACATTAGCTTCAGTCTATTAGCATGCCATCATAACCTATAACACATTAGCTCCAGTCTATTGGCATGTCATCATAACCTATAACACATTAGCTTCAGTCTATTGGCATGTCATCATAACCTATAACACATTAGCTCCAGTCTATTAGCATGCCATCATAACCTATAACACATTAGCTCCAGTCTATTGGCATGTCATCATAACCTGTAACACATTAGCTCGTCTATTGGCATGTCATCATAACCTATAACACATTAGCTTCAGTCTATTAGCATGTCATCATAACCTATAACACATTAGCCTCAGTCTATTAGCATGTCATCATAACCTATAACACATTAGCTTCAGTCTATTAGCATGCCATCATAACCTATAACACATTAGCTTCAGTCTATTAGCATGTCATCATAACCTATAACACATTAGCTTCAGTCTATTAGCATGTCATCATAACCTATAACACATTAGCTTCAGTCTATTAGCATGTCATCATAACCTATAACACATTAGCTTCAGTCTATTAGCATGTCATCATAACCTATAACACATTAGCTCCAGTCTATTAGCATGTCATCATAACCTATAACACATTAGCTTCAGTCTATTAGCATGTCATCATAACCTATAACACATTAGCTTCAGTCTATTAGCATGTCATCATAACCTATAACACATTAGCTTCAGTCTATTAGCATGTCATCATAACCTATAACACATTAGCTTCAGTCTATTAGCATTTTACTTTGCCCTATAACATGTTGTCATAGACTAAAACAAGAAATGAGAAGCTGCTTTTGTTTACTTCTTTCTTGTCATCATTCTTGTTTTGTGTCTCCTATTTTGAAGTGTTTCCTGTCTGGGTTCTGTTGCTGATTTATTTTGGTTTTACTTTGTCATTATTATCTCATTGATTTCACCTGTGTCTTGTTAGTTTGTCTGTATTTAGTATTTAAGCCTCAGTTTGATTGTTTTGTCGTATCCTATTCCTGGTCTCTTTGGTTTCTGGACTCTTTAATTTTTCCTGCTTCTTCTTTGTTAATGATTAAGTCTCTGCTCTGAGCTCCTGGTTTCCTGGGTGTGAGTCCTTGCTATATTAATATCCTGACATTTCTCAAATCAAGGACCTATTACTTCTTAAATTAGGCCTTTTCTGTTTTGAATGATTTCTGAATAATTGAAAACTCTTAGACGAGAATAAGAAAAATAAGAAAAAAATATTTTAAAATCATAGGTAGCAGGAAAAGCTGTGGCAGGATCTGCTCAGTTTTTAACTTGGTTTTGTAATTTGTTTTCTGAAATGCTGTCATGTATCCAACCATACAGTATCCATGAACGTGTTCGGTGATTTCTGTAATCACAGTGCACATGTTTCTGATATCAAAGATTGAGAAGAGAGCAACTGTGTTTTTTTTTATATATTCAAGAGTGTGAAGGACGAGTGTAATAAAGTTATTTCTTCTTATTTCTTTGATTAAAGCTCACAGGGGAACGATAACAGTTCCACTTTTCTCAGTTAATAAAACCTCCTGCATATTCTGAATGTTCTTTTAAGATGACGATAACTTCATTTTTAACAGCCTGCTGAAATTATTACATGACAATGCTGCTGCTAAGTCCAGTATGGAAAGTACTTCAAATTAGAAGTATATAAGGTAGTTAACATCAGCTACCCAGCAATATGGAAAGTACTTCAAATTAGAAGTATATAAGGTAGTTAACATCAGCTACCCAGCAATATGGAAAGTACTTCAAATTAGAAGTATATAAGGTAGTTAACATCAGCTACCCAGCAATATGGAAAGTACTTCAAATTAGAAGTATATAAGGTAGTTAACGTCAGCTACCCAGCGGTATATAAAGTACTTCAAATTAGAAGTATATAAGGTAGTTAACGTCAGCTACCCAGCAGTATGGAAAGTACTTCAAATTAGAAGTATATAAGGTAGTTAACGTCAGCTACCCAGCAATATGGAAAGTACTTCAAATTAGAAGTATATAAGGTAGTTAACATCAGCTACCCAGCAATATGGAAAGTACTTCAAATTAGAAGTATATAAGGTAGTTAACGTCAGCTACCCAGCAATATGGAAAGTACTTCAAATTAGAAGTATATAAGGTAGTTAACGTCAGCTACCCAGCAGTATGGAAAGTACTTCAAATTAGAAGTATATAAGGTAGTTAACGTCAGCTACCCAGCAATATGGAAAGTACTTCAAATTAGAAGTATATAAGGTAGTTAACGTCAGCTACCCAGCAGTACTTTATTAAGTACTTCTTCCAGAACTCACAGTAAAAAGAAATATTCAGTGTTGTGGGTTGGGGGGCTCTGATCTGATGGTCCAGTTAAATTTCTTATCTATAATTTAGTTGCATGTTTTGTTCTGGATTTTATGTCATGAGTAAAAAGACAGTTTGACTCAAGTCGATTGGACCCGACTAGAGAATGAAACCTAATTTATCAGAGCTGTGGCTTCATATCTCCAGCTGTTGCTTCTCTGATCGTTGTATTTACTGTGTGTGACAGCAACACGCAGCATTTCAGCTTCATTTCCACAGAAAGTGGGTTAATTATCTGGAT